>NC_090927.1:30466642-31109698 GCF_040938575.1 Ambystoma mexicanum
AATGGAAAAGCTACTGGAAAAACCTATAAGGAAGCTTGTGCTGTGCAAAGAGTTTATTGTGACATTAAAGTCAAGTGTTTGTTTGAAAGCTGAAATATTTCAACTTTTTTCGTTTTTAAAGCTGGAAGATTTGAACTCTTGGGGAAGGGAACCCCTGTATTTGATTAACTACTTTGCACTTGGGGAAGGGTTGCTGATTTATATACCACCTGTGTACCATACCACATGTATACAACCCTGCCTTTAAATATACCACCTGTGTACAATACCACATGTATACAACCCTGCCTTTAAATATACCACCTGTGTACAATACCACATGTATACAACCCTGCCTTTAAATATACCACCTGTGTACAATACCACATGTATACAACCCTGCCTTTAAATATACCACCTGTGTACAATACCACATGTATACAACCCTGCCTTTAAATATACCACCTGTGTACAATACCACATGTATACAACCCTGCCTTTAAATATACCACCTGTGTACAATACCACATGTATACAACCCTGCCTTTAAATATACCACCTGTGTACCATACCACATGTATACAACCCTGCCTTTAAATATACCACCTGTGTACAATACCACATGTATACAACCCTGCCTTTAAATATACCACCTGTGTACAATACCACATGAATGTAACCCTGCCTTTAAATATGCCACCTGTGTACAATACCACATGTATGTAACCCTGCCTTTAAATATGCCACCTGTGTACAATACCACATGTATGTAACCCTGCCTTTAAATATGCCACTTGTGTACAATACCACATGTATACAACCCTGCCTTTAAATATACCATCTGTGTACAATACCACATGTATACAACCCTGCCTTTAAATATACCACCTGTGTACAATACCACATGTATACAACCCTGCCTTTAAATATACCACCTGTGTACAATACCACATGTATACAACCCTGCCTTTAAATATACCACCTGTGTACAATACCACATGTATACAACCCTGCCTTTAAATATACCACCTGTGTACAATACCACATGTATACAACCCTGCCTTTAAATATACCACCTGTGTACCATACCACATGTATACAACCCTGCCTTTAAATATACCACCTGTGTACAATACCACATGTATACAACCCTGCCTTTAAATATACCACCTGTGTACAATACCACATGTATACAACCCTGCCTTTAAATATACCACCTGTGTACAATACCACATGAATGTAACCCTGCCTTTAAATATGCCACCTGTGTACAATACCACATGTATGTAACCCTGCCTTTAAATATGCCACCTGTGTACAATACCACATGTATGTAACCCTGCCTTTAAATATGCCACTTGTGTACAATACCACATGTATACAACCCTGCCTTTAAATATACCACCTGTGTACAATACCACATGTATACAACCCTGCCTTTAAAGATACCACCTGTGTACAATACCACATGTATGTAACCCTGCCTTTAAATATGCCACCTGTGTACAATACCACATGTATGTAACCCTGCCTTTAAATATGCCACCTGTGTACAATACCACGTATATACAACCCTGCCTTTAAATATACCACCTGTGTACAATACCACGTGTATACAACCCTGCCTTTAAATATACCACCTGTGTACCATACCACGTGTATACAACCCTGCCTTTAAATATACCACCTGTGTACAATACCACGTGTATACAACCCTGCCTTTAAATATACCACCTGTGTACAATACCACGTGTATGTAACCCTGCCTTTAAATATACCACCTGTGTACAATACCACATGTATGTAACCCTGCCTTTAAATATACCACCTGTGTACAATACCACATGTATGCAACCCTGCCTTTAAATATGCCACCTGTGTACAATACCACATGTATGTAACCCTGCCTTTAAATATGCCACCTGTGTACAATACCACATGTATGCAACCCTGCCTTTAAATATGCCACCTGTGTACAATACCACATGTATACAACCCTGCCTTTAAATATACCATCTGTGTACAATACCACATGTATGTAACCCTGCCTTTAAATATACCACCTGTGTACAATACCACATGTATACAACCCTGCCTTTAAATATACCACCTGTGTACAATACATGTATGTAACTCTGCCTTTACACGTGCCACCTGTGTATAATACCAGCTGTGCATAACTCTGCCTTTACACGTGCCACCTGTGTATAATACCAGCTGTACATAACTCTGCCTTTACAAGTGCCACCTGGGTAAAATACATGCATATGCCAGTTGTGTACACTGTTAGGCAGAATCCTGTGCAGTTCCTTTAGGGAGCACTACAGAAGATTAAGACTACAGGTATATGCAATAAATCCCCTTTGGTATCAGTCTGTACCACACAGACTTAGTTGGTAGCTGTGGCTAAGCAGTCAGACTTATCTCAAGAGGGAGATGAGCAGTATTTAGGGTTTACACATTAGGACTACAGTACTATGGAACAAGGAAACACTGACCAAAGCTTTGTATCAAAAAGAATATATATATTTATTTTACACACTCTGATGTTCACACACAAATCACTATTAAAGCAAGTTAAAACAGTCAAGCAAAGCATACACAACTCCCTAATTAAATTGTAGACAAGTTTGAGCAAGAGTGAAAACTGAGCAAAATGACACAGTGCAAACCAAGCAGAAATGGCACTCTAACAATTTCTTCAGAGGGAGAGAAAGGTCAAGTTATAAAGCGTTAGACTCCTAAACACACCAGCAACACTTCCCAATTGGATTGTGAACAAATTAGGCAAGGCAGTACTTTAGCATAAGCAATACTTAGGTGAAAACCGAGCAAAATGGCACTTCAACAATATATAAAGGGGAAGGAAAGATGGTTGTAAGAGTTTAGGTGCATTAACACATTTCTTGATGAAAAGCAATCTAGAGAAGGCAGTTGGAACAGAATTAGCCAGAGTCAATAGGCCTGTGCCAGTGTCAGTGGTACGAGGCAGAGTGCCCAGGATCAAACGGTTCTAGTAGCTGCAGTCAAGTCTTTGTTTAACGGTTGAAAAGGAGGGTGCAGAAGGTAAAAAGACAATGTTAGACAATAGGGGCGGCCAGCCCAGAAGGTAAGTAAAGGATTTAAAACACCTTTAGCAGTACCCAACGAAATGGGAGGCCTGGCAGACCAATGTACCTTAAAAGTGGAAGAGGGTCCGTCGGTGGCGGTAGTTCCTGGCAGTTCCTGCAGTTTGGGAGATCCAGCAGAGGAAGAGAGGCTCTCGTCATGGAGGAAGGTTCGAGTCACTGCACTGCCCAGGGAAGAAGCCAGCCGCAGTGATGCCAAAACAGAATAAAAGGTACGCTCCTTTAAATCGCAGTCGTGGTGGACGGGTGCCTGGCTATCCGGTCTCCTAGTGCTTGGCACTGGCGATTCGACCAAGGCAGGTCCTGGAAGGAGATTGGCGAACCAGCTCAAGGGAAAAAGGCTCTTGCAGGTGAAGATCTTCTCTTGTCGTTGGAGAAAAGTGGTGAGGATCTGCAGCAGGGCTTCACCGGTGGTTCAGTTGTTGCAGATGTCTTCAGCTTCTCTCCTCTTCAGATTTCTTAGGTCCATTGGCGATGTCTTGTCCTCCAATCCTCAGATCCCTGATTTTATGCAGAAACCCCCCCCCATTCATACAGCCTAGCTGTCACTCACACAGCGGGCTGGTTATCCTGGTGGGATAAACCCCACCCTATCAGGGCAGAGTGTGACTTGGGTTGCTTAGGCAACCCAGTCCAGGGTACCTACTCCCCCTTCCACACATCCTGTCTACCCAAGACTCACTGGCGCATGAAGGAAGGCTTCTGTCCAGAAGCCCACCAAAAGGACGAACAAAGGGGCCCCGTCCTGGGTTTGGATTACAGAGCGAGACACGAGAAAGAAATATTATCAAAGATCTGGCAAAAAAACCCACCAGAGTAAAGTTAATAAAAAGATAAACCAGCGGTATGTGAAAGGCTGTCATAAAAAGTGGTAGCCTCGAACAATGGGAAAATCCCGTAGGAAAATATTTGTGGTTGAATATTAATGGTAGTAACCACTGCCACCAGCCAGAGACTTTGGAGAGAGGAACTGGACAGTACCCTCTCGAAATTGAACACCAGGGAAAAACTATTAACCCTTCCCAGTAACTCCATAGTAAGATGGTGTGTACTGGTTTTGTTCGTAACTATTGACTAGCAAAGTCAATGGTGACCTTACATGCCCTGGGAGACAGTAGTCAGTCCCAGGGTATGGCGTCTATGGTGGAGGGTCACTATGGCACCCCTGTGTTACTGCACGGAGGGTGCTGTGTAACACACGTGAATAAGATGATACCTATGGGGGTGAGAAAAACCCCATAGACCATAAGCACACAAATAGCCTCAAACACACATCAAAAATATGCCTAAGAGTGGGAAAAAGAGTCTCACTCTTAGCAGGAGAAAAAAATAAACCCTGGAAATCCAGCAAAGCTGCCGGGGGACTCTATATGTAAGGGAAATTAGCCTTTAAAGAGAATTCTCCCTAACATACACTACTTGTTGTACATAACTCTGCCTTTACAAGTGCCACCTGTGTACATTACCACATGTATATAACTCTACCTTTACATATGCTAGCTGGGTACAATACCAGTGCCACTGGTGTATAATACCAGCTGTATAAAACTCTGCCTTTATGTATGCCACCTGTGTACAATATCACATGTATATAATACTGCCTTTACATATGCCATGGGTGTACAATACCAGCTGTACATAACTCTGCCTTTACAAGTCCCACCTGTGAACATTACCACATGCATATAACTCTGCCTTACATATGCCACATGTGTAAAATACATGTACTTAACACTGCCTTTGCATATGCCACCTGTGTACACTACTTGTTGTACATAACTCTGCCTTTACATGTGCCACCGGTGTACAACACCAGCTGTACATAACTCTGCCTTTACAAGTGCCACCTGTGTACATTACCACATGTATATAACCCTGCCTTTACATGTGCCACCGGTGTACAACACCAGCTGTACATACCTCTGCCTTTACAATTGCCACCTGTGTACAATACATGTATATAACATTGCCTTTGCATTTGCCTCCTGTGTACAATACCAGCTGTACATAACTCTGCCTTTACAAGTGCCACTTGTGTAAAATACATGTATTTAACATTGCCTTTGCATATGCCAGTTGTGTACACTACTTGTTGTGCAAACTCTGCCTTTACAAGTGCCACTTGTGGACATTACCATACGTATATAACTCTGCCTTTACATATGCTACCAGTGTGCAATACCAGCTGTACATAACTCTGCCTTTACAAGTGCCACTTGTGGACATTACCATACGTATATAACTCTGCCTTTACATATGCTACCAGTGTGCAATACCAGCTGTACATAACTCTGCCTTTACAAGTGCCACTTGTGGACATTACCATACGTATATAACTCTGCCTTTACATATGCTACCTGTGTACAATACCACATGCATATAACACTGCCTTTACAAGAGCCACAGGTGTACAATGCCAGATGAATATAACTCTACCTTTACATATGCCACCACGGTACAATACCACATGTATATAACACCGCCTTTACATATGCCACCTTTGTAGAATACATGCATATAACACTATGTTTGCAAGCAACACCTATGTACAAAACCACCCACAGCCCTTCTATCCTTCACCCACATACCCCCCACCCCACACAGAGCTGGGGCACAGCCATAATATAATGACTTAGGACAGTAAAATGACTGTGATAAAACAAATTGTTTATTATAACAACTACACTGAAAACATTTTAACATTAAAAAGGAAATTAAATAATCAATGTGAATTACATACTGTATACCTCCTTTCTGGGTGTTACCGACGTATCCATACTGCAGACCTCCTTTACAGGGAAGTGTCTGCGTGTTACCGACGTATCCATACTGTAGACCTCCTTTACATGGAAGTGTCTGACTGCTACAGACTTATCCATACTGTTGACCTCCTTTACATGGAAGTGTCTGCGTGTTACCGACTTATCCATACTGTAGACCTCCTTACATGGAAGTATCTGAGTGTTACCGACTTATCCATATTGTATACCTCCTTTACATGGAAGTGTCTAAGTGCTACACACTTATCCATACTGTAAACCTCCTTTACAGTGAAGTGTCTGAGTGTTACCGACGTATCCATACTGTAGACCTCCTTTACATGGAAGTGTCTGAGTGTTACCGACTTATCCATACTGTAGACCTCCTTTACATGAACGAGTCTGAGTGCTACAGACTTATCCATACTGGAGACATCCTTTACATGGAAGTGTCTGCGTGTTACTGACGTATCCATACTGTAGACCTCCTTTACATGGAAGTGTCTCAGTGCTACAGACTTATCCATACTGTAGACCTCCTTTACACGGAAGTGTCTGGGTGTTACCGACTTATCCATACTGTAGACCTCCTTTACATGGAAGTATCTGAGTGTTACCGACTTATCCATCCTGTAGACCTCCTTTACATGGAAGTGTCTGAGTGTTACTATCTTATCCATACTGTAGACCTCCTTTACATGGAATTGCCTGAGTGCTACAGACTTATCCATACTGCAGATCTCCTTTACATGGAAGTCTCTGAGTGCTAACGACTTATCCATACTGTAGACCTCCTTTACATGGAAGTGTCTGAGTGCTACAAACTTATCCATACTGTAGACCTCCTTTACATGGAAGTGTCTTGTTACCGATTTATCCATACTGTAGACCTCCTTTACATGGAAGTGTCTGAGTGCTACAGACCTATCCATGCCATAGACCTCCTTTACATGGAAGTGTCTGAGTGTTACAGACTTATCCATGCTGTAGACCTCCTTTACATTGTGAAAAAAAATCCAAATATAGAGGCTGAGTACCCCAAAAGTAAATACACCGAACACGGGTTACAAAGGAACATACAAATATCTTTATTTTATACTGAACAGTTTTCCAAGAAAAGTAACAGAGTGGTTCACTATGTTCAGTGAGAGACGCTGTACATTAGAATTCGTCGCTCTTTTATACCATTTGCGAACATGATGTCCAACCCTACTTCGGGTTAATATTCCTCTAATAAATTACTGATCTAGGGTTCATGCCGAGTTCGCATATCCACATGCAACTAGTTTGCCTTTAATACATATGTCAACAAGCCTACACAGCAACTGTGTATTTTGGGATTTCTCATACAGGTCTTCTCAAACATTAATACAATGTAGTTAAACAAGTGTTCTCAGTTTAGTATTTGAATACATTGTTCTTAACATATGCTCGCGGATTAGTTTCATTGTCACGAGTAATCCTTTACACACAGGTCATCAAAGGACAAGGTCTCAGTTCACGACCTCAAAAAGCGGCCTGCAGGCAAGTTACATATTAATTACACACAGAGGTCAAGACGGCCATGTTGTATTTCGGAATAACATCGTCCACCATTTTAACTCACAGGGTGACTTTACAGAGAGAACCTAAAATGGCAGTTTACATTGATTCTAAGGTTAGGACCTTACAACACAGATTTCTTCGCAAGTGGCTTACAAGCAGATTGGCGTAGGCCAATATACATATATTCGTTGCAATAGGAGGTATGATATAATTTCCCGTTTGACAAACGCTCCTTTTGGCCTATGCCAAGTGCTAAACTGCTTCGGATCTCCTTGCAAATAACTCCATACATCATCGTCCATGCACCCTGAATCACTGTCAGAAATATCTATTGCCATCAGATCATTCGCTAAAATTTCCTTTAACACGTATTCCTTGGAGGTTTTAACCGGGGCATACACTTTATGTCCTATCGTACCTATCACTTGTGCGCAACATCCCCCTAGCATTGAACATATACTAGGGAGACATTGGATACAATAACAAAGGAACAACAGAATTCCCAAAATGATCAGTAAGACCAAAAGTACCTTCCAACCCCAAGATCGCAAGAAGTCCCATTACCAAGCACTAAGATCCCAGTTTCCCTCGGGAACATGCACTTCTGAACTAAGGACGTGCAGATTCTGTATTTCCTTGAAGATAGTTGGGGTGGAATCTGGTGCGAAAACACAGCAAGCGGACCCCACTAATTTACACACTCCACCACGTTCAGCAAGAATGACATCTAATGCCATTCGGTTCTGAAGCGCTACTAGTCTTATCACTTTCTGTTCTAATGTCATATTATAGAGTATGTCCGTGGTTCGGTTGATGGTTCTCTCCAGTACTCTCGCTAGTCTTCTGATATCTTCGGAATTCGCTATCTGCCCCCAAAATGGCACAAATGATTTTGCTACATCTCCCAAGATTTGTGCTGGAGTGTGACCATTCTCGTCCCGCCGTGGACGAGTTTTTGAAACCTCTTCTGTGCTAGCTATAAACTCCCCAGGTAACAGGATCCCTAGATAACAGGTTCCCTGCCAATCCCTGGGCAACCATGGAAATGCTACATTACCGCAAACAAAGTAGACAGGTTCGCCTACATACAAAGGTCTGTCTTCCCCAGCCAAATTTGCTACGTTGGCACAACCTCTAAAATCTCCCATTGATTGAGTACCATTCCTCTGTATGCAAAAAGGAACTGAATCTGGGCTATGGTTAACAGTGTAAGAAGGAGGCATGGCATCCTTATTGCCTATCAGAGCCATCTTAAAGGAAATCAAAGATTGGAAAGGACGAGACAGTCTGTCAGAAGGCCTAATAGAAGCAACGTTGAGCTTACTCCTATTTGTGAAAAGCGAGCATCCCAGGGGAGTCAGAACACGTTTCTCAAAGCTATTCAAATTAGTACCATCAAAGTTCCTCGAGATGCTATTGTTCTAACGGCCAAAGAACAGTGCTCTAAGAGAAGCATAACAAGCAGTTGTCAAAGGTAAAAGTATGAATGTACCAACCTAGCCCCTTATCCCCGTGTTGCGGTAAATGTGAGCAGACCCAACAGTTGGACTTATTAAAAATGGCATGCGTGGCATTCATGATAAGTAGCAGAATATTATTGTGGTACCTTTGTCTATGCTGGAAGTTCCTAGGGGACAGAGTATGCAAATGTACAAAGGGAGTAAGAACAGTAGGTACATTTTCAGTTGGTAACAAGGACTCTAAAGGATGAGTTTCCTCGAGGTACCATAAGCCTAAGACAGTGACTATTATAAAACCAAATATTATTATAAGAACACAGCAATACGTTTTCGGGGGCCCAAGTGTTTTGTCCATGATCCCGGCTGGTCACACAATCATTTACAAGTCCGATACGAGCAGTAGTCTTCAAACAGAAACCCCCAATGTTCGTTGCTGGCGACCTCCCGGCTGCGCGACTTCTTAGTCCTTCCACAACCCTAGCCAACAGAATCCCCTTTCTCAAATTTGGGCAAAAACAAGTCCTCGATCATCCTTTCCTTCTCCGAATGCACAGCGAACCGTGCCGTAAGTCTATCAGATGCACAACAAAACCGTGCCGTAAGTCTATCTTCTTGGACGCAGATTGTACCTTGCGTTTCCCGGTACTGATTGATCTGGAAACAATGTGTCATCACTTCCTGTTGGAAGTAACGTATCAGAAACAAGTGAAGATGCCGAATTTGAAACAGCAGTTTCCGGAAGCAAAACCTTTGGAGAGTGTGGAGACAAAATGGCAGGTTTCCCAAGCCTCACGGGCTCAGAAAGATTCTCTGATACACTCTTAGCGCTATCTACTGCTTTGGGATCGTCGGTTGTAGTGTTAGCAAGGGGTTCTGTTTCTTCTGTATCGTGTGGCACTGGGTGAGGAAGTTTCTTGACATGCGACGCCTTGATCCGATTCTTTCTGCCAGAGACCCGCACTGCTGTCTGTGTGACCAACAGGACCTGGAATGGGCCCCCCCAGTGAGGTGCAAGGCAGGAAGACCGCTCAAATGCCTTGATGAGCACCCAGCTCCCAGGCCGTATGCTGTGGCCCGGTCCCTCGTATCGCATAGGTAAAGCCTCTCGCACCTGGTGATAAATCAAATACAGGTTTTTAGTCAATTGGCTGCAATAATCTGAAAGTAATACATTTTCAACATTTCTCAAAGATCTACATTTAGGAAGGTTCCAGATATTGGCAGGTCTCCCCATTACCACCTCAAATGGAGAGAGTCCAGTCTTAGTTTGAGGGGTTGTACGCATGGCTAATAACACGATCGGTAAGGCGTCCGGCCATTTTAATTTAGTGCCGGCACACGTCTTAGCGAGCTTGTTCTTGATGATACCATTGTCTTTCTACTAGTCCGGTGCTCTGAGCGTGTCTGGCCAAATGGAACCGTTTGTCGATCTGTAATGCCGCACATATCTGCAGAATTACAGCAGCGACAAAATGTGGACCATTGTCTGACCAGATGACTCTTGGTAGCCCGAACCGCGGGAAGTATTCTTTTAACATGGTTTTCGCAGTAGTCATGGCTGTAACATCTTTGACAGGGAAAGCCTTAACCCATTTACTAAAAGCACATATGACCACTAATACATAATTCATATTGTTGCACCGTTCCATTTCAATAAAGTAGAAATGGATGACTTCAAAGGGGATAGAGGGTGGCCCAAAACTTCCCCTTGGAGTTGCTGTCCCCTTTCCCACATTATGTTTAGGCAAATCATGCAGTCCTGAACATAGCGCTGGGCAATTTTCGAAATTTGGTCATTTGCCCAAACTTTCTCTAACATTTTCGTGACTTTCTGGGCACATATATGCGTAGGACCAGGGCCATGATGACCATCATCATTACATAAGCGTCAGGAAGTAGCCATTTCCCTTCATCTATGTCCACCCAACACCCGTCATCATCGAGTTTCTCCAAGCCTTCAGCCCACCTCTTGGATTCTTCTAACATGGCATCGGCTTGGATATCCCGTACAGACCCAACACCCTCGTCCATTGCATAGGCATTTACAGTCTCCCTTGAAACATACATCTCCGTAAAGAGATCGGTAGCAGTATGTCTAGCTATCTGATCAGCGAAAGCATTCCCTTTTCCTATGTCATCTGTAATCTTTCAATGTTTTGCACATTTTATGGTGGCTAACTGAGTAGGGAGCGCAAGCACTGAGAGCAGTTGTACTATTAGGGAGCCATGTTGGATTTTGGTGCCATGTGAAGTTAAGAACCCTCTCTCTGGCCAAAGTCTCTCAAAGTTGTGAAACACCCCAAAGGCAAACTGACTATCAGTATATATGTTTACTGTCAGCCCTTCAGAAAGTTCACAAGCTCGGGTCAATGCTATAATCTCTGCGGCCTGCCGGGAGTTATGCGTGATTCTCTTGGTTTCCACAAACGTGCTTAATGTGGTGATTGCATAAGCAGCTGTGGATGTACCATCCCGAAGTTTGAAGCAGGAGCCATCACAAAACAGCTCTCCTTGCGGATTATTCAAAGGAGTGTCTTTCAAATCAATTCTACCCTTTGTCTCTTGTTCGGTAGTATACAGACAGTCATGTGACTCTTCATCGCTGCAAGTGGTACCTTGTGGTAAAGGTAGGAGTTCAGCTGGATTAAGAACACAACACCTCTTAATTTGGATGTGAGGAGCAAACAAGATCAATTCATATCTCGTCAACCGTGCGGAAGTGAGGTATTGCGTTTGGGTTCGGTTCAGTAGAACATCTACAGAGTGAGGCACCATCAGGGTTAGATCATGGCCTAGGACCATTCCCTCACTCTGTTTTACAGACGCAGCAGCAGCAGCGACAGCTCGCAAACATCTTGGCAAAGCACATGCTACAGGATCAAGGGTGGAAGAAAAGTAACCGCACGGCCTATTCTTCCCTCCATGTTCCTGCGTTAATACAGCCAAAGCACATCCATCACATTCATGCACAAACAACACAAAGGCCTTTTCATAGTTTGGTGTGCCCAAAACTGGTGCAGAGCATAATGCAGTCTTAAGCAAGTCAAACGATTGCTGGTGTTCCGCGTTCCTTGGCAATGGCGAAGAAATGCCCTTCTTCGTCAAAGCCAACATTGGTTTGATCACTAGTGAAAAATGTGGGATCCACAACCTACAGTAAGAAGCCATACCTATCAAGGCTCTAACTTCCTTCTGTTTATTTGGGACAGGCATGCCAGAAATGTGTTTTATTCTTTCAGGTGTCAATCTTCTTCCCTCCTTTGACAGGAGATAGCCTAAATAGGCGACCTCCTGGCAACAATATTGAAACTTTTTAAGTGAAGCTTTGTGACCATGTTTAGCTATATGAACAAGCAACAACACAGTGCCCTCCTTACAGGCACTCTCAGAGTCAGCAGCTAAAAGCAGGTCATCAACATATTGAAGCAATGTACAAGTAGAGGGCAGTTCAAGGGTTTCAAGCTGTTCTTTCAAAGCCCTACTGTAGATGCTAGGACTCTCTGTGTAACTTTGAGGTGCACGAGTAAATGTGAACGAGCGTCCCCCTAAGGTGAACGCGAACAAGTATCTACTATCCTTGTGTATAGGAATACTAAAGAAAGCATTCTTCAGGTCCACAACACTAAAATAAGTAGCTGCAGCTGGAATCATTGTCAAGATTGTCGTCACATCAGGCACAATTGGAAATTGCGGAGCGACGACTTTATTAATGGCACATAAATCAATTACGAAACGGAATGGAATTGCATTATCAACTTTCTTGTACACGGGTAAAATCGGACTATTGCACAAACTTCCTCAATCACCCCACGATGCACAAAATCAGAAACAATGCATTTCAAAGCTCGCTCGCCCTCAACTGAAATCTTATACTGGGGAATGCGTGGCAGCTCAATTCCATGTTTCAAGACTATCTTAACAGGTTTAATCTGCAAAACACCAACATCATTGTCGTCAACAGCCCATAAGCACTCTGGTACATCACTGGATTCTGGCGGCAAAGGTCTAGTTAAGAACTGAGAGACAGAAAGTTGCTTTGGTGAAATCGTCAAGCGCACTCCATCGGATGAACAATAAATTATTGCATTTAATTTTTTCAATAGATTTAAACCCAGCAAATTCTCTCCACAATTTGAAGTCAAAAGGAATGGACAGTGGTCCGTAAAAGGACCCAAAGAAATAGGTACCGGAGAAGAAACCGGACAAACAACTGGTGTGCCAGAAAACCCTAGAGAAACATTAGTTTGCCCTGACAGTGGAATGTTTGGAACCCGTGAATGATCAATGGAACACTTCTGTGCTCCAGTATCTATCAAAAACTGATGTTTCCTATTTCCTACTACCATTTCAACGTAGGGACTAGGTGTAGGTTCCAAACCCTGCTTCAGGCAATCCTAACGAAACAGAATATCATCAAAAGGAAGCTCTTCAGATAGATATGCAGCAGAAGGATGATCAAATATGTTCCTAGTATCCACACTTGCAGTCTGATTATCCTGTGAGAAAGGTTGCTGAGGATCCTGTGCAAACTGACCTCTACCAGGGCCCCCTAGACCCAGGTGACCTCTGGATCGTCTACCCATATTCCCAAATGTGTTATTCGACCTCTGTCGAAGGACGGGGCATTGTGCATGCCAATGACCCTCTTGTCGACAATAGGCACACTGGTTAATGTTCACAGGACCCAAGGGCACATTCCCTTGTGGAACATACTGACATCTAATCTGCGAACTACCCCCTCTGGGGCCTCTAGCAATTTTCTGTAATAATACTTCAGTCTTTAAATCACCTTTTTGTTTTTCAACTCTATCTTTTTCATTGTTGACACGATTCTCGTAGTACTGAGCCATGTGCAGTACTTCTGATGGGACTTCGCCTGCCAAGCGCTCTCAGAATCTTTTCCCAGACTCTGTGCCTAAGTCTTGTCCGCTGAAATCCGAGAATACCTGTTCAAACCGATTAAAGAACTCGGTAGCACCCTCAGACTTCCCTTGGACACAGGCCGTAAGTTTGTCCCAAATAATTCTTTTCTCAGGAATTATGGTCTTCAATTTTGCAATGATTCTATCAGGCAAAGTTAGAATCACCTGGGGCGGTCTTTCACCAGCTGGCCTTTCTCCATCGAATCTAGTTATGTTCGCCCATGTATCTCCCAACCCTGCTACGTTGTCTATAGTCCTAACTTGTTTCCACAAATCTATGGGCAGGAGTACAGGAAATAACAAATCAATATCACCTAGGGTGAATACTGAGGACTGCAAGACGGACCCTATTTCTTTATAGAATCCTGTCGGATTTTTCCTAATATCAGGAATAGATTGTCTAATAGTATTCACTTCCTGTCTTGAGAACGGGACATGAAAAAACTGTGATACATAATGTGCAGGTCCACAGCGACTATACCCGCCGCAGCATCGGCCGAAATCTCAACCTTCGGGACAAATGTCGGAGGAACCTCTCTCATAGGCAACTGAGAAGTAGGCAACTCCGAACGCTTACTAAGCAACAGAGCTAAATCGAGCGCTAAAGCAGTCGAAGAAGTGTCAAGTGAAAAAGCTCTCTTATAAATACTTAATAACTCTGTGGGACAACTATTTTTTCTCTTTACACAATCATCCTGCAGGTGCTCTATCATTACCTGTATCACTCTCCTCTGCATTTCTGGCGTATACTGACTGTATGTGTCATATACCTCAACTGGAGTTATCGACATATCTGAAATCCATCTAAGAGCGTCTTTCGTACAAATTTGTGCTTCCTCAGATATTGATTTACAACAAGGAAGGAACCGTTTCTGTACATATATACATTCCCCCTCGTCATCCTCATTCTGTAACCTTTCCAACTCCTTTCTATACCCAAATAACCTCTCAACATGCTCATTAACTTTCTCCATAGTGTCTCTTGAAAACGCTAAAGTGTTTAGATCTCTTAACCCTTGCGGGTGATCTGTATTATTTAATTTGCCCCACATTACATATAAAAGAATCCCTAATCCTTCAATAAAAAAAATGTTTCTCAGGAAAATTATCCATATTAAAAAGTGTGGCAAAAACATTAGCTTGATCTTCTCTCTCCATACAATTATTAGCCCATGCAATCAAATCCTGTTTCCTCTCTGGTGGTACAGTATTGCGGGTGACAACCCTTGACCCCACACCCTGATCGGCTACAAGCGGCACAAGACCACTTTGAAGAGGGGGAGCAGGCAAATTCAATGGAGGTACTGTTACTGGTGCAATAAGAAGGGGTGGAGGAATAGGTGGAGGAACAGTAACTGGAGGAAGAGGAACATTAGGAGGAGCAGGAACAACAGGAAGAGGCAAAGCAGCGGGAAGAGGAACATACGGAGGTGGAGCAGAGGCACCAGTCCTTCGTTCATTTAACAATTTGTCGATTAATTTGTCGGAAACATGAAGTTCTTTAGAAGGATATATTTTCTGAATTCCAAGTAAGAAAGCCCTATCCATATTCCTAGTCGACTCAGAATGTTTAGCTTGATCATATAATAATTATTTTTTGGCGTTCGTCTTATAACGGCGCGCATGTTTTTCTCTACTCTTAAATTGCTGCAACGCTTCTTTTTTCCAATTCTGCAAAACATCGAATGCTGCAGGTCTAGCCTTTTTCTTTAATAGAATTGACTCTAAATACTCAATATGAGGGATTGGAAAACTACCATTGGTTGGCAACTGAAGTTCAGAGGCATGTCTGGTTTGTCTGTGTCAAATATCATTAAACACTATACTTCCAATGCCATGCTCACAGTACATAGTACTCACCGGCGACCCCTCCTGTGGTGCTGGATGGCTAAATTCCAAAGATTGTCTATCGCTGCGTAACAACGCCCTGAAGCAGGTAGACAATTTCCCAGCCATATCAAATTATTGGTGTTACCTGGTCAATAATTGTGTCTGCAGATGCAATACGGCAAAATCAAATTATCAGGATTATTTAAGAGTCGGGTCAAGACCCACCTGATCGATTCCTAAGGAGGTCCGATCGGATTACAAAGAATCTTACCTAACTGATCTTACCTCGTGTTTGGTGATTTCGGCAAATCTGCCTGCTTCGATAAGTGGACCCTCGTCAAGATGCCGTCTCGGACCACAAGCTAATCGTCCAGGGATCGGGTCATGCAGCGCTGCTGAGGTGTCGTGTCTCGTTCAGTAGGGGCCCCTTATTTTGTCACATTGTCTGATCCCGGTCCGATAGCGAGGGTCAACCTTCGATAATCCAGCATCAATCTTGAGGGTCCCTATTCGGGCACCAACTGTGAAAACAAAATCAAAATATCGAGGCTGAGTACCCCAAAAGGAAATACACCGAACACGGGTTACAAAGGAACATATAAAGATCTTTATTTTAAACTATATACTGAATAGTTTTCCAAGAAAAGTAACAGATAGCTATCAGCCCTCAGTACAACACAACAAACTCCAGCGTGGTTCAGTGAGAGACACTGTACATTAGAATTCGTTGCTCTTTTATACCATTTGCGAACATGATGTCCAACCCTACTTCGGGTTAATATTCCTCTAATACATTACTGATCTAGGGTTCATGCCGAGTTTGCATATCCACATGAAACTAGTTTGCCTTTAATACATACGTCAACAAGCCTACACGGCAACTGTGTATTTTGGGATTTCTCATACAGTTCTTCTCAAACATTAATACAATGTAGTTAAACAAGTGTTCTCAGTTCAGTATTTGAATACATTGTTCTTAACATATGCTCGCGGATTAGTTTCATTGGCGCCAGTTTAACGACGGACAAGGTCTCAGTTCACGACCTCAACAAGTGGCCTGCAGGCAATTTACATATTAATTACACACAGAGGTCAAGACGGCCATGTTGTATTTCGGAATGACATCGTCCACCATTTTAACTCACAGGGTGACTTTACAGAGAGAACCTAAAATGGCGGATTGACCTAAAATGGTGTTTTACATTGATTCTAAGGTCAGGACTTTGCAACACGGATTTCTTCGCAAGTGGCTTACAAGCAGCTTGGCGTAGGCCAATATACATATATTCGTTGCAAAAGGAGGTACGATATAATTTCCCGTTTGATAACAAGGTGTACATGGAAGTGTCTAAATGCTACAAACTTATCCATACTGTAGACCTCCTTTACATGGAAGTGTCTGAGTGCTACAGACTTATCCATGCTGTAGACCTCCTTTACATGGAAGTGTCTGAGTGTTACCGACTTATCCATGCTGTAGACCTCCTTTACATAGAAGTGTCTGAGTGTTACCGACTTATCCATACTGTATACCTCCTTTACATGGAAGTGTCTGGGTGTTACCAACTTATCCATACTGTAGACCTCCTTTACATGGAAGTATCTGAGTGCTACTAACCTATCCATACTGTAGACCTCCTTTACATGAAAGTGTCTGAGTGTTACCGACTTATCCATAATGTAGACCTCCTTTACCTGGAAGTGTCTGAGTGCTACCGACTTATCCATACTGTAGACCTCCTTTACATGGAAGTGTCTGAGTGCTACAGACTTATCCATACTGTCCTTTATATGGAAGTGTCTGAGTGCTACAGACTTATCCATGCTGTAGACCTCCTTTACACGGAAGTGTCTGAGTAGTACAGACTTATCCATACTGTAGACCTCCTTTACATGGAAGAATCTGAGTGCTACCGACTTATCCATACTGTAGACCTCCTTTACATGGAAGTGTCTGAGTGCTACAGACTTATCCATACTGTAGACCTCATTACATGGAAGTGTCTGAATGTTACAGACTTATCCATACTGTAGACCTCCTTTACATGGAAGTGTCTGAGTGTTACAGACATATCCACACTGTAGACCTCCATTACATGGAAGTGTCTGAGTGTTACCGACTTATCCATACTGTAGACCTCCTTTATATGGAAGAGCCTGAGTGCTACAGACTTATCCATACTGGAGACCTCCTTTACATGGAAGTGTCTGCTTGTTATCAACTTATCCATACTGTAGACCTCCTTTACATGGAAGTGTCTGCGTGTTACAGACGTATCCATCCTGTAGACCTCCTTTACATGGAAGTGTCTGAGTGTTACCGACGTATCCATACTGTTGACCTCCTTTACATGGAAGTGTCTGAGTGCTACAGACTTATCCATACTGTAGACCTCCATTACATGGAAGTGTCTGAGTGTTACCGACTTATCCATACTGTAGACCTCCTTTACATGGAAGTGTCTTGGTGTTACCGACTTATCCATACTGTAAACCTCCTTTACATGGAAGTATCTGAGTGCTACAAACCTATCCATACTGTAGACCTTCTTTACATGGAAGTGTCTGAGTGCTACCTACTTATCCATACTGTAGACTTCCTTTACATGGAAGTTTCTGAGTGCTACAGACTTATCCATACTATGCACCTCCTTTACATGGAAGTGTCTGAGTGTTACCGACGTATCCACACTGTTGACCTCCTTTACATGGAAGTGTCTGAGTGCTACAGACATATCCATACTGTAGACCTCATTACATGGAAGTGTCTGAGTGTTACAGACTTATCCATACTGTAGACCTCCTTTACATGGAAGTATCTGAGTGCTACAAACCTATCCATACTGTAGACCTCCTTTACATGGAAGTGTCTGAGTGCTATCTACTTATCCATACTGTAGACTTCCTTTACATGGAAGTTTCTGAGTGCTACAGACTTATCCATACTGTACACCTCCTTTACATGGAAGTGTCTGAGTGTTACCGACGTATCCACACTGTTGACCTCCTTTACATGCAAGTGTCTGAGTGCTACAGACCTACCCATACTGTAGACCTCCTTTACATGGAAGTGTCTGAGTGCTACAGACATATCCATACTGTAGACCTCATTACATGGAAGTGTCTGAGTGTTACAGACTTATCCAGACTGTAGACCTCCTTTACATGGAAGTGTCTGAGTGTTACAGACATATCCACACTGTAGACCTCCATTATATGGAAGTGTCTGAGTGTTACCGACTTATCCATACTGTAGACCTCCTTTATATGGAAGAGTATGAGTGCTACAGACTTATCCATCCTGGAGACATCCTTTACATGGAGGTGTCTGAGTGTTACAGACATATCCATACTGTAGACCTCATTACATGGAAGTGTCTGAGTGTTACAGACTTATCCATACTGTAGACCTCCTTTACATGGAAGTGTCTGAGTGTTACAGACATATCCACACTGTAGACCTCCATTATATGGAAGTGTCTGAGTGTTACCGAGTTATCCATACTGTAGACCTCCTTTACATGGAAGTGTCTGCGTGTTATCAACTTATCCATACTGTAGACCTCCTCTACATGGCAGTGTCTGCGTGTTACCGACGTATCCATCCTGTAGACCTCCTTTACATGGAAGTGTCTGAGTGTTACCGACGTATCCATACTGTTGACCTCCTTTACATGGAAGTGTCTGAGTGCTACAGACTTATCCATACTGTAGACCTCTTTACATGGAAGTGTCTGAGTGCTACAGACTTACCCATGCTGTAGACCTCCTTTACACAGAAGTGTCTGAGTGCTACAGACTTATCCATACTGTAGACCTCCTTTACATGGAAGTATCTGAGTGCTACCGTCTCATTCTTACTGTAGACCTCCTTTACACGGAAGTGTCTGAGTAGTACAGACTTATCCATACTGTAGACCTCCTTTACATGGAAGAGTCTGAGTGCAACCGACTTATCCATACTGTAGACCTCCTTTACATGGAAGTGTCTGAGTGCTACAGACCTATCCATAGTGCAGACCTCATTACATGGAAGTGTCTGAGTGTTACAGGCTTATCCATACTGTAGACCTCCTTTACATGGAAGTGTCTGAGTGTTACAGACATATCCACACTGTAGACCTCCATTACATGGAAGTGTCTGAGTGTTACCGACTTATCCATACTGTAGACCTCCATTATATGGAAGAGTCTGAGTGCTGCAGTCTTATCCATACTGGAGACCTCCTTTACATGGAGGTGTCTGAGTGTTACCGAGTTATCCATATTGTAGACCTCCTTTACATGGAAGTGTCTGCGTGTTATCAACTTATCCATACTGTAGACCTCCTTTACATGGAAGTGTCTGCGTGTTACCGACGTATCCATCCTGTAGACCTCCTTTACATGGAAGTGTCTGAGTGTTACCGACGTATCCATACTGTTGACCTCCTTTACATGGAAGTGTCTGAGTGCTACAGACTTATCCATACTGTAGACCTCCATGACATGGAAGTTTCTGAGTGTTACCGACTTATCCATACTGTAGACCTCCTTTACATGGAAGTGTCTTGGTGTTACCGACTTATCCATACTGTAAACCTCCTTTACATGGAAGTATCTGAGTGCTACCTACTTATCCATACTGTAGACTTCCTTTACATGGAAGTTTCTGAGTGCTACAGACTTATCCATACTGTACACCTCCTGTACATGGAAGTGTCTGAGTGTTACCGACGTATCCACACTGTAGACCTCCTTTACATGGAAGTGTCTGAGTTTTACCGACTTATCCATACTCTAGACCTCCTTTACATAGAAGTGTCTGAGTGTTACCGACTTATCCATGCTGCAGACCTCCTTTACATGGAAGTATCTGAGTGTTACCGACTTATCCATACTGTAGACCTCCTTTACATGGAATTGTCTGAGTGCTACAAACCTATCCATACTGTAGACCTCCTTTACATGGAAGTGTCTGAGTGTTACCGACTTATCCATAATGTAGACCTCCTTTACATGGAAGTGTCTGAGTGGTACAAACGTATTCATACTGTAGGCCTCTTTTACATGGAAGTGTCTGAGTGTTACCGACTTATCCATATTGTAGACCTCCTTCACATGGAAGTGTCTGAGTGCTACAGACTTATCCATACTGCAGACCTCCTTTACATGGAAGTGTTTGAGTGCTACCGACTTATCCATACTGTAGACCTCCTTTACATGGAAGTGTCTGAGTGCTACAAAGTTATCCATACTGTAGACCTCCTTTACATGGAAGTGTCTGAGTGCTACAGACTTATCCATACTGTAGACCTCCTTTACATGGAAGTGTCTTGTTACCGACTTATCCCTACTGTAGACCTCCTTTACATGGAAGTGTTTGAGTGCTACCGACTTATCCATACTGTAGACCTCCTTTACATGGAAGTGTCTGAGTGCTACAAAGTTATCCATACTGTAGGCCTCCGTTACATGGAAGTGTCTGAGTGTTACCGACTTATCCATACTGTAGACCTCCTTTACCTGGAAGTGTCTGAGTGCTACAGACTTATCCATACTGCAAACCTCCTTTACATGGAAGTGTTTGAGTGCTACCGACTTATCCATACTGTAGACCTCCTTTACATGGAAGTGTCTGAGTGCTACAAAGTTATCCATACTGTAGAACTCCTTTACATGGAAGGGTCTGAGTGCTACAGACTTATCCATGCTGTAGACCTCCTTTACATGGAAGTGTCTGAGTGCTACAGACTTATCCATACTGTCCTTTAAATGGAAGTGTCTGAGTGCTACAGATTTATCCATGTTGTAGACCTCCTTTACATGGAAGTTTCTGAGTGCTACAGACTTATCCATGCAGTAGACCTCCTTTACATGGTGGACATGGAAGTGTCTGAGTGCTACAGACTTAACCATACTGTAGACCTCCTTTACCTGGAAGTGTCTGAGTGCTAAAGTCTTATCCATGCTGTAGACCTCCTTTACATGTATGTGTCTGAGTGCTACCGACTTATCCATGCTGTAGACCTCCTTTACATGGAAGTGTCTGAGTGATACAGACTTATCCATGCTGTAGACCTCCTTTACATAGAAGTGTCTGAGTGCTACAGACTTATCCATGCTGTAGACCTCCTTTACATGGAAGTGTCTGAGTGCTACAGACTTACCCATGCTGTAGACCTCCTTTACACAGAAGTGTCTGAGTGCTACAGACTTATCCATACTGTAGACCTCCTTTACATGGAAGTGTCTGAGTGCTACCGTCTCATTCATACTGTAGACCTCCTTTACAAGGAAGTGTCTGAGTAGTACAGACTTATCCATACTGTAGACCTCCTTTACATGGAAGAGTCTGAGTGCTACCGACTTATCCATACTGTAGACTTCCTTTACATGGAAGTGTCTGAGTGCTACAGACCTATCCATACTGTAGACCTCCTTTACATGGAAGTGTCTGAGTGCTACAGACTTACCCATACTGTAGACCTCATTACATGTATGTGTCTGAGTCTTACAGACTTATCCATACTGTAGACCTCCTTTACATGGAAGTGTCTGAGTGTTACAGACATATCCACACTGTAGACCTCCATTACATGGAAGTGTCTGAGTGTTACTGACTTATCCATACTGTAGACCTCCTTTATATGGAAGAGTCTGACTGCTACAGACTTATCCATACTGGAGACCTCCTTTACATAGAGGTGTCTGAGTGTTACCGAGTTATCCATACTGTAGACCTCCTTTACATGGAAGTGTCTGCGTGTTATCAACTTATCCATACTGTAGACCTCCTTTACATGGAAGTGTCTGCGTGTTACTGACGTATCCATTCTGTAGACCTCCTTTACATGGAAGTGTCTGAGTGTTACCGACATATCCATACTGTTGACCTCCTTTACATGGAAGTGTCTGAGTGCTACAGACTTATCCATACTGTAGACCTCCATTACATGGAAGTGTCTGAGTGTTACCAACTTATCCATACTGTAGACCTCCTTTACATGGAAGTGTTTTGGTGTTACCGACTTATCCATACTGTAAACCTCCTTTACATGGAAGTATCTGAGTGCTACAAACCTATCCATACTGTAGACCTCCTTTACATGGAAGTGTCTGAGTGCTACCGACTTATCCATACTGTAGACTTCCTTTACATGGAAGTTTCTGAGTGCTACAGACTTATCCATACTGTACACCTCCTTTACATGGAAGTGTCTGAGTGCTACAGACTTATCCATACTGTAGACCTCCTTTACATGGAAGTGTCTGAGTGTTACCGACTTATCCATGCTGTAGACCTCCTTTACATGGAAGTATCTGAGTGTTACCGACTTATCCATACTGTAGACCTCCTTTACATGGAATTGTCTGAGTGCTACAAACCTATCCATACTGTAGACCTCCTTTACATGGAAGTGTCTAAGCGTTACCGACTTATCCATAATGTAGACCTCCTTTACATGGAAGTGTCTGAGTGGTACAAACGTATCCATAGTGTAGACCTCCTTTACATGGAAGTGCCTGAGTGCTACAAAGTTATCCATACTGTAGACCTCCTTTACATGGAAGTGTCTGAGTGTTACCGACTTTTCCATATTGTAGACCTCCTGTCTGAGTGCTACAGACTTATCCATACTGCAGACCTCCTTTACATGGAAGTGTTTGAGTGCTACCGACTTATCCATACTGTAGACCTCCTTTACATGGAAGTGTCTGAGTGCTACCGAGTATCCATACTGTAGACCTCCTTTACATGGAAGTGTTTGAGTGCTACCGACTTATCCATACTGTAGACCTCCTTTACATGGAAGTGTTTGAGTGCTACCGACTTATCCATGCTGTAGACCTCCTTTACATGGAAGTGTCTGAGTGCTACCGACTTATCCATACTGTAGACCTCCTTTACATGGAAGTGTTTGAGTGCTACCGACTTATCCATGCTGTAGACCTCCTTTACATGGAAGTGTCTGAGTGCTACAGACTTATCCATACTGTAGACCTCCTTTACATGGAAGTGTCTGAGTGCTACCGAGTATCCATACTTTAGACCTCCTTTACATGGAAGTGTCTGAGTGCTACAGACTTATCCATACTGTAGACCTCCTTTACATGGAAGTGTCTGAGTGCTACAGACTTATCCATACTGTAGATCTCCTTTCAATAGACGTGTCTGAGTGCTACAGACTTATCCATACTGTCCTTTATATGGAAGTGTATGAGTGCTACAGACTTATCCATACTGTCCTTTATATGGAAGTGTCTGAGTGCTACAGACTTATCCATGCTGTTGACCTCCTTTACATGGTAGTTTCTGAGTGCTACAGACTTATCCATACTGTAGACCTCCTTTCCATAGACGTGTCTGAGTGCTCCAGACGTATCCATACTGTTCTTTATATGGAAGTGTATGAGTGCTACAGACTTATCCATACTGTCCTTTATATGGAAGTGTATGAGTGCTACAGACTTATCCATACTGTCCTTTATATGAAAGTGTCTGAGTGCTACAGACTTATCCATGCTGTTGACCTCCTTTACATGGTAGTTTCTGAGTGCTACAGACTTATCCATACTGTAGACCTCCTTTCCATAGACGTGTCTGAGTGCTACAGACGTATCCATACTGTCCTTTATATGGAAGTGTATGAGTGCTACAGACTTATCCATACTGTCCTTTATATGGAAGTGTCTGAGTGTTACAGACTTATCCATACTGTAGACCTCCTTTCCATAGACGTGTCTGAGTGCTACAGACGTATCCATACTGTCCTTTATATGGAAGTGTATGAGTGCTACAGAATTATCCATACTGTCCTTTATATGGAAGTGTCTGAGTGCTACAGACTTATCCATACTGTAGACCTCCTTTACATGGAAGTGTCTGAGTGCTACAGACTTATCCATACTGTAGATCTCCTTTCCATAGACGTGTCTGAGTGCTACAGACTTATCCATACTGTCCTTTATATGGAAGTGTATGAGTGCTACAGACTTATCCATACTGTCCTTTATATGGAAGTGTCTGAGTGCTACAGACTTATCCATGCTGTTGGCCTCCTTTACATGGTAGTTTCTGAGTGCTACAGACTTATCCATACTGTAGACCTCCTTTCCATAGACGTGTCTGAGTGCTACAGACGTATCCATACTGTCCTTTATATGGAAGTGTATGAGTGCTACAGACTTATCCATACTGTCCTTTATATGGAAGTGTCTGAGTGTTACAGACTTATCCATACTGTAGACCTCCTTTCCATAGACGTGTCTGAGTGCTACAGACGTATCCATACTGTCCTTTATATGGAAGTGTCTGAGTGCTACAGAATTATCCATACTGTCCTTTATATGGAAGTGTCTGAGTGCTACAGACTTATCCATACTGTAGACCTCCTTTACATGGAAGTGTCTGAGTGCTACAGACTTATCCATACTGTAGATCTCCTTTCCATAGACGTGTCTGAGTGCTACAGACTTATCCATACTGTCCTTTATATGGAAGTGTATGAGTGCTACAGACTTATCCATACTGTCCTTTATATGGAAGTGTATGAGTGCTACAGACTTATCCATACTGTCCTTTATATGGAAGTGTCTGAGTGCTACAGACTTATCCATGTTGTAGACCTCCTTTACATGGTAGTTTCTGAGTGCTACAGACTTATCCATACTGTAGACCTCCTTTCCATAGACGTGTCTGAGTGCTACAGACTTATCCATACTGTCCTTTATATGGAAGTGTATGAGTGCTACAGACTTATCCATACTGTCCTTTATATGAAAGTGTCTGAGTGCTACAGACTTATCCATGCTGTTGACCTCCTTTACATGGTAGTTTCTGAGTGCTACAGACTTATCCATACTGTAGACCTCCTTTCCATAGACGTGTCTGAGTGCTACAGACGTATTCATACTGTCCTTTATATGGAAGTGTATGAGTGCTACAGACTTATCCATACTGTCCTTTATATGGAAGTGTCTGAGTGTTACAGACTTATCCATACTGTAGACCTCCTTTCCATAGACGTGTCTGAGTGCTACAGACGTATCCATACTGTCCTTTATATGGAAGTGTATGAGTGCTACAGACTTATCCATACTGTCCTTTATATGGAAGTGTCTGAGTGCTACAGACTTATCCATACTGTAGACCTCCTTTACATGGAAGTGTCTGAGTGCTACAGACTTATCCATACTGTAGATCTCCTTTCCATAGACGTGTCTGAGTGCTACAGACTTATCCATACTGTCCTTTATATGGAAGTGTATGAGTGCTACAGACTTATCCATACTGTCCTTTATATGGAAGTGTCTGAGTGCTACAGACTTATCCATGCTGTTGACCTCCTTTACATGGTAGTTTCTGAGTGCTACAGACTTATCCATACTGTAGATCTCCTTTCCATAGACGTGTCTGAGTGCTACAGACTTATCCATACTGTCCTTTATATGGAAGTGTATGAGTGCTACAGACTTATCCATACTGTCCTTTATATGGAAGTGTATGAGTGCTACAGACTTATCCATACTGTCCTTTATATGGAAGTGTCTGAGTGCTACAGACTTATCCATGCTGTTGACCTCCTTTACATGGTAGTTTCTGAGTGCTACAGACTTATCCATACTGTAGACCTCCTTTGCATAGACGTGTCTGAGTGCTACAGACTTATCCATACTGTCCTTTATATGGAAGTGTATGAGTGCTACAGACTTATCCATACTGTCCTTTATATGGAAGTGTATGAGTGCTACAGACTTATCCATACTGTCCTTTATATGGAAGTGTCTGAGTGCTACAGACTTATCCATGCTGTTGACCTCCTTTACATGGTAGTTTCTGAGTGCTACAGACTTATCCATACTGTAGACCTCCTTTCCATAGACGTGTCTGAGTGCTACAGACGTATCCATACTGTCCTTTATATGGAAGTGTATGAGTGCTACAGACTTATCCATACTGTCCTTTATATGGAAGTGTCTGAGTGTTACAGACTTATCCATACTGTAGACCTCCTTTCCATAGACGTGTCTGAGTGCTACAGACGTATCCATACTGTCCTTTATATGGAAGTGTATGAGTGCTACAGACTTATCCATACTGTCCTTTATATGGAAGTGTCTGAGTGCTACAGACTTATCCATACTTTAGACCTCCTTTACATGGAAGTGTCTGAGTGCTACAGACTTATCCATACTGTAGATCTCCTTTCCATAGACGTGTCTGAGTGCTACAGACTTATCCATACTGTCCTTTATATGGAAGTGTATGAGTGCTACAGACTTATCCATACTGTCCTTTATATGGAAGTGTCTGAGTGCTACAGACTTATCCATGCTGTTGACCTCCTTTACATGGTAGTTTCTGAGTGCTACAGACTTATCCATACTGTAGATCTCCTTTCCATAGACGTGTCTGAGTGCTACAGACTTATCCATACTGTCCTTTATATGGAAGTGTATGAGTGCTACAGACTTATCCATACTGTCCTTTATATGGAAGTGTATGAGTGCTACAGACTTATCCATACTGTCCTTTATATGGAAGTGTCTGAGTGCTACAGACTTATCCATGCTGTTGACCTCCTTTACATGGTAGTTTCTGAGTGCTACAGACTTATCCATACTGTAGACCTCCTTTCCATAGACGTGTCTGAGTGCTACAGACTTATCCATACTGTCCTTTATATGGAAGTGTATGAGTGCTACAGACTTATCCATACTGTCCTTTATATGGAAGTGTATGAGTGCTACAGACTTATCCATACTGTCCTTTATATGGAAGTGTCTGAGTGCTACAGACTTATCCATGCTGTTGACCTCCTTTACATGGTAGTTTCTGAGTGCTACAGACTTATCCATACTGTAGACCTCCTTTCCATAGACGTGTCTGAGTGCTACAGACTTATCCATACTGTCCTTTATATGGAAGTGTATGAGTGCTACAGACTTATCCATACTGTCCTTTATATGGAAGTGTCTGAGTGCTACAGACTTATCCATGCTGTTGACCTCCTTTACATGGTAGTTTCTGAGTGCTACAGACTTATCCATACTGTAGATCTCCTTTCCATAGACGTGTCTGAGTGCTACAGACTTATCCATACTGTCCTTTATATGGAAGTGTATGAGTGCTACAGACTTATCCATACTGTCCTTTATATGGAAGTGTATGAGTGCTACAGACTTATCCATACTGTCCTTTATATGGAAGTGTCTGAGTGCTACAGACTTATCCATGCTGTTGACCTCCTTTACATGGTAGTTTCTGAGTGCTACAGACTTATCCATACTGTAGACCTCCTTTCCATAGACGTGTCTGAGTGCTACAGACTTATCCATACTGTCCTTTATATGGAAGTGTATGAGTGCTACAGACTTATCCATACTGTCCTTTATATGGAAGTGTATGAGTGCTACAGACTTATCCATACTGTCCTTTATATGGAAGTGTCTGAGTGCTACAGACTTATCCATGCTGTTGACCTCCTTTACATGGTAGTTTCTGAGTGCTACAGACTTATCCATACTGTAGACCTCCTTTCCATAGACGTGTCTGAGTGCTACAGACTTATCCATACTGTCCTTTATATGGAAGTGTATGAGTGCTACAGACTTATCCATACTGTCCTTTATATGGAAGTGTCTGAGTGTTACAGACTTATCCATGCTGTAGATCGCGCTGTTCAGTGCTGAGGGTATTTTTGGGGCAGACCGATTGTTGCGCTTGTGCTTGTATTTCTGTCCTGCACCCTCGAACACTACCTCCTCACTCCTCAGCCTCGGTGCTGTGATGTTTCCAGGTACTTGCCATCTACATTAGCAATATTGGCCATGCACAATGTACCCTCTGCCCTAATACGAAAATCTCTGTCTTGGTCAGTGACGTTAGTTAATTTATTTATTTTTTGTAGGGCTAGTGAGCACTTGATGGTGTCTTTCCACAGTGTGAATTTCTGCCCAAGTTGAATGCCAGGTGATACACACCTCTATTTATATATTGATTGGAATGTGTTTAGTGCTGGCCCTACCCAGAGTATCTTGGAGCACCTTACAAGGTTCAAAGGTTGAAAAAGTGGGAAGTGAAACTGAAGTTATGAAATATTTTCAGGATGTGATTGGGCGAGTAGGATAGATAAGTGGTAGCAGGAGAGTTGGAGGGGCTGGTTATGTGTGGGGCATCTGGTATGTTTTGAGGCTCTTTCTGAAAGTTGTAATGGAGGGTTCAGTGTGGGTGTGAAGAAGTAGGTTGTCCCGTACTCTGGGTGCCCACTGGGCAGGCTTGCTTTTGTTGTACTGTTAGTTTGCAGAATGGAATGTGAAGTAGATTTGTGCTTGCTTTACTTGTGTGCTGTGTGTGATGGGTTTGAGTTTGTCTTGAAGGTAACGCTTTTCTTTTTGGTGGATGCTTTCGAAAACAATGCAGAGTCATGGGGGTTCAGACTCTGTGTGCTTCGTGAGACGTAACCTGACTTGAAACGACATGCACCCTCCTCCAGGGATATTTAAAGGGCGTTATAGATCCATAAACAAGGCAAAGCTAATTGCTGGCATCTACAAGTTTTGGTTGAAGTAGTTATATAAAACATTTGCTGTTGGGAAATGTGCCATATTTTGAAGGGGCGATCCCTGGTATTTGAAAGGAATGAGGCAGAGACAAATATGTCATCTTTGTGAATTGTGTATATATTCAGTTCACACTCCATGTTTCACACTCAGGACTCCCTTAGGTGGGAATGGGTGTGCCAGGTGAAGGCAGCAAGGGTAATCTGGGGCAAAAGGATCTGGTGGAAAATCACACAATTCAATGTCGGCTTTGATATTTAGATATGTATTTATTTAATTAATATACATGTAGCTATAAGGCTTTGTATATACAGAATATATAAAGAAGACTTTACACAATATGATATAAAACATGACATACATCAACCAGTTAAGATCATGTATGTACATATCTAAAAACAAGATCAAAAGCTGTAGTTCATAAAATATCGAATATCTCTAACAGTTCCAATACAATTTCACCATAATATACATGCATTTTAATTATTTCCCTCCATGAATGTTTGCCAAAGCATTAGTGTATCAGTGCTGTCCATTTGATTACTATATGCCTTCCTACGTTTTTCTCTAATAAATTTACGACTCTCGCATTTTTCCAGAATGTGCTCGAGTGATTCGATTTCGTTCTCGCCACACAATCTTCATTTACGATCTGGACGAGGGATGACTATTTTTAGACCTTTTATTTCAAGGACTTCACGATGATTAGATTTGAATAATGGGTACTGTCTTCTGGTTCCTCTCTCGGGGAAAGTCTCAATGTAAGATGGATTGCGACTGCAGTGACTTCTATAATCAATGAACGGGCCACTATTGGACTTAGCTGATAATTGAACCGTGTGGTTATCGCAGCTGAAACTGATTAGCTTCTGCTTTAGCCAACGTTTGATCTTATAAACATTGTTTGATACAGAGGGGTAGGCACAGCCAGCCTGCCATTTGTTGGAGAGTGTAAGTATATTCCCCAAGGTACCCATCCTGCTACAATTATCAAGACACAAAAACGCCTTTACATATTGTACCATTGCAGTGCCATTACTAAGTGCTTGCAGGTTTATGAAACACATGAAAGTTCTTGATATAAATATTGATTTAATCCCAATTAGATTCAATTCTAGATATAAGTATTCAATAGGTAGTGCTTGCGGCATTCGAAACAGTTTACGCAACAATTGTACCCCAAATTGTATTAAGTCCGTGATATACGATGACCCCAGATCTCTATCCCATAAGTCAGCACAGGCAGTATTTCTGAGGAATACAAAAGCATAATAGTGTTAACAGAATAACCACAATTTTTCCCAATGAAGAAGCTTATGACTCCTCCCATTTTCAGTCATTTGGATGTTCTTTCCTCCCAATGTAGTTCCCAATTTAACACATCCTCAACATGAAGGCATAAGTATTTATATGATTTGACAAATTCGAACCTCGTGCCATCCAATACCAGCTGCTTCTCACAGTCGATTTTAATTTACTAGAGAAAACCATAACTTTGCTTTTTGCAATATTCCTTTTTCGCCTCTCGCGCTGTGAAACACTTGTGTGTGAGCGCGATCTAAATAACATATCAATATCAATAAAACCATTTTTATGCGCAAATGCACCAAGACCATTAATCAGGGATTGCAACCCCTTCGTGGTGTGAGCTAGCGGCAATACATCGTCAGCATAGGCTAGCCTCCTGAGACCAACGTTGACTGGGCTAGTATCTGTCTTATTGAATGCCATTGGCAGATCAGCAAGCTAAGAGTTAAATAAAGTAGCTGCAACTATGCAGCCCTGCTTCACCCCCCCCCTACCAGTGGGAATAGAAGCAGACAATTGGCCAACGCCATCTAGGCGCACCCTGATGGATGCTGGTGTCTGTATGGAGCAGTATAAGCACCCTAGGCAGCCCCGCAGGAATATTCCAGGCCACCAATTTCGGCCATTAGGTGTTCGGAAGGAAATCTATATATGCACAGTATACTGCGGTCTTCCTTCGTAGCCGAGCGCATTCTACAGAGGACACCAACATAAGGATATTATGCGATGTGGACGATTTGTCTCAAAATTGCATGAACATATATCCAGGAATTCAGGTCGACCAATAATAGTCGTGCAAAGGTTTTTGCTGGAATATCCAGCACTGCTAGCATTCGATAATTTCTTGGATCATCACGCAGGCCTTTCTTATATGTGGGTAGGATGCGGACCTTCCGATATCTGTGAACAATAGATGGAGAGCGTGTGCCCACAGTACAGAGGACCGCTTTAACAGGCCATTGCATATCCCATCCGGTCCTGATGCAGTGGCACATTTGCCTGCTCTATTATTAATGTGATATCAGGAGTGGTTGTATCACAGATCCATAGCGTATGCGGGGCGCCCATCACTTCATCTGTTGGAACACTAGACCCCAAGGGGGATTTAATATGGGTACCCACGCAGACTCTGGAACAAGGCAAGTCACTCTTAGATGCAGCCTTTATTTCCTTTCCAATTTCAATATTAGTATTTACGTTAGCGAGGTAAGCGATACATAACCAAGGTTCTTTTTTTCGCTTTTGTATTTATGATCTCTCAGCCAGTGGCCATAATTGTTTTTAATACATTTAATCTAATATCTGATTACTAATTTCAGCAGCACTATTTATACCCCAGGAGCGAAATAACAAGGCCGCAATATCGGCATGTAGTTGTTTTTTAGCTGCCTTGATCCTGGGATGGTAATTATTTCGCTTACTATATGTTTTATCACAGCGCTCCTAGGGAGTTTTGTAGCATCTTTGTTTATTGATTGTTTTCTTCAGACAACCAATCAGGGATGATCAAGCTTCTGCCATACTCAGAGGGTAGAGGGATGCAGGGATCGCCTATTGCTCTATAAAGGCAGGTGTAGGTTGCTCAGAGGCAAGTGTACCCTTGTCCAAATTATCAGGGTTCCAAGGAATACAATTAGCCCCATTATTAACACATATATAACCGTGCAAATCATGTTGCTTTTGATGGATCCGTGTCCGGAAAGGCTTAAGGAGAACACATAAGGGTAGGGGATCACTTTCTTCATGGGAGGCTATTGCCATGTCCTCCCCCAATGCCAGGCCAAGGTGATTCCCGAAGACGCAATCAAGGGTGGAGGCACTCTTACCGCTCACCCTGGCATAAGCCTTCTGCGCATCACCTGCACAGGAACCATGTAAGCAGGTGAAAGCAGAGTCTTCCAAGACCGATACCCAGGCACTCCCTTGTGGGGGAGACCCAATCTGTCTTGACACATTATACTCAGTTTCACATATTTCAATATCCGCATTGAAGCCCCCCCCTAATCCATATTGGAGACTTTTGTTTGTACGCTTCTAAAATGTGTTTCACAGCCACAACACTACTTTCCGTGGCAATACCATTAGGTGGGCCGTACACATGGATCATTCTGACGGGTGCATGTGTAGATGACGGTACATACACCTCAGCAAGTGACCAAGGGCACCTGACCGATATCAACAAACCGCCCTTTGGTCGTCCGAGGAGACATGCAGTGTCAATAAGCCACGTTTCCTGCAATATTATAACTGAAAACAAGTCCATTGCTGACCAGAGTCCATCTTCCCCAAAAAGATGCGAAAATCCCAGCGTATTCCAGGAACATAGAATCTTAGTGTCCTCGGCACATGGAGGAGAAGTGAGAAGGCAGCCACTGCCAGCAACCACCCAGAGTCCAGAGTACCCGCAGACCTCCTAGCTCTACTGCTGGGCATGCTGCCACCTTGGGCGCACGCTGTGCTAATGCTGGAATGAGTAGTAGTTGCGTCAGGAATCAGCACAGCGCCACAACCGTCCTTCCTTAAAGGCGGATCTTGGATATTAGACCGAGGCATAACTCGTTTGCTTTTTAAGTTAACGGAGACTGCTTTACACGGTCTAAGTTTAGCAGAAGATATATACACAATACTACAAATGTACCCAAGTCGCTATAGCTCGGCCTCGTATTTAAGGATAAAGTCAAGTGTTGCGTCGGAGTTAAACCATGTGTTTGAAATGTGTTCAATCTGATCAACTATTTTAATGTCGTCTGAACATATCACTCTTAAAGCGGCGACTGAGTGGGAGATGCTAAGAACCGCAGCTGTATTTATTGGAGGAAGGCGACCCTCTGTAGATACTCCCTGGCGTAAGTTGAGGCGCTTTCATGGATACTCCATTATTAGGAGTCCGGGTAGTCGGGACAGCACTCAACTGATGCCAGGAAAAGGGAGCCCAAAGATCAGTTCGTTTTGTTTGACCAAGTTGGTCGATAGGAATAGTAAGACTAGTCATTGGCGCAGTATTTATTATCTGGGAAACCTCATCTGGACCGATACCAATTCACCCCACCAGTTAGTGGATGGACGGAAACGGCCACAATCATAGCAGGCATCGACTCAGGGTCAAACACAGCGGGCCCTGTGATTACTCCGCCATGGGTATGGAGCTCTTACAACTTTCAGTGGCAATAGATTGAATTGTGCTCCCGGGGACATTTTTACGAATTTTGGCTCATTTAGCATGTGAGGTGTCTTTAGACTTCCACCTTTAAGAGGTACGGGCACTTCCGACACTACCGCTGGAGTAAATAGCAAGAGGCTCAACATCGCTGTTAATGTTTGACACTTTGGAGATATGATATGTACTGAACACACTTTCCGACAATTCAATATTAGAACCCTGGTCTCGTATAGTTTTCCGACCTCGATTAATACTCTTGTGAAGAAGCAGAGATTGAATATCTAGTTTGTTCTCCAGTTTTTCACACTTCGAAGACAGAGTAGTTATCAAGCATTCAAATGCCATAAACATCGCATTTGAAGTCATGCTCGTCATCCTGCCATCGATGGAACCAGAAACTTGCAAAACATTGTTCCTCAAGAGCACCCCATGATCACCTCCATGCCTGGGGCTGTCAATGGGAGTCATTGGCCCATCCTTATCATACGTCTGGAAATCAGCAAGTTTATCAACCCGGCTTCCAGGAGTAGCACTCACGTCACAGAAAATTTGAGGGTCAATGAACGAGGGACAAGGAGTAGAAGTTGAGTCCCTCCGGTCGCCGAGATATTCAACCTCCGGGACATCAATTGGGAGATGTCTTTCCTCAAGATAGTCAGTGAGATGTGAATCCTAAGTGGGGCGATGCCTTTATCAGGGATCCCCACAGTTTGCACCAGGGCTGTTGCTAGGCCTGGAAAAGATCAGGGGCTAAGCTAATGTCGGGACTGGCAGGATTCGGGCCTAGCTATAGCCTTTTGATTGTAGTCCCTGAGCTTCTATCTGGGGCTACAACCATAAGACCCGGGGCTGTAGCCCGCTCAGCCCCCTCCTAGCAACGCCTCTGGTTTGCACACTTTTAGCTTCTTTTTTGACAGCTTTGTCATCTACGGATTCTTTGAGAGCTGGTGATATAGGCAGGATAGGACCATCCATAGATTCAGGAGCCGGGGCTACAGTAAACCATGCGCCAGATCCGACACGCCAGCAAGGCCGGAAGTATCAGATACAGGCATCCCATTCTCCATCCACTTAGATCCCAGACACCCCAGCCAGAGATTCCGTGGAGCAACAATCTCTTCATCCTTTGTACTTCACCATTCACTTTAGGAAAGAGGGATGCCCTGTCTCTCGCTTTAGAGGCCGTTGCTGCTCTTTAGGAATTTTAGGAGCAGAGGCTTCGATACAAGTATCCCCCGTAACTACCAGATCCCATTAGACATCTCTACAATCAGCCGGTGCGCACGTCCGTAACATATTCATCCCAGGACGCGCGCATGATAAGGCACAACACGCAAAAAGGACTGAGAAGAAGCACTCCCAGCCACCACAGCCACCACAGCCACCACAGCCACAGAGCAGCGGCCTCCGCAGTATCCGGTCTGATATATAAAGGAAGTAGCCACTGCTCTGCTCTATCCTGGAACCAGGCCGCAGTGTCACCGTGTACACTGCTTCTATGCCATCAGGAATGGTGCACGCGTTAAAGGCAGCAGGTGATCTAGACTCGGTACTGCGCAGAGGACCGGAAGGCGGGATCCCGCTGGATCCCGCTGGATCCCTGTTACAAGTAACACAACCATTGACCATATGAGCTAAGATGACCATTCAGAGCATTCATACGCTTTGTGATAGGGGGGTTTAAGGAAATCAGTTCTATGTCCCGTTATCACCCGTCTACTAGGACGAGGCAGTGTTGCACATTTCCCTGGAAAGGGGGAAGAGGACAGAGTACTGCCACTGCAAACTGCAAACTGCACTTCAAGGCACTTCCACATGCGCTCGCGCAAATGCGCGCTCACGTCCTCTTTTGTAGAAGTTCTGGTATCGGGGTCAGAGCTTCGGGGAAGAAGAGGTAATTATGGCGGGAATACTCCCCGAAATGATTCAAAGCAGCAAACCGAGGAGCCGAGAATCCGCTGCAGAAACTGCCAACTGCACTTCAAGGCACTTCCAAATGCGCGTGCATTTAGATATACAGTTGTGCACAGGGCGGTCACACAATTCAACGTTGGCTTTATAGAAATGGGATGCTTAGGTATTGATATTGTATTTGTATCGCGCTCGTACACAAGTGTTTCAGAGCGCGACAATGCCAGGGAGGGGAACAGTGGAGAACAAAACATCGATCCTACTAGGCCCAGTGAGATTGAGAACGCGCAAGTGCATGGTTTAGGGGGAGAGGGAGAAGTGCATGGAAGGGGGAGAAGTGGAAAGTGGGAAGCAGAGGAGAAATAGATAAATGGATACATAATAAATAAATAAATATAAAAGAACAGTGGTAGTGCAGCCAGCAAGTGGCAAGTGCTGGGTTTAAGGCAGCAGACAGTGTATGTCTGATAAGTGCAGGAATGGAGGGACTGTATGGTTACAGATACAGACCCCAGTGCAAGGGATTGCCATGAGGCAGTGCGAGTGGCTGGCAGGGTGAGCGGGTACCTGGGCCCAGAAGTCAGAGGGTGGCCAGGTGCACCGTGCCAAGAGAGAGAAGCTCAGCAGGGGAGAGGAGGTGAGAAGGCAGAAGAAAAGAGGAAGGCCTTGAGGTGCTTCCAAAGACATCATTTAGGGGTCACCAGGGATCGCAATTGCGACCCCTGAGGTCTCCCTTGCTGCTCTAAAAATAAAAACTTGACAACATTTTTTTTTTCATTTCTTTTTTTACAAATTGAAGCTCATGGGCAGTGGTCAATGCCATGTGCCTCTTTGTTGCTAGAGTGTCTGGCTTTCTTGTTTGGGTTTCTTAAAAAAACAGGGGGTTTGACAAGTGTAACACTTTGAGCAGTGACCCTAAATAAGAAAGAACAGTCATACCAAATAACGTGTCTTTCTGGAATTCCATGCAATAATTCCTAGACTCATTACAGGTTTATTTCAGGCACACTTCAGGCGGTGAGTCACTGATTTAGTCTGTTCTTAAACACCTCAAATTCACAACGCTGACAAAATACTCCAAGAACCATTTAGAGTAGAATAAGCATCCATTTCGGACTACGTATTTTGCTTTTCGCAAGTTGCAGTTATAGGAGGTTTTTTCTGCCGATACATTTGGTGACACATTCTTGTATGAAATGTTTATCCTGTTACAGTGGTATTGTAACCATATTTTTCATAGTGTACTTAGGAACATGCTATGTGATGCCACTTCTTGTTTTGTCAAGGGGTAAAAGGTTGTGTTCCATCGCTTCAGAGGTCAAGGGTCATGTGTTTTCACTACCCCATGCATTTTGGTGAAATGACGTCCCGGGGATGGTTCTCCTCAAGTTTTAGAGATGCAGGGAGGCTGTTCCAGAGGGAGACCCAAGCCAAACACAGAGATCTTCCCCCAGCTTGTTTCTTTGAAAAAACGACTGATCCTCAGGGAGTTAGATGTGGAGGAGCGAAGAGCTCTAGAGGGGAGGTATTTGCGGAGGGATAGCTGAAGGTATTTTGGACCCAGGCCCCAGAAAGCCTTGTGGACAATGCAAGGGGTTTTGAACAGAGGTCGAAGTGTATGAATAGCAGTAGTGGAACAAGGTTCCCTAGTGGCCTGCCACCTTGCCACACAACCCCATCGCCACACCCCCTCCTACACACAACACAAACCCCCAAACACATGCGCCTGCTGTTTAAGGGAACGTTCAGTGCAGTGCACTGAAGTACAAGATTCAACTTCTTCCTATAATTTTATTTTATAATGAAACGATTCTGGAACGGTTTCTTTTTAAAATAAATAAAAGTATAGGAACAGAAAAACTTTTAAAAAGTAGAGGAGAACCGCTCCCAACCGCTCCTGCCCACTTCGACCACTGGTTTTGAATGTAATCATTGCAACCACTGGGAGCCAGCGGAGAGATTTAAGGGCTGGAGAGATACAATCTCAGGGCTTGTGGCCAAATACAAGTCTCGCAGTCCTGTTCTGGATGAGTTGCAGAGGGAGGAGAGTAGAGGCTGGCAAATTTAGAAAGAGGCTGTTGCAGTAGTCCAGCATAGAGAGAACCAGGGCTGGGGAGACAGTGAGCTTCTGGGGGAAGGAAGGGAAAGGTAGAGTACTTCTGAGGAGGTGCAGTAGGAAGATTGACTTTTTAGAGACATCAGAGATGTGGGCGGAGAAGGAAAGCGTGGAATCAAAGATGACCCTGAGCTTCTTGGCCTCGCAGGTGGGGGTAGGAAGAGCGCCGAAGGAAGGCCGGCCAGAGAGTGAGGGGAAAGGAGGGTGAAGGTGTGCCGATGAGGAGGTTCTCAGTCTTGCTGGCATTCAGGCATTGGCGGCACACCAATCCTGAATGGCAGTTAGGCAATCAGGATGAGAGAAGGAGCGGAGGTGGCAGAGGGAAGCCTGAAAATGAGCTGAGTGTCATAAGCATAGCACTGGAAATTGGAGCAGAAAATGGCAATGCTGTGGGCAAGAGTTGCGAGGTATAGGTTGAAAAGCCAGGGTGAGAGGTTAGACACCTGAGGAACACGGCAGGTAGAGAGGGAGATAGAAGAAAGGAAGGACCCCAGCTGGACCTGGGAGGATCGATCAGAGAGGAAAGAGGTCAGCCAGGCCAGAGCCTGATCAGTGATGCCCAGGTTGTCATGGAGACGGTTGAGAAGGATGGTATGGTTGACCATGTTGAAGGTAGAAGAGAGATCGAGTAAGATGAGGACAGAGGGAATGATAGAGTCAAGGTTGGAGAGCAGATCTTTACGGATGTTCAAGAGAGCAGTTTCTGTGCTTCTGGCAGTTCTAAAGCCAGACAGTGATTCACTATTGGCCAAGTTGGTCACACATGTCAATGTTATATGGTACATTGCCTCCCAAAGAAGCAGGGAAGAAATGAATCAATAAATACGGAACACACTTATTTGCACCCCTACTCCCCTCAACCGGTTGGACCCTCTGGCAATCCCCTTTGAGATTAGTCAAGCGAACCTATTGGAAACTAAGCAATAAAGCCTTCAGATCCTTCAAGAACTTCCCAGTGGAGGCTCTCACAGAAACTTCAGCAAACTCCATCTCACATGAGCTAATGTACTTCTAAAAAACTACAACTGCAACTCGCTTTTCCAAGAACTCAACACCACCCTCACAAACACACCAACCACCATACCCCAGTGAAACGGTGCACAGTGAAACCTAGACCTTCAGCACCCTGGTACACTCAAGAACTCAACCTCAGCAAATGAACCATCAGAAAACAAGAACATTATTGGTGAAAATCCTGCAGCGTATCCGACCACACCCTACTCAAGGAAATCTGTGCTACACGCAGACGTCTGATCAACACTCCCAAGGCCAACTACTGCCAAAACACCATAGCCATGGCCGACAATGAAAGCTGAGCCCTCTTCAAAGCCATCAAGCACTCCATCAACCCTCTGCTCAACCCGTCCGTAGCACACCCCATCGAAAAATCATCTACCGTTATCAACAAGATCCCTCTGCCCAGTCCACACCAGCACCACCACCCCCTCACTCCAGCCCAGACCACCTTAAATTCTTGAAACCAACTTTTTTTCTTTTTCTCTACCTCCTCCCCTCTCTACCTCCTCTGCTAATCCTCCCACTGCCGCAGAGATTGGCAGTCTGGTCCGACATGACTCTTATAAACTACCAGGCCCTCAGCCCAGTTGACACCAGAACCCCGCCCCCCCCCTCAGCACTGCTGGGTGGTTTCGGTCACCTCCGCCCTTGCACTTAGCCAGTGGCTTCCTCCTCTGGCTCCCTATGGCACGTCCCCTTTGGGCTCCTGCTAGTACTTGCCCTTCCTGATGCCCCTCCTCTGTCCCCTCCCTTCCAACCCTCCTGAACTTCCTGTCACTGCACGTGCCGAATGTCACAAGACCTCGTAGGACAGTTACTGTTTATTTATTGTTATTGTCACTGTTTATTCCCTCCCCTTGCTCCCTTCCCACTTTGTCTTGTGGCGCCTGGAAATACTATTTAATGTAGAAATACCCAATACAATAAATAAAATATACATGATCCACCAACACAAAGACACAAATGCCACAACGGACAGCACACTGCATATCCCATCCCCCAACACCACAACTACCTGGACAACTTTCAAGACACTAACTGTGAAATACCACACTGCCACCTTAGTATCCCTCAAGGCCACATCATCTGCGGATAACATCTTCCCTGCCTCCTTACTCAAGACCTTCCAACCAAAGCACTCCCCCCTTACCTGACTACCAGCCACAGCTCCCTAACTCAAGCCTTCCCCTCGACCCCCAAGACCGGACAAATCCTCACGCCTCTTAAGGAACCAACACTGACCCTGACAATCTCAGCAAATAACGCCCCATTAGCCACCTTCCCTTTGGGTAAGATCCTTGAGAAAGCAGTGGCCACACAACTCCTCCAACACATCGAAACCAATAACCTCCTTCAGTCCAATCAATCTGGCTTCAGTCCCAGACGCAGCACAGAAATGGCTTCCATCAAAGTGATCAACGATGCCCTTGAAATTCTCGATGATGGCCATCCTTGCCTCCTAGTTTTCGTTAACCTTGCAGCAGCATTTGACACAGTAGACCACCAGACATTCACTGATAATCCACATCACTGCACGGGGATCAGTGGCTTTGTCTTCAGCTGGTTCAAATCCTACCTTGTGAACTGCCAACAGTTCGTACAAATGGATTCTTCCCGACCACCAACTCTACCCATCACCTGTAGAGCCCTGCAAGGATCCATCCTCTCCCCTGTGATCTTCAATCTTTACATGCAACCTTCCTCGCTCCCCACAACATCCACCAGTGAGAAACAAGACGGTGGAACCCTCCTGCCTATCCTACTCCCACCCCTCCTGCCTATCCTACTCCCACCCCCTTCCTGCCTATCCTACACCCACCCCCTTCCTGCCTATCCTACTCCCACCCCCTTCCTGCCTATCCTACTCCCACCCCATTCCTGCCTATCCTACTCCCACCCCTCCTGCCTATCCGACTCCCACCCCCTTCCTGCCTATCCTACTCCCACCCCCTTCCTGCCTATCCTACTCCCACCCCCACCTGCCTAGCCTACTCCCACCCCATTCCTGCCTATCCTACTCCCACCCCCTTCCTGCCTGTCCTACTCCCACCCCCTCCTGCCTATCCTACTCCCACCCAATCCTGCCAATCCTACTCCCAGCCCCTCCTGCCTATCCTACTCCCACCCCCTTCCTGCCTATCCTACTCCCACCCCCTTCCTGCCTATCCTACTCCCACCCCCTCCTGCCTATCCTACTCCCACCCCATTCCTGCCTATCCTACTCCCACCCCCTCCTGCCTACCCTGCTCCCACCCCCTTCCTGCCTATCCTACTCCCACCCCTTCCTGCCTATCCTACTCCCACACCCTCCTGCCTATCCTACTCCCACCCCTCCTGCCTATTCTTCTCTCACCCCCTCCTGCCTATCCTACTCCCACCTCCTCCTGCCTATCCTACTCCCACCCCTTCCTGCCTATCCTACTCCACCCCCTTCCTGCCTATCCTACTCCCACCCCCTTCCTGCCTATCCTACTCCCACCCCCTTCCTGCCCATCCTACTCCCACCCCTCCTGCCTATCCTACTCCCACCCCATTCCTGCCTATCCTACTCCCACCCCCTCCTGCCTATCCTACTCCACCCCCTTCCTGCCTGTCCTACTCCCACCCCCTTCCTGCCTATCCTACTCCCACCCCCTTTCTGCCTATCCTACTCCCACCCCCTCCTGCCTATCCTACTCCCACCCCATTCCTGCCTATCCTACTCCCACCCCCTCCTGCCTATCCTACTCCCACCCCCTTCCTGCCTATCCTACTCCCACCCCCTTCCTGCCTATCCTACTCCCACCCCCTCCTGCCTAGCCTACTCCCACCCCATTCCTGCCTATATTACTCCCACCCCTTCCTGCCTATCCTACTCCCACCCCTTCCTGCCTATCCTACTCCCACCCCCTTCCTGCCTATCCTACTCCCACCCAATCCTGCCAATCCTACTCCCAGCCCCTCCTGCCTATCCTACTCCCACCCCCGTCCTGCCTATCCTACTCCCACCCCCTCCTGCCTATCCTGCTCCCACCCCCTCCTGCCTATCCTGCTCCCACCCCCTTCCTGCCTATCCTACTCCCACCCCCTTCCTGCCTATCCTACTCCCACCACTTTCCTGCCTATCCTACTCCCACCCCTCCTGCCTATCCCACTCCCACCCCCTTCCTGCCTATCCCACTCCCACCCCCTTCCTGCCTATCCTACTCCCACACTCTCCTGCCTATCCTACTGCCACCCCCTCCTGCCTATCCTACTCCCACCCCCTTCCTGCTTATCCTACTGCCACCCCCTCCTGCCTATCCTCCTCCCACCCCCTTCCTGTCTATCCTACTCCCACCCCCTTCCTGCCTATCCTACTCCCACCGCCTTCTGCCTATCCTACTCCCACCCCCTTCCTGCCTATCCTACTCCCACCCCCTCCTGCCTATCCTACTGCCACCCCTTCCTGCCTATCCTACTCCCACCCCCTTCCTGCCTATCCTACTGCCAACCCCCCCTGCCTATCCTACTCCCACCCCCTTCCTGCCTATCCTACTCCCACCCCCTCCTGCCTATCCTACTCCCACCCCCTTCCTTCCTATCCTACTCCCACCCCCTTCCTGCCTGTCCTACTCCCACCCCCTCCTGTCTATCCTACTCCCACCCCCTTCCTGCCTATCCTACTCCCACCCCCTCCCGGCTTTCCTACTCCCACCCCCTTCCTTCCTTTCCGGCAAAGGCCGTTGGATGTGCAGCACCCGGGTCTGAGGCTACTCCTCCTGAATGGGAGTGCTCCTCTGATAGCTGGACCCAGGACAGCTGCCCGCTGTGCGGCCGTCTCTGTGTAAGGGTGCTACCGGCCAGTGGAGTAACTTTGCTGAAAATGTTGGGGGGGACATCATGACAACTGAAAAAAAGGGGCGGGTGGAGTGGGCAGACCTTGGCACTGAGGGAGCAGATTAAAGTACTACACGACAAGAGTCCATTGCCGACGCGCTCCGTTATAACTTTCATGAGGCTGATGGGGATCTTTAAAATTAAATTCTAAAGACACGCCAGTCTTCTGAAACTTATAACACCACAGCTGGTCCTTAGAATTCACTGCATTGACAACAGTAAAAAAGCCTGCTCCCCCTCTAACTAAAGAGGGCCTGCAAGCGGGCGGAAGGGATTATTGCCACCAGGGCACTGACTCAAACAAGCATATAGAGATAATATAAAATGGATGCCTGCAAGAACAGCGCATTTGTGTTGCTTAATCTGATTTCAATAATAACTTGCAACATCTTTTATTTGATATTTTTAGATGTAGCGACAGTTTATACAAATAGAGTGTTGGAACTCTTGAAGATCCAATGACCCACTCTCAGTTCCAACAAAGCAAACAAGCTGTGGTTTTTCAATTATTCTTTACAAACCCACTACTTGCAAGACTCATACAGATTCAAAAATGTTCTTATGGTTGGACAAAGGTCGCAAAAAGGTGCGAGTACTGGGGCATCTAATAGCAGTGCCTGGCAAATGCCTAAAACGTATACACAAGCCAAAACTGTACGTGTTGCCAATGCTTGTGTTTAACATGACTTGATATTATTTTAAAGAGGCACACACATGTGTCAAGCAGTTCAATACTTCTGCAAAAGGACAGCAAAACTGCAAGCAGCTATTCACAGTCAATCAACGGAAACACAGGCGTGAACAGGTACTAATGAAAAATGAACATAGTTCTTGTAAAATAAACCCTATGAGTGCAGTGATATACACAGCTTGTGCAACAAATCGTGAAACGTCGTCTTTCATTTTCCTGACCTGGTTGTCAAATGTCTGAATATAACAAAAGGGTGTTTAAAAAAAATAAAAATTCACTTTTTGGATGCGATCCAAAAGGTATGGTTGCTTTGCATTCCAAATGTGGATTTTAAAAAGACATCTACAGTACGTTTATAACGATGAAATACTGTTTTTGTTCTTATGCAATGATACTATGAAATGCAAATGTATACATGTGCATTTAACACACACACACACAGACACACTCCAGCTTGCAGACTATGTGGTTTCAGCTCACCCTAGGGTAGCTCATACCTGAAGATAAGCCTGCCTTATTAGCCAGTTGTGCATTCCAGACCATAGGCCTGGCCAAGTTCTATCTTGTGTAATGCATGGCATATGAACAGAGGTCTTTGCTATGGCAACACATAGTTCATGAAATGCAAAAGTAAAAAAGCTCTGTCTGTATAATGATACGTGCCTTGGAAAGCAGTGCTATAAGTTGTTAGCCTTTCTGGGGTGTTACTAGCCTGCGTCATTTTGCTCAGACCCTTAACTGGCAAAATGTTTCTGCATGGAACATCTTCGTGTTTCGTTGTTCCACTCAGGAAGGAAAGTGAAATGTAATGCACAGAAGTAGGCTCGCACGGCCAAGAAAGTGCAGTGCAATGTCAGCAGAATCTGCAGCATTGTTTCGCTCTGCTGAGGGCATGTCACATGACACATCCTGGGTTGCATGCATTCCCCGTTGCGACCCTTTCCAGACAGCTGTGTCTTCCAATGTAAGCACTTTCCTTTCTCCGTCTCCAATGTAAGCACTTTCCTTTCTCCGTCTCCAATGTAAGCACTTTCCTTTCTCCTTCTCCAATGTAAGCACTTTCCTTTCTCTGTCTCCAATGTAAGCACTTTCCTTTCTCCGTTCCTTTCTCCGTCTCCAATGCAAGCACTTTCCTTTCTCCGTCTCCAATGTAAGCACTTTCCTTTCTCCGTCTCCAATGCAAGCACTTTCCTTTCTCTGTCTCCAATGTAAGCACTTTCCTTTCTCCGTCTCCAATGTAAGCACTTTCCTTTCTCCATCTTGCAATGTAAGCACTTTCCTTTCTCCGTCTTGAGCCGGCCCTGGGCCTTGGGCAAGATGGAGCTAAGGGACCAGTGGAAATCAGTCAGCAGGCACACCGCTCCACTGTGGGCAGCCCGCGCGCAAGCCGAGGAATCTCCTGTCCTCAGGGAAACACTGAATGCTAAACGTGAAATACCATGTTTAATACATGTTTGCTTATGCGAGTGGGTGATGCTTCATTGGAGTGGCAGCTTAGGGCAGGCTACGGATCTCCCGTTATACATAGTGGATGAGGGAACGGTGGGGGAACACTCTGCATCCCGTTGCCACCTGAGAATCATGGGACCGCGCCGACCCTGGGAGGCTTTGGTGGTCACCACCATTAGCGGGGTCACCCCAATGGGCCAGAGGGGAAGTTAGCTTCCCCCTCTGTAACTGAATAATGCATTAAGGGGATTGGGGAAGTGGGACAGCGCCCGGAATTTACATCAGACGGAGGGGGGCTGTACTGAAAGCGCAGCTCGAGCCAGTGCTGGGGCCAGTGTGCCTGGGCGCTGCTATGGGCCGTGGCAGGTGCACACTGATTAGCTGCACCCTTGCCATTGGCATGGCTTTCATTTTGGAGGGCCACCTGCAAAGCATTAATGGCACGTGTCTTTAGTGAGAAAGCAAAATCACCACTATGAACTGTAGGGTCTGATGGTCATGGCGCCATGTTAGCTAGGTGACAATAACGTATGATTTAAAAACATTACAATGTACGGAAAGATTAGCGCGCACGTTTCGCCTGGCATCAAGAAGTACATAAATGAACGCACACGCACGCACTAAAATCCTTCCTTAGTCTTTCTGCTAAAAAACACGCACACCCCCCCTCAGCTGATTTCAATACAGCTCTACTAATAACAGCTGTTGCCATGTGTCCAGAACCTGTAACCTGCAAGTCCCATGCAGTTCTCACAGCATGCGCCCAACTCGCAGGGCTATTTTAACAACTTATCAGTTTCGATCATATTTCGGGCAGATCCCCAGCAAAAGAAAACGAACTCTTACCACGATAACAATAACGCCAGGTAAGAAAGCAATTTAAAAACCAGGGGTCTGTGTGAAGAGATGGCTCCTTCCGTGGGACTGGGAGGCAGCGACGACACAAAGGAAGGCAAGAGAAAGCGCTATTGGAATTAAGAGCTTGGCCCAGACTGCACAGGGTCCCAGCGATGGGCACAGCATCAGAAAGCGCGCTCTTTCTATTCGGACATGTATAGCAGGCGTCCCACTCCCAATGAACGTGCGGCGGCTGCTGGGGAAGAGGCGCGCCATTGGATGGCTGGCAGGGTGACCTTTGATTTCAAAGGTCACGTTTAAATGGCAGATGACAAGCTGAGTGGTTTCTCAGCCACAGGCTGCTAGCTGCTGCCTGTGGCTCATCGGATAGAACTTAGGAGCCAAACATTTAGAATAGATGCGAGGTGGGCGGCATGGTCCAAACCTACAGCAACACATTTCTTATCGGGCGGGCGCTCTATTAAACCCAATGACTGTAGGCGGCCATCGCCATTAATTGAACCATTCCAGGTGAGAAAAAGCTGCCTATTACGACCCATCCATCCCCCCTGCCCCATAGCCTGACACCACTACGGAGCCTAACAGATCCCATCCATAGATTCCTCCAAGCAAAGTTCAACTGCTCCTAAGGCGCAGCATATTCTAATCCCTATGTTTGAAGTTAAAACAAGCAACCACAATCCCTGCATTTCTAGGGAGAAGCCTCCAGTCCCAGAAGCAGGTTACAGTCTCGTTCCACTCTTACCTGCTGCTGCTCTCCTTTGTGACTGTCCTTTGTGACAGTGGGGAACTGGGATGTGCGGGCACGTGCCGCTCAGGTATCAGAGTGCCTCGAGCTCGAACACTCCAGAAGGTTGCCACCCACGCGTGCCCGTCATCATCACCCTCCTCACCCACCCCACTATAACCAATTTCATTGGCTGACAACTTACTATACCAATATTGTATAGTAAGTGTTGCAGTGTTACTATAGCGGCCCACACGGTGCTGCCCACGCAAGAAGCAGAACACGAAACTCAGCTCAGCGAGTTTCCTTTTCTGCTCAGCAGCTGGCGCTGGTCACAAATGCGGACTAAAAGTTGGGGGGGACATTAAAGCATGACACAAAAGTTGGGGGGGACAAAACCCCCATCCCCCCTATAATTACGTCCATGCTACCGGCCCTCGCAAAGAGGACCAGAGATGGGCTGGGTCCTCTGGGGTTCTGTTGTTGAGAGGCAGATGAATGCGTCATCCATAGCTTCTGCCCCTCCCCCGCCCCTTGCACAGGTGAGAAACGTCCCTCACTAAGATATGGGGGGCGCCAATTCCCCAAGGGTGCTGCTGCCGATAAGGCCGGACCTGCCTGTAGCCAGACTTGGACTATAGGCCCAGGACCAAACCAAAAGAACAAAATGCTGGTGTCGGCCACTTTTTGAGCAAAGTGGGCCACTTTTTGGCCAAATTGGGCCAGTTTGTTGAGTTAATTCACTCTGCTGCTAGTAATTTTGACCAGTGTTGCTTAATAACGGGGTTAATAACGGCAGCCCCGTTCTCCATGACCAATGGGGCAGAAGTGCCATGTTGCCCCCGTAGAGCTTATGGAAGCATTTGCAAATGCGGCCAAAAGCGAAAATCTCTCTCTCTCACTCTCTCTCTCTCTCTTTCTCCCCCTCTCTCTCTCTCCCTCTCTCTCTCCCTCGCTCTTCCCAGCGGTGAGTTGAGTTAGGCCCCACTCTGTCCAGGGTCACATGTCTTAAAACATGGCTGTTTCAAACCAGAGCCCACTGATTTCAACTGCAATAAGTTAGCTTGACACGTTAACGCACATGCCGCGGACCACTGTGTGCAGCCAGAGGTTCCAACTGCCTAAGAGACTGGGAAAGTGAAATGGCAAAGAAGGGAATATGGAGAGAAGGAGGGGAAGGGAGGAAAGGGAGGGGAGGAGGTAAAGAAGTGGAGAGAAAGAGGCAGGGGGCGGCTAGCGATAGACATGTGGAGAGGAGGGAGGGGGCAGGGGGGGAGAGAAAGAGCAATGGTAAGTGGGTGGGAGGGGGCGGGCAGGGAACAAAGAGTGATGGAGTGATCGGGTGTTGAAAGAAGACGGGATGAGAGGAGGGGGTGTGAGTTGGGGAGATGGGAAACAACTCTAAGCATTTGATGGACGGAGAGAGAGAGGGGAGGGAGAGTGGGTCGGGGGTAGGCAGTTGTCAGAGGGAGGATGGAGGGATATTGGAAGGAGGAGTGCGACTGGAAGTGGGAAGGGAATGCCAGTGCACAGGGGCAGGGACTGTGCCGATGCACAAAGGGACGTGCCCCCAACCCCTGCATACATTTACACCCAGATACAAACCTTGAGAAACAAGGACTATAAAAGAGAAGAAAAAAAAATACATCAATATCTCTGCAGAGGCGCGAAAATCCGGGGGGGGGGGGGCAGGGGGGATTTGCCACCCTCCATCCGGGTGCAAGAGAACCGCAGCCCCTCTGAAGCCAAGGTCTCTCGCAGGCCCTGCTGCTAACATGGTCAGAACATGCCAACCAATCATTGTGGCGTTCCTCCCATTTCCCAAATGTTACTCTGTTACTATCAGAGCTTCTTGCCAGTGTCCCAGGGACAGCATCACGGCTTTTCAACCTTTTCAATGGAAATGGGCCTGAGCCCTGGGTGGGATGGGCAGGCTACCTTTATAAGTTACACAGCAGCAGGTCTGCTCTGCAGCACATACATTACAGACCGCCTTTGCTGGCGCCTTCAGACTATCACCTCTGGCAGGCGTCTTGCAGGAACAGGAAACCTACTTTTTCACCTTGTTGAATTTTTACTCCGGTTTCCGCTACATTAACAGCCTGCTGTCAAACAGTAATAGATAGCTTTTCAGTGCGCATTTAGTGTTTCAGCTCCTCACTTGCCACCTGTTCATGATAATCTGCAGTTATTAACCCCCTTGCAGCATTCTTTTGACTTCATTATAATGTAAGCACAGACAGTGTTTCCCACCTGTAGGCAAAGGGGCTGCAAAACATCATTGGCAATGGGCCCCCACCAGTCGTGGCAAATTTTGAGAGAGCCCTCGAGTAGTTTGTATTCACTTGTCCCAACCCTCTGGCCCTTGCAGCCCATGGCCACTGGTTTTACTCGGATTCATGCAGGCAGGCCCGTTTCTTGGCCCGGGCGAAGCGGGCGACTGCCCAGGGTGCAATTGCCTGCCCTAGTGCGGGCTCGATTGCCTGGAGGGCGCAAAAGCCTTTGGGGCGGGTGAGTTTGCTCTGAGTGGCCCGGGCGACTACCGGCGCTGCCTCCTATGTCCTTCTTACGTAGGACGTGCCCGGGTCCTTTTCTCATTTTTCGCGCCGCTGTGTGGGGACATGGAAGGATGCCTGGTGTTGGTGGCTGCTTTTGGATTACGCCGTGAGCCGTTCAGCTGGATACGGACGGATTGCAGCCGGAGGAACGAAGGATTGAAGAAGGGATGTGCCCTCTGCACCCGTATTTCATGTAGATTGTTGGCTTTCCTTATTCTCGGTGTACTCCGTTCCCGCCATCTGGCAATGCTAGCCGATGAAAGTTAGTTTGTTGGTGTACACCGGAGTGTGACCGCTGAGTTATTAGGTGTATATACAACTTGAGTGCTTTGAAACACTTTCATGTGTATAGGCGCTATATAAATAAACAATCCAATGCAACTTCTAGTTGCTTATGTTTAGCTTCTCATGCACCATCTCTAGGCGCTAGCTTTCAGAATGTCCTATTCTTTGGCTAGTTTTCGCTTTTTAGCACCACTTTAGTCCCTCTAGCGGCCGCCCTTTGCATCTGTGTTGCTGCTACTGCGTCACTCCTGGGTCAGGGAGTTTGGGGGTGTCTTACCTGAGCTGCGCATCTCATGGGGATGGCTCAGTTATAAACCAAGCGTTTGACCTCTTTATTCCACTGCATTCTAGGAGACTCATAGCAGACTGGGGATGGAGTCAGGCCCGCACTCGAGGGTCCCTTCGTGGTGGGGGGTACGTCCTCTTTTATCACTCGCCCCAGAAAGATATTCTGAAGGTTGGGGTTTACACGTTCCACCCCTGCACTGAACCTTACAGTGCTGGGTGTGCATTTACTAAGTTGGGAAATGTGCATTTGTGTGTGTGGGGAGAGGTGAGGCATGTTCATGTTCTAAAAGGCTTATAACAGAGTGCATCGTATCACTCTGAGAATTTTGCCGGTTTGCTTTTCGTTGGCGCTGCTATCAAATATCCCAATGTGTCCTACAATTTAATGGTGTGCTCCTTTTGTGGCAGTTAATTCGTATTTTACGGCGCTTACATAGAGCCTGTGCTGAGCTAAGTGTTCCAAGTGGCGACTTGAGGCGGCTGTAGATGGCGCGTTGCTGAGCTGGTTCATGCACCAAAGCTGGCACTGCATTGAGCTCTGAGTTTCAGGTGCCCTGAGGCCTACGGGCTTCGGCGCCTTAGAAATAAATAAATAAAGAGGTAGGTGACAGAAGGAAATGGACGTGCGCTGGCATCACTTTCCTAATTCACACGGGGAGTCAAGATTCTTCAGCAGGAATGACCTCAGAAGAAATGAAAGCACTACATGGTGTGTGATTGGCTCCCCGTGGCTGCAAGGATCACATTGAAGGCCCTCTGCATCGTCCACAAGGCTTTCTGGGGCCTGAGACCTACCTACCTGCAACGCTGCCTTCCTCAATACTGTCCCTCCCGAGCCCTCCGCTCATCTACCTCCCACCTTCTGCGAGTGAGACGGTTCTCTGAGCAGAGATCTGGAGGGAGATCCCTCTCCTCAGCAGGTGCCTCCCTCTGGAATAACCTCCCTACGCCCTACGCCTTGAGCCGCATCGCCTGAAATTCTCAAGTTCCGGAAACTCCTCAAGACCTTACTCTTCTCGTCCTTCTCTCTCACCCTACCCTGCTAACCTAGCTCTCTCCTCTTCCTTCTCTCCATCCTTCCACACAGCTTATTCACTGGCCGCCTGATGAACCCCAGAGTCTCACAGGTCCCAGACACCCCTTCCAGTCCCTCTGCACTTGCCGCAAGGCCCGGCACCACACTGCACTTGTAAAAAATAAACATAAAAAAAGAAACCCTGAGAGCGTCTCTGCCGGCACTTCTCCATTCTCTACTGACGCACTTGGTCCCGTGTCCCCCCTGCCCTCCCTCACTTGCACGATCTGTATACAGCCTGTGCCTGAAGACCACTCTGTCTGCTCTCCCTTGTCTTCACCCCTTAATATGCACTTGGAAAACCCGCAGAATCGCCGGCAGGCCTATTTGCTGTCTCTAAACTGTTAAATGTTTCATATTCACTTAATCTGCCCGTGCAGACCACTGTCGTCTCAGAAATTCAAGGGCTCTGAGCAACTGTTGTTTTTTCCCCCGTGTTCCCACTCTCCTTGAGCACTTTGAAACACTTGCCTGTGTATAGGCGCTATAAGATGGCGATGAAACTCAGTGAAAGACATGCAGGATGTTAGCCAGCAGACACATTTTAAGCCAGAGCGCTGCCAGCCTCTTATTGGTGCTGAAATCATGTATTGAGTTGCTGCCATTTTATGGTAGTATGGTAGTGTTTGGTTCCATGTGCGGCTCCCACCCCCATTCCTTCTCTACTGCGCGCCGCCCCCGCCTCCAGCTTCTGGCTGCTCTCCGCGGGTCTCCGGTGATAGCTGAACCCTTTCCCTGGAGCATCCCCTGTCTTGCCCTCCATCAGCTCCTGTGTTTGCTGTTTAGACAACGTCTCATGAACGGGCCACACACCCTGCAAGGGTGGCTCGCTGAGAGGAGGAGCAGTGTGTATGAAATGCCCTGTCTTTCTGCTGCTTGCAGCCTTGCAACGCCAGGTAAGGAAGACAAGTTACCCTTTGCTCCCTGAGAGAGAAGGGCAAACGCATGATACCCCCGGGGCATCTGTGCTGTGTTTCTGTTGCTTGCAGCCTTGCAACGCCAGGTAAGGAAGACAAGTTACCCTTTGCTCCCTGAGAGAGAAGGGCAAACGCATGATACCCCCGGGGCATCTGTGCTGTGTTTCTGCTGCTTGCAGCCTTGCAACTCCAGGTAAGAAAGACAAGTTACCCTTTGCTCCCTGAGAGAGAAGGGCAAACGCGTGATACCCCCGGGGCATCTGTGCTGTGTTTCTGCTGCTTGCAGCCTTGCAACTCCAGGTAAGGAAGACAAGTTACCCTTTGCTCCCTGAGAGAGAAGGGCAAACGCGTGATACCCCCGGGGCATCTGTGCTGTGTTTCTGTTGCTTGCAGCCTTGCAACGCCAGGTAAGGAAGACAAGTTACCCTTTGCTCCCTGAGAGAGAAGGGCAAACGCATGATACCCCCGGGGCATCTGTGCTGTGTTTCTGTTGCTTGCAGCCTTGCAACGCCAGGTAAGGAAGACAAGTTACCCTTTGCTCCCTGAGAGAGAAGGGCAAACGCATGATACCCCCGGGGCATCTGTGCTGTGTTTCTGTTGCTTGCAGCCTTGCAACTCCAGGTAAGGAAGACAAGTTACCCTTTGCTCCCTGAGAGAGAAGGGCAAACGCATGATACCCCCGGGGCATCTGTGCTGTGTTTCTGTTGCTTGCAGCCTTGCAACGCCAGGTAAGGAAGACAAGTTACCCTTTGCTCCCTGAGAGAGAAGGGCAAACGCATGATACCCCCGGGGCATCTGTGCTGTGTTTCTGTTGTTTGCAGCCTTGCAACTCCAGGTAAGGAAGGCAAGTTACCCTTTGCTCCCTGAGAGAGAAGGGCAAACGCATGATACCCCCGGGGCATCTGTGCTGTGTTTCTGCTGCTTGCAGCCTTGCAACTCCAGGTAAGGAAGGCAAGTTACCCTTTGCTCCCTGAGAGAGAAGGGCAAACGCATGATACCCCCGGGGCATCTGTGCTGTGTTTCTGCTGCTTGCAGCCTTGCAACTCCAGGTAAGGAAGACAAGTTACCCTTTGCTCCCTGAGAGAGAAGGGCAAACGCGTGATACCCCCGGGGCATCTGCTTTCTCTGATTTCTGCACTTTCTAAAATTCCATGTTTTATTCCAGAGCACTTGTGCCCTGAAAATGCGTAGTCTTGCGCCAGGTGGCATCATTCAAGCTCCTTATGAGACGGTGGTGGGTACGCCAGCGCTTCAATGCTGGGGTGCGTTCGTAAGGTGGCGGTGGCATGTTCAGAGGCGATGGCTCGACTCCGCCTTTCACCTTTCCAATGTTGATCGAGCGAGTACCATTAAGGTGAGGCTTTCATTGCATGGCTCTACGTAAGCAATAAGGTGAATGGCACGCGGTGGTATGAGTAGGCGGAAGGACGGTCGGGATTGAATGTTCTGAAGTATTCAAAATGGATCAAAGCGGAGGGGGGGGAGGGGGGCAGACTGAATAGTACCCACACGTTTTTTTTTTGGATAGAATGTAATACAAATTGTGCAATTTAAAGAATATTTATTCAGCAACAATGGTCAGATGTGTGGGTTCCATAAGGTTCTCACTAACAATTCCAGTGGAAAGTGGTGAGAGGGGCTTTAGTGAATTTAAACTGATGAAGAGACACCTGCACGCCACAAAGGCCGAGGAAGGCTATCAGCCCTTGTAATACTTTCAATTGAGAGTGAACTTGTTTATGCAGCAACAACACATGCTTCTGCAGCAGCAAAGTCCTGGAGAGTGCCCTTCACCTGCAGCAAAGTCCTGGAGACTGCCCTTCACCTGTAGCAAAGTCCAGGAGAGTGCCTTTCACATGCAGCAAAGTCCAGGAGAGTGCACTTCACATGCAGCAAAGTCCTGGAGAGTGCCCTTCACCTGCAGCAAAGTCCAGGAGAATGCCCTTCACATGCAGCAAAGTCCAGGAGAGTGCCCTTCACATGCAGCAAAGTCCAGGGAGTGCCCTTCACCTGCAGCAAAGTCCAGGAGAGTACCCTTCACATGCAGCAAAGTCCAGGAGAGTGCCCTTCACATGCAGCAAAGTCCTGGAGAGTGCCCTTCACCTGCAGCAAATTCCAGGAGAGTGCCCTTCACATGCAACAAAGTCCAGGAGAGTGCCCTTCACATGCAGCAAAGTCAAGGACAGTGCAGCAAACTCCTGGAGAGTGCCCTTCACCTGAAGCAAAGTCCAGGAGAGTGCCCTTCACATGTGGCAACGTCCAAGAGAGTGCCCTTCACCTGAAGCAAAGTCCAGGAGAGTGCCCTTCACATGCGGCAAAGTCCAGGAGAGTGCCCTTCACATGCGGCAAAGTCCAGGAGAGTGCCCTTCACATTCGGCAAAGTCCAGCAGAGTGCCCTTCACCTGCGGCAAAGTCCAGGAGAGTGCCCTTCACATGCAGCAAAGTCCTGGAGAGTGCCCTTCACATGCGGCAAAGTCCAGGAGAGTGCCCTTCACCTGCGGCAAAGTCCAGGAGAGTGCCCCTCACATGCGGCAAAATCCAGGAGAGTGCCCTTCACCTGCAGCAAAGTCCAGGAGAGTGCCCCTCACATGCGGCAAAGTCCAGGAGAGTGCCCTTCACCTGCGGCAAAGTCCAGGAGAGTGCCCCTCACATGCAGCAAAGTCCTGGAGAGTGCCCTTCACCTGCAGCAAAGTCCAGGAGAATGCCCTTCACATGCAGCAAAGTCCAGGAGAGTGCCCTTCACATGCAGCAAAGTCCAGGAGAGTGCCTTTCACATGCAGCAAAGCCCAGGAGAGTGCCCTTCACCTGCGGCAAAGTCCAGGAGATTGTCCTTCACCTGCGGCAAAGTCCTGGAGGGTGCCCTTCACCTCAAGCAAAGTCCAGGAGAGTGCCCTTCATATGCGGCAAAGTCCAGGAGAGTGCCCTTCACATGCAGCAAAGTCCTGGAGAGTGCCCTTCACATGCAGCAAAGTCCAGGAGAGTGCCCTTCACCTGCGGCAAAGTCCAGGAGAGTGCCCCTCACATGCAGCAAAGTCCAGGAGAGTGCCCTTCACATGCAGCAAAGTCCTGGAGAGTGCCCTTCACCTGCAGCAAAGTCCACGAGAGAGCCCTTCACATGCGGCAAAGTCCAGGAGAGTGCCCTTCACCTGCAACAAAGTCCAGGAGAGTGCCCTTCACCTGCAGCAAAGTCCAGGAGAGTGCCCTTCACATGCAACAAAGTCCAGGAGAGTGCCCTTCACATGCAGCAAAGTCAAGGACAGTGCAGCAAACTCCAGGAGAGTGCCCGTCACATGCAGCAAAGTCCAGGAGAGTGCCCTTCACACGTGGCAAAGTCCAGGAGAGTGCCCTTCACATGCGGCAAAGTCCAGGACAGTGCCCTTCACATTTGGCAATGTCCTGGAGAATGCCCTTCACATGCAGAAAAGTCTAGGAGAGACCCTTCACAATCAGCAAAGTCCAGGAGAGTGCCCTTCACACGCAGCAAAGTCCAGGAGAGTGCCCTTCACATTCGGCAAAGTCCAGGAGAGTGCCAGTCACCTGCAGCAAACTCCAGGAGAGTGCCCTTCACACGCAGCAAAGTCCAGGAGAGTGCCCTTCACATGCAGCAAAATCCAGGAGAGTGCCCTTCACACACAGAAAAGTCCAGGAGAGTGCCCTTCTCATGTAGCAAACTCCAGGAGAGTGCCCTTCACATGCATCAAAGTCCAGGAGAGTGCCCTTCACATGCAGCAAAATCCAGGAGAGTGCCCTTCACACGCAGAAAAGTCCAGGAGAGTGCCCTTTACATGTAGCAAAATCCAGGAGAGTGCCCTTCACACTCAGCAAAGTCCAGGAGAGTGCAGGGGAGTGCCATTCAGATTCACCAAATTCCAGGAGAGTGCCCTTCACACAGAGCAAAGTACAGTAGAGTGCCATTCACAAGCAGCATAGTCTAGGAGAGTGCCCTTCACATGCGGCAAAGTTCAGGACAGTGCCCTTCACATTAAGCAAAGTCCAGGAGAGTGTCCTTCACACGCGGCAAAGTCCAGGAGAGTGCCCTTCACATGCAGCAAAGTCCAGGAGAGTGCCCTTCACATTCGACAAAGTCCAGGAGAGTGCCCGTCACCTGCAGCAAACTCCAGGAGAGTGCCCTTCACACGCAGCAAAGTCCAGGAGAGTGCCCTACACATGCAGCAAAATCCAGGAGAGTGCCCTTCACACGCAGAAAAGTCCAGGAGAGTGCCCTTCACATGTAGCAAAGTCCTGGAGAGTGCCCTTCACATGCGGCAAAGTCCAGGAGAGTGCCCTTCACCTGCGGCAAAGTCCAGGAGAGTGCCCTTCACATGCAGCAAAATCCAGGACAGTGCAATTCACATTCAGCAAAGTAGAGGACAGTGCCCTTCACATGCAGCAAAGTCCAGGAGAGTGCCCTCCACACACAGCAAAGTCCAGGAGAGTGCTCTTCACACGCGGCAATCTCCAGGGGAGTGCCCTTCACATTCACCAAATTCCAGGAGAGTGCCTTTCACACGCAGCAAAGTAAAGTAGAGTGCCATTTACAAGCAGCATAGTCTAGGAGAGTGCCCTTCACATGCGGCAAAGTTTAGGACAGTGCCCTTCACATTAAGCAAAGTCCAGGAGAGTGCCCTTCACACGCGGCAAAGTCCAGGAGAGTGCCCTTCACACGCAGCAAACTCCAGGAGAGTGCCCTTCACACGTGGCAAACTCCACGAGAGTGCCCTTCACATGCAGCAAAGTCCAGGAGAGTGCCCTTCACACGCAGCAAAGTCCAGGACAGTGCCCTTCACATTCGGCAATGTCCTGAAGAGTGCCCTTCACACACAGCAAATTCCAGGACAGGCCTTTTACAATCAACAAAGTCCAGGAGAGTGCCCTTCAACTGCAGCAAAGTCCTGGACAGTGCGCTTCACATGCGGCAAAGTCCTGGAGAGTGCCCTTCACATACGGCAAAGTCCTGGAGAGTGCCCTTCACATGGCACAAAGTGCAGGAGAGTGCCCTTCACATTCGGCAAAGTCCAGGAGAGTGCCCGTCACACGCAGCAAACTCCAGTAGAGTGCCCTTCACACGCAGAAAAGTCCAGGAGAGTGCCCTTCACATGCAGTGAACTCCAGGAGAGTGCCTTTCACACGCAGCAAAGTCCAGGAGACTGCCCTTCCCATGCAGCAAAGTCCAAGGGAGTGCCCTTCACACGCAGCGAAGTCCAAGAGAGTGCCCTTCACATGCAGCAAAGTGCAGGACAGTGCCATTCACATTCAGCAAAGTAGAGGAGAGTGCCCTTCACATGCAGCAAAGTCCAGGAGAGTGCCCTTCACACGCGGCCATCTTCAGGGGAGTGCCCTTCACATTCACCAAATTCCAGGAGAGTGCCTTTCACACTCAGCAAAGTACAGTAGAGTGCCATCACAAGCAGCATAGTCTAGGAGAGTGCCCTTCACATGCGGCAAAGTTCAGGACAGTGCCCTTCACATTAAGCAAAGTCCAGGAGAGTGCCCTTCACACGAGGCAAAGTCCAGGAGAGTGCCCTTCACACGCAGCAAACTCGAGGAGAGTGCCCTTCACACGCGGCAAACTCCAGGAGAGTGCTCTTCACATGCAGCAAAGTCCAGGAGAGTGCCCTTCACACGCAGCAAAGTCCAGGACAGTGCCCTTCACATTCGGCAATGTCCTGAAGAGTGCCTTTCACACACAGCAAAGTCCAGGACAGGCCCTTTACAATCAGCAAAGTTCAGGAGAGTGCCTTTCACATGCAGCAAAGTCCTGGACAGTGCGCTTCACATGCGGCAAAGTCCTGGAGAGTGCCCTTCACATCCGGCAAAGTCCTGGTGAGTGCCCTTCACATGCGGCAAAGTGCAGGAGAGTGCCCTTCACATTCGGCAAAGTCCAGGAGAGTGCCCATAACACGCAGCAAACTCCAGTAGAGTGTCCTTCACACGCAGCAAACTCCAGTAGAGTGTCCTTCACACGCAGAAAAGTCCAGGAGAGTGCCTTTCACACGCAGCAAAGTCCAGGAGACTTCCCTTCACATGCAGCAAAGTCCAGAGGAGTGCCCTTCACATGCAGCAAAGTACAGTAGAGTGCCCTTCACAAGCAGCATAGTCTAGGAGAGTGCTAGTCACAATCAGCAATGTCCAGGACAGTGCCCTTCACACACAGCAAAGTCCAGGAGAGTGCCCTTCACATGCAGTGAACTCCAGGAGAGTGCCTTTCACACGCAGTAAAGTTTGGGAGACTGCCCTTCACATGCAGCAACGTCCAAGAGAGTGCCCTTCACATGAGAGTGCCCTTCACATGCAGCAAAGTCCAGGAGAGTGCCCTTCACCTGCAGCAAAGTCCAGGAGAGTGCCCTTCACATGCAGCAAAGTCCTGGAGAGTGCCCTTCACATGCGGCAAAGTCCAGGAGAGTGCCCTTCACCTGCGGCAAAGTCCAGGAGAGTGCCCCTCACATGCAGCAAAGTCCAGGAGAGTGCCCTTCACATGCAGCAAAGTCCTGGAGAGTGCCCTTCACTGGCAGCAAAGTCCACGAGAGTGCCCTTCACATGCGGCAAAGTCCAGGAGAGTGCCCTTCACCTGCAACAAAGTCCAGGAGAGTGCCCTTCACCTGCAGCAAAGTCCAGGAGAGTGCCCTTCATGTGCAGCAAAGTCAAGGACAGTGCGCTTCACATGCGGCAAAGTCCAGGAGAGTGCCCTTCACACGTGGCAAACTCCAGGAGAATGCCCGTCACATGCAGCAAACTCCAGGAGAGTGCCCTTCACATGCAGTAAAGTCTAGGAGAGTACCCTTCACATGCAACAAAGTCCAGGACAGTGCCATTCACATTCAGCAAAGTCCAGGAGAGTGCCCTTCACAGGCAGCAAAGTCCAGGACAGTGCGCTTTACATGCGGCAAAGTCCAGGAGAGTGCCCTTCACACGTGGCAAAGCCCAGGAGAGTGCCCTTCACACGCGGCAAAGTCCAGGACAGTGCCCTTCACATTTGGCAATGTCCTGGAGAGTGCCCTTCACATGCAGAAAAGTCTAGGAGAGACCCTTCACAATCAGCAAAGTCCAGGAGAGTGCCCTTCACACGCAGCAAAGTCCAGGAGAGTGCCCTTCACATTCGGCAAAGTCCAGGAGAGTGCCCGTTACCTGCAGCAAACTCCAGGAGAGTGCCCTTCACACGCAGCAAAGTCCAGGAGAGTGCCCTACACGTGCAGCAAAATCCAGGAGAGTGCCCTTCACACGCAGAAAAGTCCAGGAGAGTGCCCTTCACATGTAGCAAAATCCAGGAGAGTGCCCTTCACACTCAGCAAAGCCCAGGAGAGTGCCCTTCACACACGGCAATCTGCAGGGGAGTGCCATTCACATTAACCAAATTCCAGGAGAGTGCCCTTCACACAGAGCAAAGTACAGTAGAGTGCCATTCACAAGCAGCATAGTCTAGGGGAGTGCCCTTCACATGCGGCAAAGTTCAGGACAGTGCCCTTCACATTAAGCAAAGTCCAGGAGAGTGTCCTTCACACGCGGCAAAGTCCAGGAGAGTGCCCTTCACATGCAGCAAAGTCCAGGAGAGTGCCCTTCACATTCGACAAAGTCCAGGAGAGTGCCCGTCACCTGCAGCAAACTCCAGGAGAGTGCCCTTCACACGCAGCAAAGTCCAGGAGAGTGCCCTACACATGCAGCAAAATCCAGGAGAGTGCCCTTCACACGCAGAAAAGTCCAGGAGAGTGCCCTTCACATGTAGCAAAGTCCTGGAGAGTGCCCTTCACATGCGGCAAAGTCCAGGAGAGTGCCCTTCACCTGCGGCAAAGTCCAGGAGAGTGCCCCTCACATGCAGCAAAGTCCAGGAGAGTGCCCTTCACATGCAGCAAAGTCCTGGAGAGTGCCCTTCACCGGCAGCAAAGTCCACAAGAGTGCCCTTCACATGCGGCAAAGTCCAGGAGAGTGCCCTTCACCTGCAACAAAGTCCAGGAGAGTGCCCTTCACCTGCAGCAAAGTCCAGGAGAGTGCCCTTCATGTGCAGCAAAGTCAAGGACAGTGCGCTTCACATGCGGCAAAGTCCAGGAGAGTGCCCTTCACACGTGGCAAACTCCAGGAGAATGCCCGTCACATGCAGCAAACTCCAGGAGAGTGCCCTTCACATGCAGTAAAGTCCAGGAGAGTGCCCTTCACATGCAACAAAGTCCAGGACAGTGCCATTCACATTCAGGAAAGTCCAGGAGAGTGCCCTTCACAAGCAGCAAAGTCCAGGACAGTGCGCTTTACATGCGGCAAAGTCCAGGAGAGTGCCCTTCACACGTGGCAAAGTCCAGGAGAGTGCCCTTCACATGCGGCAAAGTCCAGGACAGTGCCCCTCACATTTGGCAATGTCCTGGAGAGTGCCCTTCACATGCAGAAAAGTCTAGGAGAGACCCTTCACAATCAGCAAAGTCCAGTAGAGTGCCCTTCACACGCAGCAAAGTCCAGGAGAGTGCCCTTCACATTCGGCAAAGTCCAGGAGAGTGCCCGTCACCTGCAGCAAACTCCAGGAGAGTGCCCTTCACATGCAGCAAAGTCCAGGAGAGTGCCCTACACATGCAGCAAAATCCAGGAGAGTGCCCTTCACACGCAGAAAAGTCCAGGAGAGTGCCCTTCACATGTAGCAAAATCCAGGAGAGTGCCCTTCACACTCAGCAAAGTCCAGGAGAGTGCCCTTCACACACGGCAATCTGCAGGGGAGTGCCATTCACATTCACCAAATTCCAGGAGAGTGCCCTTCACACAGAGCAAAGTACAGTAGAGTGCCATTCACAAGCAGCATAGTCTAGGAGAGTGCCCTTCACATGCGGCAAAGTTCAGGACAGTGCCCTTCACATTAAGCAAAGTCCAGGAGAGTGCCCTTCACATGCAGCAAAGTCCAGGACAGTGCAATTCACATTCAGCAAAGTAGAGGACAGTGCCCTTCACATGCAGCAAAGTCCAGGCGAATGCCCTTCACACGCAGCAAAGTCCAGGAGAGTGCCCTACACACGCGGCAATCTCCAGGGGAGTGCCCTTCACATTCACCAAATTCCAGGAGAGTGCCTTTCACACGCAGCAAAGTAAAGTAGAGTGCCATTCACAAGCAGCATAGTCTAGGAGAGTGCCCTTCACATGCGGCAAAGTTCAGGACAGTGCCCTTCACATTAAGCAAAGTCCAGGAGAGTGCCCTTCACACGCGGCAAAGTCCAGGAGAGTGCCCTTCACACGCTGCAAACTCCAGGAGAGTGCCCTTCACACGTGGCAAATTCCAGGAGAGTGCCCTTCACATGCAGCAAAGTCCAGGAGAGTGCCCTTCACACACAGAAAAGTCCAGGACAGTGCCCTTCACATTCGGCAATGTCCTGAAGAGTGCCCATCACACACAGCAAAGTCCAGGACAAGCCCTTTACAATCAGCAAAGTCCAGGAGAGTGCCCTTCACCTGCAGCAAAGTCCTGGACAGTGCACTTCACATGCGGCAAAGTCCTGGAGAGTGCTCTTCACATCCGGCAAAGTCCTGGAGAGTGCCCTTCCCATGGCACAAAGTGCAGGAGAGTGCCATTCACATTCGGCAAAGTCCAGGAGAGTGCCCGTCACACGCAGCAAACTCCAGTAGAGTGCCCTTCACACGCAGAAAAGTCCAGGAGAGTGCCCTTCACATGCAGTGAACTCCAGGAGAGTGCCTTTCACACGAAGCAAAGTAGAGGAGAGTGCCCTTCACACGCAGCAAGGTCCAGGAGAATGCCCTTGAAACGCGGCCATCTCCAGGGGAGTGCCCTTCACATTCACCAAATTCCAGGAGAGTGCCTTTCACACGCAGCAAAGTACAGTAGAGTGCCATTCACAAGCAGCATAGTCTAGGAGAGTGCCCTTCACATGCGGCAAAGTTCAGGACAGTGCCCTTCACATTAAGCAAAGTCCAGGAGAGTGCCCCTCACACGCAGCAAACTCCAGGAGAGTGCCGTTCACACGCGGCAAACTCCAGGAGAGTGCCCTTCACCTGAAGCAAAGTCCAGGAGAGTGCTCTTCACATGCAGCAAAGTCCAGGAGAGTGACCTTCACACGCAGCAAAGTCCAGGACAGTGCCCTTCAAATTCGGCAAAGTCCAAGATAGTGCCCTTCACCTGAAGCAAAGTCCAGGAGAGTGCTCTTCACATGCAGCAAAGTCCAGAACAGTGCCCTTCACATTCGGCAATGTCCTGAAGAGTGCCCTTCACACACAGCAAAGTCCATGACAGGCCATTTACAATCAGCAAAGTCCAGGAGAGTGCCCTTCACATGCAGCAAAGTTCTGGACAGTGCGCTTCACATGCGGCAAAGTCCTGGAGAGTGCCCTTCACATCTGGCAAAGTCCTGGAGAGTGCCCTTCACATGCGGCAAAGTGCAGGAGAGTGCCCTTCACATTCGGCAAAGTCCAGGAGAGTGCCCATAACACGCAGCAAACTCCAGTAGAGTGTCCTTCACACGCAGAAAAGTCCAGGAGTGTGCCCTTCACATGCAGCGAACTCCAGGAGAGTGCCTTTCACACGCAGCAAAGTCCAGGAGACTTCCCTTCACATGCAGCAAAGTCCAGAGGAGTGCCCTTCACATGCAGCAAAGTACAGTAGAGTGCCCTTCACAAGCAGCATACTCTAGGAGAGTGCTAGTCACAATCAGCAATGTCCAGGACAGTGCCCTTCACATTCGGCAATGTCCTGAAGAGTGCCCTTCACACACAGCAAAGTCCAGGAGAGTGCCCTTCACATGCAGTGAACTCCAGGAGAGTGCCTTTCACACGCAGCAAAGTTCAGGAGACTGCCCTTCACATGCAGCAAAGTCCAAGAGAGTGCCCTTCACACGTGGCAAAGTCCAGGAGAGTGCCCTTCACATGCGGCAAAGTCCTGGAGAGTGCCCTTCACATGCAGCAAAGTGCAGGACTGTGCCCTTCACATTTGGCAAAGTCCAGGAGAGTGCCCATAACACGCAGTAAACTCCAGTAGAGTGTCTTTCACACGCAGAAAAGTCCAGGAGAGTGCCCTTCACATGCAGCGAACTCCAGGAGAGTGCCTTTCACACGCAGCAAAGTCCAGGAGACTTCCCTTCACATGCAGCAAAGTCCAGAGGAGTGCCCTTCACACGCAGCAAAGTACAGGAGAGTGCCCTTCACAAGCAGCATAGTCTAGGAGAGTGCTAGTCACAATCAGCAATGTCCAGGAGAGTGCCCTTCACATGCGGCAAATTTCATGACAGTGCCCTTCACATTAAACAAAGTCCAGGAGAGTGCCCTTCACCTGCGGCAAAGTCCAGGTCAGTGCCCTTCACATGCAGCAAAGTCCAGGAGAGTGCCCTTCACATGCAGCAAACTGCAGGAGGGTGCCCTTCACACACGGCAAAGTCCAGGAGAGTGCATTTCACACGGGGCAAACTCCCGGAGAGTGCCCTTCACATGCGGCAAACTCCAGGAGAGTGCCCTTCACACGCAGCAAAGTACAGTACAGTGCCCTTCACAAGCAGCATAGTCTAGGAGAGTGCTAGTCACAATCAGCAAAGTGCAGTAGAGTGCCCTTCACAAGCAGCGTAGTCTAAGAGAGTGCCGGTCACAATCAGAAATGTCCAGGAGAGTACCCTTCACATGCGGACAGTGCCCTTCACATTAAGCAAAGTCCAGGAGAGTGTCCTTCACATGCGGCAAAGTCCAGGACAGTGCCCTTTACATGCAGCAAAGTCCAGGAGAGTGCCCTTCACATGCAGCAAACTGCAGGAGGGTGCCCTTCACACGCGGCAAACTCCAGGAGAGTGCCCTTCACACACATCAAACTCCTGGATTGTGCCCTTCACACGCAGCAAAGTCCAGGAGAGTTCCCTTCACAGTGGCAAAGTCCAGGATAGTGCCCTTCACATTCAGCAAAGTCCAGGAGAGTGCCCTTCACACACAGCAAAGTCCAGGACAGTGCTCTTCACATGCAGCAAAGTCCACGAGAGTGCCCTTCACACGAAGCAACCTCCAGTAGAGTGCCCTTCATACACAGCAAAGTCCAGGAGAGTGCCTTTCACACACAGCGAACTCCAGGAGAGTGCCTTTCAAACGCAACAAAGCCCAGGAGACTGCCCTTCACATGTAGCAAGTCCAGGGGAGTGCCCTTCACATGCGGCAAAGTACAGGAGAGTGCCCTTCACATGCGGCAAAGTCCAGGAGATTGCCCTTCACATTCAGCAAAGTCCAGGAGATTGCCCTTCACATTCAGCAAAATCCAGGAGAGTGACCTTCACACACGGCAAACTCCTGTAGAGTGCCCTTCACATGCAGCGAAGTCCAGGAGAGTGCCCTTCACATGCGGGAAACTCCAGGAGAGTGCCCTTCACACGCGGCAAAGTCCGGGAGAGTGCCCTTCACAAGTGGCAAAGTCAAGAAGAGTGCCCTTCACATGTGGCAAACTCCAGGAGAGTGCCCTTCACACGTGGCAACGTCCAGGAGACTGCCCGTCACACGCAGTAAACTCCAGGAGAGTGCCCTTCACATGTGGCAAATTCCAGGAGAGTGCCCTTCACACGCAGCAAAGTCCAGGAGAGTGCCCTTCACACCGGTCAAAGTCCAAGAGAGTGCCCTTCACATGCGGCAAAGTCCAGGAGAGTGCCCTTCACGCACGGCAAAGTCCAGGAGAGTGCCCTTCACACGTGGCAAAGTCCAGGAGAGTGTCCTTCACACGCGGCAAAGTCCAGGAGGGTGCCCTTCACACGCAGCAAATTCCTGGAGAGTGCCTTTCACACGCAGCAAAGTCCAAGAGAGTGCCCTTCACATGTAGCAAAGTGCAGGACAGTGCACTTCACAAACGGCAAAGTCCAGGAGAGTGCCCTTCACACGCAACAAAGTCCAGGAGAGTGCCATTCACATGTAGCAAAGTGCAGGACTGTGCACTTCACATGCGGCAAAGTCCAGGAGAGTGCCCTTCACATGTAGCAAAGTGCAGGACTGTGCACTTCACATGCGGCAAAGTCCAGGAGAGTGCCCTTCACATGCAGCAAAGTCCAGCAGAGTGACCTTCACAATCAGCAAAGTCCAGGAGAGTGCCCTTCACTTGCAGCAAAGTCCAGCAGAGTGTCCTTCACATGCAGCAAGGTCCAGGAGAGTGCCCTTCACTTGCAGCAAAGTCCAGCAGAGTGTCCTTCACATGCAGCAAGGTCCGAGAGAGTGCGCTTCTCATAGACCAACAGAAGACACACAACTTTAAAGAGAAAGACTAGTGTACACTGTTTGTGTATCGGCTTTGTCTGAGGAATTACTACAAGCTCTTGAATCACATGTAATCAATCCTGTTTCATTTGTACAGCTGTTATTTATCGACCTTGGACTTAACCGTGGAGTTTGGCGGTGAAGCGACGGCTGAGCGCGCAGGGTCGGAGGGGGTGGGCAGGCGGTGCATTGTAGCTTATTTATTTATTTATATTGCGCGTCTCACCCAGGATAGTGCAATTTCCTGGTTGCACAGAATACAGGAAAATTAAAAGGCACTCACAATCTGACATGTATACATTTACAGGTAAGAGGGTTATTCACAGTTACAGACTCATTGAGGCACACAGAGGCTAATATAAATACAAATAGGGTAGCACATTTCTTCACAGTTATAGGCAGGTGTAAGTCTGACATATGTACAACAAAATGAACAAAGTTATTTGTGGTTACAAAAAGCAGGGTGGTATAAAGAGGGTCACATTATTACACAGGTGCAGGCGATACTTACATATATTCATAGGAGGGGCAGGTGTGTTGTCATATTTTAGTTCCGTTTTTTCATCTTTGCAAAGCCTGTGTGTGGCCACCCACGCCTGAATGATATGGTAGATTTTGTTGATCAGGGCTAGGTCGTTGGCGTAGTCACCTGTCACTGGGATGAGGATTTGGGGGTCATCGGCATAGTTAGTGTAGGTGACACCCAAGTGATCGTGGTCATCAAACAATGGTTTGGTAAATGCGTTGTACACAGTCGGTGATGCACACGATCCTTGTGGGACTCCATGTGCTGGAGATTGGTATTGCAGCCGCTGATGTCGAGAACACGCTCATCGACCGGTTGCTTAGAAAGGATTTGATCCAATCAGTGGCTTCTGATGAGAAATGAGAGGTAGAGGCGAGGTGGTTACAGGGGATCTCATGGTCAAACAGGTCAAAGGCCACGGAGAGATCCAGCAGCAGCAGGAGGGCTGAGTATCCTTTGTCTTTAGGTCAATCATGGCAGTTTCGGTGCCATGTTGTGGCCTGAAGCCTGATTGACGGAGGCCTAATAGCTTATTGGATTCTAGGAACTTTAGCCTTTCGCCCTGGGCGCCAAATGGACTAGAACCTGCCCTGCATGCAGGTATCCATGGAACCCCACGAGTAGCGTGCCTGTGCTTTACATCAAGTCACAGAACCAACCTCACTGCTCTCTCAGCGGAGGGGCCGTGCCCTGGATGGGCAGCGTGCAGGACTCTCCCTTAATGTGGAGTTGCCGGTCCGATGCACCGCACCTTCTGGACATGGACACCATTATGGAGGAATGGATCAGAGGGGCAACTGCTCATGGAGTAATTTAGAGCGCTTTGCTTGCACTCGTCCCCTCAATGAAGCGCCAAGCATGATGCTATCCTCTTCTAGGCACCTTAGAACAGGGACCTATATTTTATCCGAGGATCGTGTTGGTGCAAATTGTTCCCACTTTCACTCCATTAGTGATGGGGGTTGCTTGCCCCCTTCTGCCAGCTCCCTTCTAGTCACGTGTGCAGGCCTGGCACTGCCAGGGAGGCGGCTGCTCGGGTGCCTGCCCTGGAATCCGGTGAAATGCGGAGCAGCCTCTTCAGTGCAGCGGGGGCTTCTCAGCCCTTTTACCCGCTTTCCGCACGACTGGACAGAAACATCCCGGGACAGACGGGCGGAGGGCGGGGGGTGAGGAGGGGGGGGAGGGCACTGCGCACGGATTGGGGACACACTATCCACGTTGTAGGATACATCGTTGGACGGTGAACTTTTGAACGTTTGTAAATGTTTTACAGTAGATGAGCGTCATTATTTTCTTATACTGTGATATATGTACATGTTCAGGGGACGGTGTGCGATGTACAGGTTTTAACATGATATCATTGGTTTTTAACGGCTAATTACCACGCCCCCCATGGCCCCCACTTCCAGTCAATGGGCGCAAGCCTCTGCACCCTGCCCCTCCCCTGGGGGTGTCCGGCGGGTCCAGCGCGCGCTGTTGAAATCTGAACAGTCCCTTGGCCGATCAACTCCTCCTTTCATGAATCCAAGATGGATAAAATGCATACAGGTGTCAGGTGTCCTGTGTTTACACCCCAAGAAAACGGGGACCCCGTGACAGCGAGGACTACAAAAAGAACGCGCATTGTTATCAGGCTTATATATACCCCCCCCCAGGCCAAGGTTTCCAGCCCCACCCCCCCGCCCCCTTCACCCACCAGCGCCCAGGACTCACGGGGGCTTGCGCGCACATCTTCGGGACAAGGCGTTGCAGGCGTGGCCTCCCTGGAACTCCTTTTTGCCCCCCCCCCATCCCACCAGGTACACCCACACACCCACAGAGACTCCCCTCACCCTGCCCTCAGTGTGCCCCCTCACCAGGTGCTGCGCAGACACCCACAGAGACTCCCCTCACCCTGCCCTCAGTGTGCCCCCTCACCAGGTGCTGCGCAGACACCCACAGAGACTCCCCTCACCCTGCCCTCAGTGTGCCACCTCACCAGGTGCAGCGCAGACACCCACAGTGACACCCCTCACCCTGCCCTCAGTGTGCCACCTTAGCAGGTGCAGCGCAGACACCCACAGTGACACCCCTCACCCTGCCCTCAGTGTGCCACCTCACCAGGTGCAGCGCAGACACCCACAGTGACACCCCTCACCCTGCCCTCACAGTGACACCCCTCACCCTGCCCTCAGTGTGCCCCCTCACCAGGTGCTGCGCAGACACCCACAGTGACACCCCTCACCCTGCCCTCAGTGTGCCACCTCACCAGGTGCAGCGCAGACACCCACAGTGACACCCCTCACCCTGCCCTTAGGGTGCCACCTCACCCCTCAGACACCCACAGTGACACCCCTCACCCTGCCCTCAGTGTGCAGCGCAGGTTTCCCCAGAGACTAACCCCGACCTTGCTGCAGGGCGCTATCCGGAAAGGTATGCCATAGGCTCTAGCCCCCAGACAGACCCCCCTCACCCTGCTGCCAGTGTGCCACCCAGCATTGCCCCATCAGCCCCTGCGCGACCCGCTCTCAGTGCACTGACCTGCAGCCGCTCCCGAGCTGTGCACCCGTCTTCTCCCCGCTAGGCTGGTCCTGGGGCCGCCTTTCCTCTGGACACACCCAGTGCAGGTGCCCGGAGCCCGCCCGCATCCGGGCACAGCAGCACCTGCCGGGGACGGGATGGCGCCAGAGGGGTCGGGGGGGAGGGGCAAAAATAGGGGTGCGTGGAAGGGGGATGGCGAGAGGACCGGGAGAGAGCGACAGAGGGAGGGGGAACAGAGGAGGAGAAGAACGAGTGAGAGGGAGAGAGAGAGGGCCAGAGGGAGACAAGGAGCGAGAGAGGGAGGGGGAAGAGAGGAAGAGAAGAGGGAGAAGGGACCAGAGGAAGACAAGGAGCAAGAGAGACAAGAGAGGGAGAGAAGAAAGAGTGAGAGGAAGAGGGAGAGAGGACCAGAGGGAGACAAGGAGCAAGAGAGGCAAGAGAGGGAGAGAAGAAAGAGTGAGAGGAAGAGAGAGAGAGGACCAGAGGGAGACAAGGAGCAAGAGAGGCAAGAGAGGGAGAGAAGAAAGAGTGAGAGGAAGAGAGAGAGAGGACCAGAGGGAGACAAGGAGCAAGAGAGGCAAGAGAGGGAGAGAAGAAAGAGTGAGAGGAAGAGAGAGAGAGGACCAGAGGGAGACAAGGAGCAAGAGAGGCAAGAGAGGGAGAGAAGAAAGAGTGAGAGGAAGAGAGAGAGAGGACCAGAGGGAGACAAGGAGCAAGAGAGGGAGAGAAGAAAGAGTGAGAGGAAGAGAGAGAGAGGACCAGAGGGAGACAAGGAGCAAGAGAGGCAAGAGAGGGAGAGAGAAAGAGAACAAAGAGTGAGGGGGAGAGAGAGAGAGAGAAGGATCGAGAGAGGGAGGGGGAACAGAGGAAGAGAAGAAAGAGTGAGAGGGAGAGAGAGAGAGGACCAGAGGGAGAAAAGGGGCGACAGTGGGAGGGGGAAGAGAGGAAGAGAGGAAAGAGTGAGAGGGAGGGGGAGAGGACGAGAGGGAGACAAGGAGCAAGAGAGGCAAGAGAGGGAGAGAAGAAAGAGTGAGAGGAAGAGAGAGAGAGGACCAGAGGGAGACAAGGAGCAAGAGAGGCAAGAGAGGGAGAGAAGAAAGAGTGAGAGGAAGAGAGAGAGAGGACCAGAGGGAGACAAGGAGCAAGAGAGGCAAGAGAGGGAGAGAAGAAAGAGTGAGAGGAAGAGAGAGAGAGGACCAGAGGGAGACAAGGAGCAAGAGAGGCAAGAGAGGGAGAGAAGAAAGAGTGAGAGGAAGAGAGAGAGAGGACCAGAGGGAGACAAGGAGCAAGAGAGGCAAGAGAGGGAGAGAGAAAGAGAACAAAGAGTGAGAGGGAGAGAGAGAGAGAGAGAGAGAAGGATCGAGAGAGGGAGGGGGAACAGAGGAAGAGAAGAAAGAGTGAGAGGGAGAGAGAGAGAGGACCAGAGGGAGAAAAGGGGCGACAGTGGGAGGGGGAAGAGAGGAAGAGAGGAAAGAGTGAGAGGGAGGGGGAGAGGACGAGAGGGAGACAAGGAGCAAGAGAGGCAAGAGAGGGAGAGAAGAAAGAGTGAGAGGAAGAGAGAGAGAGGACCAGAGGGAGACAAGGAGCAAGAGAGGCAAGAGAGGGAGAGAAGAAAGAGTGAGAGGAAGAGAGAGAGAGGACCAGAGGGAGACAAGGAGCAAGAGAGGCAAGAGAGGGAGAGAAGAAAGAGTGAGAGGAAGAGAGAGAGAGGACCAGAGGGAGACAAGGAGCAAGAGAGGCAAGAGAGGGAGAGAAGAAAGAGTGAGAGGAAGAGAGAGAGAGGACCAGAGGGAGACAAGGAGCAAGAGAGGCAAGAGAGGGAGAGAGAAAGAGAACAAAGAGTGAGAGGGAGAGAGAGAGAGAGAGAGAGAAGGATCGAGAGAGGGAGGGGGAACAGAGGAACAGAAGAAAGAGTGAGAGGGAGAGAGAGAGAGGACCAGAGGGAGAAAAGGGGCGAGAGTGGGAGGGGGAAGAGAGGAAGAGAGGAAAGAGTGAGAGGGAGGGAGAGAGGACGAGAGGGAGACAAGGAGCAAGAGAGGCAAGAGAGGGAGAGAAGAAAGAGTGAGAGGGAGGGAGAGAGGACGAGAGGGAGACAAGGAGCAAGAGAGGCAAGAGAGAGAGAGAAGAAAGAGTGAGAGGAAGAGAGAGAGAGGACCAGAGGGAGACAAGGAGCAAGAGAGGCAAGAGAGGGAGAGAAGAAAGAGTGAGAGGAAGAGAGAAAGAGAACAAAGAGTGAGAGGGAGGGAGAGAGGACGAGAGGGAGACAAGGAGCGAGAGAGGGAGAGGGAGAGAGAAAGAGAAGAAAGAGTGAGAGGGAGAGAGGGAGAGAGAGAGAGAGAGAGAAGGATCGAGAGAGGGAGGGGGAAGAGAGGAAGAGAAGAAAGAGTGAGAGGGAGAGAGAGGGGGCGAGAGGACCAGAGAGAGAAAAGGAGCAAGAGAGGGAGGGGGAAGAGAGTTAGAGAAAAAAGTGTAAGAGGGAGAGAAGGATGGAAAGAGATAAAAGAGTGAGAGGGAGGACCCCCTGGTCCACTCCTAAGGCCGCTACTGACATTTACGACCCCTTGCTCCCTTGGTGCTGAAACCAAATAACCTGAACAGTTAAGACATTGCTTTACCAACTACACTCCCGACAGTACCCCAAGTGCATCCCTTTCCTTTGTGAAACTGTCAGTCCTTGTGTTAGAGAGTATTCTTAGAAATGTGCTAATTCCCCTCTACCTTAGAGAACCCCAGCTCTTTTGCTGCACTCTAGGACTTTTTCATTTTTACCTCGAGAGAGTGAGACCCTTTTTCCCACTCTCTCATGTATTCTTCTGTGCTTTGAGCTCTGTGTTTCTTTTGGTTGTGGCGTCTGACAAACTCCATAGGCATCATCTTTTACATTGTGTCGCACAGCACCTCCAGGGCAGTGGCACAGGGAAGTCTTTCAGATTTCCCCAAGGTTTAAATATCTTCTCTAAACTACTGTTTCCCAGAGCAGTGAAGTGAAATTGACTTTACTTACTTTTGTAACTTTCTAGACCCAGTCCACACTATCTTACAATAGAGTGCTGGAGGGGTAAATGAGTATCCCCTTTGTCTAGCTTCTCATGTAACATTTTTATGTTACCCTTTCTGTGATTAATGACTGGTGGCAGTGGTTTATTTTTTACTACTGTGGTGTGTCTTCACTGCGGGCTGCAGTCGCAGCTGCAGTTAAGCACCCTTGGGTGCCATTTTTGTAAAAATGTCTCCAGTCTTCTTTTTTCACCATTTCTCGGTGGAAAGGTCCTTCTTGAGATTTACTCTGTGTGTTAAGCCAGGTTTGGTCCCTTTGTTCATTTTGTCTTTGTCGGGCTTCACAAGTGAATCCCGCCTCTCGCTCCAGGGTGTCTGGTGGGAGCAGGAAGTGAGGGAGGCACCCGAAACTCCCTGTGCTTAATCTCCTATGAGACAGGAATGCACACTTAGGTGATTGGCCAGCTGGCTGTCCAGCAAGGACAGCCACCCTGCTGGGTGACTGACAGCTAGGCTGGAATGAATGGGAAAAACCTGCATAAAAGGTGAGGCTTTTAAGCTTGGAAGGCAGAGACGACCACTGGATGAAGGAATCCGATGAAGACCTTGGAATAGATGCCTGCTGCAACTTCTGGACTGTTGGTTTGCCCGGTGAAGCCCTGCTGCTGTGCTGATGCTCCACTTTCGTTTCGATTAGAGATGCCCTGCAAGGACAACTTCTCCCCTTGAATTGGTGGCACCAATCAACTCCAAAGTAAGCACTTGGATATCCTCTCGAAGCTGGCTGCACTTCCACTGTAGTTGGTGCTGGACCCAAAGAGCCAGGGAGAGGAACACCAATTTGTGTGCCTTGCTTTTAAGCTGGCCAAGAGCTCCCGGAAGATCCTCCAGACTCCCAGGAAGTAGGACCGACCGAGCCTGAGCCCCCTCAACAGAGTGCTGGACCCCAGATGCAAGCAAATCCCGTCTCGACAGCCAGGAACCACAGTGGTGCTATTTGCGGTAGACACGACGAGCTGAAACTCTGAAGTGCCACTGGTTTGAAGATTGCCGGTTGCGGTCGGTAACTGTCCCAGTGCAGTGCAGGAGTCCACAGAAGTCCTCCCTCTTGTCCCCACGACCGAGTCCCAGGAACGCCAGGATCTGCAGAGCTGCACAGGAACAGATGTCATCTGCTGCATTTTTCTTCTAACTGAAGGTACTGTAAAGTGTGAGATAACTTACCTCTTGTTGTAGAGTTGCTTGCATCTTCTACTACTCACAAGTCTAACAGCTGCTGGCCCTACATTGATTCATCTTTTTCTTCAAAGACCTCAAAAACATTGTGCAAATACTTTTCTACTTACCTGCCAGAAGTGCTTCAGCTCACATAGACTTTTGCCCATTGACCTTGGCTTAGTCTGTTTCACTGAATGACTCTTCTCTCCTCTGACATTGTGTTGCACCTATCCTTCCAGGAAGGGGTTAACATACTCTGTGTTGGGGGGGAGTGAAAAAGTATTTGCCTGCTTAAGAATATTTATGATCTCTTGTTTGTTCTAACAACCTTTTCTTTGACACTCATCTCAGTGCTTTTCTAAATGACAATAGTAATATATCAATTTCCACAGTGTCCTAGCTATTTAAGTCACCTGAGGGTGTAGGACATGCCTGTGTGTCATCCCCAATGAGTGTTTGCTGATTTAGAAACGAAGAGTGTGTTTTGAAGGTATTTGTGTGTTTGCTCCCTTCCAAAGAAGGCTTATTCAAATGACTGGCAAATACATTATTAATTGTTTAATCAGGAAACCTTGAGTGTAAGTGTTTATTTGGATACTTGTCACTGTGAATCTTTGTGTAACCACTCTACAGCTCACATTGACCCCTCTTGAGATAAGCCTGGCTGCTCAGCCAAACTACCAACCCGTGTAGTTCAGACTTATACCAAGGGTTGGGTCCTATTGCCAGGAGGCTAAGGTTGTTGTAGTGCACCGAAAGGGTACTACCCCAAATCTTTACCTAACACCTTCTGTCCCTTTGCAGGGTGGATTGTATATTTAGTGTGGTATAATTGTCTTTTGTAATAATAATAAAGTAGAAATTTTTATACAAACTTGACTGGACAGTCCCTTTTTATTGGGTAATAGTTGTATTTCTGCAGTGTTGCAACTAACTAATAATCCACAAACTTGCAGAGATAAGCCTGCTGTTCTGTCCACGTTACCAAAAACTGGACAAGGAGATTTATAATTTACTTGTGTTTCCAATCTGTACGGATCCCTTCTGGTGAATTAGAGGTGTTGAGCAGATTGATGGTTTAGAAACCGATATTCATCGCTGGACGACTGGTGCCTGGAAGTTGATTTGCCAGAAATCGAAAAGAGCTTATTTACCTGGCGGTCTTGAGGGAGGGGAGTAAGCAATTTTGCAAGTCTTCAAATCAATAGTATACTCATAGACGCTGAGAACATGGGGGCAAAGGACGTAGTTGCACATGGTTGCCAGGGTTTCTGTCTTCTCGATCCCCTGGGTTCAGGCTCACCTCTCATATTGCCACATAGGTAAATATTGACAGTAACAATTAATTTCCTATACTACATGAGTTGCCTCCTGCCGTACTCATGGCAACGTGTTTTTAATTTAACTTCCCATGATGCTTTGAATATTAAAGACTCATTTTATGATCTCATTTTCTGTAATATCAATGATGTCACCATCAATGCAAATAAGTGGGGGGGCACATCTTTTGCCCTCAAGGATCCACAAATCCAAGTGTGGTCCCTGGACACGGCAACAAGGGAATGGCCATAGGGACCTCTATGGCATGGCAGACCTCCTTACAGGCTATGAAATTCCAGCAGGATGTCCAGGATGGCAAACGTGAGATTCCAAGATGGCAAACGTAAGATTCCAAGATGGCAAAGGTGAGATTCCTTTTAAGCATCTGCACAGGGCATATGAGAACCTGGTGGGGAATCCCAGTAGCCAAACACTTGAGCAAGTAAACTTTTTTTTGAATGCCAGCTTCAATAACAGAGAAAAAGGGGTTTCCTCTGTCCTGTGAAAAAAGTGGGCAAATGCTGGACACCCACATGTATCCCAGACTTGTGCCCTGAAAATCAGCACAGGCCAGAACCAGGGGATATAACCCTCTAGTCTCCAGGAATGAAGCCTCTCGTGCCAAATCCTGGGACTTCATGGCTCACTTGCCCACTCATCACATCTGCTCCTCACGGCCAGGTCTGTTTTTCAACAAAACTCTGTGTTATAAGTACACCCTTGAAAGGAAGTCTACAAATACCAGAATGCAATTCAGCAGAAGGGAAAAAAATGTATTGCCTGTAGATTTTGAAAATTCACTTTTAAAATGTAAACACTCATAACAAAAGGTAACTTGTGAAAAGGTTACCTGTTGGTGTTTCAGTGTTTGGCAAAGGCATGTTTTACATGGGAGGAAAATGTTACATTCTATTAAAACAAATGGTGTCTTCAATATGAACATGTGAATATACGGCAGATAGTTTAAAGCTCTTCTATGTGGTATATGTAATGTTGCTATGGGAGGGCATAGGTTGAGGCAGCTAACTGGTGTTTAGTGTAAATAAAAATGACTCTGCAATTATTAACATGGAAACATTAAGAACTCATGTCCAAAACAATGGGCTCTTAAATGAGCCATTGCATGTAAAACACTTCCACTTGAAATGCTCTGCTAGTACATAGACAGTAATAAGCAGTACTTATGAGGCCAACGGGGTATGATGGGCCTTTGGGAGGGGGGTATTTATCTGTAGACCGTCACAGGGTCTCACTCAGACAAACAGGAGGGAGGGCTTTGTTCATGCAAGCAGCACATCACCTCTTTAAAACAGTATTCCTTGGTTTAGTTGAGAAAGGCACCAGTGCCTGCGGGGACCCCCTGACAGCGGGACACTGGGCCACAGCACAGTCTGCCCATGCCTTCAGTTGGCCCTGGATACAGACTTGACTAACGTGAATGTTCCAATTGTCTAACTTTCCCTGGTGCTGACAGATTTAGATAGTTCCTCCTCCCACAAGAGGCTTAGGGCTTATATGGAACTTATGTGAGGGGTCAGAAATGTGAGGCAGACAACTTTGTAAAGAGTTTTCAAAATTAGCCATTTAATTAAATAAAAAGGTTGGATGGACATCTCACGATCCCTACCCTCACGAGGATTTCCCTGCCTAAAATAAACTCAAGGAAACTCCAACAGTAGGATACCTGTCTCTCAGATTAGTACATTCAATAAAGCAACAAGGACAAATATGGAAGTTCAATTCAACAAATATATATAACACCATCATCTCTTTCCATAACCTGGGCGAATTCCCCTTCCCCGGATCTGAGCAAGGTTTTGCTCCACAGCTCAAAAGCAGATAAGGAAATCTCGGTTTGCCACAAAAGTTCCCAAACAGTTTTGTGGATTTCATCTTGACAACAAAAAGTTCTGTTGACTAAATGATGTACCAAATAAAATGGTATGTTCCAACTGCTCCTGGAATAAGAACACGCCCCACATTGCTCTTCTTCCAATAATCAACAATAGTCTTTGCCAGGATTATTTGCCACAATTTAAATTGCTGAGATATGTAACTCCTCCACAGCAAGTTTACACACTTCTTTTGAATATCACAAGTGATTTGAGTTGTCGTTGTTAGAAACACAGTTCATCACTTTATCTACTATTACCTGGTCGACTCCTGTACCAGGTCTGCTACTTCCACAACTTGTTATATGGGTATACTTGCCTGCCTGTTCAATGCTTCACAAAATAACAAAGTGTGCTTCAGTGGTAACTTCCAACTTCAACAACAACATCTTCACAAAGTTTATATGGCCTTACTCTTTAAACCAGTTTCGGGGAAACACGGAATCACATTAGTGCTCTTTAGCACTCCTTGGCATCTATGCTCCTCTCCCTCTAGATAATCCTCTCCAGAAGCGCAGCCTGTGTGTCACCTTTCTTTCCCCTCTGCACCAACAACCAAATAGTGACCAGGATAGGGTATCACTCTGCTTCGGTCTTGGCTTTGGCAATGTGTGTTTATATCAATTGGTGATCTATACTTCACCACATATGAGTACCAAGTCTTACAGCTCTTGGGTTCCGCAATGATCCCCTCTCGCCTTAAACAACATTTATTGTATTGATATAGTTGAGTTTTTAAATGCTCTTGATTTGAGTACTGGTTGTAGGCTCTTGGTTTCAAGAAAACCTCTCCACAGGGTTTTTTGGCCTTCCACCAACTCACACGCTTGCTTGTATATTCATTTTGATTCGACAAATGTAACTCTTGTGGTTTTTTGAACAGTTCAGTATTTAGAATTGTAGCTAGTATTTCTTTGAAACTGCCTGCAATGAACACACGGACAGCGTCGAGGTACTGGAGACACTCGGTCGCAGTGAACTCACCGGGTAACTCGCTCACTCCCACTCTGCTTGTTGTTCGCAGGTCCTCAGTGGTTGTGGCTTCCTGTGGTCGGACAAACAGCCTCTTCTGGCCCACCACCATTCACGCCACTCAAAATTGCAGCTTCTGCTATTCTGAAGCGGCTCAGGTGCACCCCAGCCACCTGAAACCTCTTGTGAGGGTACACTTACCTCGCTGCTTTTGCTACCCGCTGCGCGACCTCTGCACAACGAGCCTTCACTGGGCAAGCATCCTTTTCTCACGTTTCCCGCTGCGTGAGCTCTGCAACAGGCAGCACTTAAGGCAAAGACCCTCTCAGGACCTGTCAGCATCTCTGTGATCCCAGCGTTTTTTATCACCTGTAGCTTCCCCTTCTGCTGCATATGTGGCCTGCACTGCTTTCTCCTCTCCTGCTGTTCTACCTCCTGCACTTGAGGGGGCTTTTTAAGCCTTCCAGTCTCCCTCAGGTGTAGACAGTTTACACCAATTAGCTGAGCGCTCCTACGGAAGTATTCCTCTGAATCCCTCTCCCTCGTCTCAGTACAGAGGGAATTATTTGACTTGAAGGCCCTACCAACAAAGTTAGTTTTCCTAACTTCTTCTACTTGGCTGATTTAATTTCCACTCTCCACTATATCGGTGGAAGGAATATCATAGCAATTATTCATTCGTTTTGTTTGGAAAGAGGAATGCAGCTTTCTAAACTATTGGCAATTATTATTCACACACTTCCTGTTATTACCCCCTTAGGAGTTAGCTGAATTTTTAGCTCCATGGGTTTGAGAAGGAGTTTTATTCGTTCTTATAGCACAGGGGTTCTGGCTGATTACACCCGCATTACAACATGCCGAACAGCTGGGTCACTGTGGCAACAAGAGATTATATACGTTGGCAGTTGTGATACGTCTTCCTAAAAGGAAGTCAAATACTGTGTCTCACCCCATGGATTCTCCTCACTTCCCTGAGCCTTTTCTCTTCCCAGGTGATGCTCCCGCAGAACACCTCCCCCAAGTTTAGGATCAGGAAGGGTCTGCCTTTCCTTGGCCACCTGGGAGGAGACTTTACGCGGGGGCTTAGTGAGGGATGCGAAGGATTCTTCACACTTAGTACTGGAATCCAAGTTTTGTATATTTCTCACATCTTCTCTTTCCGGGCCCCTTTTCTTCCTCCGCCAGTGAATATCTGTGACCTTTTTGTCACTGAAGGTCTCTCTTAAGTTGCCCCTCTCGTTTATTATTTTCTCTGTTGCTCTCATACTTTTTAGATCTAGCTAGAGAGAGCTTCGATTGCAGTCAGAGCTCATGAAGATACTTTTGAGAGATGGGCCATTGCTCAAGCCAGCTGCATGATAATGCATAATGCCTGACGCCTCCACCTGTTGATTTTCTCTGGTGGACTTATTTTGCCAGCTGTTCCAGCCATTCCTCCCCACCTATTGTCACCCCAGAGTCCTACCCCCAACCCCATAACATAGCTGCTGCATTTTCCTATATTTCTAGTTTAGCAAACACTTTTAATGCAGGCTTTCTCAGGAAACAAGACATTATCCATTCTGAAGCTTGGAAAATACTGTGAGGACGAAGAACACTAAAGCAATGCTGTGCCCTTCTCTGTAATACCTCTCTACCAGTAGTTGTGATATCATATTTTCCTGGCAACCATTTTTTGGTTTTGGAGCATTTCACTGCGTTGCCAGTTACCATGCCAACCACATTTCTTCCTTCTCAACACGCTTGCTTCTCACTTTTGTGTTAGCAATGCTTTGCCTACAGAGTGATACCTGAACCCCAGGAGCGGGTTTTGGTTCCTGCTCACTGAAACTTAATTCCGAACTCTGCAATGCATTCAGAATGCTTCACTGAGCACATTTTCTTTTATGTTAATGTTTAACTTACTGTATATTGATAATTTCGTAACCTCTTTTGTATTAGGAAGTACTATTTAAAAGGTCTTTAAACCTTTTATAGTTTGTATTAAACTTCCAAGTGAACCCTTTGACTGCAAAGCAACTGAGTCAGGTTTAGATTCCATTGAGGGGGCGGGGGGGCGTCCGGCTGAAGGTTGTTAACGATAGAAATGGAATGCATTGTAGATTTTCTCCCTTCAATTGGTTGCATGAACTGCTTTAATGGTTCGGTTAAGGCATCAGCGAGTCTTAAGAAAATCCCAAAACCTGGTATATAAAAAGATTGGAATGCTCGTTGCCATGCCACTGTGCATCGTGCAACATACAGCACAAGAATTATTCTAAGCCTCACAGACGTTTCAAGGGTTTTTAATGAGGTTTTAATGGGATCCATGGCCACTCCTCTCTCTCGCTTTCAAGCACCTCCTCCCAAACCCAGGGCTCCTTATCTCCTGTTAAGTAGATACTGTTTGTTTCAAGCTCAGTATGCTAACAGGCGAAATACTCTCTGCTGTGTTTTGTTTTATTTATGGTTTGCTTGTTATGCACCTATACAATAAGAATATACTGTTTCATAGCGCCCACAGGGCAGGGAGGGAGGGAGGGAGGGTACATTACAACACAATATTAAGAGCGGAGGGGACGAGGAAGAGGGACGGACCTACTATGCCTTGTGAGTATTCAGAACGTGCAAGTGCAGAAAGGATGAAGGAAGAGGAGCTAAGTGCTGGGGAGTCCAAGCTCATGGGTGAGCCATTGAGGAAGTGCTAGAATGTTGAGTGCTACACAGCCAGAGCCGCAGGAGGTGTAAGTGCGAGTCTCCAGAGCGGAGGGTGTGCAGATGCAAAGTGCTGTGGATAGACATGAGCTGGGAGTAATCGGTGGGGGAGGTCAAGGTCCCGAAGATGCATAAGGGCCAAAGACACTAATTCAGCAACTGTGGGACTAGCAGAGGCGAGAAGGTGGGAAGGAGGAGGAAAAGAGGAAAGTCTTAAGGAGCTTCCGTAATTTGAGAAGGTCCTGCTCAAGGTCACAGGGGGAGACTATTCCAAAGGATGGAGCCTGCAGAGGAAAGTGATTTACCCCCTGCCCTCTGTTTAACAAAACGCTTTACACACAAAGAGTTGGTGCCAGAGTAGCGAAGAGGTCTAGTAAGACTGTATTTGGTGAGATAGAGTTGAAGACAGTGTGGTCACCTGGCCCAGACAGCCTTGTGGATGATGCAGAGGGATTTGAATTTAATCCGTGCAGCAACCAGGAGCCAGTGAAGGAGGAGAGATGTGGTCTCTGGGCTTGACGCCAAGGATAAGTATCGCTGCTTTATTCTGGATAAGCTGACGGAGTCGCAGAGTGGAGGAAGGAAGATTCAGGAGAAGGCTATTACAGTAGTGAAGTCTGGAGAGAACCAGGGCTCGGGTAACATTGAGCCTCTGAGAGAAAGTGAGAAAAGGTAGAATTCCTTTGGGAAGGAAGAGCCGGTAGTTGGACTTCTTAGCAATATCCTGAGTGTGACTCCAAGGTTTCTGGCTTCAGTTGAAGGCTGTTAGGCAAAGTCTGAATGCAGTACCCACTGGGACAACTACAGACAACTATGATTACCGGTGTAAGCTAAACCAGCCTTTGGTATAAGTCTGTACCACACAGTTTTGGTAGCGGGGCTGAGTAGCTAGGCTTATCTCAAGAGGGAATGTGACCTGTAATGATGTTACACAGAGGTCTACAATTACAGGTGTTCAAATAAACTCTTACACTCAAGGTTTCTTGGTTAGAAATACTTATTATTAATTTATTAACCATTCAATTATAAAACATTCAATAGAAGGAGGCATTTATATCATATACACAAATACACTTCAATACTAATTCAGAAATAATTTTCAAGAGGAGTAAAAGGCAACAATAATTAGAACATGAATGATTACAATATTCTTAGACAGTGCAAAGATTTATAGTTAACCAGGAGAGTTGGTTCAATTCAATAGGCTTGGCCAAAGTCAGTGAGCTAAAGTCTTGGATAGGACAAAACAGTTCTGGTAGTTAAACGGAAAAGTCTCTGCTAAAGTTCTTAGGAATAGTTTGTAGGAAGAAGAATCATATGTTGGGTCACACGCTGATTAAGTTTCAAGCACTTTCGCTGTGAGGTGTAAGTACTCTCAGTCTCATTCCACAATACCTTACAAATGAAGAAAAAGAGGCAGCTGATGACTTCTGTTCCTGGCAGTTCCTGCAGATCTGGCTGCTCCTGGGCCTCAGTCGTGGGGACAAGAGGGTTGACTTCTGGGGACTCCTGCACTGCACTGGGACTGGTTAAAAAGCTGGCAAACTGGCAAATCTTCGACTCCGGTCTCTGTAAGTCAAGCACATAAACTGGTGTCCTTCTCCCTGGCTATACGGTTTCCTGCAGCACTCTGAGAAAAATACAACCAGCTCCGAGAATGGTATCCAGGTGGCTTTTGAATTGATTGGTCCCACCAGCTCAAAGGGAGAAGTCGTCCTTGTGGGGGCTTCTCTGTCGAAGTGAACTAGGCGATTTGGACCTGCAGCAGGACTTCACCGGCAAACCAATGGTCCAGGAATTGCAGCAGCCGTCCTCTGCAAGCTCGTCTTCAGTTCTTTTGTGCTAGTGGTCGACTCTGCCTTCCAACCCAAGAGACTTGCCTTTTATCCAGTTTTTTCCCATTCATTCCAGCCTAGGGTGGCCATCCTTGCCAGACAGTCAGCCAGCCAATCACCACACAGTGCATTTGAGTCTCCTAGGAGACTAAGGACATGGAGTTTCCGGCACCTCCCTCACTTCCTGCTCACCCCAGGCACTCAGGTGTCAAAGGCGGTCTTCAGTCCTGAAGCCCGCCAAAGGCAAAGAAACATAGGCACCAAACCTGGTTTGGCGTGCAGAGACAAACTCTAGAAGGACCTTTCCAAAAAGAAATGGTGAAAAAAGAATACCAGGACCTGTTTAAACAAAGGGGGCTCAGATGTCATCTTGAAAAACATGGCTCTGCAATTTAAAGCTACCAGAGCTACAAATAGTTTGCGGTTGGGAAAAATGATGGTAGTTCGTTGTAAAACCACTTCCACCAGCCATTTTAAGAGGAAAGGGCAGCATTTGACTGCTACATGAGTATCTAGATACAGGGGATACTAAGTTACCCCTCCAACACTCTATTGTAAGATAGGGTGTGCTTACTAGTAAAGTCAATTTCACTTTACATTCTCTGGGAAACAGTAGTTTATCCCAGAGAAGGTATTTAAACCTTGGGGCAGCCTGAAAGGCTTCCCTGTGCCACTGCACTGAGGGTGCTGTGTGACACAAATTAAAAGATGATACCTATGGAGTGTCTAAAACTCCATAATCAAAGAACACAAGAGTAAAACACACATCAAAATACATGAGAGAGTGGGAAAAAAGGCTCACACTTTCTCCAGGTAAAAAACTCAAATCCTCAAAATCCAGCAAAGTTGCTGGGGGTCTATAAGGTGAAGGGAATTAGCAAATCTTTGAGAATTCTCTGTAACAAAGGCGAAGTGGGAGAGCCCAGGGAGGAAGGCCAGAGTGAGGGGAAGGAGGAGGGAGCCGGACTCCCAATGGGCAGGATCTCAGTTTTACAGGCGCTGAGGCAGAGATCATTGGAGGCGCACCAGGACTGGATGCCAGATAGACAGTCAGGGATGATGGAGGGTGCAAGTGGGTTAGCAGGGAGTCAGAAGAAGAGCTGTGTGTCATCTGCATAACACTGGAAGTTGGAGGAGTAAGAGGAGATGAGGCATGCAAGGAGAGCAAGTACATGTTCAAGAGCCAAGGGGAGAGTATAGAACCCTGGGGGAAACCACAAGTGGTGTGGGGAGTTGGAGAGGAGAATGGGCCTAGTTGCCTATGGCCTTATTTGACTAAAACTCTCTCAGGGAATTGATAACTTTCCCTAATCTATCCAAAGGATAATCGTATAATGGGGAAGGGGATTGTGCTTTTCAGACAACCTGCTGGGTTCAGTCCTCTTTCTTCCAGGCCCTTGCACTCCTTCCCGTCTTACTTCCGGGTGTTCTGCACTCACTACTCGCCTCCATTCAACACCAACCTTCACTCCTTCCACTCCCTACAGCTTTCTTCCCTGTCCCTCCAATAGCCTTTCCCTCTTCCTGTTACTCCTCCCACATTACTACTCCATTCTCCTCACTACAACTCCCTGCTCTACTCAACAACTCCCTCTTCCAGACTGCTATTCCCTACTCCACACTACCACTCACATAATCACTTCACGTGCACTCCCTAGTCTCCTGCTATTAACCACACCTGTCCCACTCTAACGCACACTCACCATGCAGAACCACTTTCATTCACTAACCAATACCTCACCTTTTCAAGAAATCACCTCCACACTCTGCGCTCCTTCCCTCTTTGCACTTTGCACATGATCTGCCACCCCCTCCTCCTGTGACCTCACCCGAATAACCCACAAGTTCCTGCTTTCTTCCCCTCTTTTTATGCTCCCCCTCCTGTTTCCATTGGTCCACTTTTCTGGGCTAATCGGTTCCTATCGTCCCTGCCCAGGAGGGGTCAGATGCAGTAAAAGTTACAAATAGTGGGATAAGCCCCGTCTTATTTCTGCGCGCTGAATAATGATGGCAGTCCTGGCAGCTGAAGGTCCACGTTTGTGTTAAGGGCCTTGGCTCTAGCTCCTCTAAGGTAAGTCACATATTGCCAGAGGTTTGTGCTCCCTGTATCATTTCTTGGTGGTGTAGGGTATTAGCCATAGCTGTAGATATGCTGCAGCATCTCACCGTCCTCGCTGTGCCCCGGTATTTCTTCCTGACTTTCACCCTACATCCATTTCTTTTCTAATGGGTTGTGCATTAGGACACACATCTCTTGCACCCCAAGAGCACCAACATAGCAGCACCAAAGGGAACTTTCTCAGAACCCACAAATATATATCCCTTTTATGGAAAGGTTTTGGCAAAAACAGCGTGTCTTGCCCTTTGTTTAACTGAAAAAATATGTCTGCTGACCCTAATGCATCCCAGTAGTTGGTTACCAGTCATTTGGTCGAAAACCAAATGGTCGAATGACCATTTGATCGATGTAAAATGGTGGGAAAAAAAAAGGTAGAATTTTTTATTTTTTATTTTTTTTTATTTTATGGGGGGGTTCCCCCCAACCCCCCTTTTTCTTTATTAAAACATTTTTTTAAAGCAAACAAACTAAAAATATATATATAAATAAATAAATAAATTCGACCTTTTTTTTCGGACCATTTAGATTCGATCAAATGGTCATTCGACCATTTGTTTTCGACCAAATGACTGGACACCCCAGTAGTTGCTGACACTGAATGCATTAAATAGATATCCTAATCCAGAAGAAACGCGACTGAGTGCACTGCATGTTTATACATACATGAATACCTACTTACATACAAAACGTTCAATGCATGTTCCCAATGTCTGTGCTACTTAGCCAATGAGTAGGCACATATATTTTGAGGGTGGCTTTTCTGAGTCTACAAGCTCAGTTGCTTTTCACCAGCTGACATCTCTCAGGTAATGTCAGTATCATGGTCAATTACTGCAACAACACACATGCCTCAGACAGGATTACATACAAATACATATGCGGAACAGTGTAACCTCAACTTAAAACATACCTGCCGAAAGGCCAATGGGTAGAAGACCATGCAGTATCAATGGTAATGTGTGGGTCTATGGGCAAGTAACAATTACCATTGTGTACAGTCTACACTTTCTTCACGTAGCTCAGTTTATCACTTTTCAGGCCTAAGGATTTCAAGGAAGTACTAGCCATGCAGAAACGTCACTAAACCCCCGGCATGAATGCTAATACTCCACATAGACACGGCACACTGCATTTTACACAATTATCACTCACCAAGGGTGAATTATGACTTACAAATGGCTATTGGGGAGAATACATTCTGAGGCTTCCTTTAGCTACAAAGAAAGAAAAAAGGCGACAGCCCATCATCCAGTCTGTACAATGTCATGTTCCCCATCCGCCCTCTATCCCCAGACATAGTGAAACTCGTAGCTCCCAGTGTTGCTCCATATCTTACCTCTTCTACTCCTCCCTTGATAGTAGCCCTTTCCCATCCTCCCACAAGTCTGCTACTGTCATCCCTAGCCTTAAGAAAACTGTCCTGCCAACTTGAATTCTGTCCCTCTTCTACAGCACAATTCCAAAATACTAGAGCATGTAGTTTTCAACTCATTGAGTTCCTTGACACACACAGCCTCTGGTATCCGCTTCAGTCTGGTATCTGACCTCTGTACTTATGGAGCCAGCTCTCCCCCATGCCACCAACTACACCTCTTGCGCTTAACATCCTAGCCGTTCATCTATTCATATTCTTCTCAGCCTCCCTGCTGCCGTTGACACTGTGAACCATTCTGACCTTCTCTCAACACTATCTCTTCTAGTCATCGGGAACAAGGCCCTCACTTGGCTTGCTTCATATCCTTCCCCCGGACACTTCCAGGTATCCCGGAACAGCCTTACGTCCTCACTCACCCTCCTTACTGTTGGTGTTGCCCAAGGGTCAGTCCGGGCTACACTTGTCTTCACTCTCTATACCTCTGCTCTTAGCACCTTGAGCTACTCTTATGGATTTGGATGTATACGAATTGTTCGAACTACAATTGTTCGAATTACAATTGACCTTTGCACAATTGACATAATTGTGAAGGTCAATTGTTACATATATGCGGGGGAAACCCCCCGCAACCACCCATTATATATATAAATATATATATATATATATATTACCAAACCAATTATATATATATATATATATATATATATATATATATATATATATATATATATATATATATATATATATATATATGTACGGTCAATTGTGCAAAGGTCAATTCGGACCCTCGACTTTCGGTCAATTTGGTAATTCGAACAATTGTGTTCGAACAATTTGGGTAATACCATGGATTCACCTATCAACTCTTCGCTGATGACACTCGGATCTTCCTCTCCTCTCCCTCCTTGTCTGATGAGCTATCATCTGTCTGCCATCAAATATTGGATGCTATCTCACTCCCTCATGCTCAACTCCACTAAGACTGAAGTTCTCTATTTCTCAACCAAACAGACTATCTCTTACTCTCCTCCTCTTCTCATATTGTCTCCTGACCACCATCCATACTCTGAAGCGAGACACACCCTTCGTGTCATCTTCATCCCATCTCACAACTTGTTGCTCTTCCTCTCCACATCTGCCACTGTGGCCAGACGTAATCTCCTCAACATCAGAACAATAAGGCATCTTCCCTTCAACACTGCTAAGCACCTAATCTCCTGCTTAGTACTTGCTCAATCTGACGACTGTACCTGTATACTCTATGGCGCTCCCAACTTTGCTTTTTCACCTCTCGACAAAGTTCTCCATCTTGCTGTCTGTACACTCTACAACCTTCGCCGCTTCACCTCCACCTCCCCAGCTTGTCCTCAGTAAGGCTGGTTATTTATGAGACAGAGGGCAAAACTCATTCTCATCATCTTCAAAACTGTACACAGATCTGCCACACCCTACCTATCAGCCCATTTTAAGCCCTAATCTCCCCCTCACACACTACAATCATCCTCGGCTCACCTCGTTAACATCTTTTGTGTGCCTTCCACTCCCTCTCGTTTCTGCTTTCTTCCTCTAATCACTCCCTTACTCTGGAATGCTCTGTGTCTCCCTCTCCACACTGCTCCCTCCGTATATCTATTTAACCCCAATCTCCTAGCTCTCCTCCTTTCTGAAGGAAAGGCCATGCCACTTATCTTTCACCCCTTCATCTAAAAATGTAGTACTTCCTCCACTATCCCATTCCTATATCATGCTCTACTGTCTTTGTCCCTGGTTCCTGTTTCTACCTCCCCTGCATCATCTGGTCTTATTCTCACACCCTCGTAGCACTTCCTCCACTATCCCGTTCCTATGTCAGGGTCTACTGTCCTTGCCCCTGGTTTATGTTTCTACCTCCCCTGCATCATCTGGTCTTATTCTCACACCCTCTTAGCACTTCCTCCACTATCCCGTTCCTATGTCATGTTCTACTGTCCTTGTCCCCGGTTTATGTTTCCACCTCCCCTGCATCATCTGGTAGTATATCCACATCCTCTTAGCACTTCCTCCACTATATCTTTCCTATGTCATGTTCTACTGTCCTTGTCCGCGGTTTATGTTTCTACCTCTCCTGCATCATCTGGTCTTATTCCCGCATCCTCTTAGCACTTCCTACACTATCCTGTTCCTATGTCATGCTCTACTGTTCTTGTCCCTGGTTCCTGTTTCTACTTCCCCTGCATCATCTGGTCTTATTCTCACAACCTCTTAGCACTTCCTCCCCTATCCCGTTCCTATGTCATGTTCTACTGTTTTTGTCCCGGTTTATGTTTCCACCTCACCTGCATCATCTGGTAGTATATCCACATCCTCTTAGCACTTCCTCCACTATCCCATTCCTATGTCATGCTCTACTGTCCTTGTCCCTGGTTTATGTTTCTACCTCCACTGCATCATCTGGTCTTATATCCACACCCTCTTAGCACTTCTTCCACTATCCCGTTCCTATGTCATGCTCTACTGTCCTTGTCCCTGGTTTATGTTTCTACCTCCCCTGCATCATCTGATCCTACTCCCCCATCCTCATAGCACTTCCTCCACTATCCCGTTCCTATGTCATGCTCTACTGTCCTTGTCCCTGGTTCCTGTTTCTACTTCCCCTGCATCATCTGGTCTTATTCTCACACCCTCTTAGCACTTCTTCCACTATCCCGTTCCTATGTCATGCTCTACTGTCCTTGTCCCTGGTTTATGTTTCTACCTCCCCTGCATCATCTGATCCTACTCCCCCATCCTCATAGCACTTCCTCCACTATCCCGTTCCTATGTCATGCTCTACTGTCCTTGTCCCTGGTTCCTGTTTCTACTTCCCCTGCATCATCTGGTCTTATTCTCACACCCTCTTAGCACTTCGTCCACTATCCCGTTCCTATGTCTAGCTCTACTGTCCTTGTCCCTGGTTTATGTTTCTACCTCCCCTGCATCATCTGGTCTTATTCCCGCTCCTCATAGCACTTCCTCCACTATCCCATTCCTATATCATGCTCTACTGTCCTCGTCCCTGGTTCATGTTTCTACCTCCCCTGCATCATCTGGTCTTACATCCACATCCTCTTAGCACTTCCTCCACTATACCGTTCCTATGTCATGCTCTACTTTCCTCATCCCTGGTTTATGTTTCTACCTCCCCTGCATCATCTGGTCTTATTCCCGCATCCTCTTAGCACTTAGCACTTCCTCCACTATCCCGTTCCTATGTCATGCTCTACTTTCCTCGTCTCTGGTTTATGTTTCTACCTCACCTGCATCATCTGGTCTAATCCCCACATCTTCTTAGCACTTAGCACTTCCTACACTTCCCCGTTCCTATATCATGCTTTACTGTCCTTGTCCCTGATTCATGTTTCTACCTCCCCTGCATCATCTGGTCTTATATCCACATCCTCCTAGCACTTCCTCCACTATCCTGTTCCTATGTCATGCTCTGCTGTCCTCGTCCCTGGTTAATGTTTCTACCTCCCCTGCATCATCTGGTCTTATTCCTGCATCCTTTTAGCACTTCCTCCACTATCCCGTTCCTATGTCAGGCTCTACTGTCCTTGTCCCTCGTTATTGTTTCTACCTGCGCTGCATCATCTAATCTTATTCCCACTCCCTCTTAGCACTTCCTCCACTATCTCATTCCTATGTTATGATCTACTGTCCTTGTCCGTGGTTTATGTTTCTACATCCCCTGCATCATCTGGTCTTATAGCCACACCCTCTTAGCACTTCCTCCACTATCCTGTTCCCATGTCATGATCTACTGTCCTTGTCCCTGGTTTATGTTTCTACCACCCCTACATCATCTGGTTTTATTCCCGCTTCCTCATAGCACATACTCCACTATCCCATTCCTATATCATGCGCTACTGTCCTCGTCCCTGATTCATGTTTCTAACTCCCCTGCATCATCTAGTCTTATATCCACACCCTCTTAGTGTTCCTCCACTATCCCATTCATTTGTCACGATCTACTGTCCTCATCCCTGGTTCATGTTTCTTCCTCTCCTGCATCATCTGATCCTACTCCTGCATCCTGTTAGAACCTCCTCCACTATCCTGTTCCTATGTCATGCTCTACTTTCCTCATCCCTGGTTTATGTTTCTACCTCCCCTGCACCATCTGGTCTTATATCCACATCCTCTTAGCACTTCCTCCACTATCCTGTTCCTATGTCATGCTCTACTGTCCTCGTCCCTGGTTTATGTTTCTACCTCCCCGGCATCATCTGGTCTTATTCCTGCATCCTTTTAGCACTTCCTCCACTATCCCGTTCCTATGTCAGGCTCTACTGTCCTTGTCCCTCGTTCTTGTTTCTACCTGCGCTGCATCATCTGGTCTTATTCCCACTCCCTCTGAGCACTTCCTCCACTATCTCATTCCTATGTTATGGTCTACTGTCCTAGTCCGTGGTTTATGTTTCTACCTCCTCTGCACCATCTGTTCTTATTCCCGCATCCTCTTAGCACTTCCTCCACTATCCTGTTCCTATGTCATGCTCTACTGTCTTTGTCCCTGGTTTATGTTTCTACATCCCCTGCATCATCTGGTCTTATAGCCACACCCTCTTAGCACTTCCTCCACTATCCCGTTCCCATGTCATGATCTACTGTCCTTGTCCCTGGTTTATGTTTCTACCACCCCTACATCATCTGGTTTTATTCCCGCTTCCTCATAGCACATACTCCACTATCCCATTCCTATATCATGCGCTACTGTCCTCGTCCCTGATTCATGTTTCTAACTCCCCTGCATCATCTAGTCTTATATCCACACCCTCTTAGTGTTCCTCCACTATCCCATTCATTTGTCACGATCTACTGTCCTCATCCCTGGTTCATGTTTCTTCCTCTCCTGCATCATCTGATCCTACTCCTGCATCCTGTTAGAACTTCCTCCACTATCCTGTTCCTATGTCATGCTCTACTTTCCTCATCCCTGGTTTATGTTTCTACCTCCCCTGCATCATCTGGTCTTATATCCACATCCTCTTAGCACTTCCTCCACTATCCTGTTCCTATGTCATGCTCTACTGTCCTCGTCCCTGGTTTATGTTTCTACCTCCCCGGCATCATCTGGTCTTATTCCTGCATCCTCTTAGCACTTCCTCCACTATCCTGTTCCTATGTCAGTCTCTACTGTCCTTGTCCCTGCTTCCTGTTTCTGCCTCCCCTGCACCATCTGGTCTTATTCTCACACCCTCTTAGCACTTCCTCCACTATCCCGTTCCTATGTCATGCTCTACTGTCCTTGTCCCTGGTTTATGTTTCTACCTCCCCTGCATCATCTGATCCTACTCCCGCATCCTCTTAGCACTTCCTCCACTATCCCGTTCCTATGTCAGGCTCTACTGTTCTTGTCCCTGGTTCCTGTTTCTACCTCCGCTGCATCATCTGGTCTTATTCCCACACCCTCTTAGCACTTCCTCCACTATCCCGTTCCTATGTCATGCTCTACTGTCCTTGTCCCTGGATTATGTTTCCACCTCCCCTGCATCATCTGGTCTTATTCCCGCTCCTCATAGCACTTCCTCCACTATCCCGTTCCTATGTCATGCTCTACTGTCCTTGTCCCTGGTTTATTTTTCTGCTTCCCCTGCATCATCTGGTTTTATATCCACACCTTCTTAGCACTTCCTCCACTATCCCGTACCTATGTCATGCTCTACTGTCCTTGTCCCTGGTTTATGTTTCTACCTCCCCTGCATCATCTGGTCTTATTGCCGCTCCTCATAGCACTTCCTCCACTATCCCATTCCTATATCATGCTCTACTGTCGTCGTCCCTGGTTCATGTTTCTAACTCCCCTTAATCATCTAGTCTTATATCCACACCCTTTTAGTGTTCCTCCACTATCCCGTTCATTTGTCATGCTCTACTGACCTCATCCCTGGTTCATGTTTGTAACACTCCTGCATCATCTGATCCTACTCCCGCATCCTCTTAGCACTTCCTCCACTATGCTGTTACTATGTCATGCTCTACTGCCCTATTCCATGGTTCATGTTTCTACCTCCCTGCATCATCTGGTCTTACATCCACATCCTCTTAGCACTTCCTCCGCTATCCGTTCCTATGTCATGCTCTACTTTCCTCGTCCCTGGTTTATGTTTCTTCCTCCCCTGCATCATCTGGTCTTATTCCTGCATCCTCTTAGCACTTAGCACTTCCTCCACTATCCCGTTCCTATGTCATGCTCTATTGTCCTTGTCCATGGTTTATGTTTCTACCTCCCCTGCATCACCTGGTCTTATATCCACACCATTTTAGCACTTCATACAATATCCTGTTCCCATGTCATGCTCTACTGTCCTTGTCCCTGGTTTATGTTTCTACCTCCCCTGCATCATCTGATCTTATGTCCGCATCCTCTTAGCACTTCCTCCACTATCCCGTTCCTATATCACGCTCTACTGTCCTTGTCCCTTGTTTATGTTTCTAACTCCCCTGCATCATCTGGTCTTAGTCCCGCTTCTTCATAGCACTTCCTCCACTATTCCATCCCGATATCATTCTCTATTGTCCAGGTCCCCGGTTCATGTTTCTAACTCCCCTGCATCATCTAGTCTTATATCCACACCCTCTTAGTGTTCCTCCACTATCCCGTTCTTTTGTCATGCTCTACTGTCCTCATCCCTGGTTCATGTTTCTAACTCTCCTGCAACATCTGGTGCCTTCCTGTTTGCCGCTCTTTTTCACCACTTAGCATGTCCCGCCCACCTGATGCCTTCTTGTTTGACGCTCTTTTTCACCACTTAGCAAGCCCCACCCACCTGGTGCCTTCCTGTTTGCCGCTCCTTTTTCCTACTTAAGGAGCCCTCCAGCCTCTTTTCCTTTGCAGATGGGGAGCAGGTGCAAGTGGATCTAGGTCACTTGGCCTAAGCCCCGCCCACCTGGTGCCTTCCTGCCTGCCGCTCTTTTTCACCACTTAGCAAGCCCCGCCCACCTGGTGCCTTACTGTTTGCCGCTCTATGTCCCTACTTAAGGAGCCCTCCAGCCTCTTTTCCTTTGCAGATGGGGAGCAGGTACAAGTGGATCTAGGTCACCTGGCCTAAGCCCCGCCCACCTGGTGCCTTCCTGTTTGCTGCTCTTTTTCACCACTTAGCAAGCCCCGCCCACCTGGTGCCTTCCTGTTTGCCGCTCTTTTTCACCACTTAGCAAGCCCAACCCACCTGGTGCCTTCCTGTTTGCTGCTCCTTTTTCCTCCTTAAGCAGCCCTCCAGCCTCTTTTCCTTTGCAGATGGGGAGCAGGTGCAAGTGGATCTAGGACACCTGGCCTAAGCCCCGCCCACCTGGTACCTTCCTGCCTGCCGCTCTTTTTCACCACTTAGCAAGTCTTGCCCACCTGGTGCCTTCCTGTTTGCTGCTCTTTTTCCTACTTAAGGAGCCCTCCAGCCTCCTTTCCTCTGCAGATGGGAAGCAGGTGCAAGTGGATCTAGGTCACCTGGCCTAAGCCCCGCCCACCTGGTGCCTTCCTGTTTGCTGCTCTTTTTCACCACTTAGCAAGCCCCGCCCACCTGGTGCCTTCCTGTTTGACGCTCTTTTTCACCACTTAGCACGCACCACCCACCTTCTTAGCCCTGCCTCTTCTTTCATGCTCCTAACTGTTAGATCAAGGGCGTCTCTCGCCCGGGCGTCCTAAGCGAAGGGCAGACGAAGAAAAGGGGAATTCCTGTTTGGACCTGTTCGGACCAGGAGGAACCAGGGCTCGACCCCCTACTCAGGCAGCAGGTAGGCATGCACCAACATGTGTTACTCCCTCTAGTCCCCCTGTGATGTTCTCTTGTGCCCCCCCCATTCTCGCACACAGGTGTTGCCTGTTTTGCTGCTCCCCCCTCACCCCACTCAAGCCTACTTCTGCATGAGTCTGTCCTGATACATTCTGGTTTCACCATCACCATCTTGTGGCTAATGCTGGATTTGACTTTTATGGACTTCATTCATTCACGTGCGTCACCCTTTCTCAACTCTCATGCTGGACTTCCTTTGCATCTTATACTCATGGTGGCCCGGAATCATGCTGTTCCCATCTTCATCTTGTATCCTGCCTTGCAACATTATGTGTTCCTACTGACTTCTGCAATTGTATTTACTCTCTCATCTTGCTTCTCCACTCTTTTGACTGCTAACTCTCTGTTCTCTCCTCCTTTCCATTCCCCCTTTTCCTTTCTCCTCCCCTTACTTTCTTCTATGCACTTACTCTATCAGAATTGTCCCTCGACCTAGTATGATAGCAACCTCGTCTGTCCCCTCCTCCCTCCCCTTACTGTTTTTTTCCTCCCCAACCCCCCTCCAGCACTATATGAAATGTCGTCAGGCCTAATATGATAGCCGCTTGTTTTGTTCCTCCCCTACCTTTCTGCACCCCTCTCCAACACCTCTTGTTTTTTTTTCCATCTCTGTTTTAGCTCTTGCACTATCTGAAATGTTGTCAGGCCGGGTACGATAGTTAATTTCACATCCTTAACTTTCATGGCCTGTAGAATGCCATTGTTTTTTCCCTTGTTCCCTCCCTTGCCTTGAAGCGCTTTGAAACACATTGGGCCTCATTACACGGATGGCGGTAGGGCTTTACCGGTACCGGTAAAATACCGGTACCGGTAAATCCCTACCGCCTTGCTACGAGGTCCCTTTGCGGGTTGGGGGATTTAACGCCTGCTTTTTGCAGGCGTTAAAATCCAACCCGCTAAGGGACCTCGGAGCTAATTACGGCACCGCAAAATTGCGGTGCCGTAATTAGCGCCTTCCCCTTTCCCATAGAGCCCTATGGGGCAGAAATGGGAATGGGGAAGGGCAATGGCGGAAGGGGGATTTACCGCCCCTCCAACCTTGGAATGGGGCGGTAAATCCCATTTCCGCCAAGGCGGTGCCGGTATTTTACCGGCATGAGCCATGGCGCTAATAGCGCCATGGCTCACCGCCTACCGTGTAATGAGGCCCATTGTGTATAGGCGCTATATAAATAGACTATCATATCATATCATATCTGATACTATTCCCGCATCCTCTTAGCGCTTCCTACACTATCCCGTTCCTATATCATGCTCTACTGTCTTCGTCCCTGGTTCATGTTTCTTCCTTCCCTGCATCATCTAGTCTTATATCTACACCCTTGTAGCAGTTCCTTCACTATCCCGTTCCTATGTCATGCTCTACTGTCCTTGTCCCAGTTTATGTTTCTACCTACCCTGCATCATCTGGTCTTATTCTCACACCCTCTTAGCACTTCCTCCACTATCCCGTTCCTATGTCACGTTCTACTGTCCTTGTCCCCGGTTTATGTTTCTACCTCCCCTGCATCATCTGATCCTACTTCCGCATCCTCTTAGTACTTCCTCCACTATCCCGTTCCTATGTCATTCTCTACTGTCCTTGTCCCTGGTTCTTGTTTCTACCTCCGCTGAATCATCTGGTTTTATTCCCACACCCTCTTAGCACTTCCTCCACTATCACATTCCTATGTCATGTTCTACTGTCCTTGTCCGTGGTTTATGTTTTTACCTCCCCTGCATCATCTGGTCTTATTCCCGCATCCTCTTAGCACTTCCTCCACTATCCCATTCCTATGTCAGGCTCTACTGCCCTTGTCCTGGTTCATGTTACTACCTCCCCTGCATCATCTGATCTTATTCCCGCATCCTCTTAGCGCTTCCTACACTATCCCGTTCCTATATCATGCTCTACTGTCCTTGTCCCTGGTTTATGTTTCTACCTCCCCTGCATCATCTGGTCTTATATCCACACCCTCTTAGCACTTCCTCCACTATCCCGTTCCTATATCATGCTCTACTGTCCTTGTCCCTGGTTCATGTTTCTACCTCCTGTGCATCATTGCGTTTTATATCCACATCCTCTTAGCACTTCCTCCACTATCCCGTTCCTATGTCATGCTTTACTTTCCTCGTCCCTGGTTTATGGTTCTACCTCCCCTGCATCATCTGGTCTTATTCCCGCATCCTTTTAGCACTTAGCACTTCCTTCACTATCCCGTTCCTATGACATGCTCTACTTTCCTCGTCTCTGGTTTATGTTTCTACCTCACCTGCATCATCTGGTCTAATCCCCACATCCTCTTAGCACTTAGCACTTCCTCCACTATCCCGTTCCTATATCATGCTTTACTTTCCTTGTCCCTGGTTCAATTTTCTACCTCCCCTGCATCATCTGGTCTTAGTCCCGCTTCCTCATAGCACTTCCTCCACTATTCCATCCCTATATCATGCTCTATTGTCCATGTCCCTGGTTCATGTTTCTAACTCCCCTGCATCATCTAGTCTTATATCGACACCCTCTTAGTGTTCCTCCACTATCCTGTTCTTGTGTCATGCTCTACTGTCCGCGTGCCTGGTTTATGTTTCTACCTCCCCTGCATTATCTGGTCTTATTCCCGCTTCCTCATAGCTCTTCATCCACTATCCCGTTCCTATATCATGCTTTACTTTCCTTGTCCCTGGTTCAATTTTCTACCTCCCCTGCATCATCTGGTCTTATATCCACATCCTCTTAGCACTTCCTCCACTATCCTGTTCCTATGTCATGCTCTACTTTCCTCGTCCCTGGTTTATGTTTCTACCTCCCCTGCATCATCTGGTCTTACTCCTGCATCCTCCTAGCACTTCCTCCACTATCCCATTCCTATGTCAGGCTCTACTGTCCTTGTCCAGGCTTCATGTTTCTACCTCCCCTGCATCATCTGGTCTTATTCTCACACCCTCTTAGCACTTCCTCCACTATCCCGTTCCTATGTCACGTTCTACTGTCCTTGTCCCCGGTTTATGTTTCTACCTCCCCTGCATCATCTGATCCTACTTCCGCATCCTCTTAGTACTTCCTCCACTATCCCGTTCCTATGTCATTCTCTACTGTCCTTGTCCCTGGTTCTTGTTTCTACCTCCGCTGAATCATCTGGTTTTATTCCCACACCCTCTTAGCACTTCCTCCACTATCACATTCCTATGTCATGTTCTACTGTCCTTGTCCGTGGTTTATGTTTTTACATCCCCTGCATCATCTGGTCTTATTCCCGCATCCTCTTAGCACTTCCTCCACTATCCCGTTCCTATGTCGTGCTCTACTGTCCTTGTCCCTGGTTTATGTTTCTACCTCCCCTGCATCATCTGATCCTACTTCCGCATCCTCTTAGTACTTCCTCCACTATCCCGTTCCTATGTCATTCTCTACTGTCCTTGTCCCTGGTTCTTGTTTCTACCTCCGCTGAATCATCTGGTTTTATTCCCACACCCTCTTAGCACTTCCTCCACTATCACATTCCTATGTCATGTTCTACTGTCCTTGTCCGTGGTTTATGTTTCTACCTCCCCTGCATCATCTGGTCTTATTCCCGCATCCTCTTAGCACTTCCTCCACTATCCCATTCCTATGTCGTGCTCTACTGTCCTTGTCCCTGATTTATGTTTCTACTTCCCCTGCATCATCTGGTTTTATAGCCACACCCTATTAGCACTTCCTCCACTATCCCGTTCCCATGTCATGCTCCACTGTCCTTGTCCCTGGTTTATGTTTCTACCTCCACTGCATCATCTAGTTTTATATCCACAACCCTCTTAGTGTTCCTCCACTATCCCGTTCATTTGTCATGCTCTACTGTCCTCATCCCTAATTCATGTTTGTAACTCTCCTGCATCATCTGACCATACTCCCGCATCCTCTTAGCACTTCGTCCACTATCCCGTTCTTATTTCATGCTCTACTGCCCTTGTCCCTGGTTCCTGTTCCTACCTCCGCTGCATCTTCTGGTCTTATTCCCACACCCTCTTAGCACTTCCTCCATTATCTCATTCCTATGTCATGTTCTACTCTCCTTGTCTGCGCATTATGTTTCTACCTCCCCTGCATCATCTGGTTTTATTCCTGCATCCTCTTAGCACTTCCTTCACTATCCCGTTCCTATGTCATGCTCTACTGTCCTTGACCCTGGTTTATGATTCTACTTCCCCTGCATCATCTGGTCTTATTTCCGCTCCTCATAGCACTTCCTCCACTAACCCATTCCTATATCATGCTCCACTCTCCTCGTCCCTGGTTCCTGTGTCTACCTCTCCTGCATCATCTAGTCTTATATCCACACCCTCTTAATGTTCCACCACTATCCCGTTCATTTGTCATGCTCTACTGTCCTCATCCCTGGTTCATGTTTGTAACTCTCCTGCATCATCTGATCCTACTCCCGAATCCTCTTAGCACTTCCTCCACTATCCCGTTCTTATTTCATGCTCTACTGCCCTTGTCCGTGGTTCATGTTTCTACCTCCCCTGCATCATCTGGTCTTACATCCACATACTCTTAGCACTTCCTCCACTATCCGTTCCTATGTCACACTCTACTTTCCTCGTCCCTGGTTTATGTTTCTACCTCCACTGCATCATCTGGTCTCATTCCCGCATCCTCTTAGCACTTAACACTTCCTCCACTATCCCGTTCCTATGTCATGCTCTACTGTCCTTGTCCCTGGTTTATGTTTCTACTTCCCCTGCATCATCTAGTCTTATGTCCACATCCTCTTAGCACTTCCTCCACTATCCCGTTCCTATATCACGCCCTATTGTCCTCATCCCTGGTTTATGTTTCTACCTCCCCTGCATCACCTGGCCTTATTCGCGCTTTCTCATAGCACTTCCTCCACTATCCCATCCCTATATCTTGCTCGATTGTCCTCGTCCCTGGTCCATGTTTCTAACTCCCCTGCATCATCTAGTCTTATATCCACACCCTCGTAGTGTTCCTCCACTATCCCGTTCTTTTGTCATGGTCTACTGATCTCATCCCTGGTTCATGTTTCTAACTCTCCTGCATCATCTGATCATACTCCCGCATCCTCTTAGCACTTCCTCCACTATCCCGTTCCTATGTCATGCTCTACTGCCCTTGTCCCTGGTTCATGTTACTATCTTCCCTGCATCATCTGGTCTTACATCCACATCCTCTTAGCACTTCCTCCACTATCCCGTTCCTATGTCATGCTTTACGTTCCTCGTCCCAGGTTTATGTTTCTACCTCCCCTGCATCATCTGGTCTTATTCCCACATCCTCTTAGCACTACCTCCACTATAAAGTTCCTATGTCATACTCTACTTTCCTCGTCTCTGGTTTTTGTTTCTACCTCCCCTGCATCATCCGGACGTATCCCTGCATCCTCCTAGCACTTAGCACTTCCTCCACTATCCTGTTCCTATATCATGCTTTACTGTCCTTGACCCTGGTTCATGTTTCTACCTCCCCTGCATCATCTGGTCTTATATCCACACCCTCTTAGCACTTCTTCCACTATCCTGTTCCTATGGCATGCTGTACTGTACTCGTCCCTGGTTTATGTTTCTACCTCCCATGCATCATCTGGTCTGATTCCTGCATCCTCTTAGCACTTCCTCCACTATCCCATTCATATTTCAGGCTCTACTGTCCTTGTCCCTGGTTTCTGTGTCTACCTCCCCTGCATCATCTTGTCTTATTCTCACACCCTCTTAGTGTTCCTCCACTATCCCGTTCTTTTGTCATGCTCTACTGTCCTCATCCCTGGTTCATGTTTCTAACTCTCCTGCATCATCTGATCATACTCCCGCATCCTCTTAGCACTTCCTCCACTATCCCATTCCTATAGCATGCTTTACTGTCCTTGTCCCTGGTTCATATTTCTACCTCCCCTGCATCATCTGGTCTTATATGCACATCCTCTTAGCACTTCCTCCACTATCCTGTTCCTATGTCATGCTCTACTTTCCTCGTCCCTGGTTTATGTTTCTACCTCCCCTGCATCATCTGGTCTTATTCCTGCATCCTCTTAGCACTTCCTCCACTATCCCATTCCTATGTCAGGCTCAACTGTCCTTGTCCCTGGTTCCTGTTTCTACCTCCCCTGCATCATCTGGTCTTATTCTCACACCCTCTTAGCACTTCCTCCACTATTCCGTTCCTATGTCATGTTCTACTGTCCTTGTCCCTGGTTTATGTTTCCACCTCCCCTGCATCATCTGGTCTTATATCCACATCCTATTAGCACATCTCCACTATCCCGTTCCTATGTCATGCTCTACTGTCCTTGTCCTGGTTTATGTTTCTACCACCACTGCATCATCTGGTCTTATATCCACACCCTCTTAGCACTTCTTCCACTATCCCGTTCCTATGTCATGCTCTACTGTCCTTGTCCCAGGTTCCTGTTTCTACCTCCGCTGAATCATCTGGTCTTATTCCCACACCCTCTTAGCACTTCCTCCACTATCTCATTCCTATGTAATGTTCTACTGTCCTTGTCCCTGGTTTATGTTTCTACCTCCCCTGCATCATCTGGTCTTATTCCCGCTTCCTCATAGCACTTCCTCCACTATCCCATTCCTATATCATGCTCTACTGTCCCAGCTCCTGGTTCATGTTTCTAACTCCCTTGCATCATCTAGTCTTATATCCACACCCTCTTAGTGTTCCTCCACTATCCCGTTCATTTGTCATGCTCTACTGTGCTCATCCCTGATTCATGTTTCTTACTCTCCTGCATCATCTGATCCTACTCCGGCATTTTGTTAGCACTTCCTCCACTATCCCGTTCCTATGTCATGCTCTGCTGCCCTTGTCCGTAGTTTATGTTTCTACCTCCCCTGCATCATCTGGCTTTATTCGCGCTTCTTCATAGCACTTCTTCCACTATCCCATCCCTATATCTTGCTCGATTGTCCTCATCCCTGGTCCATGTTTCTAACTCCCCTGCATCATCTAGTCTTATATCCACACCCTCGTAGTGTTCCTCCACTATCCCGTTCTTTTGTCATGGTCTACTGATCTCATCCCTGGTTCTTGTTTCTGACTCTCCTGCATCATCTGATCATACTCCCGCATCCTCTTAGCACTTGCTCTACTATCCCGCTCCTATGTCATGCTCCACTGCCCTTGTCCTGGTTCATGTTACTACCTCCCCTGCATCATCTGGTCTTATATCCACATCCTCTTAGCACTTCCTCCACTATCCCGTTCCTATGTCATGCTTTACGTTCCTCGTCCCTGGTTTATGTTTCTACCTCCCCTGCATCATCTGGTCTTATTCCCACATCCTCTTAGCACTACCTCCACTATCAAGTTCCTATGTCATACTCTACTTTCCTCGTCTCTGGTTTATGTTTCTACCTCCCCTGCATCATCCGGACGTATCCCTGCATTGTCCTAGCACTTAGCACTTCCTCCACCATCCCATTCCTATATCATGCTTTAATGTCCTTGACCCTGGTTCATGTTTCTACCTCCCCTGCATCATCTGGTCTTATATCCACACCCTCTTAGCACTTCCTCCACTATCCTGTTCCTATGTCATGCTGTACTGTACTCGTCCCTGGTTTATGTTTCTACCTCCCCTGCATCATCTCGTCTTATTCCTGCATCCTCTTAGCACTTCCTCCACTATCCCATTCATATGTCAGGCTCTACTGTCCTTGTCCCTGGTTCCTGTGTCTACCTCTCCTGCATCATCTCGTCTTATTCTCACACCCTCTTAGTGTTCCTCCACTGTCCCGTTCTTTTGTCATGCTCTACTGTCCTCATCCCTGGTTCATGTTTCTAACTCTCCTGCATCATCTGATCATACTCCCGCATCCTCTTAGCACTTCCTCCACTATCCCATTCCTATATCATGCTTTACTGTCCTTGTCCCTGGTTCATATTTCTACCTCCCCTGCATCATCTGGTCTTATATCCACATCCTCTTAGCACTTCCTCCACTATCCTCTTCCTATGTCATGTTCTACTTTCCTCGTCCCAGGTTTATGTTTCTACCTCCCCTGCATCATCTGGTCTTATTCCTGCATCCTCTTAGCACTTCCTCCACTATCCCATTCCTATGTCAGGCTCAACTCTCCTTGTCCCTGGTTCCTGTTTCTACCTCCCCTGCATCATCTGGTCTTATTCTCACACCCTCTTAGCACTTCCTCCACTATCCCGTTCCTATGTCATGTTCTACTGTCCTTGTCCCCGGTTTATGTTTCCACCTCCCCTGCATCATCTAGTCTTATATCCACATCCTCTTGGCACTTCCTCCACTATCCCGTTCCTATGTCATGCTCTACTGTCCTTGTCCTGGTTTATGTTTCTACCACCACTGCATCATCTGGTCTTATATCCACACCCTCTTAGAACTTCTTCCACTATCCTGTTCCTATGTCATGCTGTACTGTACTCGTCCCTGGTTTATGTTTCTACCGCCCATGCATCATCTGGTCTGATTCCTGCATCCTCTTAGCACTTCCTCCACTATCCCATTCATATTTCAGGCTCTACTGTCCTTGTCCCTGGTTTCTGTGTCTACCTCCCCTGCATCATCTTGTCTTATTCTCACACCCTCTTAGTGTTCCTCCACTATCCCGTTCTTTTGTCATGCTCTACTGTCCTCATCCCTGGTTCATGTTTCTAACTCTCCTGCATCATCTGATCATACTCCCGCATCCTCTTAGCACTTCCTCCACTATCCCATTCCTATAGCATGCTTTACTGTCCTTGTCCCTGGTTCATATTTCTACCTCCCCTGCATCATCTGGTCTTATATGCACATCCTCTTAGCACTTCCTCCACTATCCTGTTCCTATGTCATGCTCTACTTTCCTCGTCCGTGGTTTATGTTTCTACCTCCCCTGCATCATCTGGTCTTATTCCTGCATCCTCTTAGCACTTCCTCCACTATCCCATTCCTATGTCAGGCTCAACTGTCCTTGTCCCTGGTTCCTGTTTCTACCTCCCCTGCATCATCTGGTCTTATTCTCACACCCTCTTAGCACTTCCTCCACTATTCCGTTCCTATGTCATGTTCTACTGTCCTTGTCCCTGGTTTATGTTTCCACCTCCCCTGCATCATCTGGTCTTATATCCACATCCTATTAGCACATCTCCACTATCCCATTCCTATGTCATGCTCTACTGTCCTTGTCCTGGTTTATGTTTCTACCACCACTGCATCATCTGGTCTTATATCCACACCCTCTTAGCACTTCTTCCACTATCCCGTTCCTATGTCATGCTCTACTGTCCTTGTCCCAGGTTCCTGTTTCTACCTCCGCTGAATCATCTGGTCTTATTCCACCACCCTCTTAGCACTTCCTCCACTATCTCATTCCTATGTAATGTTCTACTGTCCTTGTCCCTGGTTTATGTTTCTACCTCCCCTGCATCATCTGGTCTTATTCCCGCTTCCTCATAGCACTTCCTCCACTATCCCATTCCTATATCATGCTCTACTGTCCCAGCTCCTGGTTCATGTTTCTAACTCCCTTGCATCATCTAGTCTTATATCCACACCCTCTTAGTGTTCCTCCACTATCCCGTTCATTTGTCATGCTCTACTGTGCTCATCCCTGATTCATGTTTCTTACTCTCCTGCATCATCTGATCCTACTCCGGCATTTTGTTAGCACTTCCTCCACTATCCCGTTCCTATGTCTTGCTCTGCTGCCCTTGTCCGTAGTTTATGTTTCTACCTCCCCTGCATCATCTGGCCTTATTCGCGCTTCTTCATAGCACTTCTTCCACTATCCCATCCCTATATCTTGCTCGATTGTCCTCATCCCTGGTCCATGTTTCTAACTCCCCTGCATCATCTAGTCTTATATCCACACCCTCGTAGTGTTCCTCCACTATCCCGTTCTTTTGTCATGGTCTACTGATCTCATCCCTGTTTCTTGTTTCTGACTCTCCTGCATCATCTGATCATACTCCCGCATCCTCTTAGCACTTGCTCTACTATCCCGCTCCTATGTCATGCTCCACTGCCCTTGTCCTGGTTCATGTTACTACCTCCCCTGCATCATCTGATCCTATTCCCGCATCCTCTTAGCACTTCCTCCACTATCCCGTTCCTATATCATGCTTTACTTTCCTCGTCCCTGGTTTATGTTTCTACCTCCCCTGCATCATCTGGTCTTATTCCCGCATCCTCTTAGCACTTAGCACTTCCTTCACTATCCCGTTCCTATGACATGCTCTACTTTCCTCGTCTCTGGTTTATGTTTCTACCTCACCTGCATCATCTGGTCTAATCCCCACATCCTCTTAGCACTTAGCACTTCCTCCACTATCCCGTTCCTATATCATGCTTTACTTTCCTTGTCCCTGGTTCAATTTTCTACCTCCCCTGCATCATCTGGTCTTAGTCCCGCTTCCTCATAGCACTTCCTCCACTATTCCATCCCTATATCATGCTCTATTGTCCATGTCCCTGGTTCATGTTTCTAACTCCCCTGCATCATCTAGTCTTATATCGACACCCTCTTAGTGTTCCTCCACTATCCTGTTCTTGTGTCATGCTCTACTGTCCGCGTGCCTGGTTTATGTTTCTACCTCCCCTGCATTATCTGGTCTTATTCCCGCTTCCTCATAGCTCTTCATCCACTATCCCGTTCCTATATCATGCTTTACTTTCCTTGTCCCTGGTTCAATTTTCTACCTCCCCTGCATCATCTGGTCTTATATCCACATCCTCTTAGCACTTCCTCCACTATCCTGTTCCTATGTCATGCTCTACTTTCCTCGTCCCTGGTTTATGTTTCTACCTCCCCTGCATCATCTGGTCTTATTCCTGCATCCTCCTAGCACTTCCTCCACTATCCCATTCCTATGTCAGGCTCTACTGTCCTTGTCCAGGCTTCATGTTTCTACCTCCCCTGCATCATCTGGTCTTATTCTCACACCCTCTTAGCACTTCCTCCACTATCCCGTTCCTATGTCACGTTCTACTGTCCTTGTCCCCGGTTTATGTTTCTACCTCCCCTGCATCATCTGATCCTACTTCCGCATCCTCTTAGTACTTCCTCCACTATCCCGTTCCTATGTCATTCTCTACTGTCCTTGTCCCTGGTTCTTGTTTCTACCTCCGCTGAATCATCTGGTTTTATTCCCACACCCTCTTAGCACTTCCTCCACTATCACATTCCTATGTCATGTTCTACTGTCCTTGTCCGTGGTTTATGTTTTTACCTCCCCTGCATCATCTGGTCTTATTCCCGCATCCTCTTAGCACTTCCTCCACTATCCCGTTCCTATGTCGTGCTCTACTGTCCTTGTCCCTGGTTTATGTTTCTACCTCCCCTGCATCATCTGATCCTACTTCCGCATCCTCTTAGTACTTCCTCCACTATCCCGTTCCTATGTCATTCTCTACTGTCCTTGTCCCTGGTTCTTGTTTCTACCTCCGCTGAATCATCTAGTTTTATTCCCACACCCTCTTAGCACTTCCTCCACTATCAGATTCCTATGTCATGTTCTACTGTCCTTGTCCGTGGTTTATGTTTCTACCTCCCCTGCATCATCTGGTCTTATTCCCGCATCCTCTTAGCACTTCCTCCACTATCCCATTCCTATGTCGTGCTCTACTGTCCTTGTCCCTGATTTATGTTTCTACTTCCCCTGCATCATCTGGTTTTATAGCCACACCCTATTAGCACTTCCTCCACTATCCCGTTCCCATGTCATGCTCCACTGTCCTTGTCCCTGGTTTATGTTTCTACCTCCACTGCATCATCTAGTTTTATATCCACAACCCTCTTAGTGTTCCTCCACTATCCCGTTCATTTGTCATGCTCTACTGTCCTCATCCCTAATTCATGTTTGTAACTCTCCTGCATCATCTGACCATACTCCCGCATCCTCTTAGCACTTCGTCCACTATCCCGTTCTTATTTCATGCTCTACTGTCCTTGTCCTGGTTTATGTTTCTACCACCACTGCATCATCTGGTCTTATATCCACACCCTCTTAGCACTTCTTCCACTATCCCGTTCCTATGTCATGCTCTACTGTCCTTGTCCCAGGTTCCTGTTTCTACCTCCGCTGAATCATCTGGTCTTATTCCACCACCATCTTAGCACTTCCTCCACTATCTCATTCCTATGTAATGTTCTACTGTCCTTGTCCCTGGTTTATGTTTCTACCTCCCCTGCATCATCTGGTCTTATTCCCGCTTCCTCATAGCACTTCCTCCACTATCCCATTCCTATATCATGCTCTACTGTCCCAGCTCCTGGTTCATGTTTCTAACTCCCTTGCATCATCTAGTCTTATATCCACACCCTCTTAGTGTTCCTCCACTATCCCGTTCATTTGTCATGCTCTACTGTGCTCATCCCTGATTCATGTTTCTTACTCTCCTGCATCATCTGATCCTACTCCGGCATTTTGTTAGCACTTCCTCCACTATCCAGTTCCTATGTCTTGCTCTGCTGCCCTTGTCCGTAGTTTATGTTTCTACCTCCCCTGCATCATCTGGCCTTATTCACGCTTCTTCATAGCACTTCTTCCACTATCCCATCCCTATATCTTGCTCGATTGTCCTCATCCCTGGTCCATGTTTCTAACTCCCCTGCATCATCTAGTCTTATATCCACACCCTCGTAGTGTTCCTCCACTATCCCGTTCTTTTGTCATGGTCTACTGATCTCATCCCTGGTTCTTGTTTCTGACTCTCCTGCATCATCTGATCATACTCCCGCATCCTCTTAGCACTTGCTCTACTATCCCGCTCCTATGTCATGCTCCACTGCCCTTGTCCTGGTTCATGTTACTACCTCTCCTGCATCATCTGGTCTTATATCCACATCCTCTTAGCACTTCCTCCACTATCCCGTTCCTATGTCATGCTTTACGTTCCTCGTCCCTGGTTTATGTTTCTACCTCCCCTGCATCATCTGGTCTTATTCCCACATCCTCTTAGCACTACCTCCACTATCAAGTTCCTATGTCATACTCTACTTTCCTCGTCTCTGGTTTATGTTTCTACCTCCCCTGCATCATCCGGACGTATCCCTGCATTGTCCTAGCACTTAGCACTTCCTCCACTATCCCATTCCTATATCATGCTTTAATGTCCTTGACCCTGGTTCATGTTTCTACCTCCCCTGCATCATCTGGTCTTATATCCACACCCTCTTAGCACTTCCTCCACTATCCTGTTCCTATGTCATGCTGTACTGTACTCGTCCCTGGTTTATGTTTCTACCTCCCCTGCATCATCTCGTCTTATTCCTGCATCCTCTTAGCACTTCCTCCACTATCCCATTCATATGTCAGGCTCTACTGTCCTTGTCCCTGGTTCCTGTGTCTACCTCTCCTGCATCATCTCGTCTTATTCTCACACCCTCTTAGTGTTCCTCCACTGTCCCGTTCTTTTGTCATGCTCTACTGTCCTCATCCCTGGTTCATGTTTCTAACTCTCCTGCATCATCTGATCATACTCCCGCATCCTCTTAGCACTTCCTCCACTATCCCATTCCTATATCATGCTTTACTGTCCTTGTCCCTGGTTCATATTTCTACCTCCCCTGCATCATCTGGTCTTATATCCACATCCTCTTAGCACTTCCTCCACTATCCTGTTCCTATGTCATGTTCTACTTTCCTCGTCCCAGGTTTATGTTTCTACCTCCATTGCATCATCTGGTCTTATTCCTGCATCCTCTTAGCACTTCCTCCACTATCCCATTCCTATGTCAGGCTCAACTCTCCTTGTCCCTGGTTCCTGTTTCTACCTCCCCTGCATCATCTGGTCTTATTCTCACACCCTCTTAGCACTTCCTCCACTATCCCGTTCCTATGTCATGTTCTACTGTCCTTGTCCCCGGTTTATGTTTCCACCTCCCCTGCATCATCTAGTCTTATATCCACATCCTCTTGGCACTTCCTCCACTATCCCGTTCCTATGTCATGCTCTACTGTCCTTGTCCTGGTTTATGTTTCTACCACCACTGCATCATCTGGTCTTATATCCACACCCTCTTAGCACTTCTTCCACTATCCTGTTCCTATGTCATGCTGTACTGTACTCGTCCCTGGTTTATGTTTCTACCTCCCATGCATCATCTGGTCTGATTCCTGCATCCTCTTAGCACTTCCTCCACTATCCCATTCATATTTCAGGCTCTACTGTCCTTGTCCCTGGTTTCTGTGTCTACCTCCCCTGCATCATCTTGTCTTATTCTCACACCCTCTTAGTGTTCCTCCACTATCCCGTTCTTTTGTCATGCTCTACTGTCCTCATCCCTGGTTCATGTTTCTAACTCTCCTGCATCATCTGATCATACTCCCGCATCCTCTTAGCACTTCCTCCACTATCCCATTCCTATAGCATGCTTTACTGTCCTTGTCCCTGGTTCATATTTCTACCTCCCCTGCATCATCTGGTCTTATATGCACATCCTCTTAGCACTTCCTCCACTATCCTGTTCCTATGTCATGCTCCACTTTCCTCGTCCCTGGTTTATGTTTCTACCTCCCCTGCATCATCTGGTCTTATTCCTGCATCCTCTTAGCACTTCCTCCACTATCCCATTCCTATGTCAGGCTCAACTGTCCTTGTCCCTGGTTCCTGTTTCTACCTCCCCTGCATCATCTGGTCTTATTCTCACACCCTCTTAGCACTTCCTCCACTATTCCGTTCCTATGTCATGTTCTACTGTCCTTGTCCCTGGTTTATGTTTCCACCTCCCCTGCATCATCTGGTCTTATATCTACATCCTATTAGCACATCTCCACTATCCCGTTCCTATGTCATGCTCTACTGTCCTTGTCCTGGTTTATGTTTCTACCACCACTGCATCATCTGGTCTTATATCCACACCCTCTTAGCACTTCTTCCACTATCCCGTTCCTATGTCATGCTCTACTGTCCTTGTCCCAGGTTCCTGTTTCTACCTCCGCTGAATCATCTGGTCTTATTCCCACACCCTCTTAGCACTTCCTCCACTATCTCATTCCTATGTAATGTTCTACTGTCCTTGTCCCTGGTTTATGTTTCTACCTCCCCTGCATCATCTGGTCTTATTCCCGCTTCCTCATAGCACTTCCTCCACTATCCCATTCCTATATCATGCTCTACTGTCCCAGCTCCTGGTTCATGTTTCTAACTCCCTTGCATCATCTAGTCTTATATCCACACCCTCTTAGTGTTCCTCCACTATCCCGTTCATTTGTCATGCTCTACTGTGCTCATCCCTGATTCATGTTTCTTACTCTCCTGCATCATCTGATCCTACTCCGGCATTTTGTTAGCACTTCCTCCACTATCCCGTTCCTATGTCATGCTCTGCTGCCCTTGTCCGTAGTTTATGTTTCTACCTCCCCTGCATCATCTGGCCTTATTCGCGCTTCTTCATAGCACTTCTTCCACTATCCCATCCCTATATCTTGCTCGATTGTCCTCATCCCTGGTCCATGTTTCTAACTCCCCTGCATCATCTAGTCTTATATCCACACCCTCGTAGTGTTCCTCCACTATCCCGTTCTTTTGTCATGGTCTACTGATCTCATCCCTGGTTCTTGTTTCTGACTCTCCTGCATCATCTGATCATACTCCCGCATCCTCTTAGCACTTGCTCTACTATCCCGCTCCTATGTCATGCTCCACTGCCCTTGTCCTGGTTCATGTTACTACCTCCCCTGCATCATCTGGTCTTATATCCACATCCTCTTAGCACTTCCTCCACTATCCCGTTCCTATGTCATGCTTTACGTTCCTCGTCCCTGGTTTATGTTTCTACCTCCCCTGCATCATCTGGTCTTATTCCCACATCCTCTTAGCACTACCTCCACTATCAAGTTCCTATGTCATACTCTACTTTCCTCGTCTCTGGTTTATGTTTCTACCTCCCCTGCATCATCCGGACGTATCCCTGCATTGTCCTAGCACTTAGCACTTCCTCCACTATCCCATTCCTATATCATGCTTTAATGTCCTTGACCCTGGTTCATGTTTCTACCTCCCCTGCATCATCTGGTCTTATATCCACACCCTCTTAGCACTTCCTCCACTATCCTGTTCCTATGTCATGGTGTACTGTACTCGTCCCTGGTTTATGTTTCTACCTCCCCTGCATCATCTCGTCTTATTCCTGCATCCTCTTAGCACTTCCTCCACTATCCCATTCATATGTCAGGCTCTACTGTCCTTGTCCCTGGTTCCTGTGTCTACCTCTCCTGCATCATCTTGTCTTATTCTCACACCCTCTTAGTGTTCCTCCACTGTCCCGTTCTTTTGTCATGCTCTACTGTCCTCATCCCTGGTTCATGTTTCTAACTCTCCTGCATCATCTGATCATACTCCCGCATCCTCTTAGCACTTCCTCCACTATCCCATTCCTATATCATGCTTTACTGTCCTTGTCCCTGGTTCATATTTCTACCTCCCCTGCATCATCTGGTCTTATATCCACATCCTCTTAGCACTTCCTCCACTATCCTGTTCCTATGTCATGTTATACTTTCCTCGTCCCAGGTTTATGTTTCTACCTCCCCTGCATCATCTTGTCTTATTCCTGCATCCTCTTAGCACTTCCTCCACTATCCCATTCCTATGTCAGGCTCAACTCTCCTTGTCCCTGGTTCCTGTTTCTACCTCCCCTGCATCATCTGGTCTTATTCTCACACCCTCTTAGCACTTCCTCCACTATCCCGTTCCTATGTCATGTTCTACTGTCCTTGTCCCCGGTTTATGTTTCCACCTCCCCTGCATCATCTAGTCTGATATCCACATCCTCTTGGCACTTCCTCCACTATCCCGTTCCTATGTCATGCTCTACTGTCCTTGTCCTGGTTTATGTTTCTACCACCACTGCATCATCTGGTCTTATATCCACACCCTCTTAGCACTTCTTCCACTATCCCGTTCCTATGTCATGCTCTACTGTCCTTGTCCCTGGTTTATGTTTCTACCTCCCCTGCATTATCTGATCCTACTTCCGCATCCTCTTAGTACTTCCTCCACTATCCCGTTCCTATGTCATGCTCTACTGTCCTTGTCCGTGGTTCCTGTTTCTACCTCAGCTGAATCATCTGGTCTTATTCCCACAGCCTCTTAGCACTTCCTCCACTATCTCATTCCTATGTCATGTTCTACTGTCCTTGTCCGTGGTCTATGTTTCTACCTCCCCTGCATCATCTGGTCTTATTCCGGCATCCTCTTAGCACTTCCTCCACTATCCCGTTCCTATGTCGTGCTCTACTGTCCTTGTCCCTGGTTTATGTTTCCTCCCCTACATCATCTGGTCTTATTCCCGCTTCCTCATAGCACTTAATCCACTATCCCATTCCTATATCATGCTCTACTGTCCCCGCTCCTGGTTCATGTTTCTAACTCCCCTGCATCATCTGGTCTTATATCCACACCCTCTTAGAGTTCCTCCACTATCCCGTTCTTTTGTCATGCTCTACTGTCCTCAACCCTGATTCATGTTTCTTACTCTCCTGCATCATCTGATCCTACTCCGGCATTTTGTTAGCACTTCCTCCACTATCCCGTTCCTATGTCATGCTCTACTGTCCTTGTCCCTGGTTTATGTTTCTACCTCCTCTGCATCATTTGATCCTTCTCCGGCATTTTGTTAGCACTTCCTCCACTATCCCGTTCCTATGTCATGCTCTACTGCCCTTGTCTGTGGTTAATGTTTCTACCTCCCCTGCATCATCTGGTCTTACATCCACATCCTCTTAGCACTTCCTCCACTATCCGTTCCCATGTCATGCTCTACCTTCCTCATCCCTGGTTTATGTTTCTACCTCCCCTGCATCATCCGGTCTTATTCCCGCGTCCTCTTAGCACTTAGCACTTCCTCCACTATCCCATTCCTATGTCATGCTCTATTGTCCTTGTCCATGGTTTATGTTTCTACCTCGCCTGCATCATCTGGTTTTATATCCTCACCATTTTAGCACTTCATACAATATCCCGTTCCTATTTCATGCGCTACTGTCCTTGTCCCTGGCTTACGTTTCTACCTCCCCTGCATCATCTGATCTTATATCGGCATCCTTTTAGCACTTCCTCCACTATCCTGTTCCTATATCATGCTCTACTGTCCTCATCCCTGGTTCATGTTTCTACCTCCCCTGCATCATCTAGTCTTATGTCCACATCCTCTTAGCACTTCCTCCACTATCCCGTTCCTATGTCATGCTCTACTGTCCTTGTCCCTGCTTATGTTTCTACCTCCACTGCATCATCTGGTCTTATATCCACACCCTCTTAGCACTTCTTCCACTATCCCATTCCTATGTCATGCTCTACTGTCCTTGTCCCTGGTTTATGTTTCTACCTCCCCTGCATCATCTGGTCTAATCCCCACATCCTCTTAGCACTTAGCACTTCCTCCACTATCCTGTTCCTATATCATGCTTTACTTTCCTTGTCCCTGGTTCAATTTTCTACCTTCCCTGCATCATCTGGTCTTATATCCACATCCTCTTAGCACTTCCTCCACTATCCTGTTCCTATGTCATGCTCTACTTTCCTCGTCCCTGGTTTATGTTTCTACCTCCCCTGCATCATCTGGTCTTATTCCTGCATCCTCTTAGCACTTCCTCCACTATCCCATTCCTATGTCAGGCTCTACTGTCCTTGTCCAGGCTTCATGTTTCTACCTCCCCTGCATCATCTGGTCTTATTCTCACACCCTCTTAGCACTTCCTCCACTATCCCGTTCCTATGTCACGTTCTACTGTCCTTGTCCCCGGTTTATGTTTCCACCTCCCCTGCATCATCTGGTCTTATATCCACATCCTCTTAGCACTTCCTACACTATCCCGTTCCGATGTCATGCTCTACTGTCCTTGTCCTGGTTTGTGTTTCTACCACCACTGCATCATCTGGTGTTATATCCACACCCTCTTAGCACTTCTTCCACTATCCCGTTCCTATGTCATGCTCTACTGTCCTTGTCCCTGGTTCCTGTTTCTACCTCCGCTGCATCTTCTGGTCTTATTTCCACACCCTCTTAGCACTTCCTCCATTATTTCATTTCTGTGTCATGTTCTACTCTCCTTGTCTGCGGTTTATGTTTCTACCTCCCCTGCATCATCTGGTCTTATTCCCGCTTCCTCTTAGCACTTCCTCCACTATCCCGTTCCTATGTCATGCTCTATTGTCCTTGTCCATGGTTTATGTTTCTACCTGCCCTGCATCATCTAGTCTTATGTCCACATCCTCTTAGCACTTCCTCCACTATCCCGTTCCTATATCACGCTCTATTGTCCTCATCCCTGATTTATGTTTCTACCTCCCCTGCATCATCTGGCCTTATTCCCGTTTCCTCATAGCACTTCCTCCACTATCCCATCCATATATCTTGCTCTATTGTCCTCGTTCCTGGTCCATGTTTCTTTCTCCCCTGCATCATCTAGTCTTATATCCACACCCTCTTAGGGTTCCTCCACTATCCCATTCTTTTGTCATGGTCTTCTGTCCTCATCCCTGGTTCATGTTTCTAACTCTCCTGCATCATCTGATCATACTCCTGCATCCTCTTAGCACTTCCTCCACTATCCCGTTCCTATGTCATGCTCTACTGCCCTTGTCCCTAGTTCATGTTTCTACCTCTCCTGCATCATCTGGTCTTATATCCACATCCTCTTAGCACTTCCTCCACTATCCCGTTCCTATGTCATGCTTTATGTTCCTCGTCCCTGGTTTATGTTTCTACCTCCCCTGCATCATCTGGTCTTATTCCCGCATCCTCTTAGCACTACCTCCACTATCAAGTTCCTATGTCATACTCTACTTTCCTCGTCTCTGGTTTATGTTTCTACCTCCACTGCATCATCCGGACTTATCCCTGCATCCTCCTAACACTTAGCACTTCCTCCACTATCCCATTCCTATATCATGCTTTACTGTCCTTGTCGCCGGTTCATGTCTCTACCTCCCCTGCATCATCTGGTCTTATATCAATATCCTAATAGCACTTCCTCCACTATCACATTCCTATATCATGCTTTACTGTTGTCGTCACTGGTTCATGTTTCTACCTCCCCTGCATCATCTGGTTTTATATCCACATCCTCTTAGCACTTCATCCACTATCCCGTGCCTATATCATGCTCTGCTGTCCTCGACCCTGGTTTATGTTTCTACCTTCCCTGCATCATCTGGTTTTATACCTGCATCCTCTTAGCAATTCCTCCACTATCCCGTTCCTATGTCATGCTCTGCTGTCCTCGTCCCTGGTTTATGTTTCTACCCCCCTGCATCATCTGATCTTATATCTGCATCCTATTAGCACTTGATCCACTATGCCGTTCCTATATCATGCTCTACTATTCTTGTCACTGGTTCATGTTTCTTCCTCCCCTGCATCATCTGGTCTTATTCCAGCATCCTCTTAGCACTTCCTACACTACCCCGTTCATATGTCATGCTCTACTGTCCTTGCCCCTGGTTCATGTTTCTTCCTCCCCTGCATCATCTGGCCTTATATCTACACCCTTGCAGCAGTTCCTCCACTATCCCTTTCCTATGTCATGCTCTACTGTCCTTGTCCGAGTTCATGTTTCTACCTCCCTTGCATCATCTGGTCTTATATCCACACCCTCATAGCGCTTCCTCCACTTTCCCGTTCCTACATCATGCTCCACTATCCTTGTCCCAGGTTCATGTTTCTACCTCCACTGCATCATCTGTTCTTACATCCACATCCTCTTAGCACTTCCTCCACTATCCCGTTCCTATGTCATGCTCTACTGTCCTCGTCTCTGGTTTATGTTTCTACCCCCTTGCATCATCTGATCTTATATCCGCATCATATTAGCACTTCCTCCACTATCCCGTTCCTATATCATGCTCTAGTATCCTTGTCCCTGGTTCATGTTTCTTCCTCCCCTGCAACATATGGTCTTATATCTACACCCTTGTAGCAGTTCCTCCACTATCCCTTTCCCATATCATGCCCTAATGTCCTTGTCCCAGTTCATGTTTCTGACTCCCGTGCATCATCTGGTCTTACATCCACACCCTCATAGCGCTTCCTCCACTATCCCGTTCCTATATCATGCTCTACTATCCTTGTCCCTGGTTCATTTTTCTACCTCCCCTCCATCATCTGGTCTTATACCTACATCCTCTGAAGCACTTCCTCCATTATCCCGTTCCTATATCATGCATTACTGTCCTTGTCGCTAGTTCATGTTTCTACCTCCCCTGCATCAAATGGTCTTATATCCACATCCTATTAGCACTTCCTCCACTATCCCGTTCCTATATCATGCTCTGCTGTCCTTGTCGCTGGTTCATGTTTCTATCTCCCCAGCATCATCTGGTCTTGTATCGGCATCCTCTTAGCACTTCCTCCACTATCCCGTTCCTATATCATGCTCTACTGTCCTTGTCACTGGTTCATGTTTCTACCTCCCCTGCATCATCTGGTCTTTTATCCGCATCCTCTTAGCACTTCCTCCACTACCCCGTTCTTATATCATGCACTACTGTCCTTGTTGCTGGTTCATGTTTCTACCTCCACTGCATCATCTGTCTTATAGCTGCATGCTCTTAGCACTTCTCCCACTATACCGTTCCTATATCATGCTCTAGTGTCCTCATCCCTAGTTTTTGTTTCTTTCTCCCCTGCATCATCTGGTCTTATATCCTCATGCTCTTAGTACTTACTCCACTATCCCATACCTATGCCATGCTCTAGTTTCCTCATCCCTGGTTTATGTTTCTACCTCCCCTGCATTGTCTGATCTTATATCTGCATCCTATTAGCAATTGCTCCACTATCCCGTTCCTATATCATGCTCTACTGTCCTCGTCTCTTGTTCATGTTTCCTCCTCCCCTGCATCATCAGGTCTTATATACACATCCTCTTAGCACTTCCTCCACTATCCCATTCCTATGTCATGCCCTACTATCCTTGTCCCTGGTTTATGTTTCTTCCTCCCCTGCATCATCTGGTCTTATATCTACACCCTTGTAGCAGTTCCTCCACTTTCCCGTTCCTATGTCATGCTCTACTGTCCTTGTCCCAGTTTATGTTTCTACCTCTCCTGCATCATCTGGTCTTATATCATCATGCTCTTAGCACTTCCTCCACTATTCCGTTCCTATATCATGCTCTGCTGCCCTTGTCACTGGTTCATGTTCCTACCTCCCATGCATCATCTGGTCTTATAACCGCGTAATCTTAGCACTTCCTCAACTATCCGGTTCCTATATCATGCTCTACTGTACTTGTCGCTGGTTCATGTTTCTACCTACCCTGCATCATCTGGTCTTATATCCGCATCCTCTTAGCACTTCCTCCACTATCCCGTTCATATGTCATGCTCTGCTGTCCACGTCCCTTGTATATGTTTCTACCTTTCCTGCATCATCTGGTCTTATACCAGCATTCTCTTAGCACTTCCTCCATTATCCCGTTCCTATGTCATGATCTACTGTCCCTGTCCCTGGTGCATGTTTCTACCTCCCCTGCATCATCTGGTCTTATATCCTCATGCTCTTAGCACTTCCTCCACTATCCCGTTCCTATATCATGCTCTAGTGTCCTCGTCCCTAGTTTATGTTTCTACCTCCCGTGCATCATCTGGTCTTATATCCTCATGCTCTTAGCACTTCCTCCACTATCCCGTTCCTATGTCATGCTCTACTGTCCTCGTTCCTGGTTCATGTTTCTACCTCCCCTGCATCGTCTGATTTTATATCCGCATCCTATTAGCACTTGCTCCACTATCCCGTTCCTCGGTCATTCTCTACTGTCCTCGTCTCTTGTTCATGTTTCTTCCTCCCCTGCATCATCAGGTCTGATATCCACATCCTCTTAGCACTTCCTACACTATCCCATTCCTATGTCATGCTCTACTGTCCTTGTCCATGGTTCATGTTTCTTCCTCTCCTGCATCATCTGGTCTTATATCTACACCCTTGTAGCAGTTCCTCCACTATCCCGTTCCTATGTCATGCTCTGCCTCCCTTGTCACTGGTTCATGTTCCTACCTCCCCTGCATCATCAGGTCTTATATCCACATCTTCTTAGCACTTCCTACACTATCCCGTTCCTATATCATGCTCTACTGTCCTCGTCCCTGGTTCATGTTTCTACCTCCCCTGCATCATCTGGTCTTATATCCACATACTCTTGCCACTTCATCCACTATCCCGTTCCTATATCATGCTCTGCTGTCCTCATCCCTGGTTTATGTTTCTACCTTCCCTGCATCATATGGTCTTATACCTGCATCCTCTTAGCACTTCCTCCACTATCCCGTTCCTATAGCATGCTCTACTGTCCTCGTCCCTGGTTCATGTTTCTACCTCCCCTGCATCATCTGGTCTTATATCCACATACTCTTGCCACTTCATCCACTATCCCGTTCCTATATCATGCTCTACTGTCCTCGTCCCTGGTTCATGTTTCTACCTCCCCTGCATCATCTGGTCTTATATCATCATGCTCTTAGCACTTCCTCCACTATCCCGTTCCTATATCATGCTCTGCTATCCTCATCCCTGGTTTATGTTTATACCCCCCTGCATCATCTGATCTTATATCCGCATCCTATTATCACTTTCTCCACTATCCCGTTCCTATATCATGATCTACTATCCTTGTCCCTGGTTCATGTTTCTTCCTCCCCTGCATCATCTGGTCTTATATCTACACCCTTGTAGCAGTTCCTCCACTATCCGTTTCCTATGTCATGCTCTACTGTCCATGTCCCAGTTCATGTTTCTACCTCCCCTGCATCATCTGGTCTTATAGCCACACCCTTGTAGCAGTTCCTCCACTATCCTTTTCCTATGTCATGCTCTACTGTCCTTGTCCCAGTTTATGTTTCTACCTCCCTACCTCTTTGTTCTTACACCCACATCCTCTTAGCACCTCCTCCATTATCCCGTTCCTATGTCATGCTCTACTGTCCCTGTCCCTGGTTCGTGTTTCTACCTCCCCTGCATCATCTGGTCTTATATCCACATCCTCTTGCCACTTCATCCACTATCCCGTTCCTATATCATGCTCTGCTGTCCTCATCCCTGGTTTATGTTTCTACCTCCCTGCTTCATCTGGTCTTATATCCGCATCCTCTTAGCACTTCCTCCACTACCCTGTTCCTATATCATGCTTTACTGTCCTTGTCCCTGGTTCATGTTTCTACCTCCCCTGCATCATCTGGTCTTATATCCACATCCTCTTGCCGTCTTATATCCACATCCTCTTGCCACTTCATCCACTATCCCGTTCCTATATCATGCTCTGCTGTCCTCATCCCTGGTTTATGTTTCTACCTTCCCTGCATCATATGGTCTTATACCTGCATCCTCTAAGCACTTCCTCCACTATCCCGTTCCTATAGCATGCTCTACTGTACTAGACCCCGGTTCATGTTTCTACCTCCCTGCATCATCTGGTCTTATATCATCATGCTCTTAGCTCTTCCTCCACTATCCCGTTCCTATATCATGCTCTGCTGTCCTCGTCCCTGGTTTATGTATCTACCTACCCTGCATCATCTGGTCTTATATCATCATGCTCTTAGCTCTTCCTCCACTATCCCGTTCCTATATCATGCCCTGCTGTCCTCGTCCCTGGTTTATGTTTCTACCTCCCTGCATCATCTGGTCTTATATCATCATGCTCTTAGCTCTTCCTCCACTATCCCGTTCCTATATCATGCTCTGCTGTCCTCGTCCCTGGTTTATGTTTCTACCTACCCAGCATCATCTGATCTTATATCCGCATCCTATTATCACTTGCTCCACTATCCCGTTCCTATATCATGATCTACTATCCTTGTCCCTGTTTCATGTTTCTTCCTCCCCTGCATCATCTGGTCTTATATCCACAGCCTTGTAGCAGTTCCTCCACTATCCTTTTCCTATGTCATGCTCTACTGTCGTTGTCCCAGTTCATGTTTCTACCTCCCTACCTCTCTGCTCTTACATCCACATCCTCTTAGCACTTCCTCCATTATCCCGTTCCTATGTCATGCTCTACTGTCCTTGTCACTGGTTCATGTTTCTGCATCCCCTGCATCATCTGGTCTTTTATCCGCATCCTCTTAGCACTTCCTCCACTACCCTGTTCCTATGTCATGCTCTACTGTCCTTGTTGCTGGTTCATGTTTCTACCCCCCCCTGCATCATCTGGTCTTATATCGGCATGCTCTTAGCACTTCCTCCACTATCCCGTTCCTATATCATGCTCTACTGTCCTTGTCACTGGTTCATGTTTCTACCCCCCCTGCATCATCTGGTCTTATATCTGCATGCTCTTGGCACTTCCTCCACTATCCCGTTCCTATATCATGCTCTACTGTCCTTGTCACTGGTTCATGTTTCTACCTCCCCTGCATCATCTGGTCTTATATCCGCATCCTCTTAGCACATCCTCCACTACCCCGTTCCTATATCATGCTCTACTGTCCTTGTTGCTGGTTGAAGTTTCTACCTCCCCTGCATCATCTGGTCTTATATCTGCATGCTCTTAGCACTTCCCCACTATCCCGTTACTATATCATGCTCTGCTGTCCTTGTCACTGGTTCATATTTCTACCTACCCTGCATAATCTGGTCTTATATCAGCATCCTCTCAGCACTTCCTCCACTATCCCATTGCTATGTCATGCTCTACTGTCCTTGTTGCGGGTTCATGTTTCTACCTCCCCTGCATCATCTGGTCTTATATCCTCATGCTCTTAGCACTTCCTCCACTATCCCGTTCCTATATCATGCTCTAGTGTCCTCGTTCCTAGTTTATGTTTCTACCTCCCCTGCATCATCTGGTCTTATATCCTCATGCTCTTAGCACTTCCTCCACTATCCCGTTCCTATGTCATGCTCTACTGTCTTCGTCCCTGGTTCATGTTTCTACCTCCCCTGCATCGTCTGATTTTCTGTCCGCATCCTATTAGCACTTGCTCCACTATCCCGTTCCTCGATCATTCTCTACTGTCCTCGTCTCTTGATCATGTTTCTTCCTCCCCTGCATCATCAGGTCTGATATCCACATCCTTTTAGCACTTCCTCCACTATCCCATTCCTATGTCATGCTCTACTGTCCTTGTCCCTGGTTCATGTTTCTACCCCCTTGCATCATCTGGTCTTATATCGGCATGCTCTTGGCACTTCCTCCACTATCCCGTTCTTATAATATGCTCTACTGTCCTTGTCACTGGTTCATGTTTCTACCTCCCCTACATCATCTGGTCTTATATCCGCATCCTCTTAGCACTTCCTCCACTACCCCGTTCCTAAATCATGCTCTACTGTCCTTGTTGCTGTTTGAAGTTTCTACCTCCCCTGCATCATCTGGTCTTATATCTGCATGCTCTTAGCACTTCCCCACTATCCCGTTCCTATATCATGCTCTACTGTCCTTGTCACTGGTTCATGTTTCTACCTACCATGCATAATCTGGTCTTATATCCGCATCCTCTCAGCACTTCCTCCACTACACCATTCCTATATCATGCTCTACTGTCCTTGTTGCGGGTTCATGTTTCTACCTCCCCTGCATCGTCTGATTTTCTGTCCGCATCCTATTAGCACTTGCTCCACTATCCCGTTCCTCGATCATTCTCTACTGTCCTCGTCTCTTGATCATGTTTCTTCCTCCCCTGCATCATCAGGTCTGATATCCACATCCTCTTAGCACTTCCTCCACTATCCCGTTCCTATATCATGCTTTACTGTCCTTGTCACCGGTTCATGTTTCTACCTCCCCTGCATCATCTGGTCTTATATCCACATCCTATTAGCACTTCTTCCACTATCCCGTTCCTATATCATGCTCTACTGTCCTCTTTCCTGGTTCATGTTTCTATCTCCCCTGCATCATCTGGTCTTACATCCACATCCTCTTGCCACTTCATCCACTATCCCGTTCCTATATCATGCTCTGCTGTCCTCATCCCTGGTTTATGTTTCTACCTTCCCTGCATCATATGGTCTTATACCTGCATCCTCTTAGCACTTCCTCCACTATCCCGTTCCTATAGCATGCTCTACTGTCCTAGACCCCGGTTCATGTTTCTACCTCCCCTGCATCATCTGGTTTTAAATCATCATGCTCTTAGCTCTTCCTCCACTATCCCGTTCCTATATCATGCTCTGCTATCCTCGTCCCTGGTTTATGTTTATCTCCCCCCTGCATCATCTCATCTTATATCTGCATCCTATTATCACTTGCTCCACTATCCCGTTCCTATATCATGATCTACTATCCTTGTCCCTGTTTCATGTTTCTTCCTCCCCTGCATCATCTGGTCTTATATCTACACCCTTGTAGCAGTTCCTCCAATATCCCTTTCCTATGTCATGCTCTACTGTCCTTGTCCCAGTTCATGTTTCTACCTCCCCTGAATCATCTGGTCTTATATCAACACCCTTGTAGCAGTTCCTCCGCTATCCTTTTCCTATGTCAAGCTCTACTCTCCTTGTCCCAGTTCATGTTTCTACCTCCCTACCTCTCTATTCTTACATCCACATCTTCTAAGCACTTCCTCCATTATCCCGTTCCTCGATCATTCTCTACTGTCCTCGTCCCTGGCTCATGTTTCTACCTCCCCTGCATCGTCTGATTTTATGTCCGCATCCTATTAGCACTTGCTCCACTATCCCGTTCTTCGATCATTCTCTACTGTCCTCGTCTCTAGTTCATGTTTCTTCCTCCCCTGCATAATCAGGTCTGATATCCACATCCTTTTAGCACTTCTTCCACTATCCCATTCCTATGTCATGCTCTACTGTCCTTGTCCCTTGTTCATTATTATACCTCTCCTGCATCATCTGGTCTTAAATCTACACCATTGTAGCAGTTCCTCCACTATCCCGTTCCTATGTCATGCTCTACTGCCCTTGTCACTGGTTCATGTTCCTACCTCCCCTGCATCATCAGGTCTTATATCCACATCCTCTTAGCACTTCCTCCACTATCCCGTTCCTATATCATGCTTTACTGTCCTTGTCACCGGTTCATGTTTCTACCTCCCCTGCATCATCTGGTCTTATATCCACATCCTATTAGCACTTCTTCCACTATCCCATTCCTATATCATGCTCTACTGTCCTCGTCCCTGGTTCTTGTTTCTACCTCCCCTGCATCATCTGGTCTTATATCCACATCCTCTTGCCACTTCATCCACTATCCCGTTCCTATATCATGCTCTGCTGTCCTCATCCCTGGTTTATGTTTCTACCTTCCCTGCATCATATGGTCTTATACCTGCATCCTCTTAGCACTTCCTCCACTATCCCGTTCCTATAGCATGCTCTACTGTCCTAGACCCCATTTCATGTTTCTACCTCCCCTGCATCATCTGGTTTTATATCATCATGCTCTTAGCTCTTCCTCCACTATCCCGTTCCTATATCATGCTCTGCTATCCTCGTCCCTGGTTTATGTTTATACCCCCCTGCATCATCTGATCTTATATCTGCATCCTATTATCACTTGCTCCACTATCCCGTTCCTATATCATGATCTACTATCCTTGTCCCTGTTTCATGTTTGTTCCTCCCCTGCATCATCTGGTCTTATATCTAGACCCTTGTAGCAGTTCCTCCACTATCTCTTTCCTATGTCATGCTCTACTGTCCTTGTCCCAGTTCATGTTTCTACCTCCCCTGCATCATCTGGTCTAATATCCACACCCTTGTAGCAGTTCCTCCGCTAACCTTTTCCTATGTCATGCTCTACTGTCCTTATCCCAGTTCATGTTTCTACCTCCCCACCTCTCTATTCTTACATCCACATCCTCTTAGCACTTACTCCATTATCCCGTTCCTATGTCATGCTCTACTGTCCCTGTCCCTGGTTCACGTTTCTACCTCCCCTGCATCATCTGGTCTTATATACTCATGCTCTTAGCACTTCTTCCGCTATCCCGTTCCTATATCATGCTCTACTATCCTTGTCCCTGGTTTATGTTTCTACCTCCCCTGCATCGTCTGATCTTATAACCGCATCCTATTAGCACATGCTCCACTATCCCATTCCTATATCATGCTCTAATGTCCCCGTCTCTTGTTCATGTTTCTTCCTCCCTTGCATCATCAGATCTTATATCCACATCTTCTTAGCACTTCCTCCACTATCCTATTCCTATGTCATGCTCTACTGTCCTTGTCCCTGGTTCATGTTTCTTAATCCCCAGCATCATCTGGTGTTATATCCACACCCTTGTAGCAGTTCCTCCACTATCCCGTTCCTATGTCATGCTCTACTGTCCTTGTTCCAGTTTATGTTTCTGCCTCCATAGCATCATCTGGTTTTATATCCTCATGCTCTTAGCACTTCCTCCACTATCCCGTTCCTATATCATTCTCTGCTGTCCTTGTCACTGGTTCATGTTCCTTCCTCCCATGCATCATCTGGTTTTATAACCACATCATCTTAGCACTTCTTCCACTATCCTGTTCCTGTATCATGCTCTACTGTCCTTGTCGCTGGTTCATGTTTCTACCTCCCCTGCATCATCTGGTCTTATATCCGCATCCTCTTATCACTTCCTCCACTGTCCCGTTCCCATATCATGCTCTAGTGTCCTGGTCCCTAGTTTATGTTTCTACCTCCCCTGCATCATCTGGTCTTATACCTGCATCCTCTCAATCACTTCCACTACTATCCCGTTCCTATATCATGCTTTACTGTCCTTGTCGCCGGTTCATGTTTCTACCTCCCCTGCATCATCTGGTCTTATATCCACATCCTATTAGCACTTCCTCCACTATCACGTTCCTATATCATGCTTTACTGTCGTCATCCCTGGTTCATGTTTCTACCTCCCCTGCATCATCAGGTTTTATATCCACATCCTCTTAGCACTTCATCCACTATCCCGTGCCTATATCATGCTCTGCATCCTCTTAGCACTTCATCCACTATCCCGTGCCTATATCATGCTCTGCTGTCCTCGTCCCTGGTTTATGTTTCTACCTTCCCTGCATCATCTGGTCTTATACCTGCATCCTCTTAGCACTTGCTCCACTATCCCGTGCCTATAATATGCTCTGTTGTCCTCGTTCCTGGTTTATGTTTTTACCCCCCTGCATCATCTGATCTTATATTCACATCCTATTAGCACTTGCTCAACTATCCCGTTCCTATATCATGCTCTACTATCCTTGTCCCTAGTTCATGTTTCTTCCTCCCCTTCATCTTCTGGTCTTATATCTACACCCTTGTAGCAGTTCCTCCACTATCCCATTCCTTTGTCGTGCTCTACTGTCCTTGTCCCAGTTCATGTTTCTACCTCCCCTGCATCATCTGGTCTTATATCTACACCCTCATAGCACTTCCTCCACTTTCCCGTTCCTGTGTCATGCTCTACTAGCCTTGTCCCAGGTTCATGTTTCTACCTCCACTGCATCATCTGTTCTTACATCCACATCCTCTTAGCACTTCATCCACTATCCCGTTCCTATATCATGCTCTGCTATCCTCGTCCCTGGTTTATGTTTATACCCCCCCTGCATCATCTGATCTTATATCCGCATCCTATTATCACTTGCTCCACTATCCCGTTCCTATATCATGATCTACTATCCTTGTCCCTGGTTCATGTTTCTTCCTACCCTGCATCATTTGGTCTTATATCTACACCCTTGTAGCAGTTCCTCCACTATCCCTTTCCTATGTCATGCTCTACTGTCCTTGTCCCTGGTTCATGTTTCTACCTCCCTACCTCTCTGTTCTTACATCCACATCCTCTTAGCACTTCCTCCATTATCCCGTTCCTAAGTCATGCTCTGCTGTCCCCTTCCCTGGTTCATGTTTCTACCTCCCCTGCATCATCTGGTTTTATATGCTCAGGCTCTTAGCACTTCCTCCACTATCCCATTCCTATGTCATGCTCTACTGTCCTTGTCCCTGGTTCATGTTTCTTAATCCCCTGCATCATCTGGTCTTATATCTACACCCTTGTAGCAGTTGCTCCACTATCCCGTTCCTATGTCATGCTCTGCTGTCCTTGTTCCAGTTTATGTTTCTACCTCCCCTGCATCATCTGGTTTTATATCCTCATGCTCTTAGCACTTCCTCCACTACCCCGTTCCTATATCATGCTCTGCTGCCCTTGTCACTGGTTCATGTTCCTACCTCCCATGCATCATTTGGTCTTATAACTGCATCATTTTAGCACTTCCTACACTATCCCGTTCCTATATCATGCTCTACTGTCCTTGTCGCTGGTTTATGTTTCTACCTCCCCTGCATCATCTGGTCTTATATCGGCATCTTCTTAGCACTTCCTCCACTATCCCGTTCCTATATCATGCTCTAGTGTCCTCGTCCCTAGTTTATGTTTCTACCTCCCCTACATCATCTGGTCTTATACCTGCACCCTCTCAAGCACTTCCACTACTATCCCGTTCCTATATCATGGTTTACTGTCCTTGTCGCCGGTTCATGTTTCTACCTCCCCTGCAACATCTGGTCTTACATCCACATCCTATTAGCACTTCCTCCACTATCCCGTTCCTATATCATGTTCTACTGACCTCGTCCCATGTTCATGTTTCTACCACCCTGCATCATCTGGTCTTATATCCACATCCTCTTAGCACTTCATCCACTATCCCGTTCCTATATCATGCTCTGCGGGCCTCGTCCATGGTTTATATTTCTACCCCCCCTGCATCATCTGATCTTATATCCGTATCCTATTAGCACTTGCTCCACTATCCCGTTCCTATATCATGCTCTACTATCCTTGTCCCTGGTTCATGTGTCTTCCTCCCTGCCTCATCTGGTCTTATATCTACACCCTTGTAGCAGTTCCTCCACTATCCCTTTCCTATGTCATGCTCTACTGTCCTTGTCCCAGTTTATGTTTCTACCTCTCCTGCATCATCTGGTCTTATATCCTCATGCTCTTAGCACTTCCTCCACTATCCCGGTCCTATATCATGCTCTGCTGCACTTGTCACTGGTTCATGTTCCTACCTCCCATGCATCATCTGGACTTATAACCGCATCATCTGAGCACTTACTCCACTATTCTGTTCCTATATCATGCTCTACTGTCCTTGTCGTTGGTTCATGTTTCAACCTCCCCTGCATCTTCTGGTCTTATATCGGCATCCTCTTAGCACTTCCTCCACTATCCCTTTCCTATATCATGCTCTAGTGTCCTCGTCCCTAGTTTATGTTTCTACCTCACCAGCATCATCTGGTCTTATACCTGCATCCTCTCAAGCACTTCCTCTACTATCCCGTTCCTATATCATGCTTTACTGTCCTTGTCGCTGGCTCATGTTTCTACCTCCGCTGCATCATCTGGTCTTATATCTACATCCTATTAGCACTTCCTCCACTATCCCGTTCCTATATCATGCTCTACTGTCCTCATCCCTGGTTCATGTTTCTACCTCCCCTGCATCATCTGGTCTTATATCCACATCCTCTTAGCACTTCATCTACTATCCCATTCCTATATCATGCTCTGCTGTCCTTGTCCCTGGTTTGTGTTTCTATCTTCCCTGCAACATCTGGTCTTATACCTGCATCCTCTTAGCACTTCCTCCACTATCCTGTTCCTATAGCATGCTCTACTGTCTTCGACCCTGGTTCATGTTTCTACCTCCCCTGCATCATCTGGTGTTATATCCACATCCTCTTAGCACTTCCTCCACTATCCCGTTCCAATATCATGCTCTACTGTCCCCATCCCTGGTTCATGTTTCTACCTCCCCTGCATCATCTGGTCTTATATCCTCATGCTCTTGGCACTTCCTCCACTATCCCGTTCCATTATCATGCTCTACTGTCTTTGTCCCTGGTTCATGTTTCTTCCTCCCCTGCATCATCTGGTCTTATATCTACACTCTTGTAGCAGTTCCTCCACTATCCTGTTCCTATGTCATGCTCTACTGTCCTTGTCCCAGTTTATGTTTCTACCTCTCCTGTATCATCTGGTCTTATATCCTCATGCTCTTAGCACTTCCTCCACTATCCCGTTCCTATATCATGCTCTGCTGCACTTGTCACTGGTTCATGTTCCTACCTCCCATGCATCATCTGGACTTATACCTGCATCATCTTAGCACTTCCTCCACTATCCTGTTCCTATATCATGCTCTACTGTCCTTGTCGTTGGTTCATGTTTCAACCTCCCCTGCATCTTCTGGTCTTATATCCGCATCCTCTTAGCACTTCGTCCACTATCCCTTTCCTACATCATGCTCTAGTGTCCTCGTCCCTAGTTTATGTTTCTACCTCCCCAGCATCATCTGGTCTTATACCTGCATCCTCTCAAGCACTTCCTCTACTATCCCATTCCTATATCATGCTTTACTGTCCTTGTCGCTGGTTCATGTTTCTACCTCCGCTGCATAATCTGGTCTTATATCTTCATCCTATTAGCACTTCCTTCACTATCCCGTTCCTATATCATGCTCTACTGTCCTCATCCCTGGTTCATGTTTCTACCTCCTCTGCATCATCTGGTTTTATATCCACATCCTCTTAGCACTTCATCCACTATCCCATTCCTATATCATGCTCGGCTGTCCTTGTCCCTGGTTTGTGTTTCTACCTTCCCTGCATCATCTGGTCTTATACCTGCATCCTCTTAGCACTTCCTCCACTATCCCGTTCCTTTAGCATGCTCTACTGTCCTCGACCCTGGTTCATGTTTCTACCTCCCCTGCATCATCTGGTCTTATATCCACATCCTCTTAGCACTTCCTCCACTATCCCGTTCCAATAACATGCTCTACTGTTGTTGTCTCTGGTTCATGTTTCTACCTCCCCTGCATCATCTGGACTTATATCCACATCTTCTTAGCACTTGCTCCACTATCCCGTTCCTATGTCATGTTCTACTGTCCTCGTCCCTGGTTTATGTTTCTACCTCCCCTGCATCATCTGATCTTATAACCGCATCCTATTAGCACTTGCTCCACTATCCCATTCCTATATCATGCTCTACTGTCCCCATCTCTTGTTCATGTTTCTTCCTCCCCTGCATCATCAGGTCTTATATCCACATCCTCTTAGCACTTCCTCCACTATCCCATTCCTATGTCATGCTCTACTGTCCTTGTCCCTGGTTCATGTTTCTTAATCCCCTGCATCATCTGGTCTTATATCTACACCCTTGTAGCAGTTGCTCCACTATCCCGTTCCTATGTCATGCTCTGCTGTCCTTGTTCCAGTTTATGTTTCTACCTCCCCTGCATCATCTGGTTTTATATCCTCATGCTCTTAGCACTTCCTCCACTACCCCGTTCCTATATCATGCTCTGCTGCCCTTGTCACTGGTTCATGTTCCTACCTCCCATGCATCATTTGGTCTTATAACTGCATCATTTTAGCACTTCCTACACTATCCCGTTCCTATATCATGCTCTACTGTCCTTGTCGCTGGTTTATGTTTCTACCTCCCCTGCATCATCTGGTCTTATATCGGCATCTTCTTAGCACTTCCTCCACTATCCCGTTCCTATATCATGCTCTAGTGTCCTCGTCCCTAGTTTATGTTTCTACCTCCCCTACATCATCTGGTCTTATACCTGCACCCTCTCAAGCACTTCCACTACTATCCCGTTCCTATATCATGGTTTACTGTCCTTGTCGCCGGTTCATGTTTCTACCTCCCCTGCAACATCTGGTCTTATATCCACATCCTATTAGCACTTCCTCCACTATCCCGTTCCTATATCATGTTCTACTGACCTCGTCCCATGTTCATGTTTCTACCACCCTGCATCATCTGGTCTTATATCCACATCCTCTTAGCACTTCATCCACTATCCCGTTCCTATATCATGCTCTGCGGGCCTCGTCCATGGTTTATATTTCTACCCCCCCTGCATCATCTGATCTTATATCCGTATCCTATTAGCACTTGCTCCACTATCCCGTTCCTATATCATGCTCTACTATCCTTGTCCCTGGTTCATGTGTCTTCCTCCCTGCCTCATCTGGTCTTATATCTACACCCTTGTAGCAGTTCCTCCACTATCCCTTTCCTATGTCATGCTCTACTGTCCTTGTCCCAGTTTATGTTTCTACCTCTCCTGCATCATCTGGTCTTATATCCTCACGCTCTTAGCACTTCCTCCACTATCCCGGTCCTATATCATGCTCTGCTGCACTTGTCACTGGTTCATGTTCCTACCTCCCATGCATCATCTGGACTTATAACCGCATCATCTGAGCACTTACTCCACTATTCTGTTCCTATATCATGCTCTACTGTCCTTGTCGTTGGTTCATGTTTCAACCTCCCCTGCATCTTCTGGTCTTATATCTGCATCCTCTTAGCACTTCCTCCACTATCCCTTTCCTATATCATGCTCTAGTGTCCTCGTCCCTAGTTTATGTTTCTACCTCACCAGCATCATCTGGTCTTATACCTGCATCCTCTCAAGCACTTCCTCTACTATCCTGTTACTATATCATGCTTTACTGTCCTTGTCGCTGGTTCATGTTTCTACCTCCGCTGCATCATCTGGTCTTATATCTACATCCTATTAGCACTTCCTCCACTATCCCGTTCCTATATCATGCTCTACTGTCCTCATCCCTGGTTCATGTTTCTACCTCCCCTGCATCATCTGGTCTTATATCCACATCCTCTTAGCACTTCATCTACTATCCCATTCCTATATCATGCTCTGCTGTCCTTGTCCCTGGTTTGTGTTTCTATCTTCCCTGCAACATCTGGTCTTATACCTGCATCCTCTTAGCACTTCCTCCACTATCCTGTTCCTATAGCATGCTCTACTGTCTTCGACCCTGGTTCATGTTTCTACCTCCCCTGCATCATCTGGTGTTATATCCACATCCTCTTAGCACTTCCTCCACTATCCCGTTCCAATATCATGCTCTACTGTCCCCATCCCTGGTTCATGTTTCTACCTCCCCTGCATCATCTGGTCTTATATCCTCATGCTCTTAGCACTTCCTCCACTATCCCGTTCCATTATCATGCTCTACTGTCTTTGTCCCTGGTTCATGTTTCTTCCTCCCCTGCATCATCTGGTCTTATATCTACACTCTTGTAGCAGTTCCTCCACTATCCTGTTCCTATGTCATGCTCTACTGTCCTTGTCCCAGTTTATGTTTCTACCTCTCCTGTATCATCTGGTCTTATATCCTCATGCTCTTAGCACTTCCTCCACTATCCCGTTCCTATATCATGCTCTGCTGCACTTGTCACTGGTTCATGTTCCTACCTCCCATGCATCATCTGGACTTATACCTGCATCATCTTAGCACTTCCTCCACTATCCTGTTCCTATATCATGCTCTACTGTCCTTGTCGTTGGTTCATGTTTCAACCTCCCCTGCATCTTCTGGTCTTATATCCGCATCCTCTTAGCACTTCCTCCACTATCCCTTTCCTACATCATGCTCTAGTGTCCTCGTCCCTAGTTCATGTTTCTACCTCCCCAGCATCATCTGGTCTTATACCTGCATCCTCTCAAGCACTTCCTCTACTATCCCATTCCTATATCATGCTTTACTGTCCTTGTCGCTGGTTCATGTTTCTACCTCCGCTGCATAATCTGGTCTTATATCTTCATCCTATTAGCACTTCCTTCACTATCCCGTTCCTATATCATGCTCTACTGTCCTCATCCCTGGTTCATGTTTCTACCTCCTCTGCATCATCTGGTTTTATATCCACATCCTCTTAGCACTTCATCCACTATCCCATTCCTATATCATGCTCGGCTGTCCTTGTCCCTGGTTTGTGTTTCTACCTTCCCTGCATCATCTGGTCTTATACCTGCATCCTCTTAGCACTTCCTCCACTATCCCGTTCCTTTAGCATGCTCTACTGTCCTCGACCCTGGTTCATGTTTCTACCTCCCCTGCATCATGTGGTCTTATATCCACATCCTCTTAGCACTTCCTCCACTATCCCGTTCCAATAACATGCTCTACTGTTGTTGTCTCTGGTTCATGTTTCTACCTCCCCTGCATCATCTGGACTTATATCCACATCTTCTTAGCACTTGCTCCACTATCCCGTTCCTATGTCATGTTCTACTGTCCTCGTCCCTGGTTTATGTTTCTACCTCCCCTGCATCATCTGATCTTATAACCGCATCCTATTAGCACTTGCTCCACTATCCCATTCCTATATCATGCTCTACTGTCCCCATCTCTTGTTCATGTTTCTTCCTCCCCTGCATCATCAGGTCTTATATCCACATCCTCTTAGCACTTCCTCCACTATCCCATTCCTATGTCATGCTCTACTGTCCTTGTCCCTGGTTCATGTTTCTTAATCCCCTGCATCATCTGGTCTTATATCTACACCCTTGTAGCAGTTGCTCCACTATCCCGTTCCTATGTCATGCTCTGCTGTCCTTGTTCCAGTTTATGTTTCTACCTCCCCTGCATCATCTGGTTTTATATCCTCATGCTCTTAGCACTTCCTCCACTACCCCGTTCCTATATCATGCTCTGCTGCCCTTGTCACTGGTTCATGTTCCTACCTCCCATGCATCATTTGGTCTTATAACTGCATCATTTTAGCACTTCCTACACTATCCCGTTCCTATATCATGCTCTACTGTCCTTGTCGCTGGTTTATGTTTCTACCTCCCCTGCATCATCTGGTCTTATATCGGCATCTTCTTAGCACTTCCTCCACTATCCCGTTCCTATATCATGTCCTCGTCCCTAGTTTATGTTTCTACCTCCCCTACATCATCTGGTCTTATACCTGCACCCTCTCAAGCACTTCCACTACTATCCCGTTCCTATATCATGGTTTACTGTCCTTGTCGCCGGTTCATGTTTCTACCTCCCCTGCAACATCTGGTCTTATATCCACATCCTATTAGCACTTCCTCCACTATCCCGTTCCTATATCATGTTCTACTGACCTCGTCCCATGTTCATGTTTCTACCACCCTGCATCATCTGGTCTTATATCCACATCCTCTTAGCACTTCATCCACTATCCCGTTCCTATATCATGCTCTGCGGGCCTCGTCCATGGTTTATATTTCTACCCCCCCTGCATCATCTGATCTTATATCCGTATCCTATTAGCACTTGCTCCACTATCCCGTTCCTATATCATGCTCTACTATCCTTGTCCCTGGTTCATGTGTCTTCCTCCCTGCCTCATCTGGTCTTATATCTACACCCTTGTAGCAGTTCTTCCACTATCCCTTTCCTATGTTATGCTCTGCTGTCCTTGTCCCTGGTTCATGTTTCTACCTCCTCTGCATCATCTGGTCTTATATCCTCATGCTCTTAGCACTTTCTCCACTATCCCGTTCCTATGCCATGCTCTGCTATCCTCATCCCTGGTTTATATTTCTACCTCCCCTGCATCATCTGGTCTTATATCCTCATGCTCTTAGCACTTCCTCCACTATCCTGTTCCTATGTCATGCTCTACTGTCCTCGTCTCTTGTTCATGGTTCTTCCTCCCCTGCATCATCAGGTCTTATATCCACATCCTCTTAGCACTTCCTCCACTATCCCGTTGCTATGTCATGCTCTACTGTCCCCGTCCCTGGTTCATGTTTCTACCTCCTCTGCATCATCTGGTCTTATATCCTCATGCTCTTAGCACTTTCTCCACTATCCCGTTCCTATGTCATGCTCTGCTATCCTCATCCCTGGTTTATCTTTCTACCTCCCCTGCATCATCTGGTCTTATATCCTCATGCTCTTAGCACTTCCTCCACTATCCTGTTCCTATGTCATGCTCTACTGTCCTCGTCTCTTGTTCATGGTTCTTCCTCCCCTGCATCATCAGGTCTTATATCCACATCCTCTTAGCACTTCCTCCACTATCCTGTTCCTATGTTATGCTCTACTGTCCTTGTCCCTGGTTCAGGTTTCTTCCTCCTCTGCATCATCTGGTCTTATATCTACACCCTTGTAGCAGTTCTTCCACTATCCCATTCCTATGTCATGCTCTACTGTCCTTGTCCCAGTTTATGTTTCTACCTCCCCTGCATCATCTGGTCTTATATCCTCATGCTCTTAGCACTTCCTCCACTATCCCGTTCCTATATCATGCTCTGCTGCCCTTGTCACTGGTTCATGTACCTACCTCCCATGCATCATCTGATCTTATAACCGCATCATCTTAGCACTTCCTCCACTATCCCGTTCCTATATCATGCTCTACTGTCCTTGTCGCTGGTTCATGTTTCTACCTCCCCTGCATCATCTGGTCTTATATCGGCATGCTCTTAGCACTTCCTCCACTATCCCGTTGCTATATCATGCTCTGCTGCCCTTGTCAATGGTTCATATTCCAACCTCCCATGCATCATCATGTCTTATAACCGCATCATCTTAGCACTTCCTCCACTATCCCGTTCCTATATCATGCTCTACTATCCTTGTCCCTGGTTTATGTTTCTACCTCCCCTGCATCATCTGATCTTATAACCGCATCCTATTAGCACTTGCTCCACTACCCCATTTCTATATCATGCTCTAATGTCCCCATCTCTTGTTCATGTTCCTCCCTTGCATCATCAGTTCTTATATCCACATCCTCTTAGCACTTCCTCCACTATCCTGTTCCTATGTCATGCTCTACTGTCCTTGTCCCTGGTTCATGTTTCTTAATCCCCTGCATCATCTGGTCTTATATCCACACCCTTGTAGCAGTTCCTCCACTATCCCGTTCCTATGTCATGCTCTACTGCCCTTGTCACAGGTTCATGTTCCTACCTCCCATGCATCATCTGGTTTTATAACCGCATCATCTTAGCACTTCTTCCACTATCCTGCTCCTGTATCATGCTCTACTGTCCTTGTCGCTGGTTCATGATTCTATCTCCCCTGCATCATCTGGTCTTATATCCGCTTCATCTTAGCACTTCCTCCACTATCCCGATCCCATATCATGCTCTAGTGTCCTCGTCCCTAGTTTATGTTTCTACCTCCCCTGCATCATCTGGTCTTTTACCTGCATCCTCTCAATCACTTCCACTACTATCCCATTCCTATGTCATGCTTTACTGTCCTTGTCGCCGGTTCATGTTTCTACCTCCCCTGCATCATCTGATCTTATATCCACATCCTATTAGCACTTCCTCCACTTTCACGTTCCTATATCATGCTTTACTGTCGTCGTCCCTGGTTCATGTTTCTACCTCCCATGCATCATCAGGTTTTATATCCACATCCTCTTAGCACTTCCTCCACTATCCCGGTCTTATGTCATGCTCTGCTGTCCTCGTCCCTGGTTTATGTTTCTACCCCCCCTGCATCATCTGGTCTTATATCCTCATGCTCTTAGTACTTACTCCACTATCCCATACCTATGCCATGCTCTAGTTTCCTCATCCCTGGTTTATGTTTCTACCTCCCCTGCATTGTCTGATCTTATATCTGCATCCTATTAGCAATTGCTCCACTATCCCGTTCCTATATCATGCTCTACTGTCCTCGTCTCTTGTTCATGTTTCCTCCTCCCCTGCATCATCAGGTCTTATATACACATCCTCTTAGCACTTCCTCCACTATCCCATTCCTATGTCATGCCCTACTATCCTTGTCCCTGGTTTATGTTTCTTCCTCCCCTGCATCATCTGGTCTTATATCTACACCCTTGTAGCAGTTCCTCCACTTTCCCGTTCCTATGTCATGCTCTACTGTCCTTGTCCCAGTTTATGTTTCTACCTCTCCTGCATCATCTGATCTTATATCCACATCCTATTAGCACTTCCTCCACTTTCACGTTCCTATATCATGCTTTACTGTCGTCGTCCCTGGTTCATGTTTCTACCTCCCATGCATCATCAGGTTTTATATCCACATCCTCTTAGCACTTTCTCCACTATCCCGTTCCTATGTCATGCTCTGCTATCCTCATCCCTGGTTTATATTTCTACCTCCCCTGCATCATCTGGTCTTATATCCTCATGCTCTTAGCACTTCCTCCACTATCCTGTTCCTATGTCATGCTCTACTGTCCTCGTCTCTTGTTCATGTTTCTTCCTCCCCTGCATCATCAGGTCTTATATCCACATCCTCTTAGCACTTCCTCCACTATCCTGTTCCTATGTTATGCTCTACTGTCCTTGTCCCTGGTTCAGGTTTCTTCCTCCCCTGCATCATCTGGTCTTATATCTACACCCTTGTAGCAGTTCCTCCACTATCCCATTCCTATGTCATGCTCTACTGTCCTTGACCCAGTTTATGTTTCTACCTCCCCTGCATCATCTGGTCTTATATCCTCATGCTCTTAGCACTTCCTCCACTATCCCGTTCCTATATCATGCTCTGCTGCCCTTGTCACTGGTTCATGTACCTACCTCCCATGCATCATCTGGTCTTATAACCGCATCATCTTAGCGCTTCCTCCACTATCCCGTTCCTATATCATGCTCTACTGTCCTTGTCGCTGGTTCATGTTTCTACCTCCCCTGCATCATCTCGTCTTATATCGGCATGCTCTTAGCACTTCCTCCACTATCCCGTTGCTATATCATGCTCTGCTGCCCTTGTCACTGGTTCATATTCCAACCTCCCATGCATCATCATGTCTTATAACCGCATCATCTTAGCACTTCCTCCACTATCCCGTTCCTATATCATGCTCAACTATCCTTGTCCCTGGTTTATGTTTCTACCTCCCCTGCATCATCTGATCTTATAACCGCATCCTATTAGCACTTGCTCCACTATCCCATTTCTATATCATGCTCTAATGTCCCCATCTCTTGTTCATGTTTCTTCCTCCCTTGCATCATCAGTTCTTATATCCAGATCCTCTTAGCACTTCCTCCACTATCCTGTTCCTATGTCATGCTCTACTGTCCTTGTCCCTGGTTCATGTTTCTTAATCCCCTGAATCATCTGGTCTTATATCCACACCCTTGTAGCAGTTCCTCCACTATCCCGTTCCTATGTCATGCTCTACTGCCCTTGTCACAGGTTCATGTTCCTACCTCCCATGCATCATCTGGTTTTATAACCGCATCATCTTAGCACTTCTTCCACTATCCTGTTCCTGTATCATGCTCTACTGTCCTTGTCGCTGGTTCATGATTCTACCTCCCCTGCATCATCTGGTCTTATATCCGCTTCATCTTAGCACTTCCTCCGCTATCCCGTTCCCACATCATGCTCTAGTGTCCTCGTCCCTAGTTTATGTTTCTACCTCCCCTGCATCATCTGGTCGTATACCTGCATCCTCTCAATCACTTCCACTACTATCCCATTCCTATATCATGCTTTACTGCCCTTGTCGCCGGTTCATGTTTCTACCTCCCCTGCATCATATGATCTTATATCCACATCCTATTAGCACTTCCTCCACTTTCACGTTCCTGTATCATGCTTTACTGTCGTCGTCCCTGGTTCATGTTTCTACCTCCCATGCATCATCAGGTTTTATATCCACATCCTCTTAGCACTTCCTCCATTATCCCGGTCCTATGTCATGCTCTACTGTCCTTGTCCCTGGTTCATGTTTCTTCCTCCTCTGCATCATCTGGTCTTATATCAACACCCTTGTAGCAGTTCCTCCACTATCCCGTTCCTATGTCATGCTCTGCTGTCCTCGTCCCTGGTTTATGTTTCTACCCCCCCTGCATCATCTGGTCTTACACTCACATCCTCTTAGCACTTCCTCCACTATCCCGTTCCTATGTCATGCTCTACTGTCCTTGTCCCTGGTTCATGTTTCTTCCTCCTCTGCATCATCTGGTCTTATATCAACACCCTTGTAGCAGTTCCTCCACTATCCCGTTCCTATGTCATGCTCTACTGTCCTTGTCCCAGTTTATGTTTCTACCTCGCCTGCATCATCTGGTCTTATAGCCACACCCTCATAGCGCTTCCTCCACTATCCTGTTCCTATATCATGGTCTACTGTTCTTTTCCCTGGTTCATGTTTCTACCTTCCCTGCATCATCTGGTCTTACATCCACATCCTCTTAGCACTTCTTCTACTATCCCGTTCCTAGGTTGCTCTGCTGTCCCTGTCCCTAGCTCATGTTTCTATCTCCCCTGCCTCATTTGAGATTATATCCACATCCTATTAGCACTTGCTCCACTATCCCGTTCCTATATCATGCTCTGCTTTGCTTGTCCCTGGTTTATGTTTGTACATCCCCTGCATCATCTGGTCTTATACCCGCATCCTCTGAAGCACTTCCTCCACTATCCCGTTCCTATATCATGCTTTACTGTCCTTGTCGCAGGTTCATGTTTCTACTTCCCCTGCATCATCTCGTCTTATATCCACTTCCTATTAGGACTTCCTACACTATCCCGTTCCTATGTCATGCTCTGCTGTCCTTGTCACTGGTTCATTTTCCTACCTCCCATGCATCATCTGGTCTTACATCCATCCACATCCTCTTAGCACTTCTTCTGCTATCCCATTCCTATATCATGCTCTACTGTCCTCGTCCCTGGTTCATGTCCCTACCTCCCCTGCATCATTTGGTCTTATACCCACATCCTCTTAGCACTTCCTCCACTATCCCCTTCCAATATCATGCTCTACTGTCCTCGTCCCTGGTTTATGTTTCTTCCTCCCCTGCATCATCTGGTCTTATATCTTCACCCTTGTAGCACTTCCTCCACTATCCTGTTCCTATGTCATGCTCTACTGTCCTTGTCCCTGGTTTATTTTTCTACCTCCCCTGCATCATCTCGTGTTATATCTACACCCTTGTAGCAGTTCCTCCACTATCCGCTGTCATGATGCCTGTTCCCGGGAAACCAGACCAGGCCCAGCAGCCCCGGAAGCAGGCATCACGCCATTTCGAGCATGCCCAAAAGCCCCAGTTAGGGGCTGTTTGGGTGCAGTCCTGGCGCTTTTGGCGCCAGGCTCATAAGAACAAAGTCAGTCCTGGCACCATATGCGCCAGGCTCATTTATGAGAACTTACCTAAAGCAGACCATGCTGCTTACTCACCTGATGCAGACCATGCTGCATGAAGACCTAAGCCAAATGAGGCTTAGGAGGGACTATTTTAATGCAGGGACTATTATCTTACCTGGGTGGGGCAGTGGAAGAATACTTAACTGGGACTTCTGCCAAAGCTATTTAAGCCATGGCCGGACAGCCACACGTGCTTCGCGTTATTCTGCAGTAGCAGCGTAACGCTCACCGTGCCTGCAGCAGCTTCCAGTCTTCTGCCACGCCCGTCTACACTCCGGAGCTCCTGAACCCTGCAAGGAAAACAGAAGGAAAGGTTAGAGCAAGAGTTTATTCATACTCACCTGAATCCTGCATCTTCCCGACTTGGACCTGGAAGAAAGAATCCATTAGTCGCTCTTGCCGCGCCTCCTGCAACGCCGCTCTGAACTCACCTGTTGCCATTTTCAGCATTCCATCACGCTCATCTTCAGTCCGCGGCCGCTCTTCATCACCTATGGACATAAAAACAATAAGGTGAGCAACAGAGAGTTATCTAAGGCAACAAAGGCAAATATTAAGACTTACTTGAGATCACCGGGGATACTCACCTAATCTCGGGTCGGCGCAACCTTTTCCGCATATCCGCCGCACCCCAGCCCCTATGGGGAAACATTCCGCTACAGACTTACCCGGTTGCGGTAAACACTTCAATCGACGGATCTTCCTCCGAATGGATGCCTGAAAAGGAAAAGACCACAGATTAGAGCAAGCTTCCCTCTTATTTCCGAACAGCTTTTATAAACACTTACCTGCGCATCTCTGGTTGCCACGTGAACTCTTTCCAGATCCATAAGGGCAACCTACTGGAATTGGACAGAGTGAATTCCAGACGTTTTGAACTCTTATAACTATTACCTCTACGGAGTCAACTCTGTCTGCAACTCGCCAACTTCCCACACCAGTGAGGCAACTGGTCATCTACGCGCCCCTGCACTTGAAGCAGGATGGAGAGTTCATCTTTCCAGATTATCAGGTGAGAATCTAAAGGAGTCCCAAAGTAATTAATGGGGAGAAGGTGGGGTTAAGCTTAAACCTCACAGGTGGTTAATTCCCCTTTCTGCATTACAGAAGAGTATTCATACGAGCCACATAGACCAAGCTGGGTGGCCCGGTCCACTCCGTCATCTCGGCGCTCCGAGTATCACTGGAAGAAGTAACATCAAGCCGGTCCAGATCAACGCCCTTGTGGACACCAGGTGAGCGTAACAGAACGCAAAGCCTACCCACAACAAGCCACCTGGGCGTTATGGAGATCTCAGAGATGGATCAATTAGCCCAATTATTAGGGGAGCTAAGGGCTGAAGTGCATGCCGCCCGCCAGGAAACTAATGCCCTTAGGAGGGAGCTGATAGTTTCGAAAGAGCGAACGGATGATCTAGCCAGACAGTTATTGCAAAATCAAGCTGGGCAAACGCCACTGCCTGGCCTCGGGGCAGGTCCAGCTCCTGTGTCATCGAGCAACCCTGTTCAAATACACTTACCAGGGGCCGTTCCATTGGCTCCACCCGAACGTTTTTCCGGAGACCCAAAAAGGTTTGCCGTATTCATGAATCAGTGCCGCTTACACTTCTTATGCAGACCTGCAGCCTTTCCGAATGATCAAGCCAAGGTAGCCTTTGTGCTGTCATACCTCAGCGGCAGCGCAGCAGACTGGTCCATTCCTCTAGTTAATCAAGATGACCCCATTCTTCGGGATTTCCAGGGATTTCAAACAAGCATGGAAAGACTATTTGCTCGACACTCCCAGGGTCAGGCCCTGGATAAGGAACTCTTATCCCTACGACTGGGGAATCAGGATCTTCCTTCCTACATTGCAACCTTTAACAGATTAATAGTGGAGACTGAATGGCCAGAAGTAAAAAGAATCACATTGTTCCATCGAGGGCTTCGAGGAGAACTCAAAGATGTCTTGGCCCAGATCGTGAACCCGCCTCAAGATTGTACCGAATATATAAATTTGGTGGTCCAACTTGATCATAGACTTCAAAATAGGAAGGCCGATAAAGCCAGGTTTGAAAACAGAGTCTTGGTCAGAACCCATACCAGCCCCAAAGGGGCAGAGACTTCAGAACCCATGCAAATCTGAGGGGTGAGAGGACCCTTAACTCAGAAAGAAAGAGATAGAAGGTGACAAACGCAGCTATGCCTATATTGCGGGAATTCAGGTCATTTTTTGCTGAACTGCCCCATAAAACTGCCCAAAAAGGTGGTGGGGGCTGCGGATAAAAACTCTGACTCGGGAAACGATCCCACCCGACAAGCGTAGAGGTCCGCTTGCCGAGCTCAAAGAAGGACACTCAGACCTCGCATTTCACCATTCCAATGATCCTCGTAGATCCGGAACAGCCATCTCGGATGCACGCGGTAAAAGCGTACGTAGATAGCGGAGCCATGGGAAACTACGTGGACAGTGAACTGGCTTCCAGGATGAACCTGCCTCTCGCCCAGAAACCCACTCTAGATGTCATTACCACAGTTGATGGAATGGAAATTGCCTCAGGCCCCGTAACTCACTCCACCACAGAAATGACATTGCTGGTGCAGGATGGTCACCGAGAGACTTTGGTGTTTGATTTAATCAAGGCTCTGCAGTTTCAAGTAATACTGGGGATACCTTGGTTGGAAAAACATAATCCTAGTATTGATTGGCGAGTGAAGAGAATTACCTTCCCAGAACGTGCGCACACCTGTTACCCAAGGAAATCTCAGAACACGGTCCTGGCTTCAATAACTCCAGCTACCATACAACTACCTAAAGAGTATCTAGAGTTTCAAGATGTCTTCCAAAAAGAACAGGCAAATACCTTGCCCCCACACAGATCATATGACTGTCAAATAGACCTCATACCAGGCGCACAACCTCCCTGCAGCAGGATCTATGCCCTTACGGAGCCCGAAAATCTTCATTTATGTCAATACCTGGACCAATACCTTGCTAACGGTTTTATCCGCCCATCTAAATCCCCAGCATCTTCTGCTTTGTTCTTCGTGCCAAAAAAGGAAGGCGACCTCAGAACGTGCATAGACTATCGCGCACTGAACCAAATAACCATTAAGAATCGGTATCCGTTGCCTTTAATTCTGGAATTACTTGACCAAGTAAAAGAAGCCCGCATATATACTAAACTAGACCTCTGGGGGGCGTATCATTTGGTACGTGTCAAAGAAGGCGACGAGTGGAAAACTGCTTTTCGCACGAAGTATGGATTATTTGAGTACCAAGTGATGCCTTTTGGATTATGCAACGTGCCGGCAGCCTTCCAGTTCTTCATGAACGATGTCCTTAGAGAACTTATCGATGTTTGTGTCGTCGTTTATATTGATGACATCTTAGTATACTCCTCATCAGAATCTGATCATATCAAGCACGTCCGAGCAGTGTTAGAAAAGCTACGCCAGTACAAACTATATGCCAAATTAGAGAAATGCGTTTTCCACACCACTGAAGTGGAATTTCTAGGATTCATTTTAACCCCGGGAGGAATCAGGATGGATACACGAAAAGTGGACGCAATTCTCAAATGGCCTTCGCCAAGCTCTGTCAAAGGAGTACAGAGCATGCTTGGTTTTGCCAACTTCTACCGCAGGTTTATTCCAGACTTTTCGCAGATTGTTCATCCCATCACAGCACTCTTGAGAAAAAACAAACGCTTTGTATGGACAGACGAAGCTGAAAGCGCCTTTCAAGAATTAAAGGCCAAATTCACATCTGCACCGATCCCAAGACACCCACGTCCTGAACTCCCGTACATACTGGAGACTGATGCATCCAGTTTAGCAATGGGAGCCGTCCTTTCTCAAAAAGATCCCGAAACAAACCAGATTCACCCAGTGGCCTTTTGGTCAAAAAAGTTCTCGGCTCCTGAATTAAACTATGCCATTACTGATAAGGAGCTGTTAGCTATCAAGTACGCCTTCAAAGCTTGGCGACACTATCTACTCGGAGCCAGGCACACCATCACGGTTATCACCGATCATCGAAATTTACAATATCTAAAAACAGCCAAAGCCCAGTCTTCGCGTCAACTCCGTTGGGCATTGTTTTTTGCCGAATTTGATTTTGTAATAACTTATCGACCCGGTTGTAAAAATGGGAAAGCGGACGCCTTATCCCGAATTGGAATGGGAGAGACTGAAGTGACCCTGGAACCTGTACCCATAATCCCTGACCAGAGAATTCTTGGTATAACTTCAGTACAGACACTGGAAGACATTCAAGGGATTATCCGGCAGCGCTTTGATCCTCAAGCCCTACAAGATTGGGTCAAGAAAGGCCCAGATTTCAGCATCACCAATGAACTACCATATTACCGAGGACGTCTATTTCTGCCACAAAAAGAACTACAAGAACTGTTCATCTCCCATTATCACAATACGTTACTAGAGGGACACCCCGGTATTACAAAGACCGAAGCTAAAATCAAGAAACAATTCTGGTGGCCCACCTGGCGAAAAGATATTAAGTCATTTGTCCTATCTTGTGGCATCTGCGCCCAAAACAAAAGTCAAAAAAGAAAACCAGCTGGGCTATTACAGCCTATGGACATCCCACCGATTCCTTGGCACACCTTGTCATTAGACTTTATCACGGATCTACCCCCGTGTAACGGTTTCAATACTATCCTAGTAATAGTGGACCTTTTTTCTAAAATGGCCCACTTTATTCCCTTAAAAGGGATACCCTCAGCCTCAACCCTGGCCAAGGAATTTCTTGAAAACATCGTTCGTCTACACAGTTTTCCATCTGTGTTAATTTCAGACCGAGGAAGTCAATTCATCTCGCATTTCTGTAAAAAATTCTGCCAACTTGCACAAATAGATGTCAGGCTTTCCACTAGCCACCATCCCCAGACCGACGGCCAAACAGAGAGAACTAATCAGACTCTCGAACAATATTTACGCTGTATGCTACTTCAGTCTGAAGGCAATTGGAAGGACACCCTATGGATCGCTGAATATGCGTACAATAATTCAGTGCACTCAGGAATTGGGCACAGTCCCTTTTTTACCATATACGGACATCATCCCCGAACCTCGGAGTAGGATTCACCCCAGCATTTAGAGATGCCCGCAGTAGATCATCTTCACACAGTCATTACTCAAACCTTTAAGGAAGCAACAGAACATTTACGAAAGGCCAAGGAAAAATACAAGAAAAACGCTGATCAGCTTAGAAGAGAAGCACCACACTACCAGATAGGGGACCAAGTATGGTTATCTACTAAGCACATTCCTCTCAAAGGAAAACGGACCTTTAATCCCAGGTACTTGGGGCCTTACTCCATCAAAGCCATTATTAACCCGGTGGCTGTTGAGTTGGAACTACCTGCTCATATGCGAATCCATCCCGTCTTCCACGTGTCTCTTTTGAAACCAGTGCAACCAGGAACTAGGCTAACCGACCCACCTGAACCTATCCTCGTAGACGGAGAACCCAAATACGAAATCAAGAATATTTTGGACTCAAAAAGAGTGAGATCTAAACTCTTTTACCTAATTGACTGGAAAGGTTATGGTCCGCAGGAAATGTCTTGGGAACCTAGTGACCACGTGAATGCACCTTGTTTGGTGAAGAGGTTCCAGCGGGAATTTCCAGACAAACCACGGCCAAGGAGAGGAACGACTTTGGGAGGGGCCTTGAGGGGGAGTGCTGTCATGATGCCTACCCCCGGGAAACCAGACCAGGCCCAGCAGCCCCGGAAGCAGGCATCACGCCATTTGGAGCATGCCCAAAAGCCCCAGTTAGGGGCTGTTTGGGTGCAGTCCTGGCGCCTTTGGCACCAGGCTCATAAGAACAAAGTCAGTCCTGGCGCCATAGGCGCCAGGCTCATTTATGAGAACTTACCTAAAGCAGACCATGCAGCATGAAGACCTAAACCAAATGAGGCTTAGGAGGGACTATTTTAATGCAGGGACTATTTTCTTTCCTGGGTGGGGCAGTGGAAGAATACTTACCTGGGACTTCTTCCAAAGCTATTTAAGCCACGCCCGGACAGCCACACGTGCTTCGCGTTATCCTGCAGTAACAGCGTAACGCTCACCGTGCCTACAGCAGCTTCCAGTCTTCTGCCACGCCCGTCTACACTCCGGAGCTCCTGAACCCTGCAAGGAAAACAGAAGGAAAGGTTAGAGCAAGAGTTTATTCATACTCACCTGAATCCTGCATCTACCCGAATTGGACCTGGAAGAAAGAATCCATTAGTCGCTCTTGCCGCGCCTACTGCAATGCCGCGCTGAACTCACCTGTTGCCATTTTCAGCATTCAATCACGCTCATCTTCAGTCCGCGGCCGCTCTTCACCACCTATGGACATAAAAACAATAAGGTGAGCAACAGAGAGTTATCTAAGGCAACAAAGGCAAATATTAAGACTTACTTGAGATCACCGGGGATACTCACCTAATCTCGGGTCGGCGCAACCTTTTCCACAGATCCGCCACACCCCAGCCCCTATGGGGAAACATTCCGCTACAGACTTACCCGGTTGCGGAAAACACTTCAATCCACGGATCTTCCTCCGAATGGATGCCTGAAAAGGAAAAGACCACAGATTAGAGCAAGCTTCCCTCTTATTTCCGAACAGCTTTTCTAAACACTTACCTGCGCATCTCTGGTTGCCACGTGAACTCTTTCCAGATCCATAAGGGCAACCTAGGGGAATTGGACAGAGTGAATTCCAGACGTTTTGAACTCTTATAACTATTACCTCTACGGAGTCAACTCTGTCTGCAACTCGCCAACTTCCCACACCAGTGAGGCAACTGGTCATCTACGCGCCCCTGCACTTGAAGCAGGATGGAGAGTTCATCTTTCCAGATTATCAGGTGAGAATCTAAAGGAGTCCCAAAGTAATTCATGGGGAGAAGGTGGGGTTAAGCTTAAACCTCACAGGTGGTTAATTCCCCTTTCTGCATTACAGAAGAGTATTCATACGAGCCACACAGACCAAGCTGGGTGGCCCGGTCCACTCCGTCATCTCGGCGCTCCGAGTATCACTGGAAGAAGTAACATCAGGCCGGTCCTGATCAACAACCCCGTGGACACCAGGTGAGCGTAACACCCGTTCCCATGTCACTGTCCTTGGCCCTGGTTCATGTTTTTTCCTCCCCTGCATCATCTGGTCTTATATCAACACCCTTGTAGCAGTTCCTCCACTATCCCGTTCCTATGTCATGCTCTACTGTCCTTGTCCCAGTTTATATTTCTACGTCCCCTGCATCATCTGGTCTTATAGCCACACCCTCAAAGCGCTTTCACCACTATCCTGTTCCTATATCATGGTCTACTGTTCTTTTCCCTGGTTCATGTTTCTACCTTTCCTGCATCATCTGGTCTTACATCAACATCCTCTTAGCACTTCTTCTACTATCCTGTTCCTAGGTCATGTTCTACTGTCCCATCCCTAGATCATGTTTCTATCTCCCCTGGCTCATCTGAGATTATATCCACATCCTATTAGCACTTGCTCCACTATCCCGTTCCTATATCATGCTCTACTTTCCTTGTCCCTGGTTTATGTTTGTACCTCCCCTGCATCATCTGGTTTTATACCTGCATCCTCTGAAGCACTTCCTCCACTATACCATTCCTATATTATGCTTTACTGTCATTGTCGCAGGCTCATGTTTCTACTTCCCCTGCATCATCTGGTCTTATATCCACTTCCAATTAGCACTTACTCCACTATCCCGTTCCTATATCATGCTCTACTGTCCTCGTCCCTGGTTCATGTTTCTACCTACCCTGCATCATCTGGTCTTATATCCACTTCCTATTAGGACTTCCTCCACTACCCCGTTCCTATGTCATGCTCTGCTGTCCTTGTCACTGGTTCATTTTCCTACCTCCCATGCGTCATCTGGTCTTATTTCCGCATCCTCTTAGCACTTCCTCCACTATCCCGTTCCTATATCATGCTCTACTGTCCTTGTCCCTGGCTCATGTTTCTACCTTCCCTGCATCATCTGGTCTTACATCCATCCACATCATCTTAGCACTTCTTCTACTATCCCGTTCCTATATCATGCTCTACTGTCCTCATCCCTGGTTCATGTTCCTACCTCCCCTGCATCATCTGGTCTTATACCCACATCCTCTTAGCACTTCCTCCACTATCCCGTTCCAATATCATGCTCTACTGTCCTTGTCCCTGGTTATGTTTCCACCTCCCCTGCATCATCTCGTCTTATATCTACACCCTTGTAGCAGTTCCTCCACTATCCTGTTCCCATGTCATGCTCTACTGTCCTTGTCCCAGTTCATGTTTCTACCTCCCATGCATCATCTAGTCTTATGTCCACACCTTCATGGTGCTTCCTCCACTATCCTGTTCCTATATCATGCTCTACTATCCTTGTCCCTGGTTCATGTTCCTATCTCCCCTGCATCATCTGTTCTTACATCCACATCCTCTTAGCACTTCCTCCACTATCCCGTTCCTATGTCATGCTCTAGGGTCCCAGTCCCTGGTTCATGTTTCTACCTCCCCTGCATCATCTGATCCTATATCCGCATCCTATTAGCACTTGCTCCACTATCCCTTTCCTATATCATGCTCTACTGTCCTCGTCTCTTTTTCATATTTCTTCCTCCCCTGGCTCATCTGAGATTATATCCACATCCTATTAGCACTTGCTCCACTATCCCGTTCCTATGTCATGCTCTACGGTCCACGTCCCTGGTTCATGTTTCTACCTACCCTGCATCATCTGGTCTTATATCCTCATGCTCTTAGCACTTCTTCCACTATCCCGTTCCTATATCATGCTCTGCTGCCCTCATCCCTGGTTTATGTTTCTACCTCCCCTGCATCATCTGATCCTATATCTGCATTCTATTAGCACTTGCTCCACTATCCCGTTCCTATATCATGCTCTACTATCCTTGTCCCTGGTTCATGTTCCTATCTCCCCTGTATCATCTGTTTTTACACCCACATCCTCTTAGCACTTCCTCCACTATCCTGCTCCTATGTCATGCTCTACGGTCCCCGTCCCAGGTTCATGTTTCTACCTCCCCTGCATCATCTGGTCTTATATCCTCATGCTCTTAGCACTTCTTCCACTATCAAGTTCCTATGTCATGCTCTGCTGCCCTCACCCCTGGTTTATGTTTCTACCTCCCCTGCATCATCTGATCTTATATCCGCATTCTATTAGCACTTGCTCCACTATCCCTTTCCTATATCATGCATTACTGTCCTCGTCGCTAGTTCATGTTTCTACCTCCCCTGCATCATATGGTCTTATATCCACATCCTATTAGCACTTGCTCCACTATCCCTTTCCTATATCATGCATTACTGTCCTCGTCGCTGGTTCATGTTTCTACCTCCCCTGCATCATATGGTCTTTTATCCGCATTCTATTAGCACTTGCTCCATTATCCCTTTCCTATATCATGCATTACTGTCCTCGTCGCTGGTTCATGTTTCTACCTCCCCTGCATCATATGGTCTTATATCCACATCCTATTAGCACTTCCTCCACTATCCCGTTCCTATGACATGCTCTACTGTCCTCGTCCCTGGTTTATGTTTCTACCTCCCCCGCATCGTCTGATCTTATATCCACATCCTATTAGCACTTGCTCCACTATCCCATTCTATATCATGCTCTGCTGTCCTTGTCACTGGTTCATATTCATACCTCCCCTGCATCATCTGGTTTTATACCTGCATCCTCTTAGCACTTCCTCCACTATCCCGTTCCTATATCATGCGCTACTGTCCTTATCGCTGGTTCATGTTTCTACCTCCCATGCATCATCTGGTCTTATATCGACATCCTATTAGCACTTCCTCCACTATCCCGTTCCTATATCATGCTCCAGTATCCTTGTCCCTAGTTTATGTTTCTACCTCCCCTGCATCATCTGGTCTTATATCCTCATGCTCTTAGCACTTCCTCCACTATCCCGTTCCTATGTCATGCTTTACTGGCCTCGTCCCTGGTTTATGTTTCTACCCCTGCATCGTCTGATTTTATATCCGCATCCTATTAGCACTTGCTCCACTATCCCACTCCTATATCATGCTCTACTGTCCTCGTCTCTTGTTCATGTTTCTTCCTCTCCTGCATCATCAGGTCTTATATCCACATCCTCTTATCACTTTCTCCACTATCTCGTTCCTATGTCATGCTCTACTGTCCTTGTCCCTGGGTCATGTTTGTGCTTCCCCTGCATCATCTGGTTTTATATCAACACCCTTGTAGCAGTTCCTCCACTATCCCATTCCTATGTCATGCTCTACTGTCCTTGTCCCAGTTTATGTTTCTACCTCCCCTGCATCATCTGGTCTTATAGCCACACCCTCATAGCGCTTCCTCCACTATCCTGTTCCTATATCATGGTCTACTGTCCTGTCCCTGGTTCATCTTTCTACCTTCCCTGCATCATCTGGTCTTACATCCACATCCTCTTAACACTTCTTCTACTATCCCGTTCCTATGTCATGTTCTACTGTCTCCGTCCCTGGTTCATGTTTCCACCTCCCCTGGCTCATCTGAGATTATATCCACATCCTATTAGCACTTGCTCCACTATCCCGTTCCTATATCATGCTCTACTTTCCTTGTCCCTGGATTATGTTTGTACCTCCCCTGCATCATCTGGTCTTATACCTGCATCCTCTGAAGCACTTCCTCCACTATCCCGTTCCTATATCATGCTTTACTGTCCTTGTTGCTGGTTCATGTTTCTACTTCTCCTGCATCATCTGGTCTTATATCCACTTCCTATTAGCACTTCTTCAACTATCCCGTATCCTGTCATGCTCTGCTGTCCTTGTCACTGGTTCATGTTTCTACCTCCCCTGCATCAGCTGGTCTTATATCAACACCCTTCTAGCAGTTCCTCCACTATCCCGTTCCTATGTCATGCTCTACTGTCCTTGTCCCAGTTTATGTTTCTACCTCCCCTGCATCATCTGGTCTTATAGCCACACCCTCATAGCGCTTACTCCACTTTCCTGTTCCTATATCATGGTCTACTGTCCTGTCCCTGGTTCATCTTTCTACCTTCCCTGCATCATCTGGTCTTACATCCACATCCTCTTAGCACTTGTTCTACCATCCCGTTCCTATGTCATGTTCTGCTGTCCCCGTCCCTGGTTCATGTTACTACCTCCCCTGGCTCATCTGAGATGATATCCACATCCTATTAGCACTTGCTCCACTATCCCGTTCCTATATCATGCTCTACTTTCCTTGTCCCTGGTTTATGTTTGTACCTCCCTTGCATCATCTGGTCTTATACCTGCATCCTCTGAAGCACTTCCTCCACCATCCCGTTCCTATATCATCCTCTACTGTCCTCGGCCCTGGTTCATGTTTCTACCTCCCCTACATCATCCAATCTTATATCCGCATCCTATTAGCACTTGCTCCACTATCCCATTGCTATATCATGCTCTGATGTCCTTGTCACTGGTTCATATTCATACCTCCCCTGCATAATCTGGTCTTATACCTGCATCCTCTTAGCACTTCCTCCACTATCCCGTTCCTATATCATGCTCTACTGTCCTTGTCGCTGGTTCATGTTTCTACCTCCCCTGCATCATCTGGTCTTATATCCGCATCCTCTTAGCACTTCCTCCACTATCCCATTCCTATATCATGCACTAGTGTCCTCGTCCCTAGTTTATGTTTCTACCTCCCCTGCATTATCTAATCTTATATCCTCATGCTCTTAGCATTTCCTCCACTATCCCATTCCTATGTCATGCTCTACTGGCCTCATCCCTGGTTTATGTTTCTACCTCTCCTGCATCGTCTGATCCTATATCCGCATCCAATTAGCACTTGCTCCAATATCCCGTTACCATATCATGCTCTACTGTCCTCGTCTCTTGTTCATGTTTCTTTCTCCCCTGCATCATCTGGTCTTATAGCCACACCCTCATAGCACTTCCTCCACTATCCTGTTCCTATATCATGGTCTACTGTCCTTGTACCTGGTTCATGTTTCTACCTTCCCTGCATCATTGGTCGTACATCCACATCCTCTTAGCACTTCTTCTACTATCCCGTTCCTATGTCATGTTCTACTTTCCCCGTCCCTGGTTCATGTTTCTACCTCCCTTGCATCATCTGGTCTTATACCTGCATCCTCTGAAGCACTTCCTCCACCATCCCGTTCCTATATCATCCTCTACTGTCCTCGGCCCTGGTTCATGTTTCTACCTCCCCTACATCATCTGGTCTCATACCCACATCCTCTAAGCACTTCCTCCACTATTCCGTTCCATGATCATGCTCTACTGTCCTAGTCCCTGTTTCATGTTTGTGCTTCCCCTGCATCATCTCGTCTTATATTCACATCCTCTTAGCTCTTCCACCACTATCCCGTTCCTATGTCATGCTCTACTGTCCTTGTCCCTGGTTTATGTTTCTACCTCTCCTACATCATCTGGTGTTATATCTACACCCTTGTAACAGTTCCTCCACTATCCCGTTCCCATGTCATGCTCTACTGTCCTTGTCCCAGTTCATGTTTCCACCTCCCCTGCATCACCTGGTCTTATATCCACACCTTCATAGCGCATCCTCCACTATCCCGTTCCTATATCATGCTCTACTGACCTCGTCTCTTGTTCATGTTTCTTCCTCCCTTGCATCATCAGGTCTTATATCCATATCCTCTTAGCACTTCCTCCACTATCCCATTCCTATGTCATGCTCTACGGTCCCCGACCCTGGTTCATGTTTCTACCTCCCCTGCATCATCTGGTCTTATATCCTCATGCTCTTAGCACCTCTTCCACTATCCCGTTCCTATGTCATGCTCTGCTGTCCTCATCCCTGGTTTATGTTTCAACCTCCCCTGCATCATCTGATCTTATATCCGCATTCTATTAGCACTTGCTCCACTATCCCGTTCCTATATCATGCATAACTGTCCTTGTCGCTGGTTCATGTTTCTACCTCCCCTGCATCATATGGTCTTATATCCACATCCTATTAGCACTTCCTCCACTATCCCGTTCCTATGTCATGCTCTACTGTCCTTGTCACTGGTTCATATTCATACCTCCCTTGCATCATCTGGTCTAATACCTGCATCCTCTGAAGCACTTCCTCCACTATCCCGTTCCTATATCATGCATTACTGTCGTTGTCGCTGGTTCATGTTTCTACCTCCCCTGCATCAGCTGGTCTTATATTCTCATGCTCTTAGCACTTCTTCCACTATCCCGTTCCTATGTCATGCTCTACTGTCCTCATCCCTGGTTTATGTTTCTACCTTCCCTGCATCATCTGATCTTATATCCGCATCCTATTAGCACTTGCTCCACTATCCCATTGCTATATCATGCTCTGATGTCCTTGTCACTGGTTCATATTCATACCTCCCCTGCATAATCTGGTCTTATACCTGCATCCTCTTAGCACTTCCTCCACTATCCCGTTCCTATATCATGCTCTACTGTCCTTGTCGCTGGTTCATGTTTCTACCTCCCCTGCATCATCTTGTCTTATATCCGCATCCTCTTAGCACTTCCTCCACTATCCCATTCCTATATCATGCTCTAGTTTCCTCGTCCCTAGTTTATGTTTCTACCTCCCCTGCATTATCTGATCTTATATCCTCATGCTCTTAGCACTTCCTCCACTATCCCGTTCCTATGTCTTGCTCTACTGGCCTCATCCCTGGTTTATGTTTCTACCTCTCCTGCATCGTCTGATCCTATATCCGCATCCAATTAGCACTTGCTCCAATATCCCGTTCCCATATCATGCTCTACTGTCCTCGTCTCTTGTTCATGTTTCTTTCTCCCCTGCATCATCTAGTCTTATAGCCACACCCTCATAGCACTTCCTCCACTATCCTGTTCCTATATCATGGTCTACTGTCCTTGTACCTGGTTCATGTTTCTACCTTCCCTGCATCATCTGGTCGTACATCCACATCCTCTTAGCACTTCTTCTACTATCCCGTTCCTATGTCATGTTCTACTTTCCCCGTCCCTGGTTCATGTTTCTACCTCCCTTGCATCATCTGGTCTTATACCTGCATCCTCTGAAGCACTTCCTCCACCATCCCGTTCCTATATCATCCTCTACTGTCCTCGGCCCTGGTTCATGTTTCTACCTCCCCTACATTATCTGGTCTCATACCCACATCCTCTTAGCACTTCCTCCACTATTCCGCTCCAATATCATGCTCTACTGTCCTAGTCCCTGTTTCATGTTTGTGCTTCCCCTGCATCATCTCGTCTTATATTCACATCCTCTTAGCTCTTCCACCACTATTCTGTTCCTATGTCATGCTCTACTGTCCTTGTCCCTGGTTTATGTTTCTACCTCTCCTGCATCATCTGGTGTTGTATCTACACCCTTGTAACAGTTCCTCCACTATCCCGTTCCCATGTCATGCTCTACTGTCCTTGTCCCAGTTCATGTTTCCACCTCCCCTGCATCACCTGGTCTTATATCCACACCTTCATAGCGCATCCTCCACTATCCCGTTCCTATATCATGCTCTACTGACCTCGTCTCTTGTTCATGTTTCTTCCTCCCTTGCATCATCAGGTCTTATATCCATATCCTCTTAGCACTTCCTCCACTATCCCATTCCTATGTCATGCTCTACGGTCCCCGACCCTGGTTCATGTTTCTACCTCCCCTGCATCATCTGGTCTTATATCCTCATGCTCTTAGCACTTCTTCCACTATCCCGTTCCTATGTCATGCTCTGCTGTCCTCATCCCTGGTTTATGTTTCAACCTCCCCTGCATCATCTGATCTTATATCCGCATTCTAATAGCACTTGCTCCACTATCCCGTTCCTATATCATGCATTACTGTCCTTGTCGCTGGTTCATGTTTCTACCTCCCCTGCATCATATGGTCTTATATCCACATCCTATTAGCACTTCCTCCACTATCCGGTTCCTATGTCATGCTCTACTGTCCTTGTCACTGGTTCATATTCATACCTCCCTTGCATCATCTGGTCTAATACTGCATCCTATGAAGCACTTCCTCCACTATCCCGTTCCTATATCATGCATTACTGTCCTTGTCGCTGGTTCATGTTTCTACCTCCCCTGCATCATCTGGTCTTATATTCTCATGCCCTTAGCACTTCTTCCACTATCCCGTTCCTATGTCATGCTCTACTGTCCTCATCCCTGGTTTATGTTTCTACCTTCCCTGCATCATCTGATCTTATATCCGCATCCTATTAGCACTTGCTCCACTATCCCATTGCTATATCATGCTCTGATGTCCTTGTCACTGGTTCATATTCATACCTCCCCTGCATAATCTGGTCTTATACCTGCATCCTCTTAGCACTTCCTCCACTATCCCGTTCCTATATCATGCTCTACTGTCCTTGTCGCTGGTTCATGTTTCTACCTCCCCTGCATCATCTGGTCTTATATCCGCATCCTCTTAGCACTTCCTCCACTATCCCATTCCTATATCATGCTCTAGTGTCCTCGTCCCTAGTTTATGTTTCTACCTCCCCTGCATTATCTGATCTTATATCCTCATGCTCTTAGCACTTCCTCCACTATCCCGTTCCTATGTCTTTCTCTACTGGCCTCATCCCTGGTTTATGTTTCTACCTCTCCTGCATCGTCTGATCCTATATCCGCATCCAATTAGCACTTGCTCCAATATCCCGTTTCCATATCATGCTCTACTGTCCTCGTCTCTTGTTCATGTTTCTTTCTCCCCTGCATCATCTGGTCTTATAGCTACACCCTCATAGCACTTCCTCCACTATCCTGTTCCTATATCATGGTCTACTGTCCTTGTACCTGGTTCATGTTTCTACCTTCCCTGCATTATCTGGTCGTACATCCACATCCTCTTAGCACTTCTTCTACTATCCCGTTCCTATGTCATGTTCTACTTTCCCCGTCCCTGGTTCATGTTTCTACCTCCCCTGGCTCATCTGAGATTAAATCCACATCCTATTAGCACTTGCTCCACTATCCCGTTCCTATATCATGCTCTACTTTCCTTGTCCCTGGTTTATGTTTGTACGTCCCCTGCATCATCTCGTCTTATACCTGCATCCTCTCAAGCACTTCCTCCACTATCCCGTTCCTATATCATGCTTTACTGTCCTTGTCGCTGGTTCATGTTTCTACTTCCCCTGCATCATTTGGTCTTATATCCACTTCCTATTAGGACTTCCTCCACTATCCCGTTCCTATTTCATGCTCTGCTGTCCTTGTCACTGGTTCATTTTCCTACCTGCCATGCATCATCTGGTGTTATACCTGCATCCTCTTAGCACTTCTTCTACTATCCCGTTCCTATTTCAAGCTCTACTGTCCTCATCCCTGGTTCATGTTCCTACCTCCGCTGCATCATTTGTATTTGTATTTGTTTTATTTGTAACGCGCACCTTCAGGCCCGGAGGCATCAGGGCGCTACTTAGACATGGTTACATAAGCATACATCTATTCAAAACATTAAACAGTGCACAGTGTTCAGGGTATACAGAAATATACATATTTACAGGATGTGTGTTCAGGGCATACAGTAATATACATATTTACAGAATGTAGATTGGGGCAGGCTGTTATAAACTGGAATTACGACTGTAATTTTGATACTGTTTCCCGCAATAATTAACAAAATGTGAATACTCTCACCTTGACAGATCGAGTAGACCGCCAGAGAACAACCAAGTGCAGCCGTGAAAGCTACCCTAGGACAGCCCTGTCCTCTCCGACCCGGAGTGGGATTAACCAGGGGAAAGAACAGGGTCGCCAGGGAAACCCTCGATGGGGAAGAAAACCCTGGTAGAATCTGGAAGTGTTGTGGATCCGGATGGCTGATGAATGTCTTCTAGGAGTGGCTGTGGAAGCTGGGCAGGAAGGCTTCATCTGGATGAACAAAGGAAAATGGTCAGAGTAGTTTCGTAAAGAAGGGAATGGGAAGTGGAAATTAAACGGCACAGTAAAAGGGTTCTCACCAGCAGAGTGAAGGAGAGGATGATTGATTTAGGGATTCGAGGGAGAAGAGATTGAGAGACGAGAGCTCTAAAAGAAATAATACTTGGGTCAAAATCTGAATCGGGAGAGACGGAACGGAATTCTGATCTTATGGCACTTACAGCTATCGGGTGTTTCAGCAGGGATGAAATCAGGGTTGGCGTAATCGTGACGCCGATGGATATCAGGGCTCGACGAGAAATCCCGAGCGAGACCGGAATGGGAGTGAGAGTCTGGAGATGAGAGCTTGAGAGACTAAAAGGTGACAGGGTTAGTCGAGAAGTCAATTAGTAGATGCAGAGATATTGAAATCCCTAGAGGCGAACTCACGGAGCGTCTGTAGAAACAGAAGCGACGCGAGGAGTTGTCCGCTTCCGTGTTTGATAAAGGATCACGTGAGCAGGCCGGAACGTCTCGGAGAAACGTGAAGAGTCTAGACCGCTTCCTTCAGAATGGAAGTCATCTTGAGAAGGATTCTCGGGAGTCACGTAGGGAAGAGTACCACACAACCGATTGCGAGCCCATAGCGACCACCTCCCACAATGTGTAACAGTATACCCCCTCCTCCTGGGGGGAGAACCCGGTTTACCTGGGTGAAAAAGAAAGAACCGTCGAATCAACTTAGGAGCATGAACACCAGAAGCTGGTTCCCAGGATCGTTCCGCAGGTGAGTAGCCTTTCCAATCTTCCAAAAACTGCAGTTTACCCCTCCTGTAACGAGAGTCACAAATATTGGACACTTCATATTCAGAACCAGTAGCAGTGAAGACCGGAGGCGGAGGAGGGTTCCCCGATCTCCGAAAACGGTCCGGAACGACCAACTTGATTTGAGATAAATGGAACACTGGATGAACCCGAGACCAGGAAGTCGGTAGGGCGAGTCTGACTGCAGCAGGCCCAACCCAGGATAAGACTTTAAAGGGTCCAAAATATCTAGGAGATAATTTAGAAGGTACAAGATGCAGGGGAAGGAATCGGGATGCCAGCCAAACAGAATCTCCTGGGATGATAGTAGGGGCTGCCTGACAATGCTTGTCTGCGTTCCTCTTAGCCCGATCTTGAGCCTCTTGAAGTGACAGTCTGGCTAGCTTCTGACGCTCTTGTATATCCGAGATAAGACTGTCAACCCCAGGGCAACAGGAACCAGGAATAGAAACGGTGGGTACAAATGAAGGGTGATACCCATAAGAACAATGAAAAGGACTGGTGTGAAGTGCAGAATGCTGGGCGTTGTTGTAGGCGAACTACGCAAATGGGAGCAATTCGACCCAATTGTCCTGGGCTGCTGAGATGAAACATCTCAAATATCCTTCCAAAGTTTGTTTTAATCTTTCCGTCTGCCTGTTAGTCTGGGGGTGGTATCCGGAACTTAAGGCTCTCTTGATTCCCAGAATGTGACATACTTTCTGCCAGAAAAGAGAGGTATATTTGGGGCCTCGATCCGATTCAATGGTATCTGGGAGTCCGAGTCGAGAAAAGATTTCGCAAAGAAATATCTTTGCCATATCCACTGCTCCAGGAAGTTTCACTAAGGGGGTGAAATGTGCCAGTTTGGTAAAGTAATCGATGGTGACCATGATAGTGGTTTTATTCTCAGAAGAAGGTAGGTCCGAAACAAAATTGATATATATTATCTGCCAAGGTCAGTCAGGAATAGGCATTCTTGAACGTAAGCCCAGAGGAGACATCCGAGGAGACTTAGACTGAGAGCAAATTGTGCAGGCTGCAACATAATCATGGACGTCTGCCTTTAGTTCCGGCCACCAAAAATGTCGTTGAACAAGCTCCAAGTTTGAGGCGTATCCTCGATGACCAGCTGCTTGGGAGTCATGACACATTTGTAGAACTTCTTGTTGTAGTGAAGGAGTGGGAATCAGAACCTGAGCTCCTCGAAAATAATGGCCCCGCTCTTCAGTGAGCTGATGGTTAGCAGCGATTTCTTCACATAGGAGTTTGTTCTGATTAGTGGCAGTCAATACTTCTTGAAGTAAATCAGTTAGGACTGCGATAAATCGTGCTGTGGGGAACATCCTTTCAGAACAGAAATTAGAAGTTGGAGAATCTTTTCGAGAAAGAGCGTCGGCCCTTAAGTTATGTTTTCCAGGAAGAAAGGTGAATTCGATCCAAAAGGGAAGAAAGAAATAGGCCCAGCAAGCTTGTCTACTGTTGGTGGTCTGGGCATTCTGGAGTACTCTGAGATTTTGGTGATCGGTTCGGACTTTGACAGGAAAAGAAGATCCCAACAGCAGATGTCTCCACTCTTCGAAAGCCTGCTTAATTGCTAAAAGTTCCTTCTCAAGAACTGAATAATTCAGTTCTGCTGTGTTGAATGTCCTAGACAGATACGCGACTGGTCTTTCTTCTCCCTGGTCAGAGAGTTGTAACAACACAGCTCCCATTGCGTGTTGAGAGGCATCAGTCTCCACGATAAACTGCTTGGTCTGATCAGGGGTGATCAAAATAGAGGCAGAAGTGAACATTTCTTTCAGAGTTTGAAAGGCACTTTTGGCTGCTTCGTTCCAGAAGAATGTGACGTTCTTCTTTAGTAATTGTGTAATGGGCAGAATGATTTAAGAAAAACAGGGGATACATTTCCTGTAGAAATTTGCAAAGCCTAGAAATCGCTGAATGTCTTTAACACAGGAGGGAGTGGGCCAATCTAAGACTGCGGACACTTTCTTTGGATCCATAGATATGCCCAGGCTAGATAACACGAAACCTAGGTATGTAACTTGCTCTTGATGGAATACACACTTTGAGGCTTTGCAGTAGAGATGGTTTGATTGGAGTCGACCGAGAACTATGTTAACATGATTGATATGGTCTGTCGGGTTGGAGGAATAAACAAGAATATTGTCCAGGTATACGATTACGAAATGAAACAAGATGTCAGTGAACAAGTGATCCATGAATCGTTGAAACACTGCTGGTGCATTCACTAGACCAAATGGCATCACATGATATTCAAAGTGTCCGAACGGGGTGCGAAAGGCTGTTTTCCATTCGTCCCCAGGAGCTATTCTGATGAGGTGGTAGGCTCCTCTGAGATCGAGTTTAGTGTAAACGGAAGCCCCCCGGACTGCCTCTAGGATGTCAGATATTAAAGGCATGGGGTACTTATCAGGAATAGTAATCTTGTTGAGACCTCTGTAGTCGATGCAGGGGTGGAGTTCTTCAGAATCTTTTTTGGGAATAATAAAAAAGGGAAGCGCCCGCTGGGGAGATTGACTCAGAGATTAGACCATTGCGTAAGTTGGCCTGGAGATAGTCCTTTAGGACTGCCTTTTCCTTTTGGGACAAAACATACATTCTGCCAAAAGGGAATGGGTTGTTCTGGAAGAAGGTTGATATGACAATCGTCCCTCCTATGAGGAGGTAGAGTGGGAAATATGGGATTCTCAAAAACTGACTGAAACTTTCGATGACACAAAGGGATGATCTCTAGTTGGTTTATGGTGGGCCTGGTTGGAGGGTTTGACACTTCAGTCGGAATGTGAACACCCACTGACTCCTGGGACAAACAATGATTTACACAGAACTCAGACCCTAGGAATAAAGTACCCGCTGACCAGTTAATATAAGGGTTATGGAGTCGTAACCATGGGAGACCCAAGATAACAGGGAAGTGAGCGGCTTTAATAAGGTCAAAAACCAAAGTTTCTTTATGATTGGCAACCATACAAGTAATCGGTTCGGTCTGTTCCTTGATCGGGCCAGAGCTCAATAGACTCCCATCCACTTCTTGGATGGGAGTAATGATGGATTTGGAAACAAGTTGTATCTCGTGTTTCATGGCCCAATCATTGTCCAGGAAATTGCCTGCGGCTCCACAGTCAATCAAGGCTGGTATGCCCGCTAACACTCGTTCTGAAAGAATCATGGCTAGAGATACCACCACCATGGTTTGGCAAGTTGCTGTGTCAAGCGACATTCCCATTCGATATGGGGAAATAGGATTTGGAGCCACTACCGTTCTTCCCTTTGAGGTAGGGCTTTGAAGTTTCCCGATTTAGGATTTGGGGTACGTTGTGGAGGAACCAAGTGACAATCCTTCAAAACATGTAGTGAAGAAACACAATACATGCACAGTCCACCAGTCTTTCTTCTTTCTCTTTCAGAAGCGGATAGTGGTCCCCTCACAGCTCCAATCTGCATGGGCTCTTCATTTTGGACGTGTGGTTTATTTAATGTCGGATAATATTCACTAAAAGATCGGGTACTCTTGCTCTTTTTCCGTTCATAGGATCGTTCCTGCAACCGGTACTCAATTTGCATGGTTAGCGTTATCATGTCTGCTAGGTTGGCTGGGCGAGGAACTTTAGAAATCTCGTCTTTCAGCTCATCTGTTAATCCCCTACGAAAAAGAGTAAGAAGACCCTCATCCGGCCATCCTAATTCAGAAGATAACTGCTTAAATTGGGTGATATACCCTAATAGGTCCTTTACGCTCTGTTTTAGGTCAAGGAGTCTTTCCTGAGAGGATACAGTGATTTCTTTCCTCCTAAACATGGATTTTAGACTGTTAGAGAAAGCAGTATAAGAATCAAGGATTACATTGTTTGAGGTAACCAAGGGCGTGGCCATTGCCAATGCGGGTCCAGATAAGTGAGAAATCACAAACCCCACCTTATCTTTGTCCGTTCGGAAAAAACGAGATTTAAGTGTAAACTGGACCGTACAGCTATCAAGAAATTCTTTGAGCTTGTAAGGGTCGCCATCATACATTATCGGGTGTAATGTGGACGGGGGAGTATCAGAAAATGCTCTAGCAACTTGTCGTAATTGTACATTGTCCTGCTTAAGTGATTGTACCTCTAAAGACATGGCCTGCATAGCGGCCATTAATTGCTGCATTTGTTGTTCCATAATGGTCTTCGTCTGTCAATATTTTTTTTAGGCATCGCTTACTGTTATAAACTGGAATTACGACTGTAATTTTGATACTGTTTCCCGCAATAATTAACAAAATGTGAATAATCTCACCTTGACAGATCGAGTAGACCGCCAGAGAACAACCAAGTGCAGCCGTGAAAGCTACCCTAGGACAGCCCTGTCCTCTCTGACCCGGAGTGGGATTAACCAGGGGAGAGAACAGGGTCGCCAGGGAAACCCTCGATGGGGAAGAAAACCCTGGTAGAATCTGGAAGTGTTGTGGATCCGGATGGCTGATGAATGTCTTCTAGGAGTGGCTGTGGAAGCTGGGCAGGAAGGCTTCTTCAGGATGAACAAAGGAAAATGGTCAGAGTAGTTTCATAAAGAAGGGAATGGGAAGTGGAAATTAAACGGCACAGTAAAAGCGTTCTCACCAGCGGAGTGAAGGAGAGGATGATTGATTTAGGGATTCGAGGGAGAAGAGATCGAGAGACGAGAGCTCTAAAAGAAATAATACTTGGGTCAGAATCTGAATCGGGAGAGACGGAACGGAATTCTGATCTTATGGCACTTACAGCTATCGGGTGTTTCAGCAGGGATGAAATCAGGGTTGGCGTAATCGTGACGCCGATGGATATCAGGGCTCGACGAGAAATCCCGAGAGATAGCGAGACCGGAATGGGAGCGAAAGTCTGGAGATGAGAGCTTGAGAGACAAAAAGGTTACAGGGTTAGTCGAGAAGTCAATTAGTAGAGGCAGAGATATTGAAATCCCTAGAGGAAAACTCACGGAGCGTCTGTAGAAACAGAAGCGATGCGAGGAGTTGTCGGCTTCCGTGTTTGATAAAGGATCACGTGAGCAGGCCGGAACGTCTCGGAGAAACGTGAAGAGTCTAGACCGCTTCCTTCAGAACGGAAGTCATCTTGAGAAGGATTCTCGGGAGTCGCGTAGAGAAGAGTACCACACAACCGATTGCGAGCCCATAGCGACCACCTCCCACAATGTGTAACACAGGCATTTTCCTGGGGCGGGCTACCAAGAACATAAGAGGTCCAGGAGTCAAGGCTGGCTGAAGAGCTAGGATTTGGTTTTAGATTTGAAGGCACTAAAGCATTCTTCAGATCTGATGGTGAGGGGGAGGGCATTCCAAAGCTTGGATGCAAGGACGGGGAAGCTAGATCCACCCGCTTTTTGTAGTTTGAACCTAGGAATGGTTAGACAGTGGGTCTGGGCCGTTCTTTGCGGGCGGTTAGGCGTGTGGTGGGATATCCGGCTACAGAGATACGGGGGGGCTTGGTTGGCTAGGCATTTGTGGGTGAGGCCTAAGACTTTCAGTGAAATTCTCTGTTTGACAGGTAGCCAGTGTAGGTTGGATCTAGATGCCGAGATGTGGTGGTTTCGCAGGATGTTTAAGGCTGCTCTAACGGCGTTATTCTGGGTGATTTGCAGTTTGTTCAGATTCTCTTGGCTAGTTCCGAGGTAGAGGGCGCTCCCATAGTCAGTTTTGGCCATGATGAGAGTTCTGGCCAGTGTGACCGTATTAGGGGTGGTCAGAAACGGCCTGCAAGCTGCAATGAGTTTGCAGGTGTATGCTGAGGAGGATCTGACTGCATTAGTTTATCGGGATAGGGTGGCCTCAAGATAGACGCCTAGAGTTTTGGTGTCTTTCGAAACTTGGATGGTGTTGCCATCGATGATAAATGATTGGTAGGATGGCTCAAGTTTACAAAGGCATTGCGTAGTTCCCAAGATGAGGAGCTCGGTCTGATCATCGTTAAGGCATAACTGGTGTTGTGCCATCATCTTGTCTTACACCTGCATCCACTTAGCACTTCCTCCACTATCCCGTTCCTATATCATGCTCTAGTGTCCTCGTCCCTAGTTTATGTTTCTACCTCCCCTGCATCATCTGGTCTTATATCCTCATGCTCTTAGCACTTCCCCCACTATCCCGTTCCTATGTCATGCTCTACTGTCCTCGTCCCTGGTTTATGTTTCTGTCTCCCCTGCATCGTCTGATTTTATATCCGCATCCTACTAGCACTTGCTCCACTATCCCTTTCCTATATCATGCTCTACTGTCCTCGTCTCTTGTTCATATTTCTTCCTCCCCTGGCTCATCTGAGATTATATCCACACCCTGTTAGCATTTGCTCCTCTATACCGTTGTCATGCTCTACTGCCCTTATCCCTGGTTCATGTTTCTACCTCCCCTGCATCATCTGGTCTTATATCCACACCCTTGTAGCAGTTCCTCCACTATCCCGTTCCAATATCTTGCTCTGCTGTCCGCGTCACTGGTTTATGTTTCTACCTCCCCTGCATCATCTGGTCTAATATTCGCATCCTCTTAGCACTTTCTCCACTACCCCGTTCCTATATCATGCTCTACAGTCCTTGTCCCTGGTTCATGTTTCTACCTCCCCTGAATCAGCTGGTCTGATATCCACATCCTCTTAACAATTCCTCCACTATACCGTTCCTATGTCATTCTATACTGTGCTCGTCCCTGGTTCATGTTTCTACCTCTCCTGAATCATGTGGTCTTATATCCTCATGCTCTTAGCACATCCTCCACTATCCCCTTCCAACGTCATGCTCTGCTGTCTTCGTCCCGGGTTTATGTTTCAACCTCCCCTGCATCATTTGATCTTATATCTGCATCCTATTAGCACTTCCTCCACTATCCCGTTCATATATCATGCTCTGCTGTCCGCGTCACTGGTTCATGTTCTTACCTCCCCTGCATCAGAGTAAAAGGGCTCTAAGGAAGTGGAAAAGAAAGAGAAAAATGTGAAAATTCTACAGTCTAATGGGTCACGAGCCTTCCTTAGTTATATAGGAACTCCTCCCAAACTGGAATCTAACCAATGTGCAAAGAAGGCAAGACATGAAATTGTCATCAGAGACGACTCAGTGTTTGTCAATAAAATGGAGAAACCCATAGAAATATTGGACAAAAGTTTTGAAAATGACTCAGAGGAAGAGCAATCGGAGCCCGATCTGAGTGACCTCATGGTAGCTCTTAAAAACAACCAGGAGGAGGATGAATGGAATTATTTAAACTCTGATGAATGGGAAGAAATTGAAGGCAACATCCGTAAAGAACTGGCAAAACCAGAAGTAAAAGAGAAACATACAGATCAGAAAAGAAACTTAAAGGTTGACTGAAAACAGGACCTAAAGCCAAGCGAGGGAAGATTGATGGTGAACGATAATAAGCTGATGGACTTCCTTACTATGGAAGATAAAAAAAAGAAATATGCGCAACCTGAAAACAAAGACCGCTTGATATCGGATAAGGCCCCGATAAAAACAAAGCCGGTTGAAAGTCCGATAAAAGAAAAGGAAGACAAAAGAACTAAGGAAAGCCATGCCCAAAGGTTCCCTCTGAAGATTGGAAAAGGCCCCCACCAAGAGAAGCTGAGGGGTGTAAAGTACGTCTAGTCAGCATGGCCAATCACTCAAAACAAATTATCCTAAACAGAGAAAACGTGGTAAATTTACTAAGGGAAACGTCTAAATTAAGAAATCTTTCCTCTAATGACATCAGAATAGTTGAATTTGAAAGTGAACACAGGATGGATGTAGTAATACTGCATCTGGTTTCAGTTGAAACTGAAAACCGACTTCTACCAATGTGAAAGGAATTGGATCGTTTGGGTTATGAGTTGTCGGTCTACAATGAGAACATAAGAAAATGTGGCAATAAGGAAAAACCGAGGTATCATAAACCATCACAGAGTCAAAAGCTCAGGGATGCCAGTCCAAATACCAATGATGATCGCAGTGGAGAGCAGAAAAGAGAAAGGAACAATGTTCAAATTGATGCTGGAAGAAAATCCAACCCAGTTGAGAAGACCAATGAAACTCACTTGGAATTGACTGTTAACGAAGATATCAAGAATCGGGATAAATTAGCTGCAATTCCTAGGTTCACGGTAGACAATTCGAGAAAACAAGTTAAGATCTTGAAATCAAGGAAACCGGCTAGTGAACAACACCAGGACAGGGCGTGGATGGCACCAGGGCAGGGCATGGATAGCACCAGGACAGGGCGTGGACGGCACCAGGACTGGGCGTGGATGGCACCAAGACAGGGCGTGGATGGCTGGAGCCTTAGCTGCAGGTAAATCAATGTAGAATAAGAAGACCAGAAGTGACACACGTCTCCCTTGTGCCTCATGGAACAACTGTGGCTTTCAAAACCTATACTCAGGAGATGATAGTTTCCTGGGTGAGTATAAAATTATATGTCTCCAAAAAACGTGGATTAGGAACAAACCCGTTTGTGAGAACTATGAGGTGTTTATAAACCCTGCCATGTGGGGGTCCAAGGTAAGACCATTTGTTGGTCTATTCACTTTCATTAAACTAGGGAATGGTCCTAAGGTCATGGCCCAACACACCCCAAATCCCTATGTCCAAATTCTGGAACTCCAGTATCACCTAAAGGATAGCTTAACAAATCTCTTGTTAAAAAATACATACTGGAGTGAAAAAATCCCCAATCCAGAGAGCTATCTAATGGACATTATGAAAGAACTGGATGAAGCAATGCTCCATGAAAGTGACAAACTAATAATGATTTGTGGGGATTTGAATATAAAATTGCTATCCAAAGGTGGAAAAGTGAAAACCATGTCCGAGCTCAAAGGAAGGACTCTACGTTGGATAAATGAAATGGAATCAGAGACATGAAAATCTTGAATGCTCTGACTCCAGGTGATCGTGGAGGGGCTGACACCTGGCAAAGAGGTCCGAATGGGGCATGTCTTGATTACTGCTTCGTCTCTAATAAACTATTACAGTGAGTAAAACTTTCAAGATTAGAAGGACAAGTAAGAGTGATCACACTTTGCTGAGGACTGAATTGACTATACTAACAAAAGAGCCTTGACCCTTGATGTCTAATAAAGTAGAGGTAACCTGGGGCATGAACAGACTACGAATACACCAGAATGTGATACCTAAACTAGTGAAGAATTATGACAACTTTGTCTATGAGAACCAAGAAGAAGTGGACTACCGATGGCTGTTAAACAAATTTGTAATAGAAAAGGGAGCAATCAAGATGCCCGTCATTAAAAAGAACCATGCCTACAATACTGAAGTGTTGTCAAAAAGAAAAGAATACAGAAAAAATCTAAATAAATTGAAAAGGTCTGACGAGGTGGACAAAGAGAATCTGCTGTGGAAATTGAAACAAAAGTATAGGAACTGGAGAAAAGCTACCCAAGTAAAACGTGCCCAATATGACGCTGAAAAAATGCTAGCAGCAATATTCACTAATAACAGTCGAAATCTTTGGGGCATTATAAATCATGGGGACAATTTCCAAGCAGCATTATGCATAACACAAGTCTCGGAGGAACAATGGGTGGATCACTTTACTGCAATTTTTGGAAAAAAAGTGTCGACGCAACTGACTAGGAAGGAGAAAACGAAAAATCCCTGGAATATTGAATTTGATTGAGACGATATCCTAATAATGATCAAGAAGTTGAGCCAATCGAGGACGACAGGACCCGATGGTATTTTCAACCACACATTAAAAACAAACGAAGATCAGTGGGCAGATATAATTACGCTACTATTCTCCCAAGTGTTGAAAACAAAAAAAATACCATCCTCTTGGAAAGAAGCTATCATCGTCCCGATCTTCAAAAAGGGAGACCAAAGTAACCCAGTCAACTACTGGCCAATAGCCCTACTTGATTCAATAGGGAAGTTATTTGCGTCACTGTTACTTCGAGACCTCAAAAAATGGGCAATATCATCAGGGATTCTAGACAACAGACAAACTGCCTTTACAGCGGGAGAGGGAACATCACTGAACTTATTTCTCCTGAACTTACTAAAATTACGAACCCTTAAATCCAACACCAAGCTATATTTGGGTTTTATGGATTTGGAACAAGCGTTCGATACAGTAAATAGAGAGCATTTGTGGACTAAATTAAAAAAGTGGAACTGCCCGCCGGATCTGTTGGAAGCTATTGGAAGCTATCCAAAGTTTGTATACAAATACATCTATACAAGTCCGATTATCCAGGGAAGGTACCCTTACGAAAAAAATTAATACTAATAGAGTAATAAAGCAAGGATGTGCCCTTGCACCATTCCTCTTTGTGCTCTATATGGCGGATTTGGTGATTCACAATGTGGGATTCAAGTCTTCCCGCCGAAGATAAATGAAGGGTTAATACCCTGGATCTTGTATGCAGATGATCTGGTCTTTGATGACCAGACAGCAATTGGCCTACAAAGACGACTGGACGCCTTCGTAAAATATCTTGATGAAAATGATATGCGGGCTAATGAGAACAAGTCTAAAGTTATGATAATGGAATCTGCACAGAGGAAAACCAGAAAAGGGAATACACCATGCTGGTACATCAATGGTAAAACATTGGAAAATGTGAATTCCATTATCTAACTGCCAGTCTTAATTAACAAAAATATCAACGAACAAGGCCAATTGAATTTACTAAAAGACAAACTGAAAAATGGACTAACCAGGGGAAAGCCACCCACAATCGTTATGGGAAATTTTCAATGGGCCGATATGGACTTTCTATAAACAAAAGTTGGTGTCAGTCCTGGCATATGGCTCTGAATCACTTCTGAATCTTTCTGGGAAGGTGTGGGAAACTTTAGAAGCTTATTTCTGGAAAAAGATCCTGAGACTGCCTAACTCATTACCGACATATATGATTAGATACGAACTGTGTCTGGAATCGTTGAGATCCATAATTATGTGGAGGACCATCTGCCTGTTCGAGACGTGCATAGCCCCCTACACCAGCAATACCTTTTGAGATATTAAGTAATAATGGAATCTCAAAGGACAAACTTTTACAAGTGTGGGGACTACACTGTACTGAATACTTGGCGGCAAATGGAATAGATACGAAAATGCTGATTGAAAACCCGACCAAAGTAAAAGTGAATTTACAAAGATGGGATTGGATTGCGACACTAGCAAAGCAGGAACATTGCAACATTGGCTTCATCCCACTTTGGGAATGGAAGGCATTAAATCGACTTCCTAGGTACCTGGCCAAATTTCCATCCCCCTTCTATCGTGATCTTTTGTTGAGATGCAGACTGAACATCTTACCTACGAGGGAAGTTCAACTGTTGAGAAAACCGATTTCGCTGGAAAATGCCCTGTGCCACTTTTGTAATAAACACAATGATCTTGATACATTAAAACACCTAGTGCTAAACTGTAAGAACTTGATCACAAGCAGAATGTTTTTTTTTGGACAAATACAGTCGAATCCTTGATCAGAAAATGAATGATGAGTGCTGGAAAGGGTTAATGGTGGTTGAAAAACTGGGAGCGACATTGGCGGCACTCCAATTAGTGGAATCATTAGAACTGACTCAAAAGCCGGAGGGCTAAGTGGAAGAAAGCCTGTCAGAAAGAACAATTGAATGTTTGAAGACTGTTGTTGTTAAGGAACTAATGTGGACGTAATGTTTAAGGTTTAAATGCAATAATTAGCCAATAAAACATTTTAAAAAAATAACGTCCTTTAACAACATTTTCACATCGAATTTCATAGGTTTTTATTAGTGCAACTTAACCATAACGTCCCTTTAAGAAAGTTTTTCAGTGAATTTATATATTCATAGAACCTTGAGTGGACATTCTTTTATTTTGTATCTCTTGTACTTTGTTGTTTGGGTTGCTACTCGATCACATTCGCACCACTTCTGAGAGTATATCGTTCCCTCAGCCCACGTTACCACAAAGGAGGTATATCTCGTAAGTGTGGCTGTTTTACCTTTATGATTGGGATCCTTGCTGGTTTGTAAAAGTGTGATGACTAAGTAAGATGTTTAGCCATTACTCCTCCAGAGAAAAAGTCATTTCATCACAGTCCTCATTTTTTCATTGAATTTCATAGGTTTTTATTAGTGCAACTTAACCATAATGTCGCCTTAACAAAGTTTTTTCAGTGAATTTCATAGGTTTTTACCAGTGCATGCTAATTTCCTACAACTTACTAATATCATACTTACCCCACTATAACAACATTTCTGTCCAATTTACACAGTTTCACCTTAAAACTCTGACATTTCCCACCTCCTTGCATCATTTTTAACGCTTCTATACACTTTTTGCAACTTCATCCACAGTTTTTGCATCCGTTGACATCATTGCGGATAATTTCCAGACAGTGCCATGTGACCATGCATGCATGTGCGTGGCATGATGACGTGTCCGCGAACGCATCTGCACTTTGCGATCTGGTCTGTGCTTTGCGGACAGTTCGGAACTGCATTTTCTACCAATCTAGGAACTTTCAGGCTCAAAATGTACCCTTGAACAGCTCCTACACATAAATTTACTCATTATCCATTCACAATCTAATACAAAGCAGATACTTGGAAGAATATTGGCAAAACTGCTATTTATCTTAAAAATGACATTAGCTATTGCCATTCCCTTCTCACCAGGAGTCACCATCACCACCAGCTGGAGGACCTACTAGAACCCAGAGAGAATCATGGGATCACCTCCTTACACCGCCACACCAAATCCAACCACTGCAATGCTCTCTGAAAGGGTGTTCTTTTCTTGACAAGTATTAGGCTGTCTTCCTCCACCCCATCTTCCTCAACCAATACTGTAACCACACAGCCTATTTCGGTGGGACATACAATCCCAGCAGCTAACTTGCAAGCAATAAAAGAGGCTGTTGATCCATATCTTTTCGAAGACAACAGTCCTCTGTATATACTGTAACATACCACTCTGCAGGGTGAAGCAATTTCTAAGTGCTTTGGATGCTGTAATCAAGGAGCATGAGAAACACTGCCACTACCATAGAAGTAACACACGCGCAACTTCTTCCCCTGTCCACCTGCCCCTCCATATTAGTGCTTGCTGGTTCTTCACTCATTTCCCTCCCCACCTTACGTTCTAACCTCTCTTGCAAAAAAAAAAAAAAAAAATTCATCAAACAACAACAAAAGAAAGGTTCCTTTTACGAACCACCTGTCACAGTTAAAAAACCAAAATGAAGACCTTTAGCACCACGGGTCCCCAAAGCCACTTTAACCCCATTTGTCATCCCTCGTGGTCATGGCCAGTAGCCAGATTGTTTGGGTCATGACCTCATGCCATGACCCGGACATTCTGGTGACTACACATGGCCACAGGCTGCACCTCAGTCGCCAAAAGTATATCACTATTTTTTGTACCTACATTATGACACTTGTAAAAAAATAAAACACAGAGACATTTGCAAAACTATGCTTTAAGTTCCTTGCCAATGCTCCTTACATGAGTTTTATGGAAATTTGCCGATGTTTTCTTTTCTCAAAAGTGTCAAAATTAATGTACATACAATGGTCATATAACTTAGCTTCCACTTGACAAAACCCATCAGACTTTACACAAACATTCAAGGTTGGGTCTATATCTTTCTGGAAACATTTGTCCACATTCGTCAAACGGCAACAAAGTTATAAGCCATTTAAAAATGTTGAGACCCCTCTAATTTAGCCCGCTCTTGACAAAATCTCACCAAACTTTGCTTAAACATTTATATCTAGATGTAAAATGTTTTTGCAAAGTTTTGTACAGATGTGTCAATTGGCACCACATTTATAACACTTTACAATTTTTTGAACCCCCCTCTAATTTTGCCCCATCTTGACAGAATCCCACCAAACTTTGCAAAACCATTTAGAATCAGGTCGAGTTAGAATTCCAAAATGTCATACAGTTCATTGAGTGGTGCCAAAGTTATACGCCATCCAAAAACTTTTTTGGCTTCTTATGTCCATATCGCATTCCATCCTCATCACCCCTCACCTCCCCAGAGATTGTTCGATAAGTTTGACAAGTGCAATGTTGTGTTTTTTTAATATGTTTTTACCGTGATGTCTGTGGGCACCAGACGCTATCCGCGAATCCAACATGGCGGGTGTTTCCAAAAATCTGATGCACATCATGCTTTTCACCATCTAATCAGTGGGCACGTGTTTGATGTCCGCCTCTAAGGACCGAACAGGGAAGTGGGTCAGTGGACTGAACCCAGATATCACACATTTTTTTTTACCTGCTTTTAGCCCGTTTTAAAGAAAACTACTGGACAGATTTACACCAAATTTACAAAAGCACGCTTTCGGGACCAAGTCACAGTTCCTACTGAAAATGTGGTGAAAATCCATCTAGCGGTGTAGGGTGTAGACGTGACCAAAATCTTTTTTTCATTGCATCTATGGAAAAAACATAATTTGGGGGACCCCCTTTAACTTTGCCCTCCCTTGACGAAACCTCACCAAACTTACCAATAAAATTCAGAGCGGGCCATATACTGTTTTTGCAAGGTTTGGTAAGGATTTGTCTAGGAGAGCGAAGTTATAAGCCGCCCAAAAAGTGCTCTTCCTATGAGTTGAGCAACTTAACCATAGCTACACGGCCGCTACCGCAGGCCGTGTAATACACACATAAATACTTCACACAAATAACTATTAGAAAACACCCCTGTACAAGAAGACAGAAAAATGCAGAAAAAGTGCTGTACTGTGGTGTGGGTCGAAACATGTTCAGGTGCAAGCAGAAAGCTAGCATCTAGTTGGTTCAAAGTTCTTTCAAATTTGGTTCAAAGCGGCGAACTGGCATCTAGTTGGTTCAAAGAGGGAGCACAGTACTGCTTGAGTGCAGTGTTCGTGTCATGCAGGCAAAGTGGCTTACTAGGGTCGGTATGAACTTTGTGTAGGTTTTAGGCACTGGTAACCACTGGTTTGGGAGGGTGAGTTATGCGATGCTCCAGCGATTTGAGCCGAGGCTCGTTGGTTCAGTGAGGTGGCCCTGGCAACCAGAACCTCGGTTTGAAGAGGCAGCAATTTAAATTTTGTCTGCAGTAGCGAGTAGGTTGCTCGAGCTGCACAGGTGATGTGCTCTACTTGGAAAGAAGTGGTGGCAAGGTGTTTCCACAGATACGAAACAGTAGTGGGCTGAAGCTAGATAGATTGCCAAAAGCAGCACCTGAAGTTCCCTCTGGCGCGAATGCAGTGACCCATGGCAGGGACTCTAGAACAGGGTGTGTTCTTTCAGGTTATGCTCTCCCCGTGTGTGGATGTTTGGTACAGAGTGGCGGGTACTGGCCCTCTGCAAGAATCACCCCAATCTACCCTGGGAGTGGATAGGGACCGCGGCTTGCCTCTGGCTTACAGCACTCCTTCTTCACCTCAATGGCTGATGGCTTCAGAAAGATCAAACTCTCCCAAAAGAGGTCCAAGTGAATTATTTCTTATGTCCTGGATGATCCAAAGGTGGATCAAAGTATACGTGGAAGACCACCTTGTTTATAGGCAAAGGGCCAGATGTGATTAGTAGAAAGCAAGCCTGCTTTAAGAAGTCCTATCACCATCATTCAGAAAAGGCCCCCTTGCTTTCTGGGGTCATACCCAGAGCGCCCTTTTCCCACAGGAATCTGAGGGGCCAGGAAATTACAACTGTTGATGTTAAAATGAATCAATGAGTCTTATACACCAACATGCATCGGAAAAGATGTGCAATATTTAACTTTTGAAGAGGCTGCAGTATCCTGCCAAGGCAGAAACAGACCAAATCAATGTACCCCTGTCATTTATCACCCAAAGATGCCGGCCATACCTATTCGGACCCAGAGACTATCGCAGCACAAAGAGCTGGCAGAGAAGCAGTACGACTACGTGCATGGAAGAATCTTCCAGAATGGACTTGTTCATGGCTGTCTTGAGCAATGGTGCCCACTGGCAGTTTCTCTGCATGAGACCCCCCTTATAATCATCATTCTCTGTTGACACACGCATGGTTGGAAGCTGTCTGCAAAATATTCAAGAGCTCAATGATACCCTTGGCCGTCTCCCTGTCCATTTTACGTCCAAATTACCAAAATTCCTCCTTCGGGCTGGGAGATTTTTACTGTGGTGATTCTTTCTGAAGGTCTGGATGCACAAGAAAAAGCCAGTGTTATGGCAACTGCCATACAGTGATGTGACAAAATGTGCACCATGCGTAGGACATGTTTAGGAGTAAAATTGAACGAAAAATTGAAACCTTTACAAAACACATCCACTCAAATTAATTTGTGTTTGAGACATGCTTGTTTACCTTCAGTAACTCGTGGCCCCACAGGGCCTGATTAGACTGGCTAATGCTTATCCCCTGGGGAACACCTAAAAATAAAGAAGCAGAGACCAGGGTAATAACGTTTTTTTTTTTTTTTAAAGTGTAGTGTGTGCTTTATTTATTTATGTGTTCCAGGTGTGTGTTTTGGACTAAACCGTCCAGTCCAGCATGGGGCTAGATGGAATGTTTAAAACAAAAGAAGAAAGCAACAATAGAATAGAACTCCTCTGCCCAGGAATGGGCTGGGCAGGGGAAAGAAAAGAATCCAAAGAGGATTTAAAAAACAAATGGGCAGTAAAACAAAAACTGTTGGAGAACAGAAAGGAGAGAAGAAAAGGGAAAGCCTTGCCTCGAGCGGCCACACAGGGCTTAAATACATTAAATGGTGCTGTGTGGAACGTGAGTTGGACCCCCAGAAGAGGCACTCTAGGGGGCCAGGCTGTTGATTTCAGGGGAAGCTCAGCCACTTCGGGACCGTGGCAGATGTCAGCCCACCCGGGGTCCAGATCAGACGGGCCCAGCAGTATCCATGGCCAGGCAGCGTGCCATGTACTGCCTGGGCCAATGAAAAGCAGACCAGCCCGGGACGCGTGTGGTGGGCGGCCCAAACCAGACTACCCGGCCATGCCCTCAATGACCCGCCTCGTGGCCAGTGAGGCAGGCCTTCATGGAAGTGACGTCCTTCCGGACTACGTATGCTAGGTGCAGCCCGGGAGGTGAAGAGCTGAGTGCAGTAAAGTCCATTTCACCCACGAGGGTGGAGCGGTGAAGGTTAAGTCCTGGGTCAGCCTCTGCGTCATTGGAAGACATGTTAAAATGAGCAAACAGTTTTGGGTAGAGAGCGAAAACGTCCAGGTCAAGTTCTTCAAGGAGGTGGCAGATGTCAGAAGAGCGTTTGACGGCAGAGCAAGAATTAAGAGTAGCTACATGGAGCAGGTTACATAGAAGTTAAAGGGCTAATGAACACAAGGAAAAATTGCGAACTTCCTGCAACCCTTCCCTCAAAGACATGCGTGCGTGCATGTGTGTGTTTGGCAGCAGCTGCCAGCCAGAGGAATTTCATTGAATGCTTGCACATCATTACCAGGTTTTGACAGAAAATGTATAGGTGTTCGCACCATTACATTGCACTGCCCTCAAATGTGCAGGCACTCTTGTAATTGGTAATATAAATGTGCTTTATTTATGTACCTGGAGGGCACAAACCAGAACGTAATCACTGTTCTTGTGCTATATTAATTCATTACAGCGCAGCTGAGAAGGAGCAACACACTTTTGTGGCTGTTGCTTGTGTCATCCCGCCCCCACACCACTCTGGTGCACTCTACTGTATACTTGCACTCTCTCTCATTTCTGCCTCAGCTTTTAGAGCAAAACACCACTTTCATACCTGTCCTATCTTACTCCGCCCCCACCATCCATTTTTTACTGCACCTTTTTTCACCACCAATTGCCTCTTTTCCCCACCACCTTCTCCATTCAATCTTGCGTCATGACACCATCTACGTTTTGCAGAAAAACTAAAAATGGTTGGTAAAGATAAGCTGTTAAAAAAAAAAGGCTGCATACCAGTTTTTCTATGTATCGATAGACCCCTATGTGGTTTAGGTTCGGAACTGCTTGACAACCAAAGTTGTTTTTGGCTTTTTGGGTAGGATGGTAATTGCTTTGCTATGTCTTTAGTGTGATGTCTTTATCAAAATGAGCTCTACAGTTTTGGCTGCCTTCTGGTGAAGGCTTGCAAGTCCAACAACTCTCAAGAGGCAGATTCGGTGAAGAGAATTGGAGAAGACTATACAGTACTGATTAATAAAAAGTAAAAACAAAGATCAAACGAAAACTAGGCCGCTCTAGTGAAAGTGACTAATGATAACGATGTCACAGTCTTTTGGAAAATAGTTAGAAATGGCCTGCAAGCCGATGGGTATCTTCCTTCTGTGCAAATCTCTGAAAATATATTGTTCAGCCATTTTAAATCTCTTTATAAGGAGAGTGGACTGGGTTTTACGCCACCCTCCAAGGAAACTTTGGTCCGCTTAGCCTTGGCATTGATCCAACACCTATGTTGGCAAAATCCGTATAGCCAAATCAGGGTAAAGACTTTGGGCCCGACCGCACCCTGGTGGACCTTTATTTGAATGAGCCTGTGATATGGGCCCCCTACCGCCTGCTTTTATGCAAGTCTATGAGGCTAGCTGGTACGAAGCCAACAACATGGCATAATGCAGAGACCGTTCCAATTTTCAAAAAGGGTGACCCTAGCATCCCCAAGAATTCTCGCCCAATCTCGCTGCTGGAAGCAAGTAGCAAGATATTTGGCAAAATCCTGCACACCAAATTAGAAGATTGGGTTGTGGGCACAAGTGCTTTGTGCCATCTCCAAGCTGGTTTCCACAAAGGGGTGAGAACAATCGATCAAGTGCTTAGATTAGTATCGATTTTATATAAATAGGTTACACTTAAAGGGTGCCAAACATACATGACCATCATAGATCTTAAGGTCATTTTTAATAGCATCCTAAGGTGTGAACTCTGGTGTGCCCTAACTAAAAAAGAGGTACATTCTCCCCCTGCTCAAGCCAATTGCTGGGAAGGGAATGACCCCATCCCACCCCTCTAGGTGCTTTAGGGTGAGGCGAATCCCATTGGAAGACCTGTGACATGCCAAGGGTACGATGGGCGTCCCAAGGAGCCCCACATGATCATAATGTTATATGTAATTTAGACATACGGAGCGTCTATAAGTCGATGCCATTTTGCAGTCGTAGCATAGGGCCTGCATGGCCAAATAGTATTCTGTGTGTTAAACACAGGCTGCAAGCCTGAAGAGAGAATCTGAATAGACCCACGCATTGATGAGAGAGGCCTGTGCTGCTGCTAACTTACACAGAAATCCCCCTTTGTTCACAAAGTGTTGCTAATATGTTGCTGTAAGAAAGAATGTGCCCTGCAAGGCCACGAGACAATGTTTGGGGAGCCTTGGTGTACGTGTTATCACAAACAGGCCAAAGCAGGCCTCCGACCCCCACCCATCCAACCATGAGTTCTAGCCCCTGCCCATGCCCCAGTCCTAAGATCCCTGCATTTCAAAATATTAGTCAACCCCAGACCACAAACCATTCAACCTTAAAATATCTAAGAGTATGGTCTTCCCACCTTTATTCCACAAAGCATGATTTGTAATGTGAGGAACAGGAAGGGATCAATTAAAGTTCAAAAGCGAGGGTGGAAGCCCTGTAAGCTGATAGAAGCGATCGGGATGAGTGAAATGTGTGTTTGTGTGGGTAAGCATGACCTAGGAACTCCCCCTGCGCCCACCTTAGGGCCGGCCAGGCGCACTGTGTAATGATAAAATACCACTATTTTTCAAATGTAACTAATTGTGTTTTTGACCTTGCTTCCCTGGAGACGATGAGCCCAGCAGCCCCCACGTGATGGAAGACTGACAGACTGGGCTGGGGACAATGGCCCGGTATTCCCTACGGAGTAGGCTGACATGTATAGGGTTGCGACAACTATCTGTGTGGGTTTCTACTGTACAAGAATGATGCTGTGCCCCCTTTTAAGTTTCTGCTTGCACCTTTTACACTCAGAACGTTCTCAGCAGCAAAGTTCTTTGCTGGCACACCGACCTTTTATAGAAATAAAACTTGTTAAACTTGCAAGAGGTCTTGGGCCTTATTTCCCTAGCGAGTTGTATTTTTTCTGCTGTGAGCGTTTAGGGGCGTACCTTCATTTGGTGACCCTGACATGATCACAGTGCCCCCGTGCCTGCAGAGGTGTCCAGGCTACTTCACCGAACGGGCAGCACCCACCTGCAGTGACCAGTCCCACAAAACACCAGGTGGTTTTGCAGGAGCCGTCTTTGCAGAATTCCTGTCTGCTCTTTGGAGCGGGTTGCGGCTCTGATGAGAGCACATGCTGGTGTTGTTCGGGTGAACCCGCGCACGTGAGTATAAACTTGCAGGTGACAACAAGTAGTAGACGGGTGTATGGGAGAATGTGGAGGGTGTGAATGTGCAGATATTGAAACTGGGTGTGGAATGCATCTGGTTTGCTTTGTTTTTTGGTATTATTAACATTTTAAGGAGAATATTTAAAGAAAGGAAAATGGAATAGTAGACTCCCCGAGTGAGGGGAGAAGGTGGTACCACAAGCATTGTGTAATGGAGGAAAAGAGGAAACAAATAGGAGTCGTATTGTATATGGTGAAGGCCCGGGGAGGGGCACTGTATAACTAGCTGTATAGTTTTAGTGTGTGGAGTGTGTTAGTGGGTGTGTGGGAAGAGAGGGCGTGGTAGGGAAAAGGTATTTTTTTATTTTTTGACGGGAGGGAGGGGATGAAGGATTGAGTTGACATTTTGGCATTCTATTGGTAATTGTACATCTACAACCCATTGTGATTTATGTTACAGAGAAAGGCCACTGTGCATACCCTACGACCTGATCTTTTTGGGTTCATCTACTAACTGTACGGGTTAGTGTTGGTATCTAGCATTGCATTCTGGAAATTCTGTCAGTACTAAAAGACACTAATCTTACATATTTCCTTTTACAGCCATGGGGGTCTCGAGGGAATCCAGTCTTTCAATTAATTGATTCCTTTGTATGTTTCTTTGTACATTCAGAGGAATACATTAGTGGGAAGAATTCTTCTTCTACACTACAGGGTCAAGTTTATGAAGGAGAAGTCTGACACAGAGGGGTGGGAAGTAGGAGACTTCCTATTAAGGACAGACTGCACAGCCATAAAAAAAACATGCATATAGAGAAAGAAGGTAAAGGGAGCGAGAGGGTGGAGTGTCTAGGATCCAAGAACTTCGCATCTCATTGAGGAGAGGAAGATGGGTGGAGTTTGATGAGTTTTAGGATAATGAGGATGAGGAGGCAGAGCAAGCGCCTGAGCCAACTCCTCGGGTAGAGAGCTTGTGGGAGGGCAGATTAAGGAACAGGTTTGGCCATAGCAGTGTCGAAGAACTGGGGAAGTGGAAAAAGGACTGATGGGAGTAGGATGAAAATGCAGATGCCCCTTATACATAAGGGGGCTGGTAGGTTGCATTATGTGCCATGGGCGCAGATGGACAAAAACAATTTGAGAAAGGCACTCCCGCCCCTTGCAGCGGGTGCGGGAAAATGGACTTACATATTTGAAAAACAGACTGCCGGAGTACCCCGAACAGTCGGTGACATATAAAGTTTATTGGTGGCAACTTTTAGAGACCAAGCTGCAGATGTGTGGGTGAAAGCAGGATACCCGGGAGTAACTGTGGAGAATGATACATGATTTGGAGCATCATTGAATAAGATTTGGGCAAAGGTATGGGACACGCTGCGACAAGTGTTCCCTGACACACCAGACCTACAGTCAATAATGCAATGCACTATGGGTGATGATAAAGCTACCTCCCAATTTATTATTAGAATTCAGGAGATGTCAATACCCTTTTTCTACTTTATCATTCAAAAAGGGTTTGCCCTGGGCCGCAGTGAAGCACCTCACTGAGCACCAAATCCGAGAGAATTCGCTCTCAAAATTCCAGCTGATGATCTCCAGAGGCCGCTGGTGTAGCAGAAAAGGGAATTCGCCCCTGTGGAGAGACCGGAGGCACGCCGCAGCAACCAGACACAGGCACACCTCCCCCTCCGAGAATCGCAGCCTGACACATGCGGCAAAAAAAGCGACGGAGGGTGGAGGAAGAGGTGAGACAGGGACCCCAACAGCTAGTGGACGCGGATCGGCACCCGTGTGAAGCGGAAATACACCATCAGGCCATTGGGGACCCAGTGGCCTCTACGGTGCCCAGCTGAGAGGGACGGGAGGCTGCACGGGCACATCGGGGGACAGCACGGTGGAAGTAGGGCAGGGGCGCCCCTCCGAGGAAAGCACGGACAGCACAGAGGTGGGAAAGTGACTGGGGGTGGAGAAGAACCCAAGGCGGGGACCCCTAAAACGCGATGCTCGCCACCACAAGGAGATAAACACAACATCTCGGGGATTTGGAGATCCAGCTCTGGCGCCGCTGACTGAGCCAGGAGCGCCGTGGAGCTCTGCGAGTGGAGGAGGCAGCACATCGCACAAAATCCAGGCTCCCCCCTGGCCCCTACTCCCCCCCGCAAAGAAGACTGAGGGGAGTCAAGTCAAGGTGGGAGACACCCCCCCACCCTACCAAGTAATTACATAGGCCTCGAGCCACAACTGGGGAAGACTCCTCCCCTTTTCACCCCCGGTACTATAGCTACACGCAGAGGGGGGGCAGGCCCGAAAAGAGTGGAGGAGCCAGTCAGAAAGCATTTACCTCCAGACCCACTTCCAACAGAGGGGAATCTCACGTCCGGGGCTCCCAGGGGGCAGGAGAGAATATAGCCCCACCACAGTGGCACAAGGTTATAAGGCCTGTCCCCTTAAAGGTCCATCCCATCAAATCAGAAGGAGGACAGCAGAGGCACTGCCTCGAGGGTACAGCACAACCGTCCCCCATAGGGGCACTAGAAACACAGCAAGACCACCACAACACGGGGGCAATGTCCAAGGCAAAGGGAAAAGGGGGTTCAACCCAATTGAACCCACAATCGGCCAAACAGGACTCGACCTTGCTTCATATGTGGTCATCAGATACCCCGGTAAACACCAGGGGAAGGACACTGGAAGACTCCACAGCTGACGCCATCCCCCCCAATTCGTCCAACCTTCCCCCGTCAAGGGATGACATGCACGCCTGGTTCGTGGAGCTTTAGGACAAATTCATGTTAATGATACAGGACCAATTCGCCACATTGAGGAACGACATGAAGCTGGTACTCCAAGAACTGAAGCTAGATGTAGCCAAACTGTAAGAAAGTACTGACACCCTTGAGAGGATAGTACAAAACACAGAAGATGAAGCTCGACAGAACAGCGAAACGCAGGAACACCTAGTAAGGTAACCCACAATTTAGAGATCCAATGTGAGGATTTAGAAAATCAATCCCGCAGATCTAATATCCGCATTAAGAATATGCCCGAGACAGTTTTGTATAAGGATCTTAAGAATGCGGTTCAGGAAGCGTTTAGAGATATAGTTGAAGTGCAAGAGGCGGCCATCATTGGCCATCATTGGGATCGACAGAGCCCACAGAGTGGGCCCAAAAAGAACAGCCGCCCCCGGGGGAAAGACCTGGAGACATGCTGGTAGCCCTCTCCTGATTCGCACCAGACCATACACACAGCGGTACCCTTATACTTTTCTTTCTCTCCTCTTTTTTCCATGGTATGACAATGTTGCAGCCCCCCCAGCGGACACTACTGTGGATGACAGCCGCCATCCTGAATGCCTTAACAGGGCACTTTTCACACCCAGCTACTGGATCCCAACCAATACGGTCCAGTCCAAGTTTGGTCCGCATCCTTTTCCCTTCCCAGCCTGGACACACCCAAGGTCAGTCATTTTAATCCCCCACAGAACAGAATACACATCCACACGTGTTTCTGAGCCTTTTCTTTCAACTGTTGACCCAATACTACCTGCCGTGGATGCAATCTCCCGAGCATGTCGTATATCTAAAACAGGTCATTTGTTCTTCTCTTACACATTTTTTTAGGCTACCACAATCCTTTTGGCCCAGAAGAAGGCTGTTAATTCCAAAGCCGAAACGTCACTGCAGCAGGCCTCCGCCTGTCTTCAGTCAAACATCAGGGATTTTTCTTTTCCCGACGTAGACCAAGGATTGGCCATTACCCCACTAATGTGCAAGATTTCACCAAAAATAACAGAGCTTGGCTTCACTAACTAAACTTCAAAATGTCAGACTCTGTACTCTCTAAGTAATGAAACACTTGAGATGTGTGCTCTTTTTGACCTGACCACAACGTTTTGTATACAGCTACCTAATGGTGCTCACAGAACATAATGTACTGAATTTTTGGTATAATTTTCTGTTTGGTATAATTGTACTATAACCTACTGTCATAACACTGATTGCATTAGAGAATAGTCTAGTTCTGTTAGCAGACTACAGTAGTAGCACAATTGTGTATGTTTACTTTTGTAGTTTCCTGTTCAAACATTAAGAACCAACTGGTCTTTCAGACAGATTTATGTAAAGGAAACATCCTCCTAGCTAATGTAACACTGTTGTCTTCATTCCCAAATACAGAACCTATGTTTTGCTTTAAATGAGGGCAAACCTAGTGTTTAAAATTGTCCATTTTCCTTGATCCACACACTATGGCAATGAGTTTTTCTTGTTTAATGATGTTTATTTGATTTTCATTTATATTACATGTAAATAAACACACGTCCCCTGATTGAAAAGGGTGTATAACAATTGTTATGATTTAATCTAATATATTCTGTTTTTCCTGAAAATGTGAGTCCATTTTTAAGCTCTTGCAAGTTGGGAACAGGGTGATTACTCCTAACACCATTACAGTTCCCTCTAAATAAAACATTCTTTAATCTGAGAATTGTTTAACTTGATCGGTGGTTACCACTTCCCCAGTTATACAGCCCTCTCCTCGTACCCACAGAAAGAACTCATCTTAAGGAGAGCGAGGCAGGTAGACCATGTAAGGATGAACGGGTGGACATTCAGTTATACCAGGACCTGGCATCAGTGACATTACTAAAGAGGAGAGAAATGGCCCCACGGGAGCTAGTGACGAAAGAAATAAGGTACAAATGGACATTTCCATTCGGACTGATGTTCGAGTGGGAAGGTAAGCAAAGAAGAGTGACAACCTGTGAAGAAGGGCTCCGAATAATGGACCTGCAGGTAGAGGAGGCAGTAAACAGGGGCACCAAAGCAAAGGGGGAACAGCATAGTGTCAGAATCTGAGTCCTCGGATTCGTGACTCACCTGTTTGCTTCTTGTGGATTTCTTCTTTGAGTTTGCGGGTTTCTTTTTCCTGGACGAGCATGCCTTATAAAGGTAAGCTCTAGAGTCTCCTGAATCCAGTCTGCTGGGCTTCAGTAAGTGCACAGATCAGTGACTCCCAGGTGCGGAGGCGCCGGGGCTCGGCTTATGTTCAATGTTCCAGGAAGGGTCCAGGATGGAACCAGGATAAGGAAGACAGGGTAAGTAGGTTCCGAATAGGGCACGCAAAAGGAATAGGAAGGGGGGACCAGGAAGGATGGATGATGGTTACCAGGATTCGCAAAGGAAAGGGGGCTTGGTACCAGAACACAACTTGCCGGGCGAGGGGCGGGCAAGAAAAGCATTGAGAAGCGTGGAGGAGCCGGGGCATGTCTGTTTTCAAGGGAGCATGAGATCCACACAGATGACTAGACCGCACCGAAGACATGGCGTCGGCAATGTTGAAGGAGAACGGGGTAGTGGCTATTGACTGAGGGAACAGGCAGACCAGAGGGTCAATATCGCAGATTCATGACACATAGGAGGCCAAGAGGATGGGAAGTGGTTCGGCAAAAAAAGAAACAAATTGGAAAGGGAAGTACCAAGCAGATGACAGTGGAGTAGAGGAGAAACTCAGGCAAGACAAACTGTGGTGGACTGTCTCCAACTACAGGAGCCTGGAGAGGCAAACACCGAAGGACAATTGGAGATTGCAACACCCAGCGGCCCGACTGGGGACCAGGAATGGACACACACTAAGGTCTGAGGAAGATGCGGGTTTAGGACTCCCCGCAAAGTTAAACCCGAGTTCACAGAGGACAGGGAGCAATAGGTGTAACGCCCTAGCATCCTCAGGTACCCGGCCCCTCCTCGGGATCAAAGTTGGTTTATTGTTAATAGTTGGGGGGAGTTAGGGAGTTTGGGGGTTCGGTGGGAGGGCGGGGTGGGGTATTCCGGAAGATAGTAGGGATCACGGCACTCGGGATCTTATGGCAGCCAATCTGGGCTAGAAGAAATGGGGAAGATCAGACTATTATCATTAAATGTAAGGGGCCTGAACTCTCCTGTGAAGAGGAAACACTTAAGAGCCCAGGATAGAAGGAAGGTTTGTCTCAGAGGGTAAAATGTATGGGTACAATCCGATGCTAAGGAAAAAAGAGCGGGGGTACTGATAGCAATAAAAGGGGGAGCAGATGCAACACTCTTAGACAAGCAGTCAGCTAGGGAAGGGAGGTTTGCGTTTGCCAATGTCTTGCTAGATGGTAGCAGGCTCACTCTGGCATCGATATACTCACCGAACACGGGCCAAGATGGCTTCCTGCGGGACACTATGGGGAAACTGGAGGGGTTTGCGAAGGGACAGGTAATACTGGGGGGAGATTTGAATATGACCTGGCACCCACGATTGGACAGGAGTGCGGAGGGACCCCAAAGCCAGGGCACTCTGAGACCTTCTCTCAGACCCGTTGACGGGAGAGGCAATAAGGGACAAAATAGTAGAATATTTTGAACAAATCGATACAGGGGACGTCCCAATGGGAACAGTATGGGAGGCGTTCAAGGCAGTGATTCGAGGACATATGATAGCTCTAAAAGCCACCAAGGACAAGCAGAGGCACGGGTGAGAAAGAGAACTTGAAAAGAAAGTTGCAGACATTTGAGAGGAACTATTAACTCATCCCACCATAAGCCTCAAGGAGGCGCTGAGACATGCACAAGGGCAACTGGAAACGCTCCGCAATAAAAAGGCAGAGATATCCCTCCTCTACCTCAAGCAAAGATACTATATCAAAGCCAACAAGGCAGACAGATACCTAGCAAGACAACTCTGCGCAAAGCAAAAATCAATGACCATATTAAACATCAAAAATGCACAAGGAGAGACACTAACACGCACCAAGGATATAGGGGAGGCATTTAAGGCATTCTATCAAAAGTTATACGCGACAGAGCGCCCGGATGAGGACAACCAGGACAGGTTCCTACAATGTCTCCCCATTCCAAAAATATCTGAGGTAGACAAATTGGCATTGGAAACCTGGATTAGTGAAGAAGAAGTGAAGAGAGCAATAGCAGGACTCCCATATCACAAGACACCTAGCCCAGATTGCTTCACTGCCCCTTTTATAAAAAATATGCGGACATTCTCACCCCAATTCTAACAAGACTATTAAACACCTTCAAGGAAAGCAGAAACGTAACCCCATCCATGAATGAGGCAATGGTCCTGGTGTTCCATAAATCAGGTAAAGACCCTTCCCTTGCTGGCTCATACCGTCCCATAGCCCTGATAAATTTGGACTCTAAGATATACACCAGAGTCCTGGCCACTAGGTTATCCCCGCTACTGCCTACCTTAATTAACCCTGATCAATCGGGCTTCATTCCGGGCAGGCAAACGCATGACAATTTGAGAAGACTAATGCACTTGATAGAAAAAATTGGCATCACACACACGCCAGCAATACTGCTCTCACTAGATGGGTGGAATGGTCCATGCTATTTAAAACACTTGAGCACATGGGATTTGGAGACCACTACATAAACATGGTCAAAGCCAACTACACCTCCCCATCAATAAGAATAGCGATAAATGGGGAAGTCACAGACAGGGTAATGATTACCAGGGGAACCAAACAGGGATGACCGCTATCCCCCCTCCTATATGCCATCTTTCTGGAGCCGCTACTAATTAGAATCAGGGAATCTACCTAGGTAAGGGGGATTGAGATGGCAGGCAGGCAGCACAAGGTAATAGCTTATGCAGATGATATGCTGTTGGCCCTTGAAGACCCGGGGAGGACATTACCACACACCATAAAAGAACTTGAGGCATTTGGGGAGATCTCTGGCCTAAAAATGAACAGAAATAAATCGGAGATCCTGCACTTGGCAGGGGAAAGAGGGGCACCGGAACGGGAGGCGGGAACATTAGGTCTAATAATTGCGGAGGAGGTTATCAAGTATCTGGGTATAATGCTCACACATAAGGTGTAAAATTACCCCCCGCTCCTTGCTAGAGTCAAGAAGGATTTGGAACAATGGTGTCTGCTAATGATATCATGGTGGGGTAGAATCCAGGTGGTGAAAATGAGCACACTACCCCGGTTTCTGTACTACTTCCACACCCTACCGATAACACTCCCAAAAACATTCTTTAAGGCACTGTCAAACAAACAAGGAAAGGCATCATGACCACGGTGATCGCCCCTTTCACGCCCTTCTGTGGGAACCCTCAATTCCCACCGGGACTAGAAATGGGGGCCTTTGAGAAATGGGAAGCTGCTGGGTGCAAATAAATTAGGGAAATGTTCCAGGACAAAGAAATAAGATCATTTACAGAATGTAAATACATGTGGAACTTGACAGAGGCCGGACAGGTATAAATATGAGCAGCTCAGACATTGGCTTGCTACACCAGAGGTCACCCAGGCGGCCACAAGGGAGTTAATTAGAGACCATTTGTGTTATTAGCTGGGAAGGAAAGGTACCTTTGTGCTTTTTGGGACAGTGTATTGTACCTTATAGGTAGCCCCCTTGTCTACAGGATAGTCTCTTAGGATTGTCATCTAGTATAATAGAAATTCCCTGATAAGTAGTTATCCCGTTTTTTCTACCCATTTATTAGCTACATTCTATTGGTAAGTGTACATCTACAACCCATTGTGATTTATGTTACAGAGAAAGGCCACTGTGCATACTCTACGACCTGATCTTTTTGGGTTCATCTACTAACTGTACGGGTTAGTGTTGGTATCTAGCATTGCATTCTGGAAATTCTGTCAGTACTAAAAGACACTAATCTTACATATTTCCTTTTACAGCCATGGGGGTCTCGAGGGAATCCAGTCTTTCAATTAATTGATTCCTTTGTATGTTTCTTTGTACATTCAGAGGAATACATTAGTGGGAAGAATTCTTCTTCTACACTACAGGGTCAAGTTTATGAAGGAGAAGTCTGACACAGAGGGGTGGGAAGTAGGAGACTTCCTATTAAGGACAGACTGCACAGCCATAAAAAAAACATGCATATAGAGAAAGAAGGTAAAGGGAGCGAGAGGGTGGAGTGCCTAGGATCCAGGAACTTCGCATCTCATTGAGGAGAGGAAGATGGGTGGAGTTTGATGAGTTTTAGGATAATGAGGATGAGGTGGCAGAGCAAGCGCCTGAGCCAACTCCTCGGGTAGAGAGCTTGTGGGAGGGCAGATTAAGGAACAGGTTTGGCCATAGCAGTGTCAAAGAACTGGGGAAGTGGAAAAAGGACTGATGGGAGTAGGATGAAAATGCAGATGCCCCTTATACATAAGGGGGCTGGTAGGTTGCATTATGTGCCATGGGCGCAGATGGACAAAAACAATTTGAGAAAGGCACTCCCGCCCCTTGCAGCGGGTGCGGGAAAATGGACTTACATATTTGAAAAACAGACTGCCGGAGTACCCCGAGCAGTCGGTGACATATAAAGTTTATTGGTGGCAACTTTTAGAGACCAAGCTGCAGATGTGTGGGTGAAAGCAGGATACCCGGGAGTAACTGTGGAGAATGATACATGATTTGGAGCATCATTGAATAAGATTTGGGCAAAGGTATGGGACACGCTGCGACAAGTGTTCCCTGACACACCAGACCTACAGTCAATAATGCAATGCACTATGGGTGATGATAAAGCTACCTCCCAATTTATTATTAGAATTCAGGAGATGTCAATACCCTTTTTCTACTTTATCATTCAAAAAGGGTTTGCCCTGGGCCGCAGTGAAGCACCTCACTGAGCACCAAATCCGAGAGAATTCGCTCTCAAAATTCCAGCTGATGATCTCCAGAGGCCGCTGGTGTAGCAGAAAAGGGAATTCGCCCCTGTGGAGAGACCGGAGGCACGCCGCAGCAACCAGACACGGGCACACCTCCCCCTCCGAGAATCGCAGCCTGACACATGCGGCAAACAAAGCGACGGAGGGTGGAGGAAGAGGTGAGACAGGGACCCCCAACAGCTAGTGGACGCGGATCGGCACCCGTGTGAAGCGGAAATACACCATCAGGCCATTGGGGACCCAGTGGCCTCTACGGTGCCCAGCTGAGAGGGACGGGAGGCTGCACGGGCACATCGGGGGACAGCACGGTGGAAGTAGGGCAGGGGCGCCCCTCCCCCTCCGAGGAAAGCACGGACAGCACAGAGGTGGGAAAGCGACTGGGGATGGAGAAGAACCCAAGGCGGGGACCCCTACAACGCGATGCTCGCCACCACAAGGAGATAAACACAACACCTCGGGGATTCGGAGATCCAGCTCTGGCGCCGCTGACTGAGCCAGGAGCGCCGTGGAGCTCTGCGAGTGGAGGAGGCAGCACATCGCACAAAATCCAGGCTCCCCCCTGGCCCCTACTCCCCCCGCAAAGAAGACTGAGGGGAGTCAAGTCAAGGTGGGAGACACCCCCCCACCCTACCAAGTAAATACATAGGCCTCGAGCCACAACTGGGGAAGACTCCTCCCCTTTTCACCCCCGGTACTATAGCTACACGCAGAGGGGGGGCAGGCCCGAAAAGAGTGGAGGAGCAAGTCAGAAAGCATTTACCTCCAGACCCACTTCCAACAGAGGGGAATCTCACGTCCGGGGCTCCCAGGGGGCAGGAGAGAATATAGCCCCACCACAGTGGCACAAGGTTATAAGGCCTGTCCCCTTAAAGGTCCATCCCATCAAATCAGAAGGAGGACAGCAGAGGCACTGCCTCGAGGGTACAGCACAACCGTCCCCCATAGGGGCACTAGAAACACAGCAAGACCACCACAACACGGGGCAATGTCCAAGGCAAAGGGAAAAGGGGGTTCAACCCAATTGAACCCACAATCGGCCAAACAGGACTCGACCTTGCTTCATATGTGGTCATCAGATACCCCGGTAAACACCAGGGGAAGGACACTGGAAGACTCCACAGCTGACGCCATCCCCCCCAATTCGTCCAACCTTCCCCCGTCAAGGGATGACATGCACGCCTGGTTCGTGGAGCTTTAGGACAAATTCATGTTAATGATACAGGACCAATTCGCCACATTGAGGAACGACATGAAGCCGGTAGTCCAAGAACTGAAGCTAGATGTAGCCAAACTGTAAGAAACGACTGACACCCTTGAGACGATAGTACAAAACACAGAAGATGAAGCTCGACTGAACAGCGAAACGCAGGAACACCTAGTGAGGTAACCCACAATTTAGAGATCCAATGTGAGGATTTAGAAAATCAATCCCGCAGATCTAATATCCGCATTAAGAATATGCCTGAGACAGTTTTGTATAAGGATCTTAAGAATGCGGTTCAGGAAGCGTTTAGAGATATAGTTGAAGTGCAAGAGGCGGCCATCATTGGCCATCATTGGGATCGACAGAGCACACAGAGTGGGCCCAAAAAGAACAGCCGCCCCCGGGGGAAAGACCTGGAGACATGCTGGTAGCCCTCTCCTGATTCGCACCAGACCATACACACAGCGGTACCCTTATACTTTTCTTTCTCTCCTCTTTTTTCCATGGTATGACAATGTTGCAGCCCCCCCAGCGGACACTACTGTGGACGACAGCCGCCATCCTGAATGCCTTAACAGGGCACTTTTCACACCCAGCTACTGGATCCCAACCAATACGGTCCAGTCCAAGTTTGGTCCGCATCCTTTTCCCTTCCCAGCCTGGACACACCCAAGGTCAGTCATTTTAATCCCCCACAGACCAGAATACACATCCACACATGTTTCTGAGCCTTTCTTTCAACTGTTGACCCAATACTACCTGCCGTGGATGCAATCTCCCGAGCATGTCCTATATCTAAAACAGGTCATTTTTTCTTCTCTTCTCTTACACATTTTTTTAGGCTACCACAATCCTTTTGGCCCAGAAGAAGGCTGTTAATTCCAAAGCCGAAACGTCACTGCAGCAGGCCTCCGCCTGTCTTCAGTCAAACATCAGGGATTTTTCTTTTCCCGACGTAGACCAAGGATTGGCCATTACCCCACTAATGTGCAAGATTTCACCACAAATAACAGAGCTTGGCTTCACTAACTAAACTTCAAAATGTCAGACTCTGTACTCTCTAAGTAATGAAACACTTGAGATGTGTGCTCTTTTTCACCTGACCACAACGTTTTGTATACAGCTACCTAATGGCGCTCACAGAACATAATGTACTGAATTTTTGGTATAATTTTCTGTTTGGTATAATTGTACTATAACCTACTGTCATAACACTGATTGCATTAGAGAATAGTCTAGTTCTGTTAGCAGACTACAGTAGTAGCACAATTGTGTATGTTTACTTTTGTAGTTTCCGGTTCAAACATTAAGAACCAACTGGTCTTTCAGACAGATTTATGTAAAGGAAACATCCTCCTAGCTAATGTAACACTGTTGTCTTCATTCCCAAATACAGAACCTGTGTTTTGCTTTAAATGAGGGCAAACCTAGTGTTTAAAATTGTCCATTTTCCTTGATCCACACACTATGGCAATGAGTTTTTCTTGTTTAACGATGTTTATTTGATTTTCATTTATATTACATGTAAATAAACACACGTCCCCTGATTGAAAAGGGTGTATAACAATTGTTATGATTTAATCTAATATATTCTGTTTTTCCTGAAAATGTGAGTCCATTTTTAAGCTCTTGCAAGTTGGGAACAGGGTGATTACTCCTAACACCATTACAGTTCCCTCTAAATAAAACATTCTTAAATCTGAGAATTGTTTAACTTGATCGGTCGTTACCACTTCCCCAGTTATACAGCCCTCTCCTCGTACCCACAGAAAGAACTCATCTTAAGGAGAGCGAGGCAGGTAGACCATGTAAGGATGAACGGGTGGACATTCAGTTATACCAGGACCTGGCATCAGTGACATTACTAAAGAGGAGAGAAATGGCCCCACAGGAGCTAGTGACGAAAGAAATAAGGTACAAATGGACATTTCCATTCGGACTGATGTTCGAGTGGGAAGGTAAGCAAAGAAGAGTGACAACCTGTGAAGAAGGGCTCCGAATAATGGACCTGCAGGTAGAGGAGGCAGTAAACAGGGGCACCAAAGCAAAGGGGGAACAGCATAGTGTCAGAATCTGAGTCCTCGGATTCGTGACTCACCTGTTTGCTTCTTGTGGATTTCTTCTTTGAGTTTGCGGGTTTCTTTTTCCTGGACGAGCATGCCTTATAAAGGTAAGCTCTAGAGTCTCCTGAATCCAGTCTGCTGGGCTTCAGTAAGTGCACAGATCAGTGACTCCCGGGTGCGGAGGCGCCGGGGCTCGGCTTATGTTCAATGTTCCAGGACGGGTCCAGGATGGAACCAGGATAAGGAAGACAGGGTAAGTAGGTTCCGAATAGGGCACGCAAAAGGAATAGGAAGGGGGGACCAGGAAGGAAGGATGATGGTTACCAGGATTCGCAAAGGAAAGGGGGCTTGGTACCAGAACACAACTTGCCGGGCGAGGGGCGGGCAAGAAAAGCATTGAGAAGCGTGGAGGAGCCGGGGCATGTCTGTTTTCAAGGGAGCATGAGATCCACACAGATGACTAGACCGCACCAAAGACATGGCGTCGGCAATGTTGAAGGAGAACGGGGTAGTGGCTATTGACTGAGGGAACAGGCAGACCAGAGGGTCAATATCGCAGATTCATGACACATAGGAGGCCAAGAGGATGGGAAGTGGTTCGGCAAAAAAAGAAACAAATTGGAAAGGGAAGTACCAAGCAGATGACAGTGGAGTAGAGGAGAAACTCAGGCAAGACAAACTGTGGTGGACTGTCTCCAACTACAGGAGCCTGGAGAGGCAAACACCGAAGGACAATTGGAGATTGCAACACCCAGCGGCCCGGCTGGGGACCAGGAATGGACACACACTAAGGTCTGAGGAAGATGCGGGTTTAGGACTCCCCGCAAAGTTAAACCCGAGTTCACAGAGGACAGGGAGCAATAGGCGTAACGCCCTAGCATCCTTAGGTACCCGGCCCCTCCTCGGGATCAAAGTTGGTTTATTGTTAATAGTTGGGGGGAGTTAGGGAGTTTGGGGGTTCGGTGGGAGGGCGGGGTGGGGTATTCCGGAAGATAGTAGGGATCACGGCACTCGGGATCTTATGGCAGCCAATCTGGGCTAGAAGAAATGGGGAAGATCAGACTATTATCATTAAATGTAAGGGGCCTGAACTCTCCTGTGAAGAGGAAACACTTAAGAGCCCAGGATAGAAGGAAGGTTTGTCTCAGAGGGTAAAATGTATGGGTACAATCCGATGCTAAGGAAAAAAGAGCGGGGGTACTGATAGCAATAAAAGGGGAAGCAGATGCAACACTCTTAGACAAGCAGTCAGCTAGGGAAGGGAGGTTTGCGTTTGCCAATGTCTTGCTAGATGGTATCAGGCTCACTCTGGCATCGATATACTCACCGAACACGGGCCAAGATGGCTTCCTGCGGGACACTATGGGGAAACTGGAGGGGTTTGCGAAGGGACAGGTAATACTGGGGGGAGATTTGAATATGACCTGGCACCCACGATTGGACAGGAGTGCGGAGGGACCCCAAAGCCAGGGCACTCTGAGACCTTCTCTCAGACCCGTTGACGGGAGAGGCAATAAGGGACAAAATAGTAGAATATTTTGAACAAATCAATACAGGGGACGTCCCAATGGGAACAGTATGGGAGGCGTTCAAGGCAGTGATTCGAGGACATATGATAGCTCTAAAAGCCACCAAGGACAAGCAGAGGCACGGGTGAGAAAGAGAACTTGAAAAGAAAGTTGCAGACATTTGAGAGGAACTATTAACTCATCCCACCATAAGCCTCAAGGAGGCGCTGAGACATGCACAAGGGCAACTGGAAACGCTCCACAATAAAAAGGCAGAGATATCCCTCCTCTACCTCAAGCAAAGATACTATATCAAAGCCAACAAGGCAGACAGATACCTAGCAAGACAACTCTGCGCAAAGCAAAAATCAATGACCATATTAAACATCAAAAATGCACAAGGAGAGACACTAACACGCACCAAGGATATAGGGGAGGCATTTAAGGCATTCTATCAAAAGTTATACGCGACAGAGCGCCCGGATGAGGACAACCAGGACAGGTTCCTACAATGTCTCCCCATTCCAAAAATATCTGAGGTAGACAAATTGGCATTGGAAACCTGGATTAGTGAAGAAGAAGTGAAGAGAGCAATAGCAGGACTCCCATATCACAAGACACCTAGCCCAGATTGCTTCACTGCCCCTTTTATAAAAAATATGCGGACATTCTCACCCCAATTCTATCAAGACTATTAAACACCTTCAAGGAAAGCAGAAACGTAACCCCATCCATGAATGAGGCAATGGTCCTGGTGTTCCATAAATCAGGAAAAGACCCTTCCCTTCCTGGCTCATACCGTCCCATAGCCCTGATAAATTTGGACTCTAAGATATACACCAGAGTCCTGGCCACTAGGTTATCCCCGCTACTGCCTACCTTAATTAACCCTGATCAATCGGGCTTCATTCCGGGCAGGCAAACGCATGACAATTTGAGAAGACTAATGCACTTGATAGAAAAAATTGGCATCACACACACGCCAGCAATACTGCTCTCACTAGATGGGTGGAATGGTCCATGCTATTTAAAACACTTGAGCACATGGGATTTGGAGACCACTACATAAACATGGTCAAAGCCAACTACACCTCCCCATCAATAAGAATAGCGATAAATGGGGAAGTCACAGACAGGGTAATGATTACCAGGGGAACCAAACAGGGATGACCGCTATCCCCCCTCCTATATGCCATCTTTCTGGAGCCGCTACTAATTAGAATCAGGGAATCTACCTAGGTAAGGGGGATTGAGATGGCAGGCAGGCAGCACAAGGTAATAGCTTATGCAGATGATATGCTGTTGGCCCTTGAAGACCCGGGGAGGACATTACCACACACCATAAAAGAACTTGAGGCATTTGGGGAGATCTCTGGCCTAAAAATGAACAGAAATAAATCGGAGATCCTGCACTTGGCAGGGGAAAGAGGGGCACCGGAACGGGAGGCGGGAACATTAGGTCTAATAATTGCGGAGGAGGTTATCAAGTATCTGGGTATAATGCTCACACATAAGGTGGAAAATTACCCCCCGCTCCTTGCTAGAGTCAAGAAGGATTTGGAACAATGGTGTCTGCTAATGATATCATGGTGGGGTAGAATCCAGGTGGTGAAAATGAGCACACTACCCCGGTTTCTGTACTACTTCCACACCCTACCGATAACACTCCCAAAAACATTCTTTAAGGCACTGTCAAACAAACAAGGAAGGGCATCATGACCACGGTGATCGCCCCTTTCACGCCCTTCTGTGGGAACCCTCAATTCCCACCGGGACTAGAAATGGGGGCCTTTGAGAAATGGGAAGCTGCTGGGTGCAAATAAATTAGGGAAATGTTCCAGGACAAAGAAATAAGATCATTTACAGAATGTAAATACATGTGGAACTTGACAGAGGCCGGACAGGTATAAATATGAGCAGCTCAGACATTGGCTTGCTACACCAGAGGTCACCCAGGCGGCCACAAGGGAGTTAACTCCATTCGAAAAGTACCTCCTAACCTTCTCTGGAGCCAATAAACTAGTCTCCACTCTCTATAACTTTATCAACAAACGAGATGGAGAAATAAAATGGGCATCCATGAGAAGATGGGGCAGATTCCTACACAGCAGTGGTGGGGGCTGTGGGCTGGCATCCCAAAACTAACTCAAGCAGTGCAAACCAGGGAAATGTGGATACAAATAGTTACCCAATGGCACTACACACCGTAGAGGCACAACAATATGTACCCGGAAACGTCCGACTGCTGCTGGAGGGGGTGCTCAGAAGCAGGTACGTGGAAGCAGAGGCGGACCGGCTGGGGGCAACAATTGCCCAAAACTGGAAAAGGCAGGACCCACCTATAATATATACATGGCTGCAGAAGGTCTGGTCACAAAAAACCATGGAAAAGATTACTCACCACTTACAGGGCTCGAACAAATCCTTCATGAAGGAATGGGGGGGTTTGGAATATCTACAATCAGACTATATGGAACAATGGTGTCTGCACAATATCAAAATAACAGACATATACAGCTCATAGACATTTCCGAGAATTATTGGAACAAGGAGCACGTCTTGCAGGGGGGTAGGGAGGGGGGACTCAAGGGACGTTACTTTGCTAAAGTGCACTATGTTTATTTGTGAAAACAATAAAAATATGTTTTACAAAAAGGGTCTGCCCAAAGAAGTGCAAAAGGCACTAGATAGGATAGTGGGCATTGAGGCGAAGTGTTGGGCTAAAATTCAGAGCATCATAATACATCACTGCAAAAGAATAGAAGAGTCTGATAAGGAAACGGCACAGAGGAGCCAAACTGAGGAAGCAAAACTAATACAAAAGAAATTAGGCAAGGCTACTGTACAAGTGTCAGTCTCGACGCCGGCACAGACAGAGGTGGCCCTAACCCCCCGAGACTTTGCCAAAGCAAGAATAGCTGCAATGTGGTCAGAAGGAGGGCAAGGACAATGGCACGGAGGTCCATAATACCCCAACCCACAGTAGCAACAAGGAGGACAACAGCGAGGGAGAGGTGGGTTTCAAGGAGGAAGGCGAGGGCGGTTTGGAGGAATGGGGACAGAGAAGGAGGGATGGGATTATTGCAATGTTGGTACTGAAGCAAATGGGGCCACTTTTCAAGAGAGTGTAGAAGCAGGCAAGGAACGAGGTACAACTATGGCCCACCACCTCAAGCGCCACCACAAAGACAGGCACCTAGAATGACCTCTATGCCTTATGAAATACACCAGGCTTACACACAGCTACCCCCGCAGATACCTGGTCCACCTGCACAACAGCAGCAGGCAATACAACAATACACACCCCAGCATACACAGCAGCAAGCAATACAGCAACACACTGGCCAAACCCCATTCAACAGAACACCAAATGGTATGGTCACCCCTTTCAGAGGCGCTGCTGTGGTAGGGGGAACCCCTTATCGCTTCCTAGGACAAATGCATATCCCAACTAGGACACCCCACAGAGAACTCTTGCTTGTCCGGTCCTGTCCATGACCCTCAGCCCTGACAAGGAACCCTTGGTGGAGGAAGAGATAGGAAACAACAATTCATTTCATTAGTTGGCTTGGTTGCTGCAAAATCGTGCATCAATGAGGGGAATTTTGCGCTATCGGGCAACAGTCTTGACACACAGGGCTTCTCTGGGGCTATTTCCATGGTTCTGTATGCAAAAGATTTGAATATAAAAGTGGGCAGAAAGGTGGTGCGTGCCCCTCTGTTGTATTCTGAGACTTCTCCTGTCAACCTGCTGGGCAGGGATCTGCTCAATAAGTTGAACATGACAATCTCATTTACCGATCATGGTATTGTTTGCGCCAGGGATGTGTGCAATGAGGGCAATGGTAGTGATACATGCAATGGCAGGAGAAGTGAGGGTTCGTGGAATACCTCTGCACACGGACATGCTTATCTATTGAATGACAGTGCTCGTTGAGGCAGTACCACAAATTGCTAAGGGCTGTTTGCGAGTACCAACAGATTTCATTATCTGCCCTGTGGTGTCCCCAGAAATGGTCGCAGGCACCATCCTGTCTTTAGACTTACAAGGATTGTTTATATCAGCCAAAAGAGTAGGCGTGTTCAGCACAGACAGGCATGGGTGGGATGGGTGCACAGTACTCTGCATTGACCCCACTGTGCCCCTAAAAGAAGTGGCAGATGCAGAATTAATGAGAACAATGACAATGATGGGAGATCATAGTGGAGATGTACATTCCCTGTGACATAATGCTACAGTATCAAAGAGTTCAATGCCCCTTGATGGCCGTTGTGACCTCACCCCGTTCATCGAAACAGAGCAGTTATGGACCACGAATCCCCATGATTTTGTGCTCTTAAAAGAAGAGTGCACATAACACTAAAAGGAGGAGCAGTGCTGCCTGAGTAAAACAGCACCCACTATCCAGAGAGGCAGAAGAGGGAATTAAAGACACAATACAGGCCCTACTTGATCAAGGCATAATAGTGCCGTCCACAATCCTATGTAACACAGCTATATACACTGTGAACAAAGCAACAGGGGGCAATTTTAGGATGATCTAGGATTTATGCCCCCTAAACGATGTAGTACAGAAAGAGTTTCCTGTGCTTCCTAACCCCACTACCATTGTGTGCAGTGTCCCCAAACAAGCAACTCACTTTACTGTAGTGGACTTGAAAAACACCTTCTTCTCGATACCCTTAAAGCCTCACTCCCAATACCTCAAAGCCTCTAACCATGGCGGAAAGTGATACGACCATACTCATTTGCCCCAGGGGTACTGTAAGAGCCCAAGCATTTATATATATAATAGGATACTACACTCTGATTTAGGAAACATTCATGTACCCATCACGATTGTCCAGTACGTGGATGATTTGCTTGTATGCAGCGACAGTGAGCAACACTGCAGCAACGACTCTATCACACTGTTGCAATTAATGGCCCAAAAATGGTAACAAGTGGACAAAGCCAAATTGCAATATTTCCAGCAAGAAGTGCTATATTTGGGTCAGTTGATTTCAGCAAATGGCAAAAGGATAATACCAGACAGAGCAGCATCTGTGCGTGCCACCCCTGGCCCACCACAGACAAAGACATGCAAAGATTCTTGGGGCTGTGTAACTACTGTAGAACATGGATCCTAGACTATGCAGCATACAACCGGCCACTCCTTCAAGCCCTTAAAGACGCACAAAAAGACAACCATAGCCTCCAATGGACAGCTGACATGATAAAAAGCTTCAATGATTGGAAAGAAGCAATATCCACAGCCCCAGTACCGGCAACCTCGATTATATCAGGAGTTCTATATATTCTCCCATTCTAATGGCCAACTCATGACTGCTGTATTAACTCAGAAAAGTACCATGTGTCTATTACACCAGCACACTAGACTCTGTAATGCAGAGGCAATTTGCATGTGAAGAAGCACTTGCTGCAGCTACATTCACAATAGAAAAAAGTTCCACCATTGTTTTGGGCTGTTATGTCACTTTGTAGGTTGAACACTCAGTGTTCGCCATTCTTGAAAGATCTACATCTACCCTGACCACACAAAGAGCATTGGCTTATGAGGTTATCCTCTCAAGCCCACACATTGACATTGTACGATGCAAAACAGTGAACACTTCTACCTTCCTAACAGAAATGTGCACACACGAAGACTTAGCAAATCATGATTGAGTTACTTATGAAGGGGAAGAGGACAACCTCCCCAAAGCAAGAGACAGCTTGTTAGAGGGAGGTGAGATTCTCTTCATTGACGGGTCAGCAACAATTGACCAAGCAACAGGCCAAAGACATACAATGCTGCGGTAGTGTGCCTCGAGGCAGGCAAATATGAAACATTGATTCTGAAACGATTTCCAGGGCACTATACCGCCCATGCAGCAAAACTTATAGCGCTCATTGAAGAGCTGCGAGTGTCACAAGGTTGCCACATGACCATTTATTCTGACTCGGCATACGTCACCACAACACTGCATGCAGGTCTGTCACAGTGGAAAAGGAGGGGCTTCCGCAGAGCAGAGCGTTCCCCTGTACAACATGCTTCTCTACTGGATGTATTGATTTCAGCATTAATCCCAACCATCTGTAGTGGTAGTTGTCAAATGCGCTGCCCACACCAAAAATACAGACACAATCTCACTGGAAAACGCTTCTGCGGATGCTTCAGCCAAAATGATGGCCTGTCTTCCAGTCCTAGTAATTGCCAAGTGCATCCTGACCACACCTTCAAACAATAATCAACACACCTCATATACAGCCTTACCTATTGCCCAAATCATCAAACTGCAAGCCAATGCGCCCGATTATGATAAAGAAATGTGGTTGAAAAGGGAATACAAAGAATCTCCAACAGATTTACTGTGGCGACAAGAGTGCAGTGGCAAAGCAGTAATGCCATACAAACAGCTAATAACAGCTTTTGATCAACTCCACTATCCCGCCCAAAGCTCAAAGCAACACATTGCTGCAGACATACAGGAGGATTGGTGTGTGCCCAACCTTCAGGATCACCTCACAAACATGGTCATACACTGCACCACATGCCAAACCTTCATCAGAGGCATGATGCTCCGGACACTACGGGCTGTTCCGCGAGCTAAAATAGACTCTGCGGACATGAGAGAAATATGCAATGCTTCCTGCTACTAATTGTCATCATCTGCCCATTTTCATTTTCATGTTGGGTGGAGGCAGGACCTTGTGCACATCCGGATTCCAAAAATGCAGTGAAATGTCTGGTGCACAGATTTTTCCCTCGATGGGGTTTGTGTGATGTATTAAGATTTGATAATGGCACACATTTTTCAATGAGATTTTCAAGGAGATCATGGTATTACTTGCCAGTAAACACCAGATGAGTTCAATTTATCACCCCCTGGCCAAAGGCGTTGTGGAGAAGATCAACGACTTCTTAAGAGCAAACTGTCTAAACTTTGCACCATGTTGAAAAAGAATTGAGTGGATTGCTTACCCTTAGCCCTCTTTAGTTTATGCATACAACCCAGCAAAGATGACCACTTATCACTCTACGAGGTGGTAACTGGCTATCGCATAAGCACGCCCATATCCCTTGTCAGGAGAAGAATTCAAAGAATATTTGACAAGATTAACACGTGCCATTAAATGTATCTCCTGACAGACTGCCCCGCCCTGTGCAGAAGACTCATCAGACACAACTGCAACAAACTCTGCACCCATCCAACTGCCGCTACCTGGGGATTTCATTGTCCGAAGTGGAACAACCCAAGATTTGATGACTCCTATGAAGTGGTGTCTTCCACGCCCCTCGCTGTAAAAGTGAATGGGCTTCATTATTGGATACACCTATCAGATGTCGGCAAAGCTCCACAACATGCAACACATGCACATTAAAATTAAACAGACATTGTCCACCTACCTCAGTGATGCTAATTAAAATTACTGCATCAAACATGTTTTATAAAAATATCTCTCTCTCTCCCGCTCTCCTCCCCACCCTGCCTTTTGTGTGTTTTTTCTCGGATATGGAACCAGCGACTTCGAGTCCTTCAATTCATATTAAAAATGAAATTAATTATGATGTTAGCCCTAGATGCCTATATTATTATACATGCGGAATACATTTTAGTGCAATATTATTTGCAATTGTAATGTTTAGTTTAGGAATTATTGGAGAACTTCTTTCATATTCCGAGGTCATATAAAAGAGGGGGGAGGAGGGGATGTACTCTCAAATATAAACAACAGTACTAGACACTTGAATAATATTAGTAATGAACTTAATAACAATCTTACCAAATTAGCATATGAGTATGACTGTGAACATGATATTAGAACACTTGTTTCCCTCTGTTTTTAAAAGTATTTATCATAGTTCAACTATGCATGATGACACCAGCACCATAGGTGTGGCAAGCAAATCCACTAGCAAACCCACTAAATTAAACAAAAGGGTAAAATGGCAAGCACGTAGGGCAAAATATGGCACCTGTCCTGGACTTGGCTTTGACACCATTGAGGATGTACGACATCCTGACATGGCAAATAGCTGGTATACCTATATGAGTGCGGCAGGTAGACAAACAGCAAATGGTCGCTGTTACGTCTGTTCTCTGATCCTGCATGCGTCAGGGGCACCAAAGGTATTAGTACTCCCAGAAGTACCAATTATAGAGGCACACTGCCTGGTTCATCTTGCGCTATGTAGAGTTAAAGGCACCTTTCAGGCACCCATAGTACAACTTGAGTTCATCGACCCAGATCCTCTGCAATGTAACGACAATCTGAGAGACATTAAGGGTTTGCAACAACCAAATCTGGTAATTTAGGGATTTAGGGTAATTTAGTCCACCAAAAGCAAATGGCAAGACACCACACTTAGCTGTTTGGCAGAGGGCCTCCTGGTACACGAAGAGGAACTACTAGCTCAAGTGGAAGAGAAATGCACACACATATGGACAGAGCACCTCACAAAGTTGACATGGATTACAGCAATGGAAAAACCAGCAAAGGTGCACAGAGAAGAAATTTATGAACTTTTCTTCCACAGTAAAGGAACTATCTTTATCAGGTCCAATGAGAAAAGCAACAGAACACTCCTGATTCTAGACCCGAAGAAGGGCACAGCAACTGTGATGCACTACTACTGGGTTTTTGGCCAACAAGCATACTTGCACCTCCCACCATCATGGAGGGGCTATTGTTCTCTGGCTGTGCAACACTGAGGGCTATTAGTAATCCCAGAAGAACATTTACAAGGGGCCCAATCCCTGATATAGCCCCAACCGTCTCTCTGGCATTCGATGAACAAAACCTGTTACCACCGCAGAGTTTCACATCCTGCCTGGAAAAGGTCAATATGAGAATCTGAAAAGAAAAAAAAAGATCATCCAACTATCTATCCAGAGACTCAGCAGCACTGCTTGCAGAAATCCCTGATGAATACAGACTTTTCAGTTCGGGTGAGACGTTCTTTGCCTCATTTTTGTTACCAGGCATGCAAGCAGCAGCCAACACAAAGTTGCTGCAGATAGTACGTTGGGAACTGGTCCAGCTGGTAAATGACACCAAGCACGGGTTCAACAAGGTCAAGCTGTGTGCCCTAAGGCTGATGGCGATCCAGAACTTTTACGTCCTTGATATGTTGATGGCAATGGAAGGAGGTGTGAGCCAAAAAGTTAGAGTTTCATGCTGCACATTCATGCCTCCCGAAGACACAGCAAATGGGTCATTATCCCACATAATTGCAGCCATACATGGTCTGGGAGTTTGCATGAAAAAAGAACCTAGAATCCAAGGGAATGATTGGTTTAACATTGCATTTGATTGTGCCCCATCCTGGCTAGGAGCCATCATGAAGGTGCTGCTACCTTCCATCGTGTTCATCGTGGTCATCCTCTGCACCTGCCAAATGGGCCTTCGGCATTGTGCCAAAGCAGTGCTTAGTTGCACAATGTTGACAGTGTCAATTGGGGTTTCAAAAGGTACCTCGCAATACAAAAGAAAGTGCAATACAAACTGACCACCCCATCCCTCACTGGTCCCCATCCCTTATGGAGATGAAGTAGACAGGCTGTACCACACCAATATTATCCCACCCCCTGATCAAGAAATGTATGAGGAGGTATGGGTTGATATAGCAGGAGATGGGGGATGTATTTCTATGACATGCACACCTGAAGAGTATGAGAAAGCAGGATCAAGCTTGTGAGCAGTATCCAGAGCATGAATACCAATAAAGGGAACCCCCACCATATGAATACCCTGTAAGGAGGGAACATGAGCACATGCTTGCAGGAGATTTTGTTACTATAGAAGTGATGAAAGGGGGGAATGTTGAGAAGGGAATGACCCCATCCCACCCCCTAGGCAATTTAGGGTGAGGCGCATCCCATCAGAAGACCTGTGGCATATCAGGGGGCATTAACCACATAACGGTTGTTGAAAGCGTAATGAGACCTAACTCGAATCTGATGATCGATATCGGGAGTATTTTGAGGAAGTGGAACAATCGTTTTCAAGAAAATGCCTTCTCTGGTGTCCCATCTCGTAGCTTCGGGGGTGGCTTTGGTTTGACTTTCGTAACTAATTATTGGTATAACTTTATGTTTGTAGAAGAGTATTACTGGCGATATTGAAAATTGTCCATACTTTCGGTGTAACGCTTTTCCTTGCATTGCTAAAAGTTTAATTCTACTTATGAGTTCAGTTTTGTAAGGTTGGTCGGTGGGATGAGAGTTGGTGCTCACCCCTAAATATTTGTATTGGTATATTTGTTGCAGCAAAGCTTTTGATAGAAGCCAGTTAAATGTATAGCCTGCTTTAGATGAGTGATGGTGAAAAATGAGTATGTTGGACTTATTGATGTTGATTGTGAGATTATTGACTTCGGCATAATTGCTGAGAGCTGCTACTTTCCTCTGGAGCCCGATAGGTGTCCTATCTAAAATCACTAGGTCATCAGCGTGGAGCAGGTAGGTTATCACTATTTGGCCTCAGCGTGGATGGAACGAGCGACCAGCTTTAAGAATCGCATGAATATCATGGATAAAGTTTAAAAGGATTGATGCAAGTGGACATCCTTGCGTTAGACCTGTGTTTAATTGTATGGGATTTGTAAGAAGTCCATCAGTGGTGAGTTTAATTTTGATAGAAGTGCTAGAATAACATTTATAAATTAGAAAAATGATATAAATTGGGCAGCTTGTATTAGGAAGCTTTGTCCATAAAATTTGGCAGGGGACAGCATCAAAAGCCTGCTTAAAATGTATTAAAGCTAAAAAAAAAGCAGGTTCCTTTGTTTGGATTGCTTGTTTTTTGATGGTTGAAAGTATCATTGGATTTAGAGAAGTACCAATGCCTGCTACAAAGCTTGATTGGTATATATCAAGTTGATTACTCTAGGCCAGCCATTCTAGGAAGTCACAAAGTCGTAATCGTGCGAGACTTTTACCCGGGCCGTCTAAGAGCGCAATTGGTCTGTAGTTGACTGGATTATTCCTATCACCTTTTTTGAATATTGGAATAATGATAGCTTCTTGCCACGAGGGGGGAAATTTACCAGTGCGTATGACTTTTTAAAATATTATCTCAAGGGTAGAGGCCCATGCTTCAGGATGCGCTTTTAGAAGGGCATTGGTGAGATTGTCTGGTCCTGGGGATCTGGACATATTTCGCTTTTTATAATGATTAGTATGTCCAGTGTATCAAATACAAAGTGTGAAAGATCCGGGGTGGTCGCAAAGAGGGTGGGGCTGGTGCACTTGTTTTGTTGAACAGATTTTGGAAGGGCTCACTTCATTTGGCTTCACTTATTGTGTTCGATTGAAGTGTTTTGTGAGCATTAGTAGTTGTATTGTTAATCATGTGCCATATGTCACCAGCAGATTTGTTCATGAGGGCTTTTAGCATTTTCTCGGCTTCTTCTTGTATTTGTATAATCAAAATGTGTTTAATTTTGTTCTTATATCTGGTTTTTAGTATGGTCCTCTCACTGGGCTGTGTTATAGGAGACTTGGAACGCATTAGTACCCGTAATTCCTTCTTTAGCTCACCAATGGTGAGAAAGAATCTATATTTGTGTTTGAATATAGGGCGAGAGTTGTGTTCAGTTCGTTGTGTGATTATTTGTATGTGATTAGTGTAGAATAATTAGTCAACATCTTCATTGTGGTCGGCAAGTGGTGTTCTCAGTGTCTTGGCTGCTACTCTTCTACTTTGCTGATACTGTGAATGTACAGTAATCAAAATGTATGATGTAAATCCCCCAAATACCTGCTTTTCGATTTTCCATAGAGCTAGGATATTCGGCCTTAACAAAAAAGGGGAAAAAGATGAAAAATCAAGTGGTACACAGAAAGCAGCAAGGCTCAAGAGTCTTTTTAAGAAATATAAGAACTCCACCTAAACCTGACAATGTTCAAAGTGCCAAAAGATCAAGAAGGGAATTGGTGCTAACAGGAAATCCGCAAGAAGACAAAGCTCAAGATGTAAATGTGCAATTCCGTAAGTAGAATGGATGAATCACTCTCGTTGGACGTTTGTCTAAGTGATCTTATTGAAGTAATGGAAAATAATGGAGAGGCGAGTAGTTGGGATAGCTTCAACTTGGCAGACTGGGAGCAGATCGGTGCTCCTGTGCGATCTCAGCCGGAATCAAAATCTGATGTCCAACGACTGGCATCTAGCGGCATTAAACAAACAGTTAAAGGTAAAAATGGGCCACTTTATAAAGGAGGTACGGAGCAGACTCCTGGCGAATCGAATAAGGAGGATCCAAACCCAGTCGAGGTTTTCCAAACACTTGATGAAAAAAGGAAAAGCTGTATAAAAAAAAGCTAATCCAAAGTCAAAGGGTGAAACAAGTAAAATGACTCATAAGAAAAAGAAGGAAGAGATTGCTAGTGAAAGGCAAGCTCCCTAAAATGGAATGAGGCTAAAAAATTCAAAGGTAATAAAACTCCAATTAGAGAAAACATCAAGGGGCTCTAAAAGATTTATCTTGAATCGAGAAACTGTTATGAGTACCCTGTGGCAGATTCCAACTCTAAGATCTCTTTCCTCGAAGGACATTGCCATTGTAGAATTCCCTAAGGAAAGGAGACTTGATTTAGTAATCCTTCATCTAAGAACAGAAACAAAAAAAAGGATTCACTGCTGGAATCGAAAGTCAAACTATCTAAATTGGGATATGATTTGCTGGAGATGAAAAAACATGAAGCTACTTCAGAAAAACAATTAACCGAAAGAAGGTAAAGACCTCAGAGAACCATCAAGGGGGGAAAACAAAATCTGAAGCCCAAGCAGGAAGTATAGCAGGAAGTATAGCATCAGGTGCCAAAGAAAATATTAAACGCAAACATGAAAATAAGTAAAAAAATAAGGCGAGCGAGATTGTTCAAACAAAGGAAAAAGAGGTGAGAGCACGAGAGACTTCATTAATCAAAGAGACAGTTCGACCGGTTGCTCTACCCTCAAGAAATGAAGGGAAGAAAGATAGTTATACGATTGACAAGTCCAGCAAGTCCAGTAAACTAAAGCCAAATTTACAAAAAAACACACAGAAAGGAGAAGATTGGGCATGGATGGCCACTGCATTAGTGGCCAAGAAAAATCAATAGACCTTAAAAAAGACTCAAGATATAAACCTGCATATTGCCTCATGGAACACTCGAGGCTTGAAACATTTGTTTACAGGTGCGGACAATTTCCTGGGTTTCTATGAAATAGTATGCCTCCAAGAAACTTGAGTACGTGAGAAACCGATTTTTTGAGGGATACGAGGTATTCATCAAACCAGCCAGAAAAGGAGAAATGGGAAGCCCCTGTGCAGGTTTATTAACGATGGTCAAACTAACAAAAGAGCTCCTGGTGGTGGAACATCAAACCCTGAACCCTTTTGTCCAAATTTTGTCTATGAAAATAGAGCTGGATAACAAGGATGCAACCATACTCCGATTGAATGTCTATTGGAGTGAACATCTATGATTGAGGATCCAAATCAGTTTATTATCCTCTGTGGTGATCGTAACATTAAACTACTGAAGAAGGATGGGGAGAGCCCGAATACCGCACCACTGGGTGAAAAAGAACATAGCTGGAAGATGGCAATGGAATGCCGCTCTATGAAGATGCTAAATGGCACAATCACAGGGGACTTAAGTGGTGCAGACACCTGGGTTTTGCAGCACAAATTGTGCCTGTTTGTACTATTGTTTTGTTGAAAGCAACACATGGAAATATATTAAAAAATTTGAAGTGAAAAGGCAAACAAACAGTGGGCCTGCACTCCTTGGCATAGAACTGACATATGTCGGGGAGAAATACGACCGGCTAAAAACAACTCCGACTGAAGTATGTTGGGGCCAGAATAAAGTAAGAATAAAAGAAGGAAATCTTGCTGGCCTGATTGATGATTACAAGTGGTATACGACCGAAAATCCAAAAGAAGCTGATTATGGCTGGCTCCTGATGGACTATAGAACCAAACAAAATTCCAGGAAAGTAGATGGGATAACGAATAATCATGCTTATAGTAAAATCTTAGTTTAAAAAAGGAAGACAGATGGATTAGTCATTCCACTTCCCTCTTCGCTAATAAAGAGAAGGCAATCAAACAATCCTTGCCAAAATCACACCAGCCGTGGTTAATGGCTTTCGACCGTTAGGAAATATACGAGATGATTGCCAAATTAAGCTCATCAAGGGCATCAGGACCCGATGGTATCTCCAATCAAGTGATTAAAGATAACAAAGACAAATGGGCAGACTTTGTTTATCTGCTATTTGAGCAAGTTGTGAAAACTAAAACTATTCCACCGTCATGGAAATATGCTGTTGTGATACCAATTTTTAAAACAGGAGACCGCAGCGATCCTAGAAACTATAAACCCATAGTCTTATTGGATTCCATAGGCAAACTCTTTGCATCGTTATTGCTGCGCAATTTGAAAATATAGGCAACCAAGGTGAATATTCTGTATAAGAGACAATCCACCTTTGTTAGTGGAGTTGGTAAATCTCTAAACTTGTTAATTTAAAACCTGCTGAAATTAAAGGTGCTTGAAACAAAGAGCAAAATGTATCCGGGGTTTATAGAGCTCGAACAAGTTTTCGACTGTATAAAACGAGAACTACTCTGGAACAAATTAAAGAACTAGGGATGCCTGGAAGATTTATTAGAGGCAATACAAGCACTGTACTCGAATACAACTATTCAAATACAACTCTGTAAAGAGGGTACTCTAACCAAGAAAATAAGTACCTATCGGGGAATTGAACAGGGATGTGCTCTTGCACCCTTTTTGTTTGTGCTTTATTTGGCAGACATGATAGGCTCTCAAAAACAAATTGGGGCTTTTCCACCTATAATAAAAGACGGTCCAATTCTGTGGACCTTATAAGCGGATAATTTAGTCTTCGTAGACCTAACAGCTATTGGACTGCAATGGCAACTGCATTAAAGTATATTTAGACATCAATGACATGAAAATCAATGTAAGAAAATCTAAGATAATGATTATGCAGTCTGCCTACGGAAAGCAAAAAAGGGGGGAAAACTTCACTTGGAAGATAGAAAATAGTCCGCTAGAAACAGTGGATTCGATCATATACCTTGGAATATGCATCAACAAGAACATTAACAAACTTGGCCACTACTCATAAAAATAACAAAACAAGGAAGAGCCTTGTACCATTGGTATGGTACGTTTTCCCTCACTCCAATTGTCACCTTTTTAAGCAAAAAGTAACACCAGTTATAACTTATGGTGTAGAGTTGTTATTGAATTTATCCTGGAAAATCTGGGACTTATGTGAAGCTTTCTTTTGGCGGAAAGGTTTAAGACTACCTAATGCAGTTTCTGAAGCTGTAATAATAGCACGAAGAGACTGGTAAAAGAAAATCTGAGTAAATTGTGTTTGAGGATTATCTGGGAATGACGAAAGGTCAATGAATTGCCAGACTATCTGATGACATTTCCATCGCCTTATTACAGGGACTTGCTCCTGCCATGTAGGTTGAACATCTTGTCTTCTAACAAACTGCTTCTGACCAGGAAAATGATAACGGCACAGGAAGCGACTTGCTGCTTTTGCAAAGAACCAAATAGGATTGAAACAACTAGACATCTGATGCTGGCTTGTCCCTTTTTAATTGAGCAGATAGTAAATGCAATGCCATCCCTTTCGATTGAACTTAGCCAACATGGGCAAGACCTCACTTGGGAGAGGCTTTTGACGGCCTCGAAAATTGGTCTAACAATAGATTTCTTGATAAACTGTTAAAAGCAGAAAATGTATAGAGGAATTGTTTTGTAACTAAGAGCAGATGTGTTTAAACATGTTAAAGGTTGAAAGCTAAACAACCAATAAAACAATTAAAAAAAAAAACGTCTTCATTGTGAGACTACTTGGTCCCAGTCATCCTTTGGTTTAAAACAGCTATGAGGCTACGACTCCAGCGAAGTCGATTTTGGCTGTTATTAAGTTCTAGGGGTAGAGTGAAATGCTGAGTGTCTGCCACAAAATGCAGAGTCCAGTGAGTTTCAAGAATGTTATGATCACTGGCAGCATTTGGTAAGTCATGAAATGAGGCTTTGTTTTTGTTTGCATTTGTCGAGATAAAAACATAATCTAAAACAGAGGTGCTCAGGCCTCTAGACCATGCATAAGCAGGAGGACAGTCCTCTGAGCATGAGCCATTTATCATAATAACGTTTCTGATTTTCATGAATGCTATCCATTTCTCAGCTCGGGTATTGCATTGCTTGTTGGTTGACGGGATACAGTTCATATTAATATCACCTGCAATGATAATGGTCTGAACAGCATGGTCAAGAAAGGTAAGATCTAGGATTGATTCTATATGATCCATGAACTGGCTTTCATTGGGTGAAAGGGGGTTGCAGTAGATATTTTTTATTACTGCTGCAGGATGGAGGGGAGGATAGTGGTTAGTAGTTGATACTTTAATTGGTTGAATGCCTGTGTCCGGAGAGTGCCATGGTTCGAGGCAGAGTTGAGAGTCATTCCCAATGGCTACTAGAAGGCCTGCAGCCGGGCGGCCTCTGGCTGCATATGTTGCTAAAATCACGGTAATTTGATGATTGAGCCAGATTGGTGTTGTCATCATCCAGGTTTCTTTGAAAAGAATGATATCAAACAAATTTAAGGCTGGAAGCATTTTCAATACTAAGTGAGAGAAGCCCCTCTTGTTCCAGCTTCCCATAGAACAGGCATGCTTCAAGGATGTGGAGTTGAGCTACTGGGGGGCTGCGTGAGAAATACTTTCTCTTACTTGGCTAACCCACGACCATTTGGATTTTGGGGGAGGTGGCGGAATTGTCAGCTGTGGGGTAGATTGGCGGTCTCTTCTGCAATTGCAGCAAATTTGGTCAGGTTGAGTGATGCCTGAGGTCTGGGCAATAGTTGAGCGGGCTTTTGTGGCGGGGGTGGTGGATTTTGAGGTTCTAGCAGTAAGCCTCTTTGATGTAGTGCCTGTCTTTCTTGCCAGAGTAAGTTTTTAACGATTTTTGAGGGAATGCTGATTTCAATAAGATCCTGATTGGCTGGTATGGAGTATCTCACACACTCGATATCAGCAGACCTAATGTGCTGTAGAGCTGGGATAGAGTTAAAGATTATTAGTAGAGTGCACATGTTGGGGTACGGATCTGAGTGTAGTCTTTCGAACATAGTAATTACTATTATTTCAGTATCTAGCTGAACAAGTTCTGCCCATTGTGTTTCTGGTTGAGTCTCTTTGAAAGCTGGTAAGGGATTTGGTTGGTGGATGGAGGCGGGTTGGGTGCGATAGTTTTCGTCCTCCTTTGGAGGGACCTGGAAGGAAGGTTGAGCCTTGGGTGGGCGCATGGAGGCTAGTGAGTTGTTGCGTTTTTGGTCCAGCGTTTTGAACCTCGCAGGGTCAACGTTCAGGTTAACACAAATTTTGGTTTCATATCGCAATTTGGGGGGGGTATTCATGCAGACCGTGATGCACAGTTTCTGTTATTGAAATTGCATTATTAGAGCAGACTGCTAAATTCATGAGATCATCATTCATTAAATTTACATTTTCAATGGGATTGTTAGGTAGAGATACATTAACAGATGAAACATTGACAGGTTCGTTGGCTGTCTTACCTTGAGGTGGTGCCACAGACGCCTCAGGAGGGAGAGCTATTGCTGGTGGGTTGCCAAAGCCATTGGTTGTCAGACCAGTGCTTTCCGAAATAGATGCGTCCTGCACAGCTGCAGGGTGTATTGGGTTGGAGATATTTGCTATGAAAGATTTCATTTTGGATCTGCTGCTTTTTTTTGTTGGTATGGGCGTATTTTGATTTTTTTTCCTTTTGTTGTTTGGGTCAAGGAGGTGCATTTCCTGTTCCTTTTTCTTTTGCCTTGAGGGCCAGGACAGAAAACATAATAAAATGGAATCTCTGTACTGGTGTCTTCCAGCACAACTCCTGGTACAGGAATGACATCCAGCAGTCCAAGTGTAGGAAAGATGGGGGCATTTGTATTGGTACTGCAGTCTGAACAGGGAGCCGTGGCATTGGTTTGACCCTCCGTCCTGGGCTGCGGCATCACCAGAAGTGTCATTAGAGATGTAGCCGCGTCAGACCTATTCAGTTGGGTGTGATTGTGAGCAGCTTCAAGTAGACTAGGTAGGTTCCACACTAGCCAGTCTATTTTGTTGGTGAGGACATTTAAAGAGATTAATTGTGAAGCAGCCTTTTGCTCTAGTACCTCAAATAGTATTGTCAAAGTGCATATGCTGGCATTGTTGGATGTGAAAGCTGAGTCTAGTGCAGGGTTCACTGTGGAGGGAAAACCAAAGGAGGGTCGTGGGGCGTGTTTAGAGAAAGAAGCCCCCATGGATGAATCCAGGTCAGCAGAAGAGATGTTGTGGTTTGGGTGATCATTAGAGAATAAGACCAGAGAGGTGGAAGATCTGGATGTAGGTTGAGGTCAAGGGGCAAGCTGATCTGTATTCCAGAGAATCTGATTAGACTGTGAGGCTTATGTGGAGTGTGTTTTAAAGTCTGTGCAAGTGCCTGGAGGCGGACATGGAAGTGTATTTTTTGTTGGTGGAAAAGGCCCGGTTGAGTTTGGAACCAAGTGCTGTTGCACAACTTGCGAGTATAAGTGTGGGAAGAGGAGGGAGGAGGTGATGCTGAACCGGTTGGGGATACCGCATGATAGGGCATGTGGGGCTGAATGACAGTCTGTTTCGAGTGGGGAAGCATGAGTCAAGGGACTGTGCGGTGTGTGGGGTGCCTGAGACTGGGACATTTTTTGCTTGCGTGTGAGAGGCATGTTGAGGAGAGAGAGCTGATGAGGGTTCGGATGTCTGCGCTGGGAGTGGCTGAACTGAGTGGGAAGGCTTTGCTGGGAGGAGTCAGGGTGAGAGGCAGGGAGCGGAGCACTGTGCTGCTAGATTTTGTGGGGCAGACGGGGCGGTGGGAGGAGTTATGAGAATGTGAGGGCTGTGTGTAAGATTGGTGGGGTAGGTGCGCATCATCCTTTTGGATGGGGAAGCGCCTGCGTGGGTCCGCCCACGCATTCGATAATTTGAAAGAAAGAAAGGATCGATGAGGAATCTATTGTATGAATGGTGGCAGCAGTGTGAAGTGCAGGTGGCGGCTCTACCATGTGGGTTGGGGTGTGTAAGGATTCCATTTCGTTGCAAGGGACTATCGGTGAGGCACATGACTGCATTGTTGTATCTGATAGTATAGGGTTTAGGTCATTATCAGCATGTGGGAGTGTGTTTGCAGCAAATGAGACCGCAGCTTGATATTTGGGCCGTTGTTTATCAGTGTTCATAAGTGGCATGCTGGCTGGATCCTCATTAGGTGTGAGGAACTTCCTGATGTCTGTTTTTGTGGGGGGATTGTGAGTGACAGTTGTCACGCGTGAGGGAGAACGGTTCACAGGAGTTTTCGGAGTGATATTCCGTTGAGGGAGTGCAGTTTGAAGTGGCATACCTATTGTCAGCCTATAAGCTGCCATGATGAATTTGTCGAGATGTGAGGCAGGTTAGCGAGCTAGTAGACTGGGTTGTGTAATAAGGGTGTGAGAAGGTAACGTGCCAAAGTTTGCATGAAGGGTGAGGGGCTACTCAGGGGCCAAGCTCACAAAGTTGGGATGGCATGCCAGAGGTAGCATAAGAAGTGAAATGTAACTCAGAGCGCTGTGCTCGGAGCACAGCAGTAGTGTGCCAATGATAGCACGAGAACTGAAATGGAGCTCGCGGAGTCAAACTTCAAATGCTGGATTGTAGTGATAAGATTAGCACAGTAGAGAGGTTTGAATCGCGGAGCCGAGTTCAAAGTACTGCTGAGTACTGCACTGCTGTACCGCGGCACATCGGTCAGCAGTCAGTACTCTGCTGGTACTCTCGCTAGCTGCATGCGCGTGCTGGTGCGCACTTGTTCTTCTTCTTGCTGATAGATTTTTATCCATCAGCGGTGATTTTTTGGATACCGAGGCTTGAGCCTCATTACTCCATCTTCTCGGGTTGAGTGTGCAGTCGTGGGTTTGTATTCTTCTTGGTCTGTGTGGTCTTGTCACAGTAGGGCTGGTTTCACCTGGTCTTCGCGTGCTGGTGCGTGTCGGGAGTGGTTTTATAGATCGCTTGTGAAGGGGCGTGGCCAGGATAATCTGGGTGGACTGATTAAAGGATTACAGCTGAAAAGTTCAAAGAAGCAGTCCGTAGCACGAAGGGCAGTGTGCTGAGCAGTGGAGCAGTCAGTACTCTGCTGGTACTCTCGCTAGGTGGAACACAAGAATACAAGTATATGAATGAAAGATGAGGTCAGCCTCACAAAAATCTTCTATGGCCTATGCAGCTTTTCAGTGAAGTCATAAAGACAAACAAAAACAAAACTGTGTGGCAATGCTATCTGTTAGTAAACATTATGGGCCTGGTTTGAAAGATTATTTTTTCAATGGGAAAATCAAAGTCAATGCTTGCAGAATAAATTAACTAGTTGTAGAAGTGCCTTCTTACTGCTTGGGAACTTGTCATTTAAACATGACACATGCATTAGAAATGGTAAGCAAGCATTTAAGTTGGTTTAGAGCAATTTGACCTTGCTGGGTGGCTGCCCTTTTCTCAGCAAGCGAGTCTGTGGACTAGGGCGGCTTTTCACCTGTTCTGAATTGCAAAGACCACACAGCAGAGATGCACGTTGTAGCTGGTGAGTATTCCAGGTAGGGCAGGGCAGGCCCGGGACATGTTTGCAAGTTACGCTTGATTTGGTGTATCATTGATTAGCCACCTGCTTGATTGAAACATAATAGAGCTTAAATGTTCATCTTCCCCTCGCCACCCAGTGAGCAAGGTGTGACCCCATCTACCCCCAGGTGACTCTGAGAACTCGATGAAGACATGCGTTTGAACTCTTCTTGTGTCTTCACTTGAAGACATAGGAGACTTGACCTCTCCTCCAATAACCTCCACGGGACAGTAAAACAGAATGACAGTAAGTGTGCAGGCTCAGCTCCCGGAAAGTATTTCCGGGTCAACCAAAGGTGGTTACTTGGCCATTCTCTGATGAAGCTAGGCTTTATGGCAGTTACCTGCACTAACAAACTGCAGTGAGACTTGTCTGTCTCCCAATGCCCCCCAATCCTATTGGCCTGCTTGTGCAAGCCAATTAGATTGCACAAGCAAGCCATAGCCAGGGATTAGGGGTAGGGCAGGTGGGTGGTGCTAGAAAGAGTAGTGGTAGGATGGGTGGGGGGTACAGATAGTGAAGGTAGGATGGGTGGGGTTTTTGAGAGTGGGTGGCTGGGGGTAGAGAGTGGTGGTAAGGTGGATGGGTGGAGGGTAGAGAGAGTGGGGGTAGGTGGGTGGGGGTACAGAGAAAGGGGTAGGGTGGGTGGTTGAGGGTAGAGAGAGTCGTGGTAGGGTGGTTGGTTGGGGTAGAGGTAAGGATGGTGGGTGTAGCAAGAGTAGTGGGTGGGGTGTGGGGTAGGGATAGTGGGGGTAGGGTGGGTGGTAGTATAGAGAGTGGGGGTAGGGTTGGTGGGTGTGGGCAGAGAGTGGGGGTAGAGAGGTGGGGGTAAGGTGGGTGGAGGTAGAGGGCTATGGGGTACTCTGGGTGGGGGCTGCAGTGGTCTCTAGTGTAGCGCTTTCCTGGAAGGGACACTCTTAAAGCAGGCGCTACATGCATCTTGTTTTCTCCTTGGCAGGAGAACACTCAGGATCTCAGTGTTGCTTTTGTTCCAGTCAGCAGGCATCGCTGGCCAATCTGGAGGCTTGGCAGCTTTTTAGGCAACCCACTTAACACCAGGACAGGAATGGTGCTTTTTGTTGCATCTCTTCGATTTTGTGAGTACTGTATGTTGGAGACGACACAAAGCTTGGAGGTGTTTGGTTATTTGCCCACCCCTTGATTGACCAGGTGTATCGAGTATTAGGCATTTGGCAGGCACTGCTATTAGAGGCCCACAAAAGCCCCAACTGCTGGCATTGTATGATTCTATTCTTCAAATGTTGCCTTAAGCACGAGCTGTGTGAGTCACAGCCCCATCCTACATCCTATTGTCTTGGGACCCCTCCAGGCCTGGCAGCTGCTTCATACGCCTCCAAAAACTGGCAAGAGCACTTTCCGAAGGAGTGCTTTGTGAAGGCATTGTATCCACACGGAAGTGAAATTCCCAGATTGCAAATTTCCTGCAAGTCAGTGAAGTGCTCCCTGGGAACCAGGAAACCGATATCCGCTGAGGTTCTGTCCATGATGGCCACTCCTTTCCATGAAGAGGGCACCTCACAATCCATGCCAAGACTCAGGAGGCTGTCACTCCTGCCAAGCAGGCAGTGCTTAATCTGTAAAAAAATAAGTGCTAGTGCCCAAAAAATATTGGCCCCATAATGCCAGGCGCGGTGCTGCCCGCAGTGCGGGCGCGTGGCCCGCGCCAGTTCAGTGCTAGACCTACCTAGATCAGCCAACCACCAGCCCATCACCCTGCTGCTGCTCCATTTCACATGTTTGGCGCTGCAGCAAGTGGGAGCACAGGCTAGTAGTGGGATGGATAGGGGAGGGCACACATGGGAAGAGAAAGTATAATTCTTTAACGTTGGAAAACACTTGTTATTTTTTTTATTTATTTAATTTGTCCATGGTTCAAAATGACCTTTACAAAATATTCATATTAAAAAAGAAAATACAAATATACAATTAAAACTTTAAAATATTCCAAAAAGAGACAAGAAGAGAAAAGGTACATTTTTAAACATAACAGACAACACAATCTCCAATTTCTTCTCAAACATCTGGTACATCAATATTGTTCTTTCCCAATTCTCAATATGTTTCAAAAGCCATCCCAAAGCATAAATCAATGGCCGATAGTTACAATTCATCATTCTGTTCCACAGAAATTCTAAGCTGTCCTCAAATTGGATGTTTACAAACTTCATCAACAAATTAGTCCTCTGTATTGTAAAGTGATTACAATGTAACACACGATGTTTCAGTGTTTCCACTGGTTCATTAAAACACTTGTTATGGTAGGTGCAGTGGTTCCAGCATTCCGGCATCCCCAGAGGCAAAAGAGTGCATTTGAACACACTTCTAAGTTCTAGACCACACTTGTTAGCTGTCTGGACCATATTTGCTGGCGTTGAAGTGATAATGCATTTGATAAAATTGTTGCAAACCTGTGGATGTTATCTTATTTGTCAATTTTGTAGAATGAACCCCACCGCCCACCCCCTCCCACCGGCCACCCCCTCCAACTGCCATGTTTCCCAAATGGCTCTGAGTGGAGCTGGGGTCTCTTGTGAGACTCACACTGAGAGTATCTTTCTGTTTTGACGTACACTAGGAAATATAATAGACTGTATGCACCAAACATGAGGGTAGGAAAAAGAAAGGCTAATAGGACACAGTGGGCCAAATCTGTAGTTATTGCAAGTGAGACATTTTACTAACACGGCAACGGTTGGACTTAACATGACAGGATGTTACACTGTACATTATTTTATTAACCTCTATCACAGCACCCACAGACATATGTTTGACTTGCCTTCAACAATGCAGAGGGGAAGAAGGGGGGAAGAGTGACCCTTTGCAGTTGAAGTCAGGAGAGATTACATTATTTGCCTGGGTTCACACACTTATGCTGAACAGCAGGCACCTCCCAGGGTGCTACTAATGCTTCATAAACGTACCTAAAAGCTTTACACATAATAATGCTTTCAATTGAGAAAACTAGAGCGAGTTAGGGAATTAGCCTAAACAAATGATTACTGTTTGTTTCATACTTTGTAAGTAATTTATAACATGCACAGGGGCAAAGCACAGGGGCAAAGCACTGGTCTTGGAAGCCAGACCACGAAAAGAAACAGAGGTTTGAATCCCAGATCCGTGCTTAGAATCCGAACTCTGGTGGTAGTAGGTGCGTTATAAAAAAACATCAGCACAAACAAATGCTGCTCTGACTTATCAAACCATAGCTTTAGCACACAAGGGCATGTACAAGAAGCACCTTGGAAATGGCAATATGGTGAGTAGCTATTTTCGTTTTTGTTTTACTGCAGCCAGCATTTGTATTGCTTGTCCAATTGCCCCATGGTGTAAAAAGGATGTACCAGATTGAACACTTTTTATTTGATTCTGCGACAAGGAAGAGATTTCAAATTTTTGAAAACTATAAAGATATTTACAATGTTATTTCAAATCCGTGATTCGATAAGGGAATGAGGACAGCTATTGTGAGGCTTAAAATGTGAGCCATGATTTCGATTAGATTCCACTAGCCTGAAGCAAAATATAGAGACATTGCAAAGGAAGACTCTTGTAAATCAATAATAAAAGCTGATCTCGCTGTTACCCAACCTCCTTAATCAGAGCTGTCTTGCTGAAGAAGATGCACGGCTCAACTGTCAAATCAGAAAGCAATACATGCAGCAGTAATAAAAGCAGCTAATGCAAATCAGGCACTTGTAGATGCCGCTGGGACAGGAGTAGTAGACAGAAGTGGCAGCCGAATTTCTTCCAACACATCCTGAGCTGCTTTGAGTGAAACAAACAGCACAAGGTGCCTGCGATGAGGTCACACTGACTCTCCCCTGCAAGCCCTCTCATTACGCCCACCTAGCCTTCTGTTAGAGCAAGCTAATGACGTTTTTCTTTGGTATATATATGCTATCAAGAAGGGCAAGTTGGGTGAAAAGACAACAGGGCAGAGGAAAGGAGCATTAGCAGTTGTACCAGGCTCGGACTGGCCTACTATAGTGCAATTGGCCCAGGGCAGAACAAAAAACACAAAATGGTGTCAGGGTGGGGGACAGGGGGCCAGCAAGGGGAAGAGCAAGGCTCTACTTTTACGGACATGATCGTCCGTCCCCCTGCTTACCTTACATTAGTATTGCGGCGGCCGCAGACCACCATATCCACGGCGGCCGCCACAATAATAACGTAGGCATTGGGGCAACTTGGATTACCTTGCCGTGGTCAAAGGTGGGGGGTGGAGGGTTTCCAGAAGGAGGGTAGCCAGCCAGGGGAAGAAGAGCAAGCGTTGCTGTAGCGAGGCTCTTACTTGTATCATGATCGGCTGCTTACCTTACATTATTCTTGCGGTGCTGGTGGGCCACCATATCCATGGCGGCGGCTGCAATAATAATGTAACTATGCCCAGCCGACATGATTTACAAAATTGCATCATTCTTCACACACGCAGACCCGGTCCGAATCGACTCCGGACAGAAGAAACATAAGTTAACTTAACTTACTTAGAGTGCCGTTGTCGCACTGAGCAAAAGCAGGGCCTGCCCTGGCGTGAGGACATTAAATGTGCAACTAGGCCGCGCTGGAACATCAGCTAGGCCGCAATGCGCACATGGGACCACACATGCAGGCAGGGAGGAGGCTCAGGCTCTGCTCTCACGAGTCGAGTGAAGCCACGCCTTAACAAGTGAAGTGAAGGTGGCGCCACTGCCTCCAACAGACCCACGTGACCTCTCCCCCCCACGTCCCCATGGCATTTCCCTGGCTCACAAGAACAGCCAATGAAAACTATACATTCTGTGTTACTATACAGAATGTATCAAACACTGCATAGTAACAACAGAATGTTGGTTTTCATTGGCTGTCCATGTTGTGAACTCCCAGGCCCGGCCTGGCCCTGCAAGCAGAGCAGACTCCAATGAATGATTTATGATGGAAGATTGCAGGAAAGTTGAAACAACAAAGCAGTTACAATCATGTTCCGGTGCCCAAAAAAGAGTGCCGGTGTTGGCCACCGCCAACCACTGGCACAAATTAAGCACTGCAAGCAGGTGCTCCACGCAGGTGCAGGGTCACCTCCCAGAATCTGCTGCCAACGCATCTTAATTGCAACATCTGTGCAAATGAACTGGTGAAGGATAGTTGGTGAATTGTGTTGTTTTGTGGAGGGCAGGATAGGCTGCTTTCCCAGAGGCGGTTGTTTGCCAGCATGCTAACATTGCCTATTTCTTTCAAGGAAGGCTCATCTTTTCGTTTTACTTACATTTTGGGACTTATTGTTTTGCACAGCAAGTCCAACAATGCTAGGATAAAATCAGGACTGGTTGAACATCTCAGAAATTACATGCCACATTTTGGCATCCATATGAATTGGCACGCATTGGCAAGTAAGCCATTACCTCTCAGAAATCTGCATAGAAATAACACTGGCAGGCCCTAAATAGCACAAGGAAAGGTGTTACGGTGTGATAGAGCTAGCTCCAAGAAATGCCATGAGGATGTTTGGAATGGCGAGGTGCAGTTAGTGGGTGGGAATGGCCAGAACGACTAGTATGGCCATAGGTTGTCAAAAGGAGGGTAAGTAAGGGACTTTAAAATAAGGAGACTTTGTGCTAATGGACTTCCCACACTAAATGCATTTTGCACTTTAATTTATTTTTGGGCAAGTGCAATATTATATGTGTTTTACACTTGGGAGACTCAACAGTCTTTTGAGCAGGAACATGTTAGGGAAGTAAATCCCAGTGTCTTAATGAAACAAGCATTGGCAATGCGAACAGTTTTGGCTTTAGTTTAGGCATGGGAAGGTATTTTGTTTTATTAAAATGCTTTGGTTTAGATCTTAAACCTTTCATTTTTTTCCGTTTGTCAGCTATACATACATAAAGAATTTGGGTATAAAATGTGTATGAGTTTTCTTTCTATACAAACACGATTCATCACGGGTTTTATACGCCTCCTTTCATGTCTCAATTTCACCTTGCTGGTTTATTTTGTCTGTAGAGATGTTGCACCAGAATTGAATGATAGTAGTTACTACTTTCCTGTTATTACCCAGCAATAGTTGTGACCATCTTTCACTAGCGTCTAACTCCATGGTTGGCTTGAGGTACATATTGGTGAATAGCTTTTGTTTTTCAGATGGCGCCACACATTCCATTATCACGTGGTAAATGGTTTCAATAGTGTCTGTTTCTTGGCAAAATCTACACATCTATTCATTTTTTGGTATTTGCTCGTTTGTCCTATTACCTCACATGTGGGGAGTAGATTTAGGCATAGTCTCATAAACGTATCACGGATCCCTCTATCCCGAAACAATTTTAAGTTGTTCAGCAGTTGATTTATGGCTCTTCAGTCACTTTTGCAGAAGAGATCAAGTTTGTATCGGCTTTTGGTTTCCTTCGTAAGTATCCAGTCATTTCTTGACAGTTTTTGTTTTGCTTTTTGTGGTCTTTGGATCAGCATGTCCATGGATATCTCTGCAGCTATCTTTTTTGTGTCAGTATGTTTTTTTCCATATCGTTAGGGCAGTAGCATTGGTCGTTATTTGTTATGTGGACAAGATCTCTAATGCAGGAATTTGTTCATAGTTGGTCAATTTTCTGTAGAGGTCTGACTGTTTCCATATGACAATGGAATCAAGTGCCTGTAAGCCAAGTTCATGTCTGATACGGGGCATTGGTGTTGAAGGCGGCAGGGATAGCACTTTCCTCTAGAAGATTCCCTCTAGCTTAGTCCAAGTCTTGGGGTTGATGTTGATTATCGACTCTGCTCCATAGGTCATGATAGCTGTCACCTTCTTCATGTAGAATAATATCAGAGGCTCGAGGGATAATTTGCCGAATTTCCTGTGTAGGACGAGACCTTGGCGTGCTAGCGAGTGTGCCTTTGCTTTAAGGTGAACTGCCCATCTGTAGGATGTATGTTCAGTTCTGAGGGGGTTTGGAAGTATGTAGGATGTATGCATGTATGCTCAGCAGAAGTCTGTAGGATGTATGCTCAGCAGAAGTCTGTAGGATGTATGCTCAGTTCTGAGGGAGTTCAGAAGTCTGTAGGATGTATGCTCAGCAGAAGTCTGTAGGATGTATGCTCAGTTCTGAGGGAGTTCAGGAGTCTGTAGGATGTATGCTCAGCAGAAGTCTGTAGGATGTATGCTCAGCAGAAGTCTGTAGGATGTATGCTCAGATCTGAGGGGGTTCAAAAGTCTGTAGGATGTTTGCTCAGTTCTGAGGGGGTTCATGTTCCTACCTCCCTTGCATCATCTGGTCTTATAGCAGCATCCCCTTAGCACTTCCTCCACCATCCCGTTCCTATATCATGATCTACTGTCCCGTCCATGGTTCATGTTTCTACCTCCCCTGCATCTTCTGATCTTATACCCACATCCTCTTAGCACTTCCTCCACTATCCCGTTCCTGCATCATGCTCTACTGTCCCTGTCCCTAGTTCATGTTTGTTCCTCCCCTGCATCATCTGGTCTAATATCCACATCCTCTTAGCACTTCCTCCACTATCCCATTCCTATATCATGCTCTACTGCCCTTGTCCCTGGTTCATGTTTCTAACTCCACTGCATCATCCGGTTTTATACCCGCAGCCTCTTAGCACTTCCTCCACTATCCTGTTCCTATGTCATGCTTTACTGTTCTTGTCCGTGGTTCATGTTTCTACCTCTGCTGCATCATCTGGTTTCTACCTCCCCTGCATCATCTGATCTTATATCCGGATCCTATTAGCATTTCCTCCACTATCCCTTTCCTATATCATGCTCTGCTGTCCTTATCACTGGTTCATGTTCCTACCTCCCTTGCATCATCTGGTCTTATAGCAGCATCCCCTTAGCACTTCCTCCACTCTCCTGTTCCTATATCATGCTCTACTGTCCTTAACCCTGGTTCACGTTTCTACCTCCCCTGCATAATGAGGTCTTATATACACACCCCCTTAGCACTTCCTCCACTCTCCCATTCCTATATGATGCTCTACTGTCCTTGACCAGGGTTCATGTTTCTACCTCTGCTGCATCATCTGGTCTTATATCCACACCGTCTTAGCACTTCCTCCACTATCCCGTTACTAAATCATGCTCTGCTGCCCTTGTCCCTGGTTCATGTTTCTAACTCCCCTACATCATCTGGTCCGATTCCCGCATCCTCTTAGCACTTCCTACACTGTCCCATTCCTATATCATGCTCTACTGCCCTCGTCCCTGCTTCATGTTTCTCCCTCTCCTGCATCATCTGGTCTTATTCCGGCACCCTGTTAGCACTTCCTCCACTATCCCGTTCCTATATCATGCTCTACTGACCTTGTCCTTGGTTCATGTTTCTAACTCCCCTACATCATCTGGTCCGATTCCTGCATCCTCTTAGCACTTCCTACACTATCCCATTCCTATATCATGCTCTACTGTCCTTGTCCCTGCTTCATGTTTGTACCTCCCCTGCATCATCTGGTCTTATTCCGGCACCCTCTTAGCACTTCCTCCACTATCCCGTTCCAATATCATGCTCTACTGTCCTTGTCCCTGGTTCATGTTTCTACCTCCTGTGCATCATTGCGTCTTATATCCACATCCTCTTAGCACTTCCTCCACTATCCCGTTCCTATGTCATGCTCTACTGTCCTTGTCCCTGGTTCATGTTTCTACCTCCCCTGAATCATCTGGTCTTATATCCACACCCTCGTAGCGCTTCCTACACTATCCCGTTCCTATATCATGCTCTACTGTCCTTGTCCCTGGTTCATGTTTCTACCTCCCCTGCAACATTTAGTGTTATATACACACCCTCTTGGCGCTTCTTCCACTATCCCATTCAAATATCCTGCTCTACTGTCCTTGTCCCTGGTTTATGTTTCTACCTCCCCTACATCATCTGGTCTTATTCCCGCATCCTCTTAGAACTTCCTCCACTATCCCGTTCCTATGTCATGCTCTACTGTCCTTGTCCCTGGTTCATGTTTTTACCTTCCCTTCATCATCTGGTCTTATATCCGCACCCTTGTAGCGCTTCCTCCACTTTCCCATTCCTATATCATGCTCTAGTGTCCTTGTCCCTGGTTCATGTATCTAACTCCCCTGCATTATCTGGTCCGATTCCCACATCCTCTTAGCACTTCCTCCACTATCCCATTCCTATATCATGCTCTACCTTCCTTGTCCCTGCTTCATGTTACTACCTCCCCTGCGTCATCTGGTCTTATTCGCGCACCCTCTTAGCACTTCCTCCACTATCCCGTTCCTATATCATGCTCTATTGCCCCTGTCCCTGGTTCATGTTTCTAACTCCCATGCATCATCTTGTCTGATTCCTGCATCCTCTTAGCACTTCCTCTATCCCATTCCTATATCATTCTCTACTGTCCTCGTCCCTGGTTCATGTTCCTACCTCCCCTGCATCATCTGGTCTTATATCCACACCCTCTTAGCACTTCCTCCAGTCTGCCTCTCCTATATCATGCTCTACTGTCCATGTGGTCTTATTTCTTCTCATGAGGTTCTCTTTCCTGATAAGCCTTGAATGTAAATGTGTCGCCCCATTACTTCCTTGTTGAGCTCAGTTTAAAAGATCCTTGTGAATATTAGGCTGTTTGTACGTCTACCAGGCCTGCAATTCTGAGAAAGCCATTACAGATCGAGTAAATGGAGAAGCACTGGACTCCCAACATCAACATGCGTTGTTCATAAGCTACAATAAGATAAGCTCTGTTCTTCCAAAGGCGCTGCCTGTGGGGGGGCTGTGGAGTTCTGTGATCCACGGTTGGTGGTTACACGAGCCAGGGGCTCCATTCGTTGCTGTGTAGCGTAGGGTTGTGCTGGTTGTGGCAGCGAACAGTTAGTCGAATGCAGAAAAGAATCACTAAGCCAGAAGACCAGTCGTGGGCACACATCATAGTGCCACTGTCCTCTTCATTGCTTCAGGCTGCTCCCGCCACACTGCATGGTGAGGATAGCTCTCTGTGGTATACCATGCTTCTCTGTGGGGACCCAAAGTCCACCAAAAACACCTGCAAAGTTTCTTAAGTCCCTTAACAATCAGTATCACTCTCCGGGCACTGCAAGTTCTCCAGCAAGTTCATCTAGCTGGCATGCATGTTACAACAGACAGGGTACACGCCAAATATCACAACATGTGACTATTTGGGTCTCCAGCTCAATCTTCTCTCTCTTCCTCTAATGCAGCTCACATTCCTGCCTCTTACTCTTTCACACCATCAGTCCCCTCTGTAACGGTCCCCCGCATCACTTCCTGATGCTCTGCAGCAGCCGCAGCCCCTCCTCACATGATTTCATCCTCTTATTCCAGGCCCCCCACTTTGCTATGCTTTTTAGTCTTCCCAACCTACAGATCCTGCTTGTTTTACTTCATCCTTTCAGTTACCTGCAATTTGTACTTCTGCTAATCCATTGAGCTCCACTGCTCTTGCAGTGGGCCCAATGTGGAGCTCCACCCTCCCAATGCTGCTGCAGTGTGCCCAATGTGGAGCTCTACCCTCCCAAGGCTGCTGCAGTGCACCCAATGTGGAGCTCCACCCTCCCAATGCTGCTGCAGTGCGCCCAATGTGGAGCTCCACCCTCCCAATGCTGCTGCAGTGCGCCCAATGTGGAGCTCCACCCTCCCAATGCTTCTGCAGTGCTCCCAATGTGGAGCTCCACACTCCCAATGCTGCTGCAGTACGCCCAATGTGGAGCTCCACCTCCCAATGCTGCTGCAGTGCACCCAGTTTGGAGCTCCACTCTCCCAATGCTGCTGCAGTGAGCCCAATGTGGAGCTCCACCCTCCCAATGCTGCTGCAGTGCGCCCAATGTGGAGCTCCACTCTCCCAATGCTGCTTCAGTGCACCCAATGTGGAGCTCCACCCTCCCAATGCTGCTGCAGTGCACCCAATGTGGAGCTTCACAACTCCCAATGCTGCTGCAGTACACCCAATGTTGAGCTCCACTCTCCCAATGCTGCTACGGTGCACCCAATGTGGAGCTCCACTCTCCTAATTCTGCTGCATTGCGCCCAAGCTCCACTCTCCCAATGCTGCCGCAGTGTGCCCAATGTGGAGCCCCACCCTCCCTAAGCTGCCGCAGTGCGCCCAATGTGGAGCTCCACCCTCCCAATGCTGCTGCAGTGCACCCATTGTGGAGCCCCACCCTACCTATGCTGCTGCTGCAGTGCACCCAATATGGAGCTCCACCCTCCCAATGCTGCTGCAGTGTGCCCAATGTGGAGCCCCACCCTCCCTATGCTGCTGCAGTGTGCCCAATGTGGAGCTCCACTCTCCCAATGCTGCTGCAGTGCGCCCAATGTGGAGCTCCACTCTCCCAATGCTGCTGCAGTGTGCCCAGTATAGCTATACCCACAGTTTCGACCTGGCAGCCCCACTCCCCCTCTCTCTCTCCCTCTCTCTTGCTCTCTCTGTCTCTGTCTCTCCCTCTCTCTGTCTCTCTCTCTGTCACTCGCTCTCTCTCTCTTCTCTCTCTCTCTCTCTCGCTCTCTCTCAGTGTCTCTCTGTTGCTCTCTCTATCTCTCCCTCTCTGTCTCTACCTCGCTCTCTTCTCTCTCTCTCTCCATTCTCTCTCTTCTCCCCCCTCTGTCGCTCTCCCTCTCTCTTCCCTCTCTTTCTCTCCTTCTCTTTCTCCTGTAGATTGGCTATGTTGCCACACAGCCTAGAACACTTCCATTTTTTCTGTGAAGCTTTGCTCATCTATAACACATCTCTACACACACTATCGCTTTTGCAGCTCCACACACGTGGTGCCCGGAATGCATCCAGTTAACAGAGCTCTGACAGGGGACCCCTGCTGTAGCACCTTCGGTGGAATTTCCAAATAGCAGGCTTCACCCAGAAGAATGGCAGCACAAAGCGAAGGACTGTCTGTTGTGACACACTTGCTTTCATACCATTGCTTCAGGAGGTGAGAAACCTCTCATGCACTATTCCTCGGTGTCTTCTCCACTGAGGTAAATCCTTCACTCACAATGGCTGTCGAGGAGAAGAAAGGTTGTGGGCATACAATTTCCTGGGACCCCCATAGAGCTGCTTGCCATGCCCAATGTAAAGACTGGAGGGGGGTGTCTGTACTTCTGCTCTCTATATGGTAGAGGGGAGGCACAGAGGACCCCAGCCAAGATTCTTTATTATTGGTACGTGGTCGATTAATCAAGGCCTAGCTTCTCAGGAGGTGATGCAGGCCGGTTCTTAAGTACAGTGTAGTTCCCAAGCACCCACAGGAATGTCCACACACTGTATTAGTTCAAACACAGTCTTTATATAATTAATATTCAGGGTTATGTACAATATCACGATAACTCACTTTGTACTCGGTTATCTATAATGGCAAATCTACAGTTCTACGTGGTACCACAATTACTTTTACATCTCTTTAAAGGGCATCAACTGTACGGTTAAATGGCACACAAATCAGTTTGTAAAGGAAACCAACCATAGAGGTAAGAGGAAAGCAGTTGGTAAGACCAATTGGCAGAAATACTGGTCACTACCATTAAACACAGTTCTGTGTGGAGATCCCCCCACCTGGGCAAACTGTAGAATACAGATACAAGCCCAATCCATATATTGTTCACAAGAGACTTCCCAATCGTTCTACAACCCCAAAGTACCTGACGTTGTAGCGTTCCTCGTCGGGGAATCGACAGCCCTTCTTGAGTGTCCTCCCTTTAAGGCAGGAGTCACGGGTCGTCGAAAGTCCGTCGGAGAACAGGGTGAGCTACGACGGTGAAGTGGCAGCTTCGTTCCTAGCGATGCTCATTGACGGGGAAGCGTAAACGTCCTGCCAGGAAGAGGCGTGCGGGGCCCCTCGGTGTCGATAGTTTTGGACCGCAAAGAGTTTGAAGAACGGTGCCCCAGCAAGAGCGTCAAGCCGTCGGCATCTCTGTGGTTCTCTGGTAGCGGGAAACCGTCCGGTGGAAGCTCCTCGGTGTGTCGACAGTCAGACCTTCTCCATAGGGAAAAGACGGTGGAGATGCGGACGAGAGCATCCTTGGATTCAAAAGTTCTTAGGCAAACGGGAGCACGGCAGCTCCGGTCGGTGATGGCGGTCTTCGACAGTGGGGGACAACAGTCCGGGCGCTTCTCTTTGGGATTCCGCGGCAGTCCCTGTCTCTGGTCGGCAGCCTGTCGTAGGTCTGTCTACCAGGGAGCTTTGGAAAAGATCAGCTGGTGCACAATGGTCCCTTGTAGTTCGGGAAGAGGGTGCCTTACCAGGTCCTCTCTGGGTCAGTCCTTGGAGACACAGCAGCTTTCAGATTGTGAAGGAGAGCAACAGCAATTCTTCTCTTCCAGCAGGGCTTCAAGGTCAAGCTTCAGTTTCACTCCAGTTACTCTTCAGCTTCTGAACACGAATTCTAGCAGTGAGAGGCCCCCAGATATACTAGATGGTCTCCCATTCATTCTGCTGGGTCACACTCAGGCAACCAATTGGTTAGAAGGGCATTAATGCAGTCCAGCAGCCAATCAGGTGCATAGTTCATCCAGGCCATTCACTTCTCTCTAGACACTCACAACAAGTTATGTGTATTGGGACAAGCACCCAGCCATTCAACACTCCACACTGCATTCATACCAGTTTCGGGCAGGGCTGTCTCAGTCATTGTGTCAAACACCAGATACTAGACACCCACACCACAGAATGCGTATTCGTCACACACTCCATTCACACAGGTCCCACCCATAGGCGTACCCACAACATTCGGTCGTTGGGAAGGCTCCAGCCAGTCTGGTCAGCACTTCCCCACACTACCATATATGGAACTTCCACCCAACAGCCAGTCAGGGGGAAGGGACAGAGTCAGGGCTTCCCGGGACTTCGGGAAGAGCAAGGTAACAGGCAATGGAAGGCAAGAGGCCACAGGGTCCATCTTGGCTCCATCAGGAATCTACCGATTCCAATGACAGGGCCTGGGCATCCCAAAATGGAGGACGCTCAGGGCACCAGTCAATTCAGCACAGAGCTGCCACCAGACCATACCCTGCTCTGTGGGTCACACACCGGTGCCCAAAAACATACACTAGGGGCACAGGTTTATACCCCCACCCATGGGTGCCATAAGGGTATCCCATGGGGCTGTTCCCCAAAACCAAAGGAGAGAGCTGCACCGCCAGGAGTCCCACATGAACCCCTGCGCATAAAACATGTCACAACACACGATAAAAGACAGTAAAGGACAAGGATACGGAGGCCCTGTCCCTCCGATGTATTTCCAGCATCACACCCAAGACTTCAGCCAGATTGGGGGGAAATGCTTCAGAGCAGGGACGTACCTGTGAACAGAAGAAACCAGAGAAAGTATTGTGGCAAGAAGAATCCAGAACACGTCTCAAAGACATCTGAGTAGATTGGGGAATGTCTTACAAACTCTACACACAACACATGAAGCCAGGGGTCAGGCAGCAAAAGAGGGCTGGTGTCTACCACAAAAACTATGGATACATATTAAAAGGTAAAAAGCATCACCTGTGGAGTGCCACAGGGGGCCTACCCCTCCCCCTATTGTTTAATTTCTAAATCCTTCCATTGTGTAATGATCTGGAAGTTCTGGAAAATAAATTCTGCAATTATGCAGATGACTTCCAACTGGTTCTGGAAGTTACTGAGGACTATGAGAAGGACCAACTGTTGTTAGATTCAATTTATCAGATCATCAAAGGATGGATGTCAACTAACTGGCTGTGTTTGAACGCGGCTAAGACAGAGCTCATGTTGTTAGGTCCTAGACACATAAGAACCAGTCTGAGCCAGAAGTACGCACATTTTTACTATTGATGGCAGCCAGATAAAGGTTGTGCATAAAGTTAAGACTCTTGGCACCTACATGGAAGAAAGCTTAGACTGCAACACCCATGTAATGGCCATCACAAAGAATACAAACTACCATCTCAAGGGGCTCTGGCAAGTAGCACCTCTGGTCTCGATAGAAAATCGTACCAAACTTGTGAGTGCAGTGATCGTCCCTCATGTGGATTACTCTCATGCCCTACTGGGAGGTGCAAACAAGTCCGACATCCAAGAATTGCGAAAAACTCAGAACATTGCTACGGTGAAACGTTCTCAACTGACCACGGCAGCAAGCAAGACTACACTGGCTACCAGTGGCAGCCCGTAACCAGTTTAAGCTGATGTCCATATGCCATAAATGCATTTTTGGGAATGGCCCAGCATACCTGAAAGATTGGGTAAATATCTATGACCCCCAAAAAAACTGGAGAATAACTGAGGGTTTTTTCCTGAAACAATACCAGACCAAACGTACCTGGTGCCTTGACAGGGCTTTACATGTTCAGGGGGAAGGGCTTGGAACGCCTTACCCGTAAACCTACGATAAGCTGAGAACCATCTTGAATATAGAAAGCAGATGAAAACAGCGCTTTTAAATCAGTATGACTGATTCCTGCAGCAGTTTTGAATTATCTACTCTCTTGTCTCTCGGGGCCTGGATGCCCACGAGCTTTGGCGCGTTATAAATAAAATAACATAACATAACATAACATAACATAAAAGGAGATGATTCGCAAGGAGTGAGTGAAGGTCTCATGGACCTCCTCACTCTGAGAGAAAGAGAGAAAGTGAGTGAGAGTGAGAAAGAGAGAGAAAAGAGGAACTCTGCTAAAAGGGAGAGAGCAACAACAACTGTGTTCCAAATACCATAGCCTCTAGGAGACTTGTGCCAGCTGTAGCCTGAAAGGATCAGATGGACAACTTCGAATTGTAATTGTTTATTTATATATTGCTTATACACAGGTGGAGTGCTTCAAAGCGCTTCAAGGCTGGAGGGCAACAAGGGAATACAGTAATCATTCTTAGGCCTTGAAGTTTACAAATGAATCTAAACAGAAAAACTGGCCTACTAGGCCTGATGGCATTTCTCCCAGTGCAAGTGCATGAAGTGTTACAGTTTTGGAGGGGGTACAGAAGAAAAAAAGAAGGGGGGGACAGGACAGACAAACAACTAGTTATTGTACATTTAGGTCAGACGGAGGTGCGAGGAAGAAGCGTGTGGGGGAACAAACGCGTCCAGTTCAGCAGGGCCCTGGGTTAAGAGCAGAGAGGTTGCCTCACTTATGGAGCATATGCAAAAGTGGAGTAATGCTGAACATAGTGCAGTGGCCCAGAGGCAAGTGCAAAAGACTGGCGGGGGGGCCTGGGACCTGTAAGGCCCTGGAGGTGAGCCAAGCAACCAGTCAGCAAAAACTAAACAGAGTTAGGGAGAAGGAGGAAGAAGGGTGGAGAGGGAAGAAAGGAGGTTAGCAGGGGAGTGGGAGAGAGAAGAAGGAGGAGAAGAAGGTCTTGAGGAGTTTCTGGAAGTTAAGATGCTCTGGCTCAAGACGGAGAGAGGCAGGGAGGCTGTCTCAGAGGGAGGCACCTGCAGAGGATAAAGATCTACCCCCCCAAATCTCTGTTTGTGAAAGCAGCTCACCTGCAGAGAGTTGGAGGAGGACGAGCGGAGGACTCTAGAGGGAGAGTATTTAGGAAGAGAGCATTGAAGATAGAGTAGGCTCTGGCTTGAGAAAACCTTGTGGATTAAAGAACCTAAAGGATTTTAAATAAACGATCTATTCCTCACTGAAATAAATCAACTGAGGGATATTTGGCTGAAATAAAATACATCTTCTGGAATAGAGCCATTTCTTACCTCATTTGCGCTTTGCATGAGCGACGTTTCATGCTCAAGACAGTACATGGAAATGGCTGTTAGAACTCCACTAGTTGGGTACAGCTGTGCGCTCTCCATGCTGGGGGTGCTGATGCATCTGGAGAGGCAGCAGGACACTCTTGTTGAAATGAAGGGGTCCAGTACATTAGGATTTCCAACCTTACACTATTATAAGTGGAGAGCAATGTTGCAATACCATCTACCTGGTCTGCAAAGGGTTATGGGTATGAACTATGCCAGGCACTACTCATACCTAACATTAGGGCAGTGGATGCTCAAACATCTGCATTGCTTTTCTCATATCCTGCATACTGTCCAGAGCTCCACTGGTCAGAGTCCTTCTCAAATGCTTTGCTGGTTTCACTGAGCGCTTGTGCAATCCTACGCAAAAATACATGGGGCGGTTGCAAACCATCTGCTATATGCTGCAAAATAATTGCGTGCATGCATGCTCATGACATTTTCTTAAACTGCCCATAATATCATGATGAGGCTTTGAATAGTTTTTGTTCGCAAAGTATTGTGGGTATGCAGATACCCAGTGAGCGTTTTACTGCTGCATCCCCTCGCTAGTATTGGAGGCGAGCACAGGACCCAGGAGTGAGGGTGGAGGGGCACAGGCGATTGCAGGTATTGCAGAAAGGGGCCCACCAGCGGGGGGAGAAGGCACTGCAGCTGTTGTACCTCTGAGCATTGCTGCTATTAACTTAAAACGGGCACCATAAAAAACCTCAGTGAGACGCTTACAGAATTTCATCTAGGCTGTGGCGAGGAAGGGTGAGAAAAAACACTATGGGCTATACTATGTGTCCAGTAATTTCCTGCCCTATGTGAGGGATCTGATCAGGTCAGATTTTAACTCCTACTTGGAATCAAATGATCCTTTAGGGATTCAAAAAGTAATTAGCTTTACCCAAAGGCTTCTTAAAAGATGCTCTTCGCCCTTAAAATTCCTCTTGAGATCAGATATTACTACAGCTCCTTGCTATGGTACAACTGTGCAAACATTGTGGGCAGGAGCTGGGGGAGGCTCTAGTGTGTTCATGGTCTCACATGTTTTGCTGGGCACATGTTCCTGTGTTTTAGGGAGTAAAACTGGGTGGTATGTAGGCCTCTTATCTGGGGAGCTGGTTTTCAATTCGTGTTGTCATTGCTCTGTTCACAGGACAATGCAATGTGGATGGTAAGCAGTGGCCAGGAACTCTGGTTGTCACACTGTCTGGTGCAGGTATTCTGATGAAATAATCACCCTGCCACACATCATGAGAGGCATGTTCTCCTGTTCCGTGTTGGCATGTTTTGTCGCACACTCATTTTAGCAGCCATTGCTTTGCGCGTGCATTTCTGCTCGCCACATTAGTTGTGATATGAATCTTATTTTGTAATACACAAGTGTTTCCTTTCCAATGGCATATACACATTCTGCATTGTCTCTGGGCAGTGACAACAAACAGCCTGTACTAACATTGTTGTGTTATACTGAGCATATCATTATTTTGTCTGTGCAGAGGAGTACTTTTACTAGGTACCGTGGCGGATATTAGAATCGTGGACTGCGTATTGAACTCTCTTTATAATCACATCTAAAACAAGGTGCAGTAAGATACACCTCTTACACAGATTTGTAAATAGTTGCAGAGGTTGGGGAGAGGGAAATGCCCCTCCAAACGCTCTTCAGAGATGATAGCTCACTATCTGTGTTTTCTTTTCTTCAGACAGCACTTAACACCTAAGCGCTGTCTACTCATGCTCACCAAGAGGCTTACCTCATTAGTCAGCTGCATACATGGAAAATAATGCGCGCATGAACGCCAACCACTTAGGCAGATAGAGAAAAATAATGACAGGTAACATTGCTTCCATCTATTGTACTTTTTTTCATGAGTTACCCTACACCCTACAAAACCGATCGCCAACTGTCTGACCTTATACCCACATTTTCAAAGTGTGCTGTGTAATGCACCATTTTAACCCATTATTTCGCACCCTTCAATAAAACAACTCACCAGCAACCACCGGTGGCTGGTATATTTGGGGACCAAGCACCACCTCCTTCTTTCTGTGCTTGGTGAAACATTTAAGCTTTGATTAAAAAACATAGTTACTTTTTAGTGCATGCCCCACAGCGGCATAATCATCGTGGACATTGGCCACACATGGTGGTCCGAGTCGGCCCACGGCGTGGCGTGCCCTGTGCTTTGTTAAGGAGCTTGGGTGGTGGGGGAGGCCTCAGCATGGCTAGTATGGGCGGCACCAAACTTTGTGTTGCGTCACTGTTACGCACATCATTTTTATTATTTAATAAAGATGAAAAGCCTGTGCATCTACACCCTGAGCAGATGGCGATCTACCACAGTGATCTTTTAAACATATTGGAGCACATAATACAAGAGAAGAATTCATTTACATTTTATATACAAAATGTGCTCCTACGTGTGGGAGATGTCATTTTGTACATGTTCACTAATATAGCTGTGAAAACCCCCTTTAAAGTCAGGACTGACTTTGGTGTCCGTTTTCATGAGATGCAAATTGGGTACAGGTATGAACTCTACAACCATAGTATGCCTTTTATGCATATAAAAACTCACATCAAAGTCAAAAGAAGGTATTGTAAGGGAGGCATGGTATCAAACGTATAGTTCAAGGGTGTTTATTGAACTTTGCATGGGTTGGAAACGTGCCTATCTGAACCTAATTCTAACGATGGGAGCAAGCTACAACCATTAAATAAAAGAAAACGCGGTCCTAGTTAAGTCCATATGGCACATACTAAGAAACCTATTGCTAAACCCTACTCTAAAGAACAAAAGGAGTGTGGGGTGTTGCAATGTGTAAAAATAGTGTGTAATAAACCAAAAGGTCCAGGTAACGTGGGAGTTCAGGACTGCTGAACTGTAACTCCCCCTTCCCCACATTTCAGCATGGGAAAAGGCGGAACAAAGTAGCACCTGGAGAACACTCTGATTTCTCTGGCATGAGGAGGCAATCTCTAAGGCACACCAGGACCTTCCAGCATAGCATCCTTTTTGTATCATATGAAGTCTCTCTGTGTTGAAATTCCTTAGTCGATATATATAACAATTTAAACCATTTTACGTTCTCTTCTCTTGGTCTACCTCAGCCGGGCTCAGACCTCTTTCTTTTTCTTCTTCTCAATGGAATCTCCCTCAATTGGGCTCAGATTCCTCTTTCCTCAGAATACACAATAGATTCCCCTCTGCCGGGCTCAGACCCTGTGTTTCAAAGAATGCTTCACACAACCTCTTTTCTCTTATCAAGACAGACTCCCCTCGATCTGGTGCAAGCCTGCATTCCTTTTGCCAAATGTATAAGTTCAAAGACTTTCGATTGTGCACGGTTTTCCATATAACTGGTGTAGTACCACTTCCACACTTTTACATCCCGCTAGTTTAACATCATTCTGAGCTACCCCTTCCAGAGACCTTCGAATGAGCACCCACTTCCTTTCGCCTCGGTCTTTCACCTGCATTCTCTATTCATCCACTTCATAGCACAGTTCAATTTATCAGGTTATCGCCACTCACAGCCTTCGTTTAAATGCCAACCGGTATCGCAATGTTGCCTCCAACTCACTGCCTGCACTGAGCAGCTTGGTCGGTGTCTATTTTTCTAGAGCCAAGGACGATACTTTGGCAGTTGTAGCTCCTCCCTGCTTTGTCTCTCACCACGTGGGAGGGTCTTGGCCAGTGTGCATCTGTAGGATGGCAATTCTTTGTCGCAGCAGCTGTTAACCAACTGTTCAGTTTCGGCTGATCACAGGGCTTCTCCTGCTTTTAGCCCCGTCTTGACCTGTTCAACTGTTCATCTTCTGCCTTCGCCCAGTCGCCAGCATTACAATCCTGCTCCATTATGCTTTTTAGCCTTTCTCCTCACCTTGCTCATGGTGTGCGCTCCGCCTTTTATCCAAGTGGGAAAAGGTAACAGAATTCAGGTTGGAGTCGTTATGGGTATATCCCTGACTCTGCCTGACCCCAAGATTGGGAAATGTTGCATGGAATGGTTGGCTGTGAGTCTGCCTTTCCCCAATGCGCTCAGCCCATGTAGTAGTGTTCATGTAGGAAAGTGGGGGGTAAGGTGCCCAGGTAGCATATGGGATTGCAAGGGGTAATAGTAAAATAAGGAAGGGGATACCACGTCTCTTCATTGGGTGCCCCAATACCAGTCCCATGGGACCGCTCATCAAGTTGATCCTCCCGCACTGGTCCACCCCCAGGAACTGGATCGAAAAGCGATGGCCATGTCCTGGCCACCTGAATGACAGATCCCAAGGGAACAGTCTGTGAGACACCCTCTTGTTTCTCACAGTATCCAAAACTAAACCCAAAGCAAACAAATTCAGCAGCTCAGATAAAATACTAAATGAGATGCTGAAGCAGAGCTCCTTTCTAATTCAAAAAGGGCCAGTGGAATTATGCAGCATCATTCTATACTCTGGGCACTTCTCGGACACTTTGCCTTAAGAGCTCTGCATGCTGGTTTATAAGGATGGTGGCACTCAGGACCCTCACTACTATAGGGGACTTTGTGTAAACCGCAACACCAGCAACCTATTTTGCAGCCTCATGGCCCAAAAATACGGAACATACTTATTGACAGTAACATCTTACATAAGAGTCAGGTAGGGCACCTACGCAAATACCAAACCACACTCTATGTCACTCGGCAGCCCAGGATAAGTAATATGAAAAGTGCACAAACAGGGTGACCATATTTACTTTTTACAGATTCTTCAAAAAGGATTTGATTAAATCTAGCGCCAGCACTAAATTATAAATTATTGGAGAAAGGAATAATGAGGAAGAGTGATGACATCATAAACTCCATGTGCAACTGTGATGCTGGAAATGCATCGGGGGACAGGGCCTCTGTTTCCTTGTCCTTTACTGCTTTTTATTGTGTGTTCTGTCGTGTTTTCTCCATAAGAGTTCATGTGGGACTCCTGGCGGTGCAGCTCTCTCTTTTGGTTTGGTGTACAGACCCATGGGATACCCTTATGGCACCCATGGGTGGGGGGGGTACAACCCTGTGCCCCTAGTCTATGTTTTTGGGCACCTGTGGGTGACCCGCAGAGCAGGGGACGGGCTGGTGGCAGCTCCATGCTGAATTGACTGGTGCTCTGAGTGTCCTCCAATTTTGGATGCCCAGGCCCTGTCATTGGAATTGGTAGATTCCTGATGGAGACAAGATGGCCCCTGTGGCCTCTTGCCTTCCATCGCCTGTTACCTTGATCTTCCCGAAGGCCCTGACTCTGTCCCTTCAACCTGACTGGCTGTTGGGTAGAAGTTCCATATATGATAGTGTGAGGAAGTGCCAACCAGACTGGCTGGAGCCTTCCCAACGACTGTATGTTGTGGGTACACCTGTGGATGGGACCTGTGTGAATGGAGTACTACACTTCTTTTTGTGGATGTCTGTTATCTAGTGTTTGACACAATGACTGAGACAGCCCTGCCCGAAACTGGTATGAATGCAGTGTGGAGTGATGAATGGATGGGTACTTGTCCGAATCCACATTCCTTGTTGTGAGTGTCTGGATGGAGAAGAATGGCCTGAATGCACCGGGTGCCTGATTGGTCGACTGACTGCTGAATGCCCTTTGAAGTGATTGGATGCTTGAGTGTGATCCAGCAGAATGAATGGGAGATCAACACTATATCTGGGGACCTCTCACTGCTAGGAATCATGTTCAGCAGCTAAAGACCAAACTACGAAGAGTAACTGGAGTGAAACTGAAGCTTGACCTTGAAGCCCTGCTGTAAGAGAAGAATTGCTGTTGCTCTCCTTCATCAATCTGAAAGCTGCTGTGTCTCCAAGGACTGACCCAGAGAGGACCTAGTAAGGCGCCCTCTTCCCGAGCTACGAGGGACCATCGTGCTCCAGCTGATCTTTGCCAAAGCTCCCTGGTAGACAGACCTACAAAAGGCTGCTGCTGGAAGACGGGGACTGCCGCGGAATCCCAAAGAGAAGCGCCCGGACTGTTGTCCACCATCGTCGACGACCGCTGTCGCTGACCGGAGCCGTCATGCTCCTGTTGCCTAAGAACTTTCAATTCCTGGACGCGCTCGTCCTCACTGGCGCCAGCCTTATCCTGCTGGAGAAGGCCAGGCCGTCGATGTGCCGAGGAGCATCCGCCGGTGGGTTTCCTGCCACCCAAAGACCGCAGAGACGCCAACGATTCGATGCCCTTGCTGGGACACAGTTCTTCAGACTCTTTGCGGTCCAGAACTATCAACATCGAGGTGCACCGCACGCCTATTCCTTGCAGGATGTTTACGCTTCCCCGTCGATGACCACTGCTAGGAATGAAGTTGCCACTTCACTACCGTAGTTCACCCTGTTCTTTGCTGGAAGTTCGACGACCCTTGACTCCTGCCTTAAAGGGAGGGCACTCAAGAAGGGCCATCGATTCCTCGACAAGGAACGCTACAACGCCAGGTACTTTGGGGTTGCTGAACTGTTGGAAAGACTTTTGTGAACAATATATGGACTGGGCTTGTGATATATCTTTCTTCTACAGGTTTTCCAGGTGGGGAGATCGCCCCACAGACCTGTGTCTAGATATCGGAGCCAGTATTCTGCCAATTGTACTAACCAACTGCTTTCCTCTTATATCTATTGTTGGTTTCCTTTACAAACTGATTTGTGTGACATTTAACCGTACATTTGATGCACTTTAAAGAGATTGAATAGTAATTTTGGTACCAGGTAGAACTGTATAGATTTTCTATGATAGATAATTGACTACAAAGTGAGTTATTCTGATATTGTACATAACCTTGGATATTAATTATATAAAGACTGCGTTTTAACCGATACTGTGTGTGGACATTCCTTTGTGGGGGCTTGGGGACTACACTGTACTTAAAAACGAGCCTGCATCACCTCCTGAGAAGCTAGGCCTTGATTGCTCGACCATGTACCAATAATAGAGAATCTTAGCTGGGGTCTACTGTGCCTCTCCTCTAACATATAGAGAGCAGGATTAGAGACACCCCCCCCCCTGTCTTTACACTGGTGGCAGTGGTGGGATGCTTATGGTTTTAAGAATCAGTGTATAACCGTGCCACTTACAAAATATCTGCACTTTGTTAAATTCAGGTTTAGTTGTGTGCAAGATAACTGCATTACAAGCAATGGAATCTATTGCGAATGGTAAATTGACTCGGATGAGCTTAGAGGCTCTCCAGTGTGCTTGTGAAGCCAGGGAGTTAGACTTTGTGGATAAGTCTAGGGCTGAGCTGATAGCTGCCCTGGTGGACTACCAGATCGATTGTGAAGCTCTTGAAGGGGGGATGCAACCAATGAGGACTCTGCCCCTGGGGTTGTCACCTGAACTGATTCTGGGAATGCCACCATTCCTGCTGCCTCTGTTCCGACCCCCAGCAATTCCTTGGAACTTGAGTTATTAAGGATAAAATTGGCCTTTGAATATCACAAGTTGGAAATAGATGCTGAGCTAACGAACGAGGAGCTGGCACAGCAAGTGGAATTCAAGAATAGGGATCTTGAACTCAAAGACAAGGACACTGAATGTCAGAAAATCCAGTTAGAGAAAGCTCGAGGGGAGACTTCAGCTAAACCAGTTGATAGTGTCAGGTCCCCAGCAACCAAGTTTATGAAAGATTTGGTTGGTGTGTATGCGAAGGGTTCTGATATCCTCCAATGGATTGAAGCGTTTGAGATGGCTTGTGCAATTCATGATGTAGATAAAAGAGATTGGGCTAAGTGTTTGTTAAGCAAACACTGCATGAAAATCATGGTTTACTAATTTGGTAAACTGCATGTACATCTATGCAAACAATAAGTTCAAAAAGGTTTACAAGTGTTTTAAACCTTTTTGTAAACCTAAAAAGTAAAATAAGTAAACCCTGTAGTTATGCAAGTCCATTTGGACTTAATGTTCCAAGATTCGTAAACCCCAAGTTTGCCATGGTTTACAATTCATGAATACTTTGTAAACCTTATGTACACTTAATGGGTCTTGCACAATTGATCATTTCATTTACAAAGAAAACGTATTTGTAAAACTTTGTAAACCAAGCGTACACCTCAAATTTGTCAATATTAGTAAACCGTTGGTTTACAGCATTTACTATTATTTGTAAACCTAGTGTACACCTCAAAACTGTCATTAGTAAACATTTGGTTTACAGAATTTACAATGTTTGTAAACCTTTACAAATAGTGTTCAGTTAATTCTTTTGAGTGCACTTTTCCCTTAAAACACAATGTTTTAATGGTTGTGTTTTAGGAGTTTACTGACAAAACCTCACAAATACAGACCTGGAATCTGCCGTAGCTGTTCTAACCTCTCTGCAGTGACTTAGAAAAGTCACATATGATTTGAAGAAAACAGCTTGATTGTGCATCACACCTAAAAAAAGGTTATACAAATATTTAAGGCCTCTCAACCATGTGATTGCATGCCAACATTACACTGCAGACATCACAAAAAATGTAATTCAATACAATAACAAGCACAACAATAGCAGGGTTTGAAACTGCCAGGAACTATTTAGCTCCTGGTTATAGCCAAGGAGAGCCTGGTTACCTCGAAACCAAGAGCTACTAGCAGCTACTTCTGACACAGCAGCAAGTGGTGCTATACAAACACGGTTATTTAATATTAACTGGGTAGGTTTGGGTATGTGTATAAAAGAGAATCATGTACACACTTAAGACATTTAAAGCATATTGCAACATATATAAATGGACAAAAGTTAGTTTGTGTATTACGCAAAGGTTACATTTCCTGTACTCTATGCACCAGCTACTGATTCCCACTGCGTAGCTCCTGCCTAAAATTGGTGATGCCTGATACAAAGGGGCTGAATTTTGCTCCTGGTCAAGAAATCATAATTTCGACCCCTCCAAATTGTAACACCAATTTTCTCTAGGATGCTAAACTCTTGCTACACCACACCTACATGTTTTATGAATTGTTGGTTAATCCTCCAGTTATGGCTCTTTGTCTTTTTTAATCTAAATTCACCAGTCGCTCCAATGTCATTAATGTCCTCGGTGTGCTAGGGTACCAAAAATAACTTGCAGGGCAAATTAATGTAAGCAACAGCTACAAATCATGTTTACAGCCATGTGAACCAATAGGTTAGTGGGATCTAAAAGTTAAAGAAACTGTTGTATGCCGACCAGAAGGCTTATAGTGGCCACTGGCAAATGAAATACAAAAAACACTGATGAAGCCAGATGAGGTCCTACAGCACATAGAAGAGAACCATAGGTGAAGCTAATGTATGGTATATTGGAAAGCCACAATAAAAGCATTTTGAAAAACAAGGTCCTATATTTAGACAAGTCCAGCATATGCTTCTCTTAGCCTGCTAAAGTACTGGTGTGCACCTCAACCCTGCTTCGATGCAGAGCACCAGCTCTCACCTCCCAGAGGTTTCATCAAAATCACAATTCTAATCCCAGGCAGTATCCAACATGATTTCACATCCTTTGATTGCAGTAGGGAAATCTGACTAAAACGCAAGCAACCTACAAGACACATGCGTTAAAAACAGAATAATGGCAATTACAATGTGCGTGACTGTGGTCAAGTAGTTGAACACATTAAGCTTTCCAGGTATTGGGGCATGTTGAATGCGGTCATTAGAAATATAGAAACAAATCTATGGCCAGTTAAGACACATCTGCTCTGCCAATTCCCTGCTGCAGCAGCAATAGCATTATCCTAGTTTCTACATCAGCCACAGACGTGACAAAGGTTAATAAAATAGTAATATTAACCACTTACAAAGCAAAAAGAGCGAAACATTCTGTCGTGACTCTTAAAGTGTAGAGTATTTGATAGTTTTTCAGAAGAATATTTCCTGATGGAAAGCAACATCATTTGTGGCATAAAAGGCATTCAAGATAGTGATTGGCTAAGATCAGTTTTGTCAAGTTGGGGACTTATAAAGTCTGCTAATTGTCCAGTTTATTGAGGCATGTCACATTCCATGAGAGAACCTGGTGTCCACAACAATGTGTTCTACATACCCACATGGTAAAGTTTGGACTCCCCATTGTTAAGGTCTTACTTTTCTGTGTCCTCATCATGGAATTATGGTTCCTTTAGCCATTTTGTGAAGCCCTGTATCCCCCTTGTGAGCGTTGGTATAAAATTAGCATGGTGTGAATGACCATATACACATGCACAACTCAATTTCTAAAAAAGCAAAACGAGAAAAGGAAGGAAGAAAGAGAGAGGGAGAAAGAGAAAGAAGAAGGCAAAGAGAAAGACAACCATTAGCAGTGAGTGGCAGACCGCTTATAGGGGGCGCCTCCTCCATGGCAGATTGTAAGAAAGTAGGTAAACCATCAGCAATGAGTGGCAGACCGCTTATAGGGGGCGCCTCCTCCATGGCAGATTGTAAGAAAGTAGGTAAACCATCAGCAATGAGTGGCAGACCGCTTATAGCGGGCGCCTCCTCCATGGCAGATTGTAAGAAAGTAGGTAAACCATCAGCAATGAGTGGCAGACCGCTTATAGGGGGCGCCTCCTCCATGGCAGATTGTAAGAAAGTAGGTAAACCATCAGCAATGAGTGGCAGACCGCTTATAGGGGGCGCCTCCTCCATGGCAGATTGTAAGAAAGTAGGTAAACCATCAGCAATGAGTGGCAGACCGCTTATAGCGGGCGCCTCCTCCATGGCAGATTGTAAGAAAGTAGGTAAACCATCAGCAATGAGTGGCAGACCGCTTATAGGGGGCGCCTCCTCCATGGCAGATTGTAAGAAAGTAGGTAAACCATCAGCAATGAGTGGCAGACCGCTTATAGGGGGCGCCTCCTCCATGGCAGATTGTAAGAAAGTAGGTAAACCATCAGCAATGAGTGGCAGACCGCTTATAGCGGGCGCCTCCTCCATGGCAGATTGTAAGAAAGTAGGTAAACCATCAGCAATGAGTGGCAGACCGCTTATAGGGGGCGCCTCCTCCATGGCAGATTGTAAGAAAGTAGGTAAACCATCAGCAATGAGTGGCAGACCGCTTATAGCGGGCGCCTCCTCCATGGCAGATTGTAAGAAAGTAGGTAAACCATCAGCAGTGAGTGGCAGACCGCTTATAGGGGGCGCCTCCTCCATGGCAGATTGTAAGAAAGTAGGTAAACCATCAGCAGTGAGTGGCAGACCGCTTATAGGGGGCGCCTCCTCCATGGCAGATTGTAAGAAAGTAGGTAAACCATCAGCAATGAGTGGCAGACCGCTTATAGGGGGCGCCTCCTCCATGGCAGATTGTAAGAAAGTAGGTAAACCATCAGCAGTGAGTGGCAGACCGCTTATAGGGGGCGCCTCCTCCATGGCAGATTGTAAGAAAGTAGGTAAACCATCAGCAGTGAGTGGCAGACCGCTTATAGGGGGCGCCTCCTCCATGGCAGATTGTAAGAAAGTAGGTAAACCATCAGCAATGAGTGGCAGACCGCTTATAGCGGGCGCCTCCTCCATGGCAGATTGTAAGAAAGTAGGTAAACCATCAGCAATGAGTGGCAGACCGCTTATAGGGGGCGCCTCCTCCATGGCAGATTGTAAGAAAGTAGGTAAACCATCAGCAATGAGTGGCAGACCGCTTATAGGGGGCGCCTCCTCCATGGCAGATTGTAAGAAAGTAGGTAAACCATCAGCAGTGAGTGGCAGACCGTTTATAGCGGGCGCCTCCTCCATGGCAGATTGTAAGAAAGTAGGTTAACCATCAGCAATGAGTGGCAGACCGCTTATAGGGGGCGCCTCCTCCATGGCAGATTGTAAGAAAGTAGGTAAACCATCAGCAATGAGTGGCAGACCGCTTATAGCGGGCGCCTCCTCCATGGCAGATTGTAAGAAAGTAGGTAAACCATCAGCAATGAGTGGCAGACCGCTTATAGGGGGCGCCTCCTCCATGGCAGATTGTAAGAAAGTAGGTAAACCATCAGCAATGAGTGGCAGACCGCTTATAGCGGGCGCCTCCTCCATGGCAGATTGTAAGAAAGTAGGTAAACCATCAGCAATGAGTGGCAGACCGCTTATAGGGGGCGCCTCCTCCATGGCAGATTGTAAGAAAGTAGGTAAACCATCAGCAATGAGTGGCAGACCGCTTATAGCGGGCGCCTCCTCCATGGCAGATTGTAAGAAAGTAGGTAAACCATCAGCAATGAGTGGCAGACCGCTTATAGGGGGCGCCTCCTCCATGGCAGATTGTAAGAAAGTAGGTAAACCATCAGCAGTGAGTGGCAGACCGCTTATAGGGGGCGCCTCCTCCATGGCAGATTGTAAGAAAGTAGGTAAACCATCAGCAGTGAGTGGCAGACCGTTTATAGCGGGCGCCTCCTCCATGGCAGATTGTAAGAAAGTAGGTTAACCATCAGCAATGAGTGGCAGACCGTTTATAGGGGGCGCCTCCTCCATGGCAGATTGTAAGAAAGTAGGTAAACCATCAGCAGTGAGTGGCAGACCGCTTATAGGGGGCGCCTCCTCCATGGCAGATTGTAAGAAAGTAGGTAAACCATCAGCAATGAGTGGCAGACCGCTTATAGGGGGCGCCTCCTCCATGGCAGATTGTAAGAAAGTAGGTAAACCATCAGCAATGAGTGGCAGACCGCTTATAGGGGGCGCCTCCTCCATGGCAGATTGTAAGAAAGTAGGTAAACCATCAGCAGTGAGTGGCAGACCGCTTATAGGGGGCGCCTCCTCCATGGCAGATTGTAAGAAAGTAGGTAAACCATCAGCAGTGAGTGGCAGACCGCTTATAGGGGGCGCCTCCTCCATGGCAGATTGTAAGAAAGTAGGTAAACCATCAGCAATGAGTGGCAGACCGCTTATAGGGGGCGCCTCCTCCATGGCAGATTGTAAGAAAGTAGGTAAACCATCAGCAATGAGTGGCAGACCGCTTATAGGGGGCGCCTCCTCCATGGCAGATTGTAAGAAAGTAGGTAAACCATCAGCAGTGAGTGGCAGACCGCTTATAGGGGGCGCCTCCTCCATGGCAGATTGTAAGAAAGTAGGTAAACCATCAGCAGTGAGTGGCAGACCGCTTATAGGGGGCGCCTCCTCCATGGCAGATTGTAAGAAAGTAGGTAAACCATCAGCAGTGAGTGGCAGACCGCTTATAGGGGGCGCCTCCTCCATGGCAGATTGTAAGAAAGTAGGTAAACCATCAGCAGTGAGTGGCAGACCGCTTATAGGGGGCGCCTCCTCCATGGCAGATTGTAAGAAAGTAGGTAAACCATCAGCAATGAGTGGCAGACCGCTTATAGGGGGCGCCTCCTCCATGGCAGATTGTAAGAAAGTAGGTAAACCATCAGCAATGAGTGGCAGACCGCTTATAGGGGGCGCCTCCTCCATGGCAGATTGTAAGAAAGTAGGTAAACCATCAGCAGTGAGTGGCAGACCGCTTATAGGGGGCGCCTCCTCCATGGCAGATTGTAAGAAAGTAGGTAAACCATCAGCAGTGAGTGGCAGACCGCTTATAGGGGGCGCCTCCTCCATGGCAGATTGTAAGAAAGTAGGTAAACCATCAGCAATGAGTGGCAGACCGCTTATAGGGGGCGCCTCCTCCATGGCAGATTGTAAGAAAGTAGGTAAACCATCAGCAATGAGTGGCAGACCGCTTATAGGGGGCGCCTCCTCCATGGCAGATTGTAAGAAAGTAGGTAAACCATCAGCAGTGAGTGGCAGACCGCTTATAGGGGGCGCCTCCTCCATGGCAGATTGTAAGAAAGTAGGTAAACCATCAGCAGTGAGTGGCAGACCGCTTATAGGGGGCGCCTCCTCCATGGCAGATTGTAAGAAAGTAGGTAAACCATCAGCAATGAGTGGCAGACCGCTTATAGGGGGCGCCTCCTCCATGGCAGATTGTAAGAAAGTAGGTAAACCATCAGCAATGAGTGGCAGACCGCTTATAGGGGGCGCCTCCTCCATGGCAGATTGTAAGAAAGTAGGTAAACCATCAGCAGTGAGTGGCAGACCGCTTATAGGGGGCGCCTCCTCCATGGCAGATTGTAAGAAAGTAGGTTAACCATCAGCAATGAGTGGCAGACCGCTTATAGCGAGCGCCTCCTCCATGGCAGATTGTAAGAAAGTAGGTTAACCATCAGCAATGAGTGGCAGACCGTTTATAGGGGGCGCCTCCTCCATGGCAGATTATAAGAAAGTAGGTAAACCATCAGCAATGAGTGGCAGACCGCTTATAGGGGGCGCCTCCTCCATGGCAGATTGTAAGAAAGTAGGTAAACCATCAGCAGTGAGTGGCAGACCGCTTATAGGGGGCGCCTCCTCCATGGCAGATTGTAAGAAAGTAGGTTAACCATCAGCAATGAGTGGCAGACCGCTTATAGCGAGCGCCTCCTCCATGGCAGATTGTAAGAAAGTAGGTTAACCATCAGCAATGAGTGGCAGACCGTTTATAGCGAGCGCCTCCTCCATGGCAGATTGTAAGAAAGTAGGTTAACCATCAGCAATGAGTGGCAGACCGCTTATAGCGAGCGCCTCCTCCATGGCAGATTGTAAGAAAGTAGGTTAACCATCAGCAATGAGTGGCAGACCGCTTATAGCGAGCGCCTCCTCCATGGCAGATTGTAAGAAAGTAGGTTAACCATCAGCAATGAGTGGCAGACCGCTTATAGCGAGCGCCTCCTCCATGGCAGATTGTAAGAAAGTAGGTTAACCATCAGCAATGAGTGGCAGACCGTTTATAGCGAGCGCCTCCTCCATGGCAGATTGTAAGAAAGTAGGTTAACCATCAGCAATGAGTGGCAGACCGTTTATAGCGAGCGCCTCCTCCATGGCAGATTGTAAGAAAGTAGGTTAACCATCAGCAATGAGTGGCAGACCGTTTATAGCGGGCGCCTCCTCCATGGCAGATTGTAAGAAAGTAGGTAAACCATCAGCAATGAGTAGCAGACCGCTTATAGGGGGCGCCTCCTCCATGGCAGATTGTAAGAAAGTAGGTTAACCATCAGCAATGAGTGGCAGACCGCTTGGAGCGAGCACCTCCACAGTGCCTCTGATCCAAAGTAAGAAGATGACCATTAGAATAGTGTAAGACTGCTTAGAGACAGATATTTGTTTGGGATGCAAGGGAGTGGAGGGAGGACAGAGAATCCCAAGCTATAGAGAGTTGCACAAGGATGGCATAAACAAGACCAAGCTTAAAATGCTTGTCTAAAGATGTTCACAATTTGTGACAGTTGTGCGGTTTACACAGGGGTGTAGGAGACACATAAAATCTGTGGAGGACTGGGGACACCTTGGGGACTTTGCTTTTTTAAATTTATTTATTGTGTTTTAGTCGAAGAACTTGACTTTTCCCAAAATTAAAATTAAAATAGCAGTACGTATTAAATTACAAATATCATCACTGTATAAAACAAGAGAAAAGAAGATAATAAAACAGAAGAAAATTAAAGGATGCAGCAGCAAAGAACATGTCTTTGTATGTTGCATTTCTGGATTTGTCATCTGACTATGAGCACATGGTACGAGAGAGGAAATAACAATTACTTCCAGTGGGCCACAGCTAGGATGCCAGCTCGTTAAGAGGCAGATCACCTGTAAGTGGATTCCTGCCAAATACAGGAGTTGCAGCCTTTTCTACCAACTGCAAGTTGCTACTTTTTTTGTGTGGGGCAAGGAGACGTGTGTGTCTCTTGGAATGGAAGGATGGGGGTTTCAAAGAAAGAGGAAATCTTGCTTGTACCTCTGAGTAAGCCATTATTGGAGTAAAGGGACCAGGTGTGTGATGTTGCTGCTTTGACTGTCCTCTGGGGAGTGGGGGGTACAGCAAACAAGGAGGATGAGCGATCGCAAGCCCACCCCTTATAAGCACTCCCCAGGTCCGCAGCCGGATGCATCGGACCCAGGGGATGCCTAGTAGGTAAGGTGTATGTGGTAAGGGGGGGTGGCCAGAGGGGCAGCCGGCTATGTGGGCTGCCCCTCTAGCGCCCCTGCGAGGGCCGGGCCAGCCTCTCGCGATGAGACTGGTCCCTCTTATTCCATCCCATGCTGGCTTCAGAGCCGAGCCTTTCTTTGCCTTTGTTATTCTGAATGCAGAGCTGGACTCTGTTCCTTTCTCGTTTAACATTTGCTGCAAAGCCTGATCTATTTCATTCTCTCATATGTTACTAGGACGGCAGAGCATGGGTCCTCTGCCCTGTTGCACTATTCAAAGAGCCTCTCTGGCCTTTCTTTGCCTCTCCCTTGTCTCACTGCTTGCTTGCTTAATACATACCTCCTTGCTTGAACACTCAACATATTCTCCCTAACAAAGCAACTTCTGGGCAACATTCTCCCACTTTGACAATGTCACCCAAAGAGCTAAATTGTCCATTTGAAATACCTCTGTTGACTTATTATTTCACAATCCACACTGATGGGTTTAAGCATCTGTTTAATGTGAGATGGCAATTAAGAGCATTTGCCAAAGCACAGGACACCCTCTTACCAGCGACATGCCATGCTCACTCATTCTGATCACGAATTGCCATTTATCTTGGGTCATGTTAAATGTATTTATTTATTTATTACATGTGTACCATCACACAAAACCCACAAGCATCAAGGCACAAAGTAAACTGCATGGAGTCGACCACTACCATTGGCGCAGTTTTTACTTTTCTGCCACAAAATGGAAGGTTTTAGCATAAAAGGCAGGTGAAATCGCATTGCTTTTCCACTCTGGAAGAGTGTAAATACCTTGCGATTGCTGGAGGAATTGACAATTGGTTCCTCTGGACTCTGCCCGCTTTTACCAGGTTTAATTTCCAAGGAGATCCCAGAGGAATCCCTTTCCTTATTTCCAGCATGAGAATCCATGCTTGCAGTAAGGGCACATTTGTTGGTTGGAGCGGGAAATACAGGGGGTCCTGGTGTGTCCATTCGGCTCCAAACTCCACCCAGAAAATGCACGAAAATCCAGCCAATTAGAAAAAGCGACAGTAATAGTGTTTTCCACCACTTTTTCTGAACCAATTGGCCTGGAAAATGCTGTGTTGCATCGAAAGCTGAATGCATTCACTCAGTTTATTATCCCACCGGAATATTAAGCCAGGTGCTCAACACAGGTGTTACATATTCCTGTTCACAATCTGCATTTGGAGCATTAACTCACTGAGCTACCTTACAAATGATATCTCTTCTGGGGCTTTACCGTCTTAACCCCTTAACTGCCATGGGTATTTCTGCCAAGGCCTGCTTTGGTGATTTCGATATGTCGCCATTCAATCCCTTGTAACTTTTTTGTTACATGAGATATCTCGGACAAATGTGGCCCCTTTTTTCCCCAAATGTAGGCGGTCATAACATTTCGGACTTTGCCAGGGTTTGTGGGTAATACATTCTGGGGCAATTCGCGCAAGTCAGACCTCTGTGGATTCCCACGGGTGTCCTCTTTTCGGAAATGCATGAGGTTCCCTGTTTTCCTTGGTGGCTTCGACACCCGAGGCCCATATATGTATGTCGTCCACATGAGCAAAATCTGCTCTGCCGAAAGGCTTGGGGTTACCAGTGGGTTAGCCTTTTCCCTTTGCGCCTAGGTAGGTGCACCCACACATGTGAGGTACCGATTTTGTTGGGACTCCTGTGGGAACGCAGGATGGTAGGACATGTGTTGTTGGCGGTGTGTTTCGGTGGGTGTCCAGAGTGAAATGTCTGGAAATTGTGTTTTTTTTTCACCAAATTTCAGAGACATTTCCCTCTGCCCACCCACCGAAACACGCAGCCAAAAACAGATGTCCTACCTTCCCGCGTTCTCACAGGTGTCCCGACGAAAACGGTACCTCATATGTGTGGAGGCACCTACCTGGGCGCAAAGGGAAAAGGCTAACCCACTGATAATCGCAGTCTAGCGATTTGCCCGCAGGGAAAGCTATATGAGATGCCCCCATCCATTCAGGGGGGGAGAGGGCCACCCCCTTTCTACTAATAACATCCATGGTGGTTCAGTGGCCCCCCACACCCATCCAAAACAAGTTATAATTTGTTTTATTTTAGTTTTGCCCACATGTGTGTGGCCATCTGCCCTAGGGGGTGGGAGGGGCAAAAAGTACTGCCACAGGCTTGGGGGCTGGATCTGCCAATATTTACAGTGGCCTCTCCCCCTCTCCAAATGAATGGGGGCACCTCATGTACCCCTTCCTAGGGGCAGAAAGAGTCCCCCGCTTTAAAACACAAAAAATCCTGGTGGTCTAGTGGGCCCCCCTGGACCTCCCCACCCCCACCCAAAACAAGTTGTAATATATATTTTTTGTTTTGCCCCCACATGTGTGTGGCCATCTGCCCCAAGGGGGGGTCAAAACATACTGCCCCAGGCTTGGGAAGGGTGGCTCTGCCAATATTTGCAGTGCCCCCCACCCCAAATGGATGGGGGGCATCTCATGTACCCCTTCCTAGGGGCAGAAATCTGCCCCCAGGGGGGGCTACATAAAGTTCCCCCTTCCACTTAGGGTGGGGGGAGAGGTCCACCCCCTTGCAAAAATCCCTGGTGGCTAGTGGCCCCACCCGCACCCACCACCACCCAAAACTCTGTTTAAAAAAAAACAAAAAAAAAATATATATATATATATATATATATATATATATATACATATATATATATATATATATATATATATATATATATTGTTTGTACCTTCCCTGGGGGCAGATGATCACCCATCTGCCCCCAGGGTATTGCCCCCATGCTTTGGGGGTCGGGAGGAGAGGACCGCCCCTCCCCCACTTCAAAACCAGATCCCTGCACGACACACCAAACACATTCTGGGGGGGATAAATGACAGTACATCCCCCCACTTACAATTGTGGGGGGGATTTGTCCCCCCTGTGCCCCCCATGTCCTATGCCCATGGGTTTACATCACTAAGTCTATCATACCCAAATTCGAACAGCCTTCCCAGAATAAAGAGGATTCATTCCCAATCCATCAAAATCCATCACTCACAGGTCTGTGCTGCTGCTGTTCCCGTGGACCTCATGAGATCTCCAGAAACCCAACTCATGCTTATAAAACGTAGCAGGCCAAAACCCTGGCATGCAACATAACCCATCATTACACTAGCAGCTGTCGAGCTCTCTTACCGGGAATTCTGAATGGCATAGAAGTAACTTTTGGAAAATCTGGCTTGCAACTCAAGTCATCTGACTATCTTCTACCTGTTATTACCAACAATGAGGTTATGAGTTTGTGAGTTGGCACATGTTGCTACTCATCAAAATAAAGATGTGATGGGCTGGAGCACCTAGGAGCAGCTCCAAGGTATCTGGCATCACATAGTATACAGCAAACATCTGGAGAACTAGGAGCTAGTAGGTGGCATAGCACAAATGTAACTTTCAGAGATCCAAACCATTGTCCATTATATGTGCCGCAGTGTAATGTGATTGGACTTGTGTTCGATATTGATAGTGTTTTCTTTTTGTTATGGTGCAATTGTTTTGTGAAAAGTTTATTTTAAGATATGCACCATTAATATGCTGCATTTTACTTATAAATGTCTTTTGTGTCATGATGCTCCTTCATACACATTCCCCAAACTGGTTATTGTCACATAGGTATATGTGAGTGGCACCAGTTTGACTAGGGGGTCAACTGTAGCTCCTAGTATTGCTTATTGCTAGGTGTCAAGCTAACTGGGCTCTTTGAATCTACAAGCATGACATAAATAGCTCCCAGCAATTTCACTTGCAGCATTCCATTTGAGGAGGACAAAAGAGTATGAAATGGTCAGACTTGCACATGGTGCTAACATTGTTCATATGGCTCAAAGCTTTGCACTTTCCACAATCCAAGATACATATTTTATTTATTGCTTATTTATATAGCGCCTAGACATCAAATGGTGTTTCAAAGCGCCACAAGACAACAAAGAAAAAGGGGGGGAGACAGGGAGACAGGGAAGTAAGCAACAACAACGGGCCTACTAGGCCTTGTGTCCTTCGGATTGTGCAAGTTCAGTAACAAGGAGTGCAGGGGGAAGAGGGGTGGTAAGGGGTACAGGTGGGGGAGAGGAAACATTCTAAGGTATGAGGGAAGTACGGGGTAGAGTGGCAGCACACATGTAAAGGGGAGAGGAGGGGAATAGGAGGAGGCCAGGTGGGCAAGTACCAGGGGATGCAGGGAGTGAGGACCACATGATAAGTGCGAGGACGGGGGTGGACCAGTCTTGGTAGGGATGCACACCCCATCAGGCTGATGAGGGGAAGGAGGCCCGGAAGGGCAAGTGCAGGTTAGGGAGATCGGGTGCTGGGGAACACTGGGCGAGGAAGGCCTGGTTCCCTGAAGGACTCAGAAGGGACCAGGCAGCCAGTCCATGAGGCAGAGAGGGGCATTAGCAGGGGAGTGGGGAAGAGGTAAGGAGGGTCTTGAGAAGCTTCTGGAACTTAAGGAGATCTGGCTCAAGCTGGAGAGGGGCAGGGAGGACATTCTACAGGGAGGTTCCTGTTGAAGAGAGAGAGATCTACCCCCCGCTCTCTGCTTAGAAAATCATCTGATCTGCAGAGAATTGGAACTAGAAAACTGAAGGGTTCTAGCACAGAGATATTTAGGGAGAGAGATTTGGATGTAGCGCAGTCCCAGGCCCCAGAAAACCTTGTGGATGGTGCAGAGGGTCTTGAACTTGATCCTTGCTGCCACAGGGAGCCAGTGATAGGTTTTTGGGACTGGAGAGATGTGGCCCATGGGCTCGAGGCCAAGGATAAGTCTCAGTCCTATTCTGGATTAGTTGAAGGTGGTAAGGGAGGATAAAGGTAGATTGAGGAAGAGGCTGTTGCAGCAGTTCAGTTTAGAGAGGACCAGACATTGAGTTTCAGGGAAAAGGTGAGAAAAGGGAGAATACCTCTGAGGAGGTGCAGCTGAAAGAGGGTCTGTGATGTGAGGAGAGAAAGAGAGAGAGGAGTCGAAGATGACGCCAAGGTTTTTAGCCTCACAAGTGGGTGAGACGAGGGGACTCATGGAGGATGGCCAGAGAGTAGGAGGGAGCAGGGGTCTCAGTGAGAAGGATCTCATTCTTACTGCCATTAAGGCAGAGCTTGTTAGTAGCGCACCATACCCGAATAGCAATCAGACAGTCAGGAATGAGAGAGGAAGAAGAGGAGGAAGTGGGGGGGGGCCTGAAGGAGAGCTGTGTGTCGGCTGCATAAAACTGGAAGTGAGGTGAGAAGGTGGAGATCAAGAGGACAGAGCCCTAAGGGATGCTGCAGGTGGAGAGTGTGGTGGAGCAGAGGATACGGCTGAGTTGAACCTGGAAGGTCCGTCAGATAGGAATCCGATTTATAAAGGATGGCATGTTTGACCATGTCAAAGGCAGAGGAAAGATCGAGAAGGATACGGATGGAAGGTGAGTTGGAATTGAGAGCAAGTCTTCATGGGTATTCAGGAGAGCAGTTTTCAGACTGGTGGTCGTGGAGACAACCAACAGATTCAGTGTGCTGGATCAGATGGGAGATGACCAACTTCTGCAAGAGTTTGCCCAGGAAGGAGGTAATTTAGATAGGGCAGTAATTAGCTGGACAGCAAGGGTCAGCAGCGGGCTTTTTAATGAGAGGGTCCTTAAGTGAGTGCTTGAGGGATAGTGAGAAGGAGCCAGTGGCAAAGGAGTGTTTGCAGAAATGAGCCATGGCTGGAGCAAGGGAGGCAATGTTTTCCCCAATCCTTTTAGAGGAGCAGGGATGGAAGAGACTTTCATAAAGAGGACTTGTTTTGGAGACCTCATCTGGTGCTATGGACGAGAAGGAGGAGGGTAGGAGGCAAGGGGAAAGGAGGGCCAAAGGAGGCCTGAGAGCAGGTGAGGGGAGGGGAAAAGTGAGGGGAGTAGAGGAGAATGAGCACAGGATGTTCTGAATTTTGGTTGTGAAGTGGGAGGCCTGTGCAGTGCAGAGGGTATGGGATGGCAGAGAAGTGGAGACTGCAGTAGGATTCATGTGTTCCTTGCATATTTTAAACAGTTCAGCCATGTTAGTGGCCCCAGAGATGCAGGCTTGGATATGGGCCCTCTTCTATGAAAGGATGGAAAGTCTGTATTGCCTTTGGAGCAGCCAGCAGGCCAGTCTGTCAGGGGGATGGATGTGGTTGAAGCCAGCAACTCTGCACTTGCATTTCAGAGAGACTAAGTCGGAATCATACAAGGTGCAGATCCTCATCCTTCAGCCAAGGTGTGTGCGGCTGAGTGGGGTCAGACAGGAGGGTAGAATGGTGAGGGAAAGAGACAGAGGCTGCGGAAGAGTCCAGTGGCCGCATAAGGAGAGTCAAGGTGAATATTGAAGTCTCTGAGGTAGAGGCCAGGAGGGAAGAGAGGTCAGACCACTCCGAAAGGAAGTGGGAGACCAGACCACAGGTCCTGTAGATTGCAGCGAGAGTCAATGAGAGGACAGGAGAGACACCAAGCCTGCAGCAGAGGCATTCGAAGGAAGAATGGGACTGAGGGGGTACAATAGTAGCTGGGACTCATTCAGGTAAGATCAGGGATACTCCGCCTCAGCCCGGTTAGGCCTGGGCTTAGAGAGGATCCTGGAGCCCTCAGTGAGAAGTGTGCCAAAAGCAATGAATTACGTCTCAATGAGTGAGGACGTCATCAAAGTCTTCAAGGGGGTGACCGATATTAGAGGAATGTTCAACAGCAGAGCGACAGTTGAGGGTAGCTAAGTGAAGCTGGTTGCCACATTTGAAGGTCTTCCGAGGAGGGGTACAGGCAGGGCTTTAAGTGGGGTAAGAAATCGAGGGGGGGCCTTCATTTGGGGGCGTGGCTTGTGGGAGGGGCGTGGCCTAAAAAGTACGCAAATCGTAGGGTATACACACAAATATATATGAATATTATATATTTGTGTGCGTACCTTACTATGCTTTGTGTACTATGCAAGCCATCTTTTCTAAACATAGAGATATGTAACATATATCTACGTTTATAAAAGATGGCTTGCACAGTACACAAAGCATAGTAAGGTACGCACACAAATATATAACATTTATATATATTTGTGTGCATACCCTACGGTTTGCCTAGTTTTCAGGCCATCTTTTTTTTTTTTAAAGATTACGGGTTTATAAAAGATGGCTTTGAAAGTACACAATTCAAGCCATCTTTTACAAAGCTTTGACTACGGACAAAATTGTCCGTCGACAAAGCTTTATAAAAGATGGCTTGAAATGTGTACTTTCAAAGCCATCTTTTATAAACGTTGAGGAATCCCCAGGTTCGCCGAGGGTTAAAGACGCCTCGGCGACCTGGGGAAACAAAGGGACAGTAACTGCCTCTGGTGACCTCTCGCGCGAGGGGTCACCAAAGGCAGTTACTATGACTGACAGAAGTGGCAGCCGGGCACAGCGTCGCTGTGGTTGGCTGCCACTTCTGTCGGCTCGCCTGACTTCATGGCAGGTGCATCTCCCGTCGCGGCTGCGGCCTCGACGGGATAATGCATTCCGCCAATGTTGTGGTTGGACAGGGGCCCCGGCAGGGCCCCGGCTCAGTCCCACTTTTTAGAGACTGCCGGGGCCCGGCCCCGGCAGGCCCCGGCCCACTTTAAGCACTGGGTACAGGGATGCGGTACACCCGTCGGTGGTGGCAAAGGTGTGGGTGGCAGAAGGAGGAGTGCAGGAGGAAGTTGATGAGAGATGGAAGAAACCCATCAAGAAGGAGGTTGTGCTGAGTGCCCTGGGCCGTGACAGTGCCATTCTGGTAGGCATTAATGATGCACCTAGAGGATGGGAAGTGTGCCAAGAGTATTCTCCATCTGGGTCCACCATTAATGGGTGAAGAATCCAAAGGTCTGGAGATGAGCAATAAATGGGATGTAAGTGACAGTCTGCCTGGAAGAAGTGCTGACGTAGGCGTCAGCGATGGGTAGGCCTGTTTTGGAGACCAGAAGATCTTTCTTAAACTTTTTCCTTCCAGGCTTTGGAAAAGAGGTAGCATGGGTGATGGAGTGGAGTACATAGGAGAGATGGAGAGCACCACAGAGGGAGGGGCCAGAGATGGAAATGGGGTAGAGAGACAGTGACACTGCACAATGAACTCACCAGGTGGCCTAGCAGCAAGACAGGCGCAGATAGATCAGGTGCACAAGAGGAAAGTGAAGGCCAGAGAAGAGGGACCTCAAGGCACAACATGAGGGTGGAGTGAGATGGAAGCGGGAGGTGCAGTGCAAAGGTCAGAGGCAGCAGGGCCATCATGCTGCTCATGCAGCAGATGGGGGCAAAGCATATATGTTTTGTTTGCTTGCTATGGTGTCACTGGGGTCTTATTTGTTTCCAGCAAGTGTTAAAAAAGGCCCTGACCAGGCCTCAATATTGATCTACTCAGTTCCCTGCTGATGCTTCTTTAGGGAGGGGACTCCAATTCAGACGGATGGCCTAATTTCTGGAAAAATGACAATTTAACAACTGCTCTTTGTTGTTGGAACACTTCAAAAAACACCACAACAGCCAGAACATTGGAGGATTCCCACTCAGGTACTTCAGCCTCTTGTACAGATTTTCAATTTGCTCCGAATAACTTGCCCCGATGTTAAGGGTAAGGGTACTTATCCATGGAGCCTGCTTCCGCCACGACATCCCCCACCCCCAGCGTCCCGCTGTTGTGATTTCTGGTTGGCTGGGATGTCAGGGGTCATCAGTCTCAGCTCCCCCTGAACACTGTATGTATTGGATGCTGTACTGTGCACTATGCACTCCCCATGGCCATCCCACTCTCGGCTCTGATCACCCACTTCTTTCTCAAGTTCCAGACTGCTATAACAGTCAGTGGCTACTCAATCTAATGTGTCTCTCTTCTCTGCACACCCGCTGTGAGCTCCCTGGCTTCAAGCTCACTCACCACATTGTCCTGCATATGCCATCCGTCTCTAAATCTTGCCCAAGCCACCAATGCCCAGTCAGGCAGTTATGAAGGAGGCTGAACCTCTGGTGCCGAAACCACTATTTAAAATGGTGGGCGTGACTGCTAAATGGAGCCTTCTAGTGAGTGGTCTCCCCGGTTGCCACTCTGCCATGATGCCGGCTGCAGCAGCTTAAATTGGTATCCAGTGCTTAACCTGAGGCAGGGCACTCATACGCTCATATGGCCAAGCCGAGAACACTGATTGTGACTGGCGTGGAAGTCATTGCGGTGCCCGCTCCTGCATCCAGTCTCTCTCTTACTCTCTTGCGGCAAGCCGCTCCTTCCTCCTCTTCCTCCGGTGGTCACTGCCTTCCACCAAGGATCTGAGCACTGCTCTTCCCCAGGCTCAGGCACCAACCCCCAAGTCTTCTTGGTCCCTCTCCGATGCAGCACTCTCGATGTCCCTGCCACTTAGCAGGCCCCATGTTGTTGTGGTAGCCAATCAAGCAGAGCCCCACTCAGGAAGGACATTGGTGGTTCTAGATGGGGACTTCTCCTTGGATACCTGTTCCCTATATCAGGTACATTATTTTGGGGCAGTCGTCGGAGGTAATAACAGTAGTTTTTGCTAGATTCTCGTGCTTCAGAGAGGAGCTGTATAGCAAGCAGCCATCTTGCTTAATCTTAAATGATTGTATTCTGCTGCTAATACTGGACTATCTAGTGCACATTCCCTCCCCCACTCTAGTTCCATGACATGTGACCCATGCACATCTTCACCAGGTGCCAAGATAAACGCTGTGCAAGGCTCAGGCCACACACTTTGCGGTTTGCCTCACACTATATTGTTCCTGGTGACACACCAAACTGCAGCTTCATTGGCGCAGCCTGACACAATTATCAAGCACGCACCATGATTACCAATGATGGCAGCAATTCATTTGAATGTGGAAATCGAGACATACCCACACAGACTGCCTGATATCTAAAGATACAGACATACATGAGCAAATAATGTACACACCACACATTACACATGCAGCTACAAAAACACCCCCATGGCACCAATCTACTTCTCCTGCCACAGCATGGGTGAATGTGTGGAGGAGAGCCTGTGTCTATCAGTGCACAGAACAGTGGTCGAATGACATGGGGTTGTATGGATGGAAGACAACGTATGTTAAGTTTAGTACCCAAATCCAAGTTTAATTGTAATGCCCACGGTAACATCCCAAAGATGTCAGGTTCAACAAGAGAGTCCTTTGTTGGCTGGTCTTCTATTTAACCTATAGCAAACACAAATAAAGAAAAGATTTTCACCTTACAGCTGCATTGGAGATTCGGAAGCAGTGATTTAAGTGTTAAACATTTTACTTATCTGATGGGAGCTTGGAGTTGCAACACTCATCTCTTTGATGGTGAAATGTATGGGATTTGTAACCTGTGGAGGTAAAAATGAATAAATTAGCTTGGATTCCATGATATAACATGCTTATATCTTCTATCAAAGCTCAAAGGACAATGGCACGTCCATCAAGTATTGCCTTGGCTATGGGCATGGGGGCCATAGGGATTATTGAAGAGGAGCTAATAGGATGCAGGAGGTGCCACTGTACCAGACATCTATGGTGGCCACAGACCCCCATTGCCAGTAGTCATGCATGAAGTACTGTAGCTCCCCCTGCTGTATTCAGTTGTCTCAGCAGCCACGATGCTCTAGACAACCCCCAAAACATCTCCTGCTAAGTCACTTATGTCACCAAACAACGAGGTTCACTCGCAAGCAGGGATAATCAGAAATAATACATACATATTGTAATCAACACTGCGCAGGCAGAAAATGACACCATTCAGTTTCATTCTTACTTGGCTCTGTAGTGCAATTACCATTTTGCTACTCACATCTTTGCATCACTCATCCACCATGCAGTTTCCCCACTTCTTCTGCACCTTTCCAAAATATCCTGTAGAATGTTCATATGTTTCTATAACATGCCACCCCACAGGTTTCTTATACTACATCCTTCCCTCTACCTTCTAAGCTCGGTTCTCAGTCTTCCATTGTACACCCATGCTTTTCCCTGCTTTGGAGTCCGTCAGTCATCTATTTTTCCCCAGGTTCTTTCACCTACGTGAATAAAGAGGGCATCTGGGAGATGAGGGGTGTCATATCCACACTCATTGCCAGTCAGACTCAATGAAGCAAATAAGTCCACATTTATGCACCCAATAAAGTGTTCTTTTCACAGCATCACCAAATCCATTTTGCAATGAGATGATTTTAAGCCAAGTATTAAATTATGCACGTCATTGTTGATGTTTACTCAAAACTCCAAATTCTGGTCAACAGCATGACCATCAGTCCACCGCCTAAATTCCTATTACATATTTTGGTCTTCACCCACCGGCTCCTGCAATAGCATTTGTGCCAATGCAGCATTACCCAAGGGCCACATAATGTAAAACCAGGACATTATGGGAGGAAGGCAGGATTCTTATCTTGTAGGGATAAAAAGGGGGGGGGGTTATTCTTATGGTTGGTGCACCTAAGGAGCTGCTTGTCTCAAGAGGTAAGAAATGTCATCAGGGGAAGGTAGAGTGCACTGAATTATAGCCAGATGAATTCAAATTTGCATTAAAAAACCTGCAAATCTGAGAAGTGTCCTGTGACTAGAATAACTGAACCTTAAACAACAGGACCATTGGAACCCAAATGAGGATGTTCTCTCTTCATCACAGTGCACCTTAAAGTGTAATTATGCATCTGTCTATATCCATTACACTCCTCATGCAAACTCTAAATGACAATCAATAAATAACCCCTGGACACATTAGGGCCTGGCTATTATGTGCAGACTAACACCTGCATGGGGTAATAAACAATACTCTTGGTGTATGTTGAGGTAATGTGTATTGGTACTTTTTTAATGCCTCAATTCTATAGGGTGCACTTTGAGTCTTCAGGGCAAAGGACAAAGTGCAAAGGGCAGGTCTCTGTTAGGCAGAATCACCTGCAGTACCCTTGGGGAACACTACAGGCAATTAGGACTACAAGTGTAAGCACAATCTCACCTTTGGTGCAAACCTGTACTACACAGTAAAGTGGTAGCGATGGCTGAGCAGCCAGACTTATCTCAAGAGTAAAGTGAGCAGGATCAAGGGTTACACAAAGGACTTGCAATCACAGTGATTCAAACAAACACTAACTCAAGGTTTCTTGGTAAAAGAATATACATTTATTTACTCAGTCAGTTTAGAAAATAGTTATCATAAAGCAGCAGTAAATCACAATCTTAATGTGCTACAACAGCCAACTGAAGGTACTGTGTTCATCAGGATAACCGTGGGCCCCAACAATGTGCACAAACTGTATTAGCGGACTTCAGCTGCCTTTAGTTAGCGTTACTTATGCACTTGGTTATGGAGGGGAAAAAAAGTGAGTTGGCCAGACTATGGGAGGTGAACTGCTTAGGCCCCAATGGTTGGTAGGGTCCACAGAGAGCCACCTCCTAGCTGAAGGATCAGGGTCAAACAAGAGACCGGTTGATAGACATGGAGGGGGTGCTGCTCAGGTACGTCATCTAGGGAGTCGTTGAAGGGGTGGTTATGCAGAGCAGGACTAGAAAGTCTGATTAGTGCAAATAGCTCTGTCCACATGCACATTTCTAACAAGTCAGTTTTGTAAGTAATCAACTCTTGTTTTAAACTGCTGTAGCTCTTGCTTCAGTGAATTATATGACCCCCAGAGTCCAAAGTATTTTGTGCCACTTTATACTGTGGCTGCTATCACTCCCATGACACCTGACAACACTAACTCCTCAGGGTTGGGAATGAGGGGAGCTATTTAGCGCCTACATGTAGCCTAGAACCTGGTTATCTTGACACCAAAGCTACCAGGAGCTACTTTTGGCTCCTTAAGCCAACTGATGCTGAACATACATACCTGCGATGTTAAGTTTGTGCTTTTGGGACAATCTATAAATTAGCATTAGGACACAAGTATAAAACATTTAAAGCATAAGGAGCAACTATGGAGTGAAGTTTTCTGTTTGCAACTTATGTGGCAGTTAGACGTGTTCAGCACTGTTATAGCTTCTCGTTCCCCAGTGGTAGCTCCTGGTCACTGGTTAACACAGGATACCCAGGAGATGTTTTCAGGTCCTGGGTATCCAATCTTACTTTTGTTCACTGCCTCCCCACTTCATAATCACCTCCAACTCACAACACAGTAGAGACCAACTCCTACCAATACATCCCCTATCATCAAATCTTACCGCCATCAACACTACTAACATACACTTGGCTTCTCCTATCCAAAAACCTACTTCCACCATCAACAGAAATATAGCAGTTGGCTCTCTCACCATGTCCCATTCTGCTAAGATACATTTCCAGCGTCTGTCAACTATATGACTCAGATCACAAAATTCCCTTGTTTCAGGCAATTATTCCTTCATCTCCTGCCTCCTGAATCCTTTCTACACCCAGCAAATGCAGGAATCTGACTCATGTCACTGTGTTCCACTCCACCACCAGTCTGTACTCACTATACGTATTGTACCCAGTAATTAGCCGAGTCTGCCGTGGGCTGCGTGCATTGGGAATGGGCAACTGAGGGACTTAAAAAGAGAAGAGATAGCGATAATAGGAGCCAGATAAGCGAGCCACGTCACTATACCTTGCTGGTCAAGCCAAATGCCTCTTTGTGTGAGAATGTGAACGGCTCTTTGGATCAGTGCTCTGATTTTCTCTGCCCTGAAAACAAGGTATTGCTAATTCTTGACAGAGAAAGACACGGTATGCGATTGGAAACTGAAACACGCTGATACATAGCTCAAAGCACAGTACTTGCAAAGCCACACTGACCCGATGGCGCTGTGCCATTCTGAAGAAAACCTCAATGTGCACTTAAACCATGGAAAGAAAGACATGTCAACACTGTGGTGAACAACCCTGAATGCCACATGCCTCTCGCAAAAGATACATTGCCACACTATGGTGAGAACTGTACAAACCTCGTGCATCTAACCGAAGGCGAAAGGTCATTCCCAATCTATATGGCTTTGATGATATATCAGAAAAGATCCGCATAATAATTGGTGTAACCATGTCAGGCCATGCTCCACCCCCACAGCACCACGTGTTAAACATTATTTATTTGAAAGGCGCACTGTATATTACCTGTATGGCACTCAAATGATTAAAGGTCTGCACATTCGACAAAGAGTGCATGTATATTGCACCCAAACGAAGCTGGATGGTCCAGAAAGGGCACTAATCCCAAATGGAACTGACACTGGCAATTATACCAAAGACGATACTAGGGAAGGAATAGGAAAGAAAAAAAATCACAATGTGCATGGCCCCTAAAAACAGCACGCGTGCTGCATGAAGCTGTTTAGAAGAGCCCAGTAATACCTGCCTCGCTGCTATTAAATGCAAGACATTGGAAATATTCCCTCAGAAATGTTCAAGTTCGGCACGAGGCATGCGTCTGTTAGGTCAGATGGTTATCAATGGCCTTGCACAGTCATCACATAACAATGAACACGTCACTAATAACGTGCATAGTGATGTTGTAAATATGAAAACATGGAACAATCTAGATTTAGCAACAGATAACTAATTTGTGCTGCCTTCAACTGTAAAAACACACAAAATAAAGCACAAGAACTCAGTGAATACAAAATTCCCAAAATGATTTTTTGGGTTTATTAAATAGAGAAGAGCGGACTTCACGTTCATGGGCTCGGCTGCCTGCAGCCTTTTGATGACCTGCTGCAATTGCTTACCCCTATCTGCTGTGCCTTCTTCTTAACCAATGCATTGTCACTAATGTCCGAAAGCCCCCACCCCAGGGTTCATTGCAATAGCAAAAAGGTCGCCACCTACATTTAATGTAGCTGGAAACCTTTTGCAGGGCTGGCTTGCTGGGTGAGGCTTTTCTTTTTGCTGTGTGACATGGTCTTTGTTTCGAGAGGCCGGGGATAAGTTACAAAAACACCCTGGAAGTGCATTCACGGCGTGTCATTTTTTTTCTTTGTGTTTTCAGAAGCATTCATCTTGTTAGAAATGGGAGCTCAGGCCTCTGCTTGTACCAAAAGACTGGGATAGTTGTGGCTGCCAGCCAAGAAACTCAAAGAAACAGAGAAACATGCTGAAAGGGAAGCACATTTTCATATCTTTTTTAAGCACCTTTTTCAGGAAAAGTCAACATTTATGTCAAATAATGCAATTTGAATCTACTCATTCCCGCACATTAATTCCACCCATACAATTTCAAAACCTCCTTACCATGCAGTAGGTCCCTTATGAAAGACAGAGGGATACAGAGAAAAAGGGTGGTCAGCGGAAAGGAGAGCGAATGAGACACACGCAAAAAAAGTGTGACAGAACCTGATAGAAAGATGAGATATAACGGGGTAAACGGGGTGCAAGAGACACAGAAGAATTGGGAAAAGGAGAAGAGACAACAAGAGTAAGAACAAAGGGTGAAAGAAAATGAATGGAGAGAAGGCTGTGAGACACTAAAGGAGGAAGAGAGAATGAGAGGGAGAGAACATGAGAGATGAGCAGAGAGGGACAGAATAGGGAAAGGAGCGTGAGACTGCATGGGAACTCATCAGGAAGTGAAGAGAGTTAGAGACAAGTGCAAAGGAAAGAGTAGGATAGAACAAAGAAAAACCTGGCATAATAGGAGAGAATGGCATTACAAATGAAGGGAACAGAGAAATAGAGGGGAGGCGGGTGGAGAGAAAGGCAGTGTGAGAGATGCATGAGAAAGGAGGGGTGAAAGTTGAGAGCTTGTATGAGAAGAGGCAGAAAATGAGGTGAAGAGCAAGAGAAGGTGAAGGCTTTTTCAGGAGAGGTGTCATGATTCATCGTGGCCCAGTGGTTCGGAACTGGTCACTATGGCAACATGGGCACCACGTTCGCCCCTCCCAAGATGGAGGTATCAGTATGCCGCTCACATAACGTAACGCCAACCTTCATTCAATTCCATATGAAGGCTCCTGGCCGACGTTCAATTGGTTGCAACTTCGCTCCATTGTGGTAATGCTTGTTGTCTCCGGTAAGCCCTACTGGAGATATTCCTCTCTTCTTCCCTTTTATGTGCCTTGTCTTACTTTTCCTCATTCCTTGCCTTTTCCTAGTCCTCTGGCTTGCTCGTTTTTACCTCTTATGCCACATTAATTCCTGGATCCTCCTTCAAACACCACCATTGCGTGCTGAGTTGTAGCCCATCTGGGCTGTACATTTTTCTCAGCGATCCCGCAATCCCGCTTCCACCAACATGGCCGACAAAATGATTACACCAGCTGTGCAGTTATGATAGGTTATTTATAATGTGCTTGATACCCAGTGGTTTCTAAGCGCTGACACAGGGATCTGACCTGTGTTGCTCTGTGTCGTATTGCTTCAAAGGAGAGCACGTTGCCCCTGAGCTATCCTCCCGAGACCTGGCCTCTGCAGCCTGGCCTCTGCCTGCAGTGATTGGCTACTGTGGGTCCTTTCAGGTCCAATCACGGGAGCCGGCAGGAAAATGCCTGTCCCTCGCCAAGACCCACACTAAGGGCCCCTGTCCATTCCTGTCAGTGCCTAGCCGTGCTCTGGCCTCACTTGCCAGAATCCTCAGTAAAATGCTGCACAATATTATGTTCTCATGCAGTGGCCCTCCTGACTGTGTCTACCTAAATTGTGTTTTCATGTGAGTATTGCTACCCTGTGACTGCCTCGGCGCCACTGAACTGACTCCATCTGCCTTACAAATCATCCTGGGTAAATTCTTGGAAAAGCTGCACATCTCCCAGCTCAATCTTCATACTGAATCTGTTGGTTGTCTCCATGATCATCAGTCTGGCTTCAGACCTGCCAGAAGCATGGAGACTGCTCTCCTGAACATCCGTAAAGACCTGCTCTCCAACCTTGATCCCAACACCCCTTGTGTCCTTATCCTACTTGATCTCTCTTCTGCCTTTGACACGGTCAACCATGCCATCCTTCTCAACCGTCTCCGTGATAACCTGGGTATCACCAGTCAGGCCCTGGCGTGGCTGACTTCTTTCCTCTCTGATCGACCCTCCCAGGTTCAACTTGGGTCCTTCCACCCCTCCATCTCTATCTCTACCTGTGGACCAGGGGTCTAACCTCTCCCTGGCTGTTCATCTAATACATGGCACTTCTTGCCCATCGCATTGCTGTGCTCTGCCCCAACTTCCAGTGCTATGCGGACAACACTCAGCTCATTTTCAGGCTTTCTTCAGCCACCTCTTCTCCCTCTCTCATTTCTGACTGCCTGTCCGCCATCCAGGAGTGGTGTGCCGCCAATGATCTCTGCCTTAATGCCAGTAAGACCGAGATTCTCCTCATCAGAACACCCACTCCCTCCTTTCCTGTCACTCTCTGGCCGGCCTCACTTGGCCCTCTTCCTACTCCCACCTCTGAGGCTAAAAACCTCGGGGTCATCTTCGACTCCACACTCTCCTTCTCTCCTCACATCTCTGATGTCTCTAAGAAGTCGATCTACCAGCTGCACCTCCTCAGAGGTATTCTTCCTTTCCTCTCCTTCCCCCAGAAGCTCACTGTCTCCAGAGCTCTGGTTCTCTCTAGGCTGGACTATTGCAACAGCCTCTTTCTAAATCTGCCTGCTTCTACTCTCTGCCCTCTGCAACTAATCCAGAACAGGACTGCAAGACTTGTCTCTGGCCTCAAGCCCAGGGATTGTATCTCTGAAATCCCTGCAAGGGCTCCCAGTGGCTGCAACGATTAGGTTCAAAATCCTCTGCATTGTCCACAAGGCCTTCTGGGGCCTACGGCCTCAATACCTTCAGCTCTCTCTTCCTAAACATCTTCCTTCTCGAGCTCTTTGCTCATCCGCCTCCAACTCCCTCATGGTCAGTCGCTTCTCTAAGCAACGAGTTGATGGTAGATCTCTCTCCTCAGCTGGTGCCTCCCTCTGGAACAGCCTCCCTGCCTCCCTGAAACTTGAGGAGTATCATCTCCGGTTCCGGAAGCACCTCAAACCTTTCTCTTTGCTTCTGCTTTTTCTCCTCCTCTCCCCTGCTGACCTCCATGCTGAAACTGAAACTGCACTGGTTACCTGGTCACCCTCTAATCTCGGGCCCAGGTCCCCACCCCCCGCAAGTTGCACACCTGCACTGCCTTCCTGGCAACCCCCACACTTGGGGACTGTTTTCTGTATCTCTACAGTCCCACTACCAGCACTTGACACCTGATGTCTGCACTTACCCTTGCACTTGCCACCAGCCAGCCACACTTTACTTATTGTTTATTATTCTTTTATCCCATGAATTGCACTCCCCCCCTCCCCTTCCCCATGCACCTCTCCCCTCCCCCTCCCCCTGCACTTGAGTGATCTGAATGACACCTGGCCTAGTAGGATCATTGTCTGTCTTCCCTCTATTCCCCCTCCCTTGCCTCGTCACGCCTTGAAACACTTGTGATAAGGCACGTTATAAATGCCATGTCATATCATATATCCACCATAGCAGTTGCTGCTTGCACTGCGGTCACTGTGCATTCTTCCTTACTCACTGTATCCCTTCTCACTGATACCAACTACTGCATTGGTGAGATGCACTACCTGTGCCATCCCTTTAAGGGATGGCAATACATACAATACGTATAGACGATACCATACGTATAGAAAATACATATAGTCTATACGTACAATATGTATAGACGAGGGACAGTTAAATAGGGAGCAGTAATGGCTGATCCCCCTGCACCGGCAAACACCCTCTTGAGCTTCAACAGTGGGAGCTGCCCTTTACCTCAGACCCCTTGGCCGCACGGAGGCTGCATGGGCAGGGTGCTACCCTATTGTCTTGACTTAAGGGGCACCTCAACCAATCATGTGTCAGGGCGGGCTGGTAGGAGGGTGGGCAGGAGGGAACTTGGAAAAGGGCTTAGGCAGGGAGCCGGGGCCAAGAAAAGCAGAGAACGCTACTAATGGAATATTTTAAATTAAGAATCCTGGCACAAAGAGCAAAAGCTCCACCCCTTACCAGGAGGACAGGCACAGCATAGAAAGCAGGCCACTCCTCGGTATCCAGTAATTAATACAAGGTTCAATGGAACCTGGGTGAACCAATCACTGGTCAGGCGGGCTGGGATGAGGGCGGAGAGGGTATGCAGTGATGTTACTGAAATGTAAATAACAAATTCAATTTTACCAAAAAAATACCAAAAAATAAATATATAGGGGTGAGGGTAAAGGGTTTAAGGGTGTGGGGGTGGTTCAGGGTGGGGTTACAAGCATGGGAAAATGGGGTTTTTGGGAGGCCCATTTTAAAAAAGAAATGGATATTTATTTTTTTCTGTAATATTTCATTTGTTGAAATACATTTAGGTAACATTACATGGAACCACCGGGGAGGAGGGAACCCAGAAAACGGCTCAGGCAGGGAGCTGGGGCAAAGACCAGCGAGAAGGCTAGTAATGGATTTCATGGACATTATGACGGAATCTTTAGTGTTTACTTGAGGTAGAGAAACCCTTCTTAGAAGTTAGGGACACTTAGGGTTTTCTCTTTATTTCTGGACTGAATACAAGTCTATAGCCAATACCATTCCACCTGTGGGTCAGTACCCTCCTTCTGTACCCCTACACATAAGATTCAGGTAAGGGAGAGTGGACAAAGTGCAACGTTATGAGGTTTAAAGGACAGGGAAAGTAAAGTGGGCATTGCGTAGATACGTCAGGAGAGAGGCAGAATAGGTGAAGATTTGTTAGAACGATTTCTCTTCTGACAGTAGGAGGACTTTAAGGTTGGATTTAAATAGTGGTAGAGAGTGAATTGAGTGGAGCGGCAGAGGAAGTCCATTCATGAGTAGGGGGAGAGGACATGAGATAGAGAGATCGGAAGTGCAAAATAGCACAGGGGAGAGAAGGAGTGGTAGCCAGGAGGCGTGCTAAAGATGATCTTAAAGTGTGTGGGGGAGAGTAGGTCAGTTAGGTAAGGAGGGGCACAGTCATTTATCGTTTTGAAGAGGGTGAGAAGAATCTTTTATTTAGCTCTAAGTTTCTCTAACAAATTTGGTGGTGGGACGTGGAGGTGAAGGTAACTCGAGGAAGGTTGAAAAGTGTATGGACAGCAAAGTTTAGGACTTTGACTAGTGGTGAGAAAGTATAGTTGGGAATGCCATAAAGTAGACTACCATAGTAATCCATTTTTAGAGACAACTAGTGTGGTTATTATGTGTTTGGCAGTGTTGAAAGGACAGAGATGGTGTATTTTGCTGATATTTAGGAAGTTTAGTCTGGCAGCCATAGCGAATTTCAAGATAAAGAGCAAAACATTATGAGGTGGGTGAAATACAACACCAAGGTTGCGAGCAGAACGAGAGTAAAGATGCCATTCAATATTGTATGGCAGTGAGACAGTGAGAGATGCCAGATAGGTAGAGAAAAGCTAAGAATATTTGGATGTCATCAGCAGAAAGCTGATATTTGAAGCCATAGGAGGAGTTGAGTGCACCGAGAACAGAGGTAATGAGATTGAAGAGAAGAGGACCTAGGACTGACCCTTGGTGAACTCCAATAGTGAAAGTGGTGCCTGTGGAGGAAAGTTTATTTCAGGGCACTTGGAAGTGACTAGGGGCAAGGAAGGAGGATATCCAATCAAGGGCTTTATCTTTGAAGCCAAGCAGAGACAGTTTGGCTAGAATGTCAGAATGGTTGTGTCTGACCGGCGTATCCACACTCTCAATAGAACCAGGGAATCCGCATGCACACAACCCTCCCACCTTCTTTAACAAGAGATGCCTACCGTGAATACACAGGCCACCTCCAGGCAATCAATGGGGGGGGGGGGAGGGTTAGGTAGAGGTTCTGGATAGTTATGGCAGAGTTAGGGTATCCAGAAAGAGGGTTAGGAGCAGTAAATGGATAGCCAGGGGGATAAGTAAGGTAAATGCAAAGAATACAGACATGAAATTACATTGATAACCTGTCTCACACTTTTGCCCTGTTGCCTCTCTCACTTCCAGACCTTCCTGGTACCTAGCCACCCGATGCATGTCCTTGCATTCTACAGTGATGCATTTGACCTTGACCAACATGCTCTGCTTTGAGCCAAATTCACATGACTACCTTTTTCACTGCTGTTCCATCAATGTCCTGCTAATTTCCCAAACACTTGCACCCCACATGCCCCTCTGTTGCCAAATACATCCTACATGCCCCCACCCTAGTAGCACTGGAATTTCCACACTCCTTGTATGATCCACACTTTGAAACACATGGTGTATAGGCGCTATATAAATAAACTATCATATCATATCATATCATATCATATCATATCATATCCACATTTACTAACATTCCAAACAGGAATCAGAACAAGGTGGTCATAATTTACCCCCTGTTACATTCAGAAATTATAACATGCACCGGGTGTGAAATGCCCCTTAGCTGAGGCCTCCCAACCCATGCCTGAGTTCTGGGGCACGGATGAACTGGCGTTGAACAGCTCGAGTCCATACCACTAACTCCTGGTGATCACCCAACTCGAGTTTTGTGCGCTGCAGTCACTGCTGCGTCTCAGGAACAAAAGAAGTGTTACCCGCTGTTTATTCAAGCGAGCGTGCACAATCACCACAGCAGCCTGAGAGCCTGAATGCACACCGCCACGGCTTACGTCCTCTGCTGTGGTCTGGACGTAGATCGCCAGCCCAGGGTTCTAATGTTGCAAAATCCTTGTGGTGGCTGATAGCATGGCATGCGTCCTTCCAGGTGCAATCACAAGCACCAGCTGAAGCACACCAACTGCTTATCAATGTTGAGCTGCACTCGACTTTAGCCCTCAGATGGCTGAGTTATGTAGTCCCATGTCGGAGCCTCCATTTCCCTAAACTCGAAACCACTCTGGCGCAGGTTACAGATCCTCCTTTACCTTTCTTAACAGGTTGACAGTATCAAATGGCATGGAGAGGTCAAGAACTATGAGGATAGAAGACGGGTTGGCATGACGAGTGGAGGAAATTAAGTTGTTTATTTTGAGCAAGGTTCTTTTAGTAGAGTGAAGCCAGATTGCAGTGGGTCCCGAAAGCTTTGCATATCCAGAAATGAGAGGAATCAGTTAAATACAATTGTTTCCTGGATTTTGGAGTATTGAGGAAGAAGGTAGACAGAATGAACATTGACAGTCTTGTTAGGGTCAAGGATGGGTTTCTTTAGAATGGGGATGACAGTGGCCAATTTGTAAGATGAAGGGAAAGTGGCTGTGTCAAGGTAGGCATTGAAAAGGGCCGTAAGGTACAGGAAATCAGGGGGTTTTACAAGTTTTACCAGTTGAGGGGAGGGAGGGCCACTGGCGGCACAAAAAGGGTCTACTGCAAGGAGAAGGGCATATATTTCTTCAGTGTCAGTGGGGTCAAAGGTGGGCATGGTACTGAGAGTGGAGAGTAGGGGTGGTGGAGTGTGGTGGGCAGGAGGGGGGAAAGGAGGTAATTTTTGAGGATATCTCTAATGGTAGAAGCAAAGTAGACACCAGGATCATTAGCAGAGAGAGTAGAAGAGATGGAGATGAATTTAGGGAGAACGAGAATAGAATTTAGAGATTTTTTGAGGTGTCTAGGTTGGATGGTTTGGAAATGAGAGAGCAGTAGAATTCATGTTTGGCAGCGTCAAGAGCCGAGGGCTAGTTTGAAAGAGCAGAGAGGTAGATATGGAGGTCAGGAGTGAATATAGATTTTTGCCAGGTGCAAAGCTTTTTTGCATGGCTGTTTTCACGGTGCTGTTGAGAAGTGTGATCCATGGTTGTGGTGAGGAGGATTTAGGACTGAAAATGGATAGAGTAAAATGAGCACAAAGGGAGGCCAGAAGAACAGCGCTGAAATTGGAGAAGGCTTCTTTGGGGGTTGGGAAGGTGAGTTCAGCATATGAGCAAAGCTAGTGTTGTAGGTCAGAGAGGTAGATAGGGAGTTCAGATGTGGGAAACCTGAGCTAAGTAATAGTTAAAGAGAATGACATGAGGGAGGAGGAGGAGAGTGGAGGATAGAGGTAAAGACTAGCGAGTGGTCAGATGGAGAGGGCATTAGATATTTTGGTGGCTGAGAGTAGAGATGAGAAGAAGGTTGAGGGAATCCCAGTTAGCGTGGGTGGGCAGGTAATGGATGAAAGAGAAAGAGTAATGATGGTAAAGGGAGTTGAATCCAGTGTTGTGACTATGGAGTGAGAGGAAAGATTAAGGTTGTCTAAGACAATGAGATGGTGATCAGGAGAGAGTGAGTCAATTAATTTGGAGAGGTGGTCAAATAATTGCCCTACTGTATCAGGAGGCCGGTAGGGAGAGATGATGTGAATATTGTAAGGTGCAGTGATAGTAGAGGTAGTGTATTCGAATGAGGGGGAATTGGTAGGATATTGGGGTGAAGTTATAGAAGGGGTTATGGAGGGCAGCAAGTCTAACAGAATCAGAGGGAAGCATCCAGGTTTCAGTGAGGGCATTAGTGTTGAGAGAGGAGGACTGGGAGTCCTTATACCCAAGAGTGGAGTCTCTCTCTCTCTGTTAGGTCTCATTACCACCAGCCATTGGGAGAAGACTGCATAGCGGGATCACCTCCTTAGCCTCACAGAGAAGGGCTCCTCTCTAGGGAGTAGTGATGACATCCCGTGAATCGTCACATCTGGTAACACCTAAGAGTGCTGAAACCCATAAACACATAACCTTCGGATTCAACCCTTTTTTTCAACATAAATAGAAATCTTTCTATGTTTTTTAAGTCTTATGAGTACTGCAAAGTACATGGATGAGAGATCAGTCTCCAGACACTTCATCATATTGTTAGCGTGTGAATGATGTCACTTATTGACAGTTGATTTAGCTAAAACAAAAAAGGACATTGTGTTCCAATAAGACCTACCGGTTGACACTGTTATAAACCATTGAATAACCTCAGCTTTGCAACATTTTACAAAGCTCAGCAAAGGGAAAGACCTTTTGCAACTTTGCACATGTGGCAATGCTGACAGGTAGTAACAGTAATGTATTGTCCTGTTAATGCTGAAGTAATCAACGTATTCAATATTTGTTCGGCACAGGGGCTAGGGTAGCCTGTATGTCTGAAAGATTTGCAGCATTAAAAAAACAAAAAACAGCCAACATGTGTTTTTCAACCAAAGGAAGGGTCCTTGGCAAGGCAATTGGGGTGACCTGTCTGGTCCACAGAGAGACTCAGTACTTCCTTGAGATGACTTGTTACTGACTTAGATAGAAGACCATGGATGGTCAGTTTGGATGATTGATTATTGATGGAATGTGCCTCTTGGCAGGTGCACTATAACCATCAATCTCGTGTTCGTATTGTGTCTGCTTGGGTGTATTGTAAGGCAGCATGTAGGTGCTGGAGAAGCCTGGGCAATAAGGCTACCGTAGAATCTGTGTTGGGCTGTGTGAAGCCAATACGCAGTGGGCCTTTCAGCATTCAGCGGTTATCAGTCCTTTCATGGAAGGACTGCATCTCTAGGTGGACCATAAAGGCAACACCAGCATTAACTGGTGAATACATCACTGTTACTACCTATCAAGATTGCCTCATGCGCGAAGTTGCCTCAGGTCTTTTCCCTTACACAGTTTAACATTTTATGGTCTTGGTGGGCTGGGCCTCCGCCTAGGCACATGCAGCAGGCATCACCATTGAAATAATATCCTCTCAACACAGGCCCAGCACAGGGGATTACTTGGTTCATCACCCTTCCCGTTTACAAAGCTCCTTTAAACATTTCACATAATTAATATTTACGTACGTTTACTTGATATTTAAATGAGTGTACACTTTGTTTGATAATGTTTTACAAAAATGTAAACTACACGCAATACCTTGCATGTACAATGTCTGTTTTTTGTAAACTTAACCAAATTGATGTGGTTCGAAAGGTTTACACATTTTCTTGAACCATTAAAACGAAAGATATGCAACATTGTTGTAAACGGTTGTACATGTTTTGTTGATGGTTTACAAAACATTTGTAAATCTTTCAAACCATAAGTTTGTTATGGTTTACAAACAAGCAAACAATTGTAAACACATGGTTTTGCACTTAGTTTACATTGTTGTAAAATGTTTGCAAACAAAGGGTACACTCATTAAAATGTTTTGTAAACTCCATGTAGACATTATGTTTGCAAAATATTTACAATAGCTGTGTAAACTGTTGCAAAGTTGAGGTTATGCCATGGTTTACCAATCTGAGAACATTTGTAAACTATCTTTTTCATGCAGTGACTGGGTATGACTGTATTCTGAAACTGAGTGTGGAAGAAAGGGGTCAGTATGAGTGCATGAAGTCTGCTTTGATTGCCAAGTTTGGCAAGACACCTACCCAATACCTTAAAAGGTTCAGGGAATTTAAGAAATGAGAGAATGTGTCTTGGGGTGACTCGGTGAGTGCTGCGCACATGAACATGATGGGGTGGATTGATGGTTACAAAGTGAAAACGTTTGTTGAATTGTCCCACCTATTGTTATTTTAGCATCTTTCGGAAGCCTGTTCACCGGAGCTGCGTCAGTATGTTGCTGACCAGAACATTTTGGATCCCTTTAAGCTGGCTAGGTTGGCTGACAATTGGGTCTCACACCAGGTGTCCCCAGTGGGAAGTACAAGGAGAAAGAAAAGGGGACCTCTCAAAAAGCTGAGGAGTCACAGAAGCAATCACAGTCGGATAAACCAAAACCTTCCTCTCCTAAGACCCAAAAACCTAGTGGGGATAGGTCTGTTGTGGGTGGGAGTAAGAGTAGTGGTCCGCCTGCTGTAAAGCAGGGTCCCAGTGGTTCCAGTACTGTACCCCGCACTCCCGGCACTTGTTGGGATTGTGGGGCCCTGGATCACCGAAGGGGTGACCCCAAGTGTAAGGGTAAGACACTTGGAGTCCAGGCTGTCAGCCTGACCTACTCCTACCCCGTACCTGAGGTGGAGGCCACTGTCCTCCCCTCCTCTATAGGGATCACATTCGGGGGTCCCGTAGAGATTTCCTTAGTGTCCCTTGGGGCCTGGGACCAGTACGCAGAAGTACTGGCAACTATCCCACAGAACACACATAGGTTTTTGAGAAGTGTCCTCTTGAATGGCCAGCCTTCTATTGGTTTGAGAGACACTGGGGCAAGCATGGCAGTGGTGGACAGGACCCTGCTCAAACCAGAGGACTATGTAGCTGCTCCTCTGAGAACCACCAGATTAGCTGGTGGGCCTCCCAAATTATCACCTGTAGCCTTAGTCAACATCACGATTGGAGAAAAGACAACAAAGCTTCTGGTCCAGGACAACCTGCCTGCGAACATTTTGTTAGGCAATGATTTGGTCGAGTTTGGGATGATAATGGATGGTCTACCCATGGCTGCTGTGGTGGTCACCCGCTCGCAGATCACACAGGGTCCAGCTGCGAGCCCGGTACCCTCACCGACGGGGTAACCCAAGGCACGAAGGAAACGGAAGAGTAAGAAGGCCACCTATGTGGAGGGGACCCCTGCTCTACCTGCTGTTCCGATAGCACTCATTGGGATCCATGCTCTGGATGGGCTGAGTCCAGTAGTAAACCATGTCTCAACTCTTGTGCGAGACGAGCCAGAAGACTTTCCTGTGGGAGAGGTACTCAACCCGGAGGACTACCCCGATCTTCAATGCTTGCTAGCTGAAAGGGGCCCGTCCCGGGTGGACTTTTGTAAGGGTCAGAGAGAGTGCCACTCTTTCGAGGGCCTGAGAAAACAGGCCCTGTCCCAGGCACAAGAAGCTACTTGTTAGTGAGCCCACTAAGCCTGTGCCTGGGGCCATCAAGCGGTTGGTGGTACCCCGGGTTTACAGGCCCTTCCTGCTGCCGTTGGCGCATGAGGTGCCCTTAGCTGGTCATCTTGGTACCAAGAAGACTAAGCAGAGGCTCTCTGCCCATTTCTACTAGCCCCGGATGGGAGTAGAAGTGGAGTCCCACTGCAAGACCTGCGCAACCATTGCCAGTGGTTGGCACATCGTTTGAGAGGGTGGGCATCAACATCGTCGGTCCTCTTGTCCCTCCCACTTCAGGTGGACATCGGTTCATCCTGGTCTTGGTCGATCATGCCACGAGGTACCCTGAGGCTATACCCCTTTGGACTGTAAATGTCATGACCCACAGAACGCACCCCTTCTGGACTTCCTGGTCCTTGTCACGGCGGGGCTTGCATTCATTGTTTCTCCAAACATGGCTGTATCACGTGACATGCCTCACATCAGCCTTCACGGCAGACGTAGTGCGTTCCATAAATATGCCACGCTCCCGCGGCCCCGCGCGTCTCAATGCTATTGCGAAGTAGCGACCAGACGTGTGCTCCATAGCTCCCGGTATTGTTTCCCTTGCTTCTTCCACTCTAACCCAATTCTAGTCCCTTTCCTTCCTTTCTTGATTCCTGGACTCGTGTGCTACTTGCGCACCCTGTTATTTCCTGGATTCCTGGACCCCTGCATCCCGGTACTTGAACGCACGCTGGAGTCGGAAGAGACTCGTGCAGCCTTATTCAAGACTCGAGCAGTACGCAAGAAGGCATCGATCAAGAAATCCAGCAAAGATCGAACTCAGGTGAGAAGGGGGGAACTCCTTGACAGTAACTGCCAAGGTGGTTGCCAGGGCTCTCCTGGGCATTTTCACCCATGTTGGATTCCCTAAGGAGGTTGTCTCTGACATAGGATCCAACTTCATGTCTAGTTAATTGAAAACCATGTGGAAAGAGTGCAGGGTAACCTACAAGTTCTCCACCTCTTACCATCCCCAGACCAACGATCTGGTTGAGAGATTCAGTAAGATTCTCAAGGGCATGCTAGGCACTTTGGAAGAGCCCCAAAGGAGGAAATGGGATCTCTTTCTGCCATGCCTGCTGTTCGCTTACAGAGAGGTACCTCAAGTGGTTGTTGGTTTCAGCCCCTTTGAGTTACTCTTTGGACATCCCGTGAGGGGGCCCTTTGCCTTGATCCGAGAAGGTTTGGAGGCCACCCCTCCAGGTCCGACTATGTGTTACGCCTCAGACAGAGGATGACACAGATGATGTGTCAGGCAACAGCGAATCTTAAGGTCAGCCAGGAATTTAATAAGTACTAGCATGACCTTAGAGCATCGCAAGTGGATTGGGCTCTGGGATAGGAGGTCCTTGTGATGGAGCCTACCAAGCCTCGAGCTTTGGCAGATAAATGGACTGGACCCTTCAGGATAATCTCCAAGATGGGTGATGTCAATTATCTGGTTGACATTGGAGTCCCTGGGGTAGCACCTCAGGTATTCCATGTTAACAGACTCAAGCCTTTCCACCGGCAAACCGAAGTCTCACGACTCTTGCTAGCTTTAGAGCAAGAAGAGGATAAGGGTGAGCCCCTTCTTGATTTGCTGCACAGCAACCCTCTGGATGGCTCTGTGGAGGGAATGAATCTCTTTCTAGATCTGACGACAGAGCAGCAGAGGGCCTGCAGGGCTTTGCTCCGGCAGTATGCCTCTCTGTTTTCACTGACACCAGGCCTTACACCATGGTGTAGGCACGAAATTGACACCGGTGAAAGTGTGCCTGTCAAAAGCAGGTGCTACCGGATGTCAGATACCGTTAAGAACCACATCCAGGCTGAGGTCGCCAAGATGTTGGATCTGGGTGTTATTGATCCCTCAACCAGTCCCTGGTCCAGTCCTGTGGTCCTTGTCCCCAAGGCAAGTTCTCAGAAAGGTACCAAGGATTGGGCATTCTGTGTGGACTACCGAGGAGTCAATGCCGTCACCAAAACTGATGCGCACCCACCCGGGCTGATGAGCTCATGAACACGATAGGTGCTGCCAAATTTGTGAGCACCTTTGACCTTACCTCAGGCTATTGGCAAATAGCTCTGATGGACCATGCCAAGGAAAAGACAGCGTTCTCAACACCTGAGGGGCTCTACCAGTTTAGGGTCATGCCCTTTGGGTTGAAGAATGCCCCTGCCACCTTCCAGAGATTGGTAAATCATGTGCTCAGTGGGCTGGAGGCCTTTTGTGTGGCCTACTTGACAACATTGCCATCTACAGTTCCACCTGGGAAAAGCATTTGACACATCTGTATAAGGTGTTGCAGGCCTTGAAAAGGACTAGCCTCACTATCAAGGCCACGCAGTGCCAGATAGCTCAGGGGAAAGTCACGTATCTTGGTCATGAGGTAGGAGGGGGTCAAATCCAACCTCTCCCCAGTAAAGTGCAGGATGTATAAGACTGGGAGACTCCCAATACTCAAACCCAGGTGAGAGCCTTTTTGGGCCTCACTGTGTATTATCGCAATTTCATGGCAGACTATGGAACCATAGTTGCACCACTGACAGCTCTGACTTCACCCAAACAGCCCAGGAAGGTTAATTGAACTGAAGACTGTCAGAGGGCCTTTGACGGCTTGAAAGAAAGTCTGTGTAGGGCACCCGTGCAGTGTGCGCCTGATTACAGCAAGCCCTTTATCGTTCAAACTGACGCTTGCGACACCGGAATTGGAGCTGTTTTGTTCCAGTTAGATGACAAAGGAAGAGAACATGAAGTGGCTTATGCAGATGAAACCTGAGAACCCATAGCTGCTCAGGTGGTCCATTAGCCTGCAAGGGCTAGACTTCACCATAGAGCATAGACCAGGGATAGACTGCCTGGATGAGGGTGTCTATCTTGTGGGAGATTAGGCACCCTAACCTCAGTCTGGGGGAAGGGGGGCGACTGTGATGCTGGAAATGCATAAATGCATCAGAGGGGCAGGGCCTCCGTATCCTTGTCCTTTACTGCTTTTTATCGTTTTTCTGTCGTGTTTCCCGTGCACAAGTTCATGTGGGCCTCCTGGCAGTGCAGCTCTCTCTTTTGATTTGGTGTACAGACCCATGGGATACCCTGATGTCACCCATGGGTGGGGGTACAACCCTGTGCCCCTAGTGTATGTTTTTGGGCACCTGTGGGTGGCCCACAGAGCAGGGTACGGGTTGGTGGCAGCTCTGTGCTGAATTGACTGGTGCCCTGAGCGTCCTCCATTTTGGGATGCCCAGGCCCTGTAATTGGAATCGGTAGATTCCTGATGGAGACAAGATGGCCCCCGTGGCCTCTTGCCTTCCATCACCTGTAAGTCCCGGGAAGCCCTGACTCTGTCCCTTCCCCCTGACTTGTTGTTGGGTGGAAGTTCCATATATGGTAGTGTGGGGAAGGGCCAACCAGACTGGCTGGAGCCTGGCTGGAGCCTTCCCAACAACCGTATGGGTACACCTGTGGGTAGGACCTGGGTGAATGGAGTGTGTGACAAATCTAGACTTCTTGTTGTGGATGTCTGGTATCTGGTGTTTGACACAATGATAGAGACAGCCCTGCCCAAAACTGGAATGAATGCAGTGTGTAGTGTTGAATGGCTGGGTACTTGTCAGAATCCACATTCTGTGTTATGAGTGTCTGGATGGAGAAGAATGGCTTGAATGCACCGGGTGCCTGATTGGCCGACTGACTGCTCAATGCCCTTCTGAGTGATTGGATGCTTGAGTGTGACCCAGCAGAATGAATGGGAGATCAACACTATATCTGGGGACCTCTCACTGCTAGGAATTATGTTCAGAAGCTGAATACCAAACTACGAAGAGTAACTGGAGTGAAACTGAAGCTTGACCTTGAAGCCCTGCTGTAAGAGAAGAATTGCTGTGGCTCTCCTTCATCAATCTGAAAGCTGCTGTGTCTCCAAGGACTGACCCAGAGAGGACCTGGTAAGGCGCCCTCTTCCCGAGCTACGAGGGACCATCGTGCTCCAGCTGATCTTTGCCAAAGCTCCCTGGTAGACAGACCTATGAAAGGCTGCCGACCGGAGACAGGGACTGCTGCGGAATCCCAAAGAGAAGCGCCTGGACTGTTGTCCACCACCGTCGACCACCGCCGTTGCCGACCAGAGCCGCCGTGCTTCTGTTGCCTAAGAACTTTCAATACCTGGGCGCGCTTGTCTGCACTGTCGCCGGCCTTATCTCGCTGGAGAAGGCCAGGCCGTTGACACGCCGATGAGCATCCGGTGGGTTTTTCCGCCACCCAAAGACCAGAGAGAAGCCAACGACTTGATGCCCTTGCTGGGCCACAATTCTTCATACTCTTTGCAGTCCAGAACTATCAACATCGAGGTGCACCACACGCCTTGCAGGACGTTTCCGCTTCCCTGTCGGCGAGTACCGCTAAGAACGAAGCTGCCAATTCACCGCCGTAGTTCACTCTGTTCTGCCTTAAAGGGAGGTCACTCAAGAAGGGCCGTTGATTCCCAAATGAGGAACGCTACAACTCCAGATGCTTTGGGTTTGCTGAACTGTTGGAAAGACTCTTGTGAACAATATATGGACTTGGCTTGTGATATATCTTTATTCTACAGGTTGCCCAGGTTGAGGGATCTGCACACAGAACTGTGTCTAGGTATCAGGGCCTGTATTTTGCCAATTGTTCTAACCAACTGCTTTCCTCTTATATCTATTGTTGGTTTCCTTTATGATCTGATTTGTGTGACATTTAACCGTACAGTTGATGCACTTTAAAAAGATTGAATAGTAATTGTGGTACCACTGTGTAGATTTGCCATTATAGATAACTGAGTACAAAGTGAGTTATTGAGATATTGTACATAACCTTGAATATTAATTATATAAAGACTGTGTTTTAACCGATACTGTGTGTGGACATTCCTTTGTGGGGGCTTGGGGACTACACTGTACTTAAGAACCAGCCTGCATCACCTCCTGAGAAGCTAGGCCTTGATTGCTCGACCACGTACCAATACCACGTACCACATACCAATAATAGAGAATCTTGGCTGGGGTCCTCTGTGCCTCTCCTCTACCATATAGAGAGCGGAAGTACAGACACCCCCCTCTGGCGTCTTTACAGCAATTCACTCACCTCACTCACCTCACTCAGCTGCAAGGTGAATTCTAACAATAGGAACACTGGCTCCTTTGAACAGGTACGAGAAGTAAGACTATGAGGAACCGCCATCTGGCAAAGGTGCACAGGCAGGAGTTCTTGATTTTTATTGACTAATAAAATGACGTGGGTAATTCCATCTCAGATTCCGCTTAAGCCAGCTCCGTGCCAAAAGCATAGTATGTATCTTTGGCTTGCTGCCTCAGTATCCTGAGTCACAGCAACTGCTCTATCTCAGGCACAGAGCAGGGACAGAGGTCACGATGATCATAAGTCGCCCATGATGGTAGCAGGGGAATCTTTTAATTAAAGCTATGTCTGAGTTTAGGTGAAGTGCAAGGAACTATTTATGGTCACGGCTGCCACATTCAAGCACCTGGAGACAGGTGGTACCTGTGCGCGGTATAATCAACATAACATAACATTCCAATTGATATGGCACATGTGTCAGGTCCTGTGAGTCAGCTCTGCTGTGGAAGGTGAGGTGTGTTCTGGTCAGCGGTGTGTAGCCCAACAAATGACAGGACATGAACATGGAGGCCTGGCCTCCTCTTTGATCTCTTTGTGAGGGCAGGTAACACCCTCTGCCAGAGACAACCACAAAGCAGGCATCTGTCCTGGGCCCGGGCATCAAAGGAACACACACATTCTGAAGGAGTAGCCTCACACCAGGGTGCTGCATCTCTAAGGCCTTTGCTCTTAGTGAGAAGGGGCAGGACGAGCGTAGGCAGGAGTGCTCTGGTCAATGGAAGGAGACTTCTGCCATCTTGATTCTCATTTTCCCTCTCTCTCTTTCTTGTCCCCTTCTCTTCCTCTGGAGCAAAGCACATTGGGTGTGACATTAGCTGGAAAAAGTCCCCGGTCTAGGCCAATTTTACCGAAAATAAAAGGCTGCAATGACCAAAAGTTCTAAAAATGCTACCACCAAAGGTTCGAACATCAAAAGTTCGAAGCTTTGGTGGTAGCATTGTAAAAAAAAAAACGGGGGCTGCGAGGGTGTCCCCTGCATCGCCCCACTCACTATACTTCATGGTATAGTGAGTGGGAGCTTGCGGGGACACCCCCACAGCCTTCGGTTACAAACAAAAAAAAAAATAAAAGGACCCTTTGGCGCTGGTTCCCGATCATGGAAGTGAAAGGCAACTGGTGCTGCAGGAACCCAGCGTGAAGATGAAGGTATGTGGGGTTTCTTTATGTTGGGGGTGTGGGTGGGGGTGTGGTGAGGGTGTGGCTGGTGGGGGTGTTATGGGTGTGTTGTGTGTGTGGGTGTGAGTTTGTTTGTGTGTTCGCAAGAGGAAGGTGCAAACTTTTGGTAGTTCACACCTTTATCATGCAAACGTTTCGCCCACAGTACTTTCAGCCGCGGGCAAATCCCTGCAAATCAAAGTCCCCTCTGTCCAAGAGCAGGGATTCGACCACTAATGCAGCCTAACTTAAGTACAATACTTGGAGGACTTTTGCCTTTAAAAGTAGGGGTCTCCCACCCCTACGGCAGATTCAGTCAGTTCCTCTCGGATCCTTTAAGACTGCAGACTTGTTCTGAAGATCTCACTGGACGTCCTTTGGGAGAGTTTCACCCTCCAAAGCGTTCGCCTGTGGTGAAGAAGGAAACATCAAAGCCAGAAGGAAGATCTGTGCCCTACCACTCCGAGAGCACATCAGGAGTAACCTCCGCTTTGGATGAGGACCTACCACTATGCACTGGAATCTCCTGAACTGAGAGAGCAGACTCTTAACAGAACCATCCTATCCTCGAGTTCCCCTAAGTGGGCCTCACAGCAATTGGAGGACAACCAGCTGAAGTTCCATGTTCTACTGCACCAAACTGGTCACTTTGTATTCATCACCCCTGGCACAAGAGGGAAGTGGCTGTCGTTGGTTGCTCTGCTCCTCCACCACTTCAAACTTGCTTGCACTATCAAGCAGCTCTACATTGCATCATGTCCTAGCTAAAATGTGACACCTTACAACCACCTCTCGACCCAGTTAGCTTGTGGGCTGCTGCCTCATCGACTGCACATCGACGCACCCAAGATTAACACTTTGACGATCATTGCACGCTGACTCGAACTGCTGGAGCATCACTCATCGACCCCTCCCTGCAGCTAAAGCCTGACTCGGCCTGGCTAACTGTGAAGCGTTCCTTGGACCAGCCTGACCTGCATCCTTGAGAGCCGCCCTTCTACCTCACAGAGCCGAGCACCTTCCTTTGTTCCCTACTTGATGTCTGCTTGCTGCTTGGGCCTACACGATCCAACGTACTTGAACTGAGCTTGATCCACTTGCATCTACATTCGACATCGGGTCTGACTGCGTCCACCCACCCAGAACTGAATCCAGTTACTCTTGACTCTGAACTGCCCTCTCGGTCCACTTGGACCCTAGACTGGTTAGGTCAGAATCGCTCCTGTTTTCTGACAAGATATCCTTTTCATGGCTAGTAATTAAGCTACCACCCTTGGAACTATGCTCAAACTGCTACCTTCTCCAGTCTGTCCCATCTTCTCTGTTCTTTCTTCGGGATGGCTTTTGTACAGTGTTTTCAATTTATTCTACATGCACATGGTGTGTTTGATTCAAGGATGTATATTTCATAGAACCTTGATTGGACATTCCCTTTATTTTGTGATATTGTGTTGTTTGGGTAACTACTGGGCCACCTTCACACTTCTCTTAAGAGCATAGCCTTCCCTCGGTCCACATTACCACAAAAGGCAAAGGAGGTAGATCGCTTAACTCTCCCTGTTTTACCTTTATGATTGCGTTGTGCTGTGGTTTGAAGAACACTGCTCCCCCCCACCAAGGAGCGACTCCAACACAATAGCCACCTCCTCAACAATCTCAACAATACTGCATGTCCCGGGTGAACCTAAAAAGATCAAAGCCATGCTATTCTACAACAAAGCCAAGAAGAACAGCGACAAGTTCTAACTATTCCTTAAGGGCAAGGCCAATATGATGTGTCCTCTTATATGGGGCTACTGGCCTACATTGGCGGAGCCAGCATGCACAGGTTTTCTTAAGGTTTTATCACTGTGCATAATATTAGTGGCCACTCACGTAATATTTTCTATTTGGTTAATACACATGCTTCCTTCTCTCTTCTAGTGCAATGTGCAATGTGCAGTGTGCGGCATGCCTCTGCGCATGTGCATTGCTCCAGGCATCTTGAGTGGGGCGCGGGCTATGCGTTGTTGATACACTTGGGGGGGGGCTCGCAAGGATGGCCGCACTTTTTATCTTATGTCACTGGCCTAGGTGGGACCGAAGCTGACTGCCAACAGTGTGACCCGGGAGGCATAGAGACTGAGAGGCCCTTGCACCTGCACTGCCCTGCGTGCAGAGACATGCAGGGCACTCATTTTCCCAACAGTGCAAACCCGGACGAGAAGGGCTCTGCTTCACCCTGGCACAAGCAGCTGGGTGAGCAGAGAGAACAGCAGCATGTCTGCATGCTGCCCCAGAATGCAAAGCCTGGAGAGAACGCATCATGTATGTACCGCATGCGTTGACATGCGCAATACTTGGACATGCTGATAAAGTACCTTGTGTGGTATTTTATTTTATTGGCGTATCTGCTTTACTGTGTATCAAATGTTCTGGGCCAACTGTGATGGCTTATGTGTTGGCATCGAGGGGCCCATGTCACCCGTGTTTACAGGGAGCCCTGTCCCTCCGCGCCCTGTTCCATCATAATCCACCTCCAGGAATGCGACACACATTAGCCACGGAGGGCGGGCGGGGGGGGGAGGGGGCTGCGGGGGGGGGGGGGGGGGGGTTAGGCTCTCTAAGAGTCCTTCGCTTTCCTTAGATATACTCTTTTTACCGGGTGTACTCACACCCCCTCACCGGAGGGCCTGTGGGAAATCACCCTTACACCCCTCCATGCACTCCTGGCTGTGGATTGAAACTAGCGTCCCCCTCCCCCCCTCCCTCCCGCCCCGACTGCACTGGCCAGATGGCACAGCACAGAAGCAGACCTGTGCACCCAAGAACAGACATGTCCCCAGTGCAACCACACCTGCCCTGCGATCGGGCTGATCAACAATGGATGCCAACACCAGCAGTTTCCTGCTATTATCCCGACCCCCTCCAGGTGTGCCCGCTCAGGCAGCGTGCCCATCATCCCATGGGATGCTTCCGGGTTCCGCAGGGAGGGAGGGAGTGGCATTTCTGCCTGGAGAGCTGCCCCTGGGGCGATCAGAGAACCTTTGGGTCACCAGATGTTTTGGACTGCAGCTCTTATCATCACTAGCCTGCACAGTGAATGTCAAGGCATCATGGGAATTGTAGTCCAAAATATCTGGCGACTGAAAGTTTGCAGACTGCCATATATATGTGTATGATGTATATTCATGCTCGTATTTCATTCAAGTGCCCCATAAATGTGCACGCATGCGCTCATCTATTGGCAGCCTTCAAGCGTCTCCATGGACTGGCCCTCCGGATGTAAAACGTCTTAGCATCCATTTAGGAGTGGAAGCCACAATTGAGCATGCATTCATGAACACATGTTTTGGAGATACATTGCCAAAAACCTACTTATGTGGCGTACTTTCCATTCATACCAGCCAGTATCTGCATTGCTGTACCTACTTCTTCATCACTTTGCAAGCTGTGCTAAATGACATGCAATGAAGTACATACATTAGAAATAGTAAAGAAATATTGAATCATTTACCAGACGTCATTTGCCACTAAATAAACAAACTAAATTACAATGAACCTTTGAGAACCATAGCCATTTACACCACATGCAAATATCTCTGCATACTGTTTAAATAATCTTTACACATCGAACACATTTGTGTGTTGCTAGAAAGAAATACATTCACCATCCTTAATAATTCAGGTATACTGAGGTGCACGAGTTTCGATGAATAGTTAACATTGTAATAAGCCTTGCCTTCATCAGGACCCAAACATCATTATTTGTAATGTCATACTAACTGTTAAGACTCTTTCTTGTCATTATTAAACACAGACATCCATATAACATGGCCATTGTCTCCTATTGTTTAAGTTTCCTGGTATAGCGCTATTCAAGGTAGCTGGAAAATGTGACAGAAACATCCATTAGGAATAAACACATTATAAACCTAGTAGTCACCCTAAAAGAGTGATGCCTCAATAGATCACATAACATTTACTCACACATTGTAATATTCCCATTTAAACTTTTGTCGGCCCAGACATGGCACAGAGACCGCCCTCCTGGATCTGAGAATACAGATGGATGAGACGAAAGACAAAGGCAGAGCGGCCCATGCTCCTCCTATTAGACCTCTCGGCTGCGTTTGACTTGGTCGATCACCAGATTCTCACTGAACATCTAACCACTGCAGCGGCCTGCTCTACTAATTCATCTAACTGGATTAAATCATTCTTATCCAATGGAACCACCAGAGTCTTCTCACCCTCAGCAGCCCCAATCCCCATCCACTGTGGGGTACCCCAAGGCTCGTGCGTCTCACCAACGCTTTACAACATATTCACGAAGCTCCTCTTCAGGCATCTCGACAATTTGGGTGTCCTCTACCCGAACTACGCAGATGACACCCAGGTTCTCATCACGCTGTCAGGGTGCTACGACGCGGACTCCAAACTAATTAACAATATCTATTCTGAAATACAGGCATGGATAACTGCACACAGCCTCTGCCTCAATGACAAAAAAAATGAGCTCCTGATTGTCGGCACCCAGGGTATCCTTAACAAACTGGACCTGCGGTATATGTCCTTCAACATTAATGGACATCCGATCAAAGTGGCGAAAGGAGATAAAAACCCTGGGTATTTATCTCGGTGCCACACTATCCTTGAAGAAACAAGTGAGCACCATTGCCTCATCAATGGCTTACACTAACAAGTTAATCCATGCCTGTAAATTTGACCTGTTCCCCATTAGCTGCATGACTTAGCTAGAGCACTAGCACTCGCCAAATTAGATTACCACCACACGCTCTTCCTTGGGACCTCTGAACAGAATCTCAACAGACTCCAAGTCCTACAAAACAACGCCTCAAGAGCAGCACTAAACATTCCCAGATCCAGCCATATTACCTGCATTAGACAGAAAGCCAACTGGCTTTCAGTGCGCAACAGAATCGCTCTTCACGCTCTGGCTATCACCCACAAATGTATGGCCAATTCGGCACCTAAATATCTGTCAGACAAGTTCTCCCTATACCAGCCAGCCAGACCTACCAGATCCCCCCAAACACATCTACTATCAGTTCCCAGGTTTAACCTGAAAACTGCAGGTGGAGCTAACTTCCCTGTTCAAGCCGCCAACCACTGGAATTCCTTACCTCCCACCATTAGAACTGAACCCTCCTTCAACACCTTTAAAACCAGGGCAAAATCCCGGCTCACTGCCAAGTCCAACATCTGAAGCCCTTGGCCGCCAGCGGTCTTGTAGCTTATCTGCGTTATGTTGTTTCTTTTGCCCTTGACTGTTCTATATCTGCATTACTCTGTTATTCCTTTGCCTGTATTTATCTGAATGTCAGACCTCTCCGTAACCCGGGCCGACCCTCCCAATGTCTATGTATGCCTACTATTGTAAGTTTGTTTCTGCAACTTGTTAAGTTCTCCAGCGCCCAGTTACCTTAGGGTTAGGTGCGCGTTACAAATAATAAACAAATACAAAAAGAAAAATACAAAACTGTGAACTCATCTGAAAAGATTATCCAAATTATCACCAAATCTAACTTTTATTTTATAGCTTTTTTATAGGTGTTAGGCGGACACCTGTGCAGTTCCCTCTGGGACCACTGCAAAAGATTTAGGGCTACAGATGTTTGGCAGTAAACCCACTTGGTAGCAGTCTGTACCACACAGATTCACTTGGTAGCTGTGGCTGAGCAGTCAGACTTCCCTCAAGAAGAGTTAGGCAGTATACAGAGTATTCACAATAGGTCAAGAGAACACAATAGAACAAGTAAACACTGACCAAGGCTTGGTGTTAAAGAAATATAATTATTTATTTAAAACCACATCTTGGTCAGTGTTTTTGAATTGCTTCCTATTAGTGCCTGTGTGGAAAAACACACAGGCACTAATAGGAAGCAATTCAAAAACACGGTCACTAAAAGATATACACTACCTTAAAAGAATATTAGACAAGTCTTAAGTAAAGCCCCACTTATTTTCAGACAACGGTGAGCGCTTAACGTAGATGGCACTCTAATAATTGGTTTTAAAAAGGGAGAGAAAAGCAAAGAATAAAGTGAAACAGATCCCAACACTTTTTCATGAACACAACAAGAGAGGAAGGCAAAGTAACACCATGAATTCAGAGTCAGCAGGCCGCATCCGCTTTAAGAGTATCAAAACGAAATGTGTCCAAGGTCACACAGTTGCAGTGCACAAAAGTCTTTTAACGGTTCAAAAAGGAGTTGGACCAAAGAAAGGGACCAGTTAGAGGGTCAAGGCGGCCAGCCCAGTCCAGAAGGTTAAGGGGTTATTATTACCTTGTAGCAATCTTTAGAAAGGGAGGCCTGGCAGACACGGTACCTTAAAGTGGTGAGAACTCTCCAGCGGGAGCAGTTGTTCCTGGCAGCGGATGCAAGTCGGTGCTTCGTCCGGGGGAAGAGAGGATCTCGTCGTGGAGGAAGACAGGAGTCCGTTGCACTGCCAGGGAAGAAACCAGCCGCAGAGTTTCTCAGGTAAAAGGAGCGGTCCGTTGATTCGCGGTTCAGTGGTAAGTGGCTATCCGGCCGCCGGGGTGCTTGGCACAGGCAGTTCAATCACAAACCGGTCTGGAGTGCGAAGAAAAGAAGGTAAACTGGTTGTGCCCGCCAGTCAGGGAAAGAAGCCTCTCCAGCCGGGAGATCTTCTCTGTCGTCGGGAAGTGGTGAGTCGGTTCTGCAGGGCTCCACCGGTGGTGTCGTCGTGGTAGGTCGGCTCAGCTTCTCCCTCGTCGGATTCTCAGGTCCTTTGGCGACTTCTGCAGTTCCAGTCCCCAAAGCCCTGCTTTTATGCAGAAAACCCCCATTCACTCAGCCTAGCTGTCAATCAAACATGCTAAGTGGTGTGCCAGCCGGCTCACCACTTGGGCCAATCACACAAGAGTGCGACTTGAGTTACCAAGGTAACTCAGTCCAGGGTGCCTAAACCCCCTCCCACACCCCCTATGGTACCCAGACAGAGTGGCACCACTTTTGGAGGCTTCTGTGGAGAAACCCGCCAAAAAGTGGAACAAAGGGCTCGACTTGGGTTGGAGTCACAGAAGAGAACACAAACACCATTTTAGAATCGAGTCCTGCCAAAAAATATCAACCGGCGAATTAATATTAAATAAATAAACCGGCGGTATGTTCGAGGCTATGAGAATTAAATAATTAAAGTTGGTAGCCTCGAACAATGGGAAAATCCCATAGGGAAATATTTGCGGTCGAATATAAAAAGTAGTTTCCACTGCCACCAGCCAAAACTCGATCACGGGGGACGGAGACGTGCCCCCTCGACTAACAGACCCCGGGGCAATCGAATTGCCCCGACCAGTATGTCCACAATATGATGGTTTGTACTGGTTTCTGTTAATAATTTGGGACTAGTAAAGCCAATGGTGACTTTACATGCCCTGGGAGACAGTAGTCAGTCCTAGGGTATGGAGTCTATGGGGGGGTGTCACTATGACACCCCTGTGTTACTGCACGGAGGGTGCTGTGTGACACACATAGTAAAAACACATGAGACCCTATGGAGTAAAGGACCCCATAGCCCAGAAAACACATTAACGGTCAAAGGAACACCATAAATCATGTCCAAGAGTGGGAGAAAAAGAGTCTCACTCTTGGCAGGAGGAAAAAAAACAAACTCCAGAAATCCAGCAAAGCTGCTGGGGGACTCACTAGGTTAGGAAATTCAGCCTAAAGAGAGAATTCTCCCTAACAATAGGGATGCAACCTTAACTAGAACATAAACAAAAAGGACTGAGCATCTTTCTAATCTGATCCATATGAATTATAACCCACACATTGTAAATAGCTTTATGTGATAGGGTTTACCCTCTCCAACACAACGGCCCTCATTACGACCCTGGCGGAAAGTGACTGACCTGACCGCCATAGCGTAAATAGCGTTTCCGCCATTGCACGACGTAGCAAAGTGCGGCTAATTCCGACCCATCGGGCACGAGCACTACGCCATGGCGGAAGTGCAAAGTCCGCGATGGCGGAAATGTCCCCAAAACGCCCCTCACCGCCGTCGTACGGCGCCCTAGGTGCAATTCCGCCACCCATCTGAGCGGTCACCGTAATGAGCGGCAATCGGAAAGTACGGTGACCGTAAATATACGGAAACGGAAGTTAAAAAATGGTCCCGGAACGGGAAACAGCACGGCGTACACCTATAAAATCTGAATTCCCACACAACCATAAAAAATACTACCCTGAGACACATCCCAACCCGTCATCCACCCCAGTGAAAGCAATAAAAATGGGAAAAGTTGCGAAAAAAGCGTGCGACCGCAAGTGGCAGGTCCACTTCTTCCGTGAGGAACTCACCGTGCTCACAGAGACCCTCCAGGAGAATGCTGCCGTCGTCTTCTCGACGCAAATGACCAGGACGGCACTTGCGGACAAGAAGGCCATATGGGCCCTGGTGGCACAGCGGGTAAGTGCGGTGGGGACCGCACCCCGCAACCCACAGCAATGCAGAAAGCGATGGGACGACCTGCGGATACGCGTACGGAGCATACTATCCGCCAACCGTAACATTGCCACAGCTACCGGGGGAGGATCGGAATCACCCATCAAGTTGACCCCCTGGGAAGAAATCTGTGCCTCCACCATTGGAATGGATAGTATAGAGGGAGTCGGAGGGATGGAGAAAGGAGTGCAGACATCCGAAGAATCAGGTAGGTGGGCCAAATAAAACAATGCTAAATCCACAATGTCCAATCATGTGAAGTACCATGTGTCCACATAGTGCAACAGTAACACATGTCCAGGAGAACGTCCACATACATTGGCCTGATAGCGCACTTTAAAACTCACATTAAATATAGAAATCATTAAAAATCCTAAAAACACCCTCTACACGTGCAGCAGGCACACCCTAACTGCAGGCTGCAAAACAACTGCATCCTCAATCCACACAAAAATGAAACCACCTCCAAGGCCCCGACCCAAATCACCCTCAGGTACCACCCCAATGCATGTGATACATTGCCATTCCAATTTCAACAGACCCATTAATAACGCTCGCCCTCCTTTACTCCACCACAGGGTCCGATTCAAACGACGAGCTCCAGGACACCCCTACCAGCACACCTGCAAAGACGGCCAAGACCAACGGCCAAAGACCCTCCATCTCAGCTGCACGCATCAAGACACGGCAGCAGCATAAATCAAGTGGCAGCACACAGGAGGGAACTTCAACAGGCACCCCAGCAGCCAGCATGCCCACAACAGCACCACCACAGGTCCCCCCAATGGATGCCACAGAAGGCACTGCTTCTGGTGGCAGCAGCACCATAGGTGACACTGCATTAATGGCAGCATGCTCCGACACAGAAAACGGGGATGTCGAAGTAAGATCCATCCATGACCTGTCTCAATCCCCCTGTTTGTTCCATCCCGTACACCATGAGGATACCACGCAGGGGCACCCACAAGACGACGACTGGCCATCCCCCACAAGCCCTGTGGCAAGGCAACATGAGGTGTCCAGCCCCTCTGTGACACCACCGCAAATGGCCATGGCACAGCAGAGGCAACAGTCCCTCGACCAGGTGATCGTGCAACAGCAGCAACTGGCCACGCTCCTCAAGGACCATGCTGATGAATGTGGGGGTACTAAGGCAGCCATAGAAACAGCAACTGAGACACTTAGGGCAGAAATGGAGAGAAGTACAGAGACACTAAGGGCACAAATGGAGAGAAGCACCGAGAGCCTGAGGGGGCAACTGCATGCGACGTCCAAAGACGTATGTGCTGAACTTGCCGCTGTGCGCCGTGTGTTCACTGAGCTCTCACAAACCCTTAGGGACATGCATGGACGTGAGCAGGCAGAGACATCATCCGTTGCAAGTTCCGTCCAGGGCAGCCCCCAACGTAGATCTGGGAGGAACCTGCGCTCCACAGGCAGGGGTGCCCCTGATACCCGGAGATGGGGCTTGCAATAGCGTCTGCCCACTGACAATGAGCATCTTCGGACACTGGTGTTCGGGGGGGAGGTAGGAGGGTGGAGGGGGTGTGTTGGGCTCACTTGGGAGGCGGGTCGATGGGGTGTGTAACATAATTTCACATATGCTATAAACATTTCATAATCATCCAATGAGATGTGTGGACATTGATCTTTGTGTACGAGGCCATTATAGGCGTACAGTCCATATTGTGCATGTTCCAGACACACACAGTGCCACCAGGCGTGAGTGCTAGAAGCATGCATCTATGATATTCTGACGAATCTCATGGCCCTCCTGTGCCTCGCGGACTCCTTGAGGTGCTGCCACATCCCCACCCTCATCATGACCATCTTCAGGTGCTTGCAGTTCTGCGTCAGGGGGCATGGGCACATTTCTACGTACGCACATGTTGTGTAGCATGACACATGCCATGACCATCTTTGCAACCTTCTCATGGCGGTACAGGAGTGCCCCGCCAGACCTGCTGAGGCAGCGGAAACGAGTCTTCAGTAGACCGAATGCCTGTTCTATGACTACACGGGTACATGAGTGGGCATGGTTGTAGTCCTCCTCAGGCTGGTTCTGTGGGTTCCGGAGTGGTGTAAGGAGCCATCTCTTCAGTGGATACCCGGCATCACCTGTATGTGGACAATAAGGGATGTTTGTGGAATGACATTGCTACGTACGCCCCCCCCCTCCTGCCAGGTCATTGCCGCATCACATACCCCACATTATCATGCATGAAATGAGACTCACCGAGTAGCCAGGATCTGTTCCCTGCGTGTCGCTCCATGTAGCGTGGTATTCTAGAGTTCCTCAAGACCATAGAATCATGGGTTGATCCAGGAAAGCGTGCACAACAATGTGTAATGATCCTGTTGGAGTCACACACCATTTGTACATTAAGAGAATGAAATTGTTTTCGGTTGCGGTACTGAGCCTCCATGGCATGTGGGACGACCAATTCAACATGGGTGCAGTCGATGGCACCAATGCAACCCGGTATGCCGCCAAGTGCATGGAATCCCACTTTTGTGTTCGTAATTTCCTGCTCCGAGCGTGGTAGAGAGATGTAGTCGTCTGCGTGCTTCAGGAGGGCATCGAGCACTTGCAATAGTGTCCGTGAGAACAGTGGCTGTGAAATGCCATGCAACTGTCCGACTGTGTGCTGGTAGGTGCCTGTGGCCAGGAAGTGGAGTACAGACACCACCTTCAGTAGGGGTGGGATGGCGGTTGGGCTATCTATCATGCTGACAAGGTCAGCCTGTGTCATGTCCACAATGGCGGTTATGGTGTCCCGGTCCAAACGGTAGAGGGTGTGGATCTGCTCATCCGTGAGGTTGAACGGATGTGCTCGGAGGCGTGGGATTGCGGGCTGCCTGCGTGGTGGTAGTGGCTGTGCTGGCGGGCCTTGCTGGCCCTGCCTTGCCCTCCTCCTCCTCCTGCGTCTCCTCTGTGCGGCCGGTTGTTGTAGTAGTTGGTGTTTGTCTTCTTCTTGAAGTTGGAGTACTTGCAGTGCTATCAGGTCCCCCAGGGCCAACATCGCTAGTCCTGCCGGTAGCATTTTGGAGTGGGTGTGGTTGTGTGAGGGGGTTGGGTGTGCAATTTATGTGTTTTCAAGCTGTATTGCCTCCACCTGTGGTGATTCATTCCACCTGTGCAAGCTGCAATCCCCTTTGGGCGAGCACGTCCCGCACGCAACGCTGCAATTCGACGCATGGCATCTTGCTATTACAATCATGTATTTGATCCCGATGGCAGTGAAATATTGGTTCATATGTTCGTTCTGCTATGGTCCCATTGTTTCCCATACTATCTTTGCAGTCGCGAACAAACTTGTGAAGGGTCAGTGGAATGTAGTACTCGATTAACGGTGGACCCTCATGCAGCACTGTACCGCGGTTCACCGACGGGCGGGGCGTCCCATTTGTGAGTGAAGCCACTTTGCATTTTCACACATTGCCGCACTACATGGATGGATTTGTTATTTCAAGCGGTCACAGATGCCTTTTCGACGTGATGTTGCAAATGAGGAATTCGAAGGACGGCGCTTTTGGTCTTCAGCTAGCGGCGAGGAGACGCCCACAGGTCTGACTGCAAATATAACGTTCTATTGTTTAATGTCCTTGGGACAGGGGCCATGGCGAGAATGCAATGATTGATATGAATAGTATGGGATGCGCAATAGCGTGGTGGACGATAAGTCAGGACATTCCCAAATACATGTTACTTCACAACACTGGAATTCCAGCCTGGAGCACAGTGGATTTTGCAGACTGCATTACGCACAGACTCAATGGAAATTGCACATGTTATGTGAGTACATAATCAGGCGTTTTCATACCGGGATGAGGGAATGATGTATGGATGCATGGACAGATGATTTGATGGAGAGTTTGCCATGTACAGGGCTTTTTGGAATCTATCCACCTCCCCTGCGCTATGTGATGCAGAGCTGCCATAGTGGGACCATCGTCTATCTGGCCTTGTTGAACACTTGTGTCTATGCACGTTACTAATCCCATCGAATGGATTCTGTTTTGACAGACGCATGCACACAAACACTCGTTTGTAATAGTGTTTTCACCTCGATATTTATAGTTATGATTCGCAAGTGGTTTTTGGGTGGTGATGATCCTTTGGAGTGGGCTAGCATGCATATGGCTGTAGATTTAGTGTGATCATTGAAGTGAGTAATACAAATGAAGTTCTGATGCCCATACTATTTTTTTTAATTTCATTTGGGTGACAGGTATCTCCTCCCCTTTTGCCACTGCCATCTGTATGCCACTCCTGCAGATGGCTTTTACTCCCGACACCTGCTGCTTCGAGTTAATCAGTGGAGCACCATTACGATCTTATGGGACGATCGCCAATGGGCCACATGCCCTTACGCAGTACTAGTGGCTAGGAGCAACATTTCGACCTTTCAGCTGGACTAGTGCCTACCTAATGGGACGGCCCTGCGGTTCTAGGCGCTTCCATGTTGCCTTTTTGAACGTGAATGTAGCCCCTGTGTACCATGAAGGAACAGGGCGTCACACAAGAAGAAGCTGGTCATTTATTGCGGATGCAGGCCACAATGATGAAATATATTTTGGGGTTCATGACCTAATGGCTGTATGGGCTTGGTGATTTTGTGGTGCATTAAATTTCTATTCTGATATTAACCGTGTAGCGTTATTCTTTGCAAGTAATGTAGCATATTCCTATTTGTGGAGCGATGTATTGTGAGTAGATCTGCATTGGGTTCCGGCTTCTGAGTATAGTTGCGTGGTACTGTACTGGCCGCGTTTGCCTATGAAGCCCAGTGTGGTCAGGGATAGGGGCTACCATTATGACTGTTTTGATGATGTCATGCTCAGGGGCGGGGGATTAGCTTTTGTGTAACAGATGCCGGTCAGCCAGGTGGATTGGTGGAATGATGTGATTATCAGTATATGGCTGGTCACAGGTGCCTGTGTTTGCGTGCGTTTCTTGGAGGGAGACTGAGGTCATGTCCATTGGAATAGCTTCTGTATTCGTGCCATCTGTGCCCTGCAGCTCCCATTGGCCCCTCTTGAGATGTGCCTGGCTGCTCAGTCACTCTGCCAACTTGTGTGGTACATGCTTATGCTGATGGTTGGTTTGTTTACTGGCAGGAGTACAGGGCTGGTGCAGTCTCACTCAGGATACTGCTTTGAATGTTGCCTTACACTGGTGTCAGTCGATGGGGGGGGCCTGTTTTTGTTTGTCTCATTTTTCTGCTCATGTTGCTGTACTTGAACCTTCACATGCCTGTGCTGCATCAGTGCGGCAATGGTGCCATGGCAAATATGGATGGCCACTCACAAGGCACTTGGAGCCCCTAGATTCATTTGTTCGTTGGCATGCATGGGTGACTTGTACATTTGACTGGTTGCATTGTGTGACTTCATTGCACCTACGAGGAGTTGTGCAATGTGGCCAGGGAGTGGTGTACAGGCACTCAGTAGGGCCGTTTACGGTTGATTCGCGATGCCGTACTTCTCACCATGGCGGAATGGTACTTTCCGCCATGCTTGATGGCGTTAGGTACATGTCCGCTAGGGTCAGAATTCGCGTACCATTGCGCCATGGTGGTAATAACGGTTTGGCATGGCGCGCGTGGGCGTACTTGGTGCAGTTAGCGTTGGCGTTCACTACGGTGTCGCTAATGGCATCGTACTTTACGGTGACGGGTCATAATCGCACCGAGCGCTATTCGATGGCGGTATTCCATTTCCGCCATCGTTTTTCGATTTCCGCCAGGGTCGTAATGAGGGCCAACGTCTGTAGTGCCTGTTTTTTTTTTAAATCTCAGTTGGGCTTGAACACGATCTCTTTTCTCGAAAAATCCTGAAAAAGTCTTCTTAATTACTCAAGTTAACCGACCATCCGCAGTTTGAATAAAGCCACTTGGTGAATACCATTAAATAGGCTCAACCTCAGAGATGCGCGTTACTGTGCTGCGTTTCTGCCCAGCATAAGGGCACGTAATTATATTGATTGAAAAGAGCCACCTTCTAATTCCACTGGCTGTCATGTGACATGCGGAGGATGAGTAATATTGTACAATTTAAAATGTACACCCACAAAGCTCATTTACCTTTAATTGAACAAAATGGACCACTGCCAGGCATATATCGACTACTCAATAGATCAGATAATCCATAAACAAAACTGTAGGGAACGTGAGAATGGTCCTAAGATCATTAATTCTAAAGAACAGGTGGTGTCATCTGAATACAAATTACCTATGAGAATCATATAAGGTTTGTGAACACCCCAATTCCTCCCACTCGACCTGGCCTTTAAGACATCCTCAGTTGATCACAAATTATAGCTCCAATATTATGTTCTGTGTGCTCATTTTAAATGAATTTGAAGCGTTCATCAAGGGTAACTTTTTCAACAACCCTCCACTCGATGTCTTCCTACCCATGAGACTCTTCTTTTAAATGCCTAAACAGTCAATCAGTGTCAACTCCATTTCGTATTCATGATCTGTGCTTATTAAGCCTTTAATTAACTTGTTGGGAAGTCTTGCCTAAATACATTTGATCACATTATGACTCGCACAGGTAGTGTGTTTCCTGAGGGTACATTGTTGTTGTTATGTTGAAATGTAATTTGTTGTGTTAACCTACATGCTGCACAGTTTGTGCATGACCGGTGCCCTACTATTGGTGCCATGTCAAAAAGAGGGGGTAAATAGATATTATTTTACAGTGCCAGCTGCCCTCACTAGCGAGTGCCTTAGATTTCTTAATTCAAACATTGGCTTTTCAAATTCTTGTCTTCCGGTGCTGGGTTGATTTGCCCTTGTGACTCTGAGGCACTTGGAAATGTAATTAAAATGTTCAATTTCGTCGGCGCTGCAGCGCTTTTGCACTTGCTCCCTTGTCCCAACTTCCTGGTTCCTTTCTCCTTCTCCCTTCCTACCGCCCACAGTGCTCCTATTGGCCAGCAGGCCCTTACTAGACAGCTTTGCTAGGGAGCCCCTGCTGTGGCAATCCCCTCTGCTAAGGGCCTCGAGGCAAAGGGTAGCTCCACTTGAAGCAGCTCCGGGTGATGTTTGCCAGTGTTCGCCGGTGGAGGATGCAGACCTATCTGGCATTGGTTAGTTGTCCTAATTAGCCAGTGGGGTAGGAAAGTCCATTTTATATGTTCTTGCATTACTGCTGTGTTTAAAAATTAGACTTTTGCCTCTATCCCTCTATCTAGGTTCTTCCCTCAGTCATGATAACTCACTTTTAGGTGTCATGCTTCCTGTTATGATGTAACCTAGGCCTTTTTTCCTCCTGGACACTTGGCTATAGATTGTTGCATTGCTGTTGGTTATAGTTAGCATTGTTGGTGTCATGCTCTGCAGTCCCTCCCTCTTTCCCCACCTCCTTCTCCCCCGCCTTCTTTCCACGCTCTCCCTCAATGGCACTCCAATCTCCCCTATCATCTTTAATTGCTATTCTACTACATATCCTATCCCCCTGACGAAGTCTGGAAGGAACAAGTTCAAGAAGGACCTCCTGGTCTCCAGCCCGACCTTCCCATCGCCTATGTCAACGCTTTTCCAGGCAGACTTTCACCAACATCCTCTTTGTCATTCCTTTGCTGGACCTGTGTACTCTCCCCTTTCACTTCCTCTCCCATTAATGGTGGCACCCGCTGGGAGGTACTCTTGGCATCGTTCCTGTCCTCCAGAGTCATCGTTAATGTCTACCTAAATGGCAATGTCATGGCCCAGGACTCTCAGCCCAACCTCCTCCTGCTTGATCAGATTCGTCTGTCTCTCATCAACTGCATCCCCTCTCCTGCCACTCCTCTTTCTGCCACTCCTCTGGCCCCTCTGCCACCTCCAAAGGGTGTACCACACTCCCGAGCCCCTCCTTGGAAGACCTTCAAAAGTGGAAACCTGCTACACTTAGCTACTCTCAACTCTCGCTCTGCCGTCAAACACTTCTCTGACATCTACCAACTCCTTGAATACCTCGACCTAGATGTCCTCGCTCTCACCAAGATATGGTTCACTGCCAGCTCTGTCACAAGTTTTGACACTCCCCTCCCTGTGCGGTACAAGATTCTCTCTAAGCCCAGGCCTAATCGGCTAGTGGTTCCCTGACACTATCATACCCACTCAGGCCTACTCCTCTTTCAATAGACTTGTCTGCAGGTTTTGTGTCTCTCCTGGCCTCTCTTTGACTCTAGCCACCATCTACAGACCCTCTGGCCAGGTCTCCCACTGCCTCTCAGAATGGGCTGACCTCACCTCTTGGCTTCCTCTTCCAATTTCCTCTTCCTCAGAAATTCCTCAGAAACTTAAATATTCACATCGATTACCCGGTTTTGGCCTCTTGGCTCTTCCACAACCTCTGTGACTCTCTTTCCATCTCTTCAGACATACCCATCTCCAACCCTGTTATTACTCCTCTCTCCTGTCTAATCATTCTCTCTTGTCCTCTCTCCTGGATCTCCTGGGTCCTCCTGCTAAGCACCCACCTGCGCTGCCAGCCTCCTAAAGCGAGTGTCAGGTGCAGCTTTTGCCGACACCTTCACTCCCCCGCCTACTCCTGCCACTGACTCTCACTCTGACACAGCCCTTACTAACTTTCAACTCTCCATCTCCATCACGCTGGACATCCTTGCCCCTGCCATGAGGATCTGCATGAAACCTGCTTCCAATTACAACTCCTGGTATGACTCTGACCTGACAGCTCTGAAACACAAGTGCAGAGCAGCTGAGCGGAAGTGGCAGGCTTCAAGCACATTCTCTGATAAACTGGCCTGCTATCTGCTATCTGCTCCGAAGGCAATACAGACTCTCCCTCTGCTCAAAGAAAAATGCTTATATCCAAGCCTGCAGCTCTGTGGCCTCTAACAACACAGCTGAAGCTTTTCAAAATCTGCCAGGAACTCACCAATCGTACTGCAGTCTCCCTTTCCCATCTGCCATCCCTGGCCCTCTGCACTTCTCTGGCCTCTCACTTCATTTCTAAAATTCAGGACATCTTGTCCTCACTCTCCTCTACTCCTCATGGTTCTCCCTCATCCTCTCTCAGGCCTCCCTTGGCCCTCCTCTCCCCTCGCTTCCCACTCCCCTCTTTTTCTCCCATAACACCTGATATGTCTGCTCTATGAAAGTCTCATCCAAACAGGTGCTCCTCTGCTCCTCCAGAACTATCAAGGACAACATTATCCCCCTTGCCCCAGCCTTGGCCGATTTCTGCAATCACTTCTTTGCCACTGGATCCTTCCCCTCACTCCTTAAGCACTCCCTTGTGCACCCTCTTCTCAAAAAGCGTTCTGCCTGTGGGTAAAAAGACATCCCCTGAGCGACGGTGAGAGTGAAGCTGGCTAAGTGTGGAGTTCCATTTGAAATATAAAAGCCAGTACAAAACAGTGATTTTAACGTAAGGCCTCGTGAATGAGTGAGAATGGGTCTCCCTCCACACTGTTAGAATGTACAGGCACTCAGCAGAAGAAAGTACAACTTACTACAGGAATATTGTTAACTGCGTCAAATGGGTTCCAAAAGACATGGGATGCTTCAGATGCTGACTTCCTGTTAACGCCCATTTTGAAAGATTCAAAACTGCAACAGTGCACATGGAAAGAAAAATACATTTGAAATACTGTGCATTTGGAAGCTAAAAAGGAGGAATGTTGACATAGATTTGAAAAGTAAAGTCAAATGACAAATCGCCTTCATGAAGAATAAAGAGACTTATGTTCAGCACATGAAATGACAACATTTATAAGGAACTGCCTATTTCATTTTTGCATAAATGACCACTCGTTTCTTATGTAACTGTAGCATATTTTGTGAAGAAGCCCAAGAGTGAACTTATTTCTGCTGATACAGTATATAACAAAAGATTATATTGTGAACAACCGGCCCTACTGCAGTATTGAAAGTTACATGCAGACGGTAGGTAAATGCAATATGCTAGATTTTCAGAAATGTGAACGCCCACTTGTTTTTCTCTCTTTGCTGAAACTTTCAACCCAAGACCTTTGGGGCTAGGCCCACCAAGGAAACAGGTCTGGTTGCCAATTTAAATGCTAAGATATGCAAAGAAGTAGATTTGAATTATGGGATTTACAGATACCATGACCAACAGAAATGACCTTTAAGGTCAGGTTTCACATCAAAAGTGCATTATTTCTGAACAAAGACTCTTTGAAGCTCAGGAGGAAAGGGTAGGATAAACATGGCTTGAGCAGGTGGCTGGTCACATGGAATGGGATGGGGCCATCTGATTAAGCATTGAATACATTTTCTCGAATAAAAAGTGCACTGTGTGTCCCATCAAGCTCACCCCGGGTTCCTTTCAAAGGGGATAAAAAGCCAGTTGGGACCATGCAAAAACTTAATTTTTGTGATGTACATAACTTAAGTATTGAACAAAGTATGATTCTGGTATTTTCATGAATCTGAGGAATTAAAATAGTGATAGACTAATAGAAGGTGAAATTTATCTTGGAAGTATGTAGTGTCCGAGTTGTAACTATTATGGCGCAGTAGCAAACCACAATAAATGGTGGCTCCACCCAGGAAGGGCATGCCGTAATAAAATGTGTATTTCTGACTCGCCATAAAATGTAGAATTCAAAAATATATAGATATATGTAGTTCTCGGAAAAATTAGCAAGCTGTCATGTTATGAGATTTTCAGAACACACAATGTTTAAACCCACTTGTCATTGACAAATCTTTCTCCTCCCTCAGCCTGCATCATACATATCTCCCAACTTCTGCTCCTACCAGAGGTCAGTGGACATCTTGGTGGGAGGTGAAGGGAGAGTGCTAGCAAATTCTTACCGTGGAAATTATGACAATGTTGGAGTGTCATCAGTCCTATAAGAAGGCATGTTTGCATCAAAACAGGGATTTTTCACTTTATTCTGGGAGATACCCTGTTGACAGACTCTCACAAGGAACAACTAGCAGAGAGGCCTCAATCCTTGCATTGGAGACAGTGACAGGGAAATCTAGAAGCTAGATGGGACCCCCATCAGAGGGAGTCTGGGTGCAGGAGAAAATCCTTGACTGAAAATCCTTGACCAGATCTGTGCTGTCCTTAGAGGAGCCCTGCACTTTTTCCCTGACCAAAGCCTCTCATGCTAGTAGAGATATCATAAATGCTATCAACAGTGTGAGGGGAAACTACCAGCCTTAATCTCCATCTCGCATAGCGGGTAGGGGGGTGGTACTGGGAAGGCCCTTGGCACATTGTATTAAATCCAATTCAAATGAATTCCACTATAGATAATTACCCTATCCATTTAAATTGCATTGTGTTGGGAACGGCCTGCCTTAATCCTTCCCATCAAATTGTGGGGAGGTGGGAAGCTTTTTAGATCCTTAGAGCATTGAATTGAAGTAAAGCCAGTTCATTCCGATAGAGTAAATCACAGGATGAGTGTTGTTAGAAATTGAACAAACAAAGTTCATACCCTGTGTGTTAGAGCCGGTATGGACCATAAATACTTGGGTGACTGCCCTTCTGAATCCCCTGACTCCAGTCCCAAAGGGGGGTGTCCAAAATCCTCAAATAAGTAATCCTAAATGCTACCTTTCAAGTGAATGTAAAGTGTACAAAACACAACTTCCCATTTAATCCCAGTGATTCCAAACCAGAATTACCAAGCATTGCTTCTCATTTGAATGTGTGTTAAAGAAACAATTTCCCCCTTTGAGTTCCCTTTTCCCAAACTGGCCTTGAAAATAAAAGTTGAAAAACGATTTCCCCATTTGAGTTCCCTTTTCCCAAACTGGCCTTGTAAATAAAAGTTGAAAAACGATTTCCCCATTTGAGTTCCTTTTCTCAACTGTGCCTGTCAGGTGAAAGCATAAAAACAGAGTTTCCCATTGATTCAGTTGCCTCCCAATCCAGAATCCCAAAGCACTCCCTTTCCTTTGAATGTGTGCTGCAAAACTATTTTCCATTGTATTGTGAATGTTTTGTATTGGTTACATTGAAATTAAATCATTGTAAGTTGTGAGTGCATGTTTCAAAATGTTACCTGTGTTGTTTCAATAACAGAAAGTAATTTTGAGTTGTTATATTGGGTGTTGCCACAGCATAGGTGGCTGATATTGGCTGCTAGTCTTCTTTGTCAAAACTTAAATACATAAATAAATATATATTATTGCTATACACCGGCCTTGTTCCTAGTCCGTTGCTGACACAGAGTATTTGTTGTTGGGGTGGGTGTGAGATGGGTTGGAGGCCTCACCAAAGTGAATCTGTAATCATGATTTGGGTATGCGCCAACTTGCTTGGGGGGGAAAGGAACTCCCGCCTAATATCCTGTGACATGCCGACCCTTCCTTTCTGGCAAACTACTGCCCTATCTTTGTTACCCCCTTCCTGGGAAAAGTCTTGGAGAAGCCGGCCATCTCCCAGCTTATCCACCACACTGAATCTGTTGGTTGTCTACACAACCACCAGTCTAGCTTCAGAGCTGTCAGAGCGATGGAAACTACTCTCCTGGACACCCATGAAGACTTGCTCTCTAATCTCCATTCCAGATCTCCTTCCATTCTCATTCTTCTTGACCTATCCTCTGCCTTCGATATGATCAGTCATGCCACCCCGATAAATCAGCTCTTTGGTACCCTTTGAATCACTGATTTGGCTCTGGGCTAGTTGACCTCCTTCCTCTCAGACTGACCTTCCCAGGTTCAAATGGGCCCTTTTCTATTCACCATCTCACTCTCCACCTGTGGTTCTCTCAGGACTCTGTCCTCTCACCTTGGCTTTTCAACATCTACCTGGCCCCTCTAGCCCATTTGATCTCCACCTTCTCCCCTAACCTCCAGTGTCATGCGGATGACACTTGGCTCTCCTCCAGGCTTTTCTCCTCCTCCTCCTCCTCTCTCATTCCTGACCTGCCTGTCTTCTATTCAGGCATGCTGCACTGCTAACAATCTCTGCCTTAATGCCAGTAAGAAAAAGATCCTTTCATGGGCCCCCTCCCCTGAACCTCCTGTGAGGCAAAAAACATTGGTATCATCTTCGACTCTTCTCTCTTCTTTTCTCCTCACATCACATACATTGCTAAGAAGGCCCTCTTTAAGCTGCACCTCCTCAGCGGCATTCTCCCTTTCTTCGCCTTCCCCCCAGAAACTCAATGTCTCCAGAGCTTTGGTCCTCACCAGTCTTGACTACTGCAACAGCCTCTTTCTCAGTCTTCCTAACTCCTCCCTTCGCACCTTTAACTAATCCAGAACAGGACTGAAAGACTTATCCTTGGCCTCAAGCCCAGGGACTACATATCTCCAGCCCTACAATCTCTCCACTGGCTCCCGGCTGCTGCAGGGATCACGTTCAAGACCCTCTGCATCATCCACAAGGCTTTCTGGGGCCTGGGACTCCTTTACATCCAACTCTTTCTCCATACAAACCTTTCTCCATACAAACCTTCCTGCTAGAGCCCTTTGGTTGATAGCTCTAACTCTCTGCAGATCAGATGCTTTTTCAAGCAGGTAGTGGGGGGGCAGATCTCTTTCTTCCACAGGTACTTCCCTCTGGAATGGCCTCCCTGCACCACTCAAGCTTGGGCCAGATCTCCCTAAATTCCAAGAGCTTCTCAAGACCTTCCTTTTCTCTTCCTCCTTCCCTCTCCCCCTCCCCTGCTAATATCCCTGCCTGCCTCTTGACTGGCTGCCTGGTTCCTTCAGTGTCTTACAGGGCACCAGGTCCCCCCTCCTCCAGTGTACTCCTGCAGTAGTCTCCCATGAACCCCCTCAACATTCTCTTTCCCTTCCAGATCCCTCCACCCGCACTAGCCTGGCTGTGCCTCCACCCTTGTAGCCCTTCCAACCCCTTACTTTGCACTTAGCTTGTGGACCTTCCTTCCCCTGCCCTCTCTGCATTCCCCTGGCTCTGACTACCTGGCCTCCCCTGGCACTCGCTCTTTCTCATAGGCCCTTCCGCCCTGACCGGCACTCCCCCTCTTTCCCCTGCACTTCTCGTACTGCACTTGCACAATCTGAATGTCACAAGGCCTAGTAGGATCATTTTGAGTTTGTCCTCCTTTTGCCCCACCCTGTTGTCTTGTTGCAATTTGAAACACATTGTGTATAGGCGTATTATAAGCACCCAATATGTGAACTGTTGGCACTGTGTCACGTTCTTAAGAATCAATGTACTCAAAGCTTAACTGTATTTAACTAAGATGGTTATGTAAAGTCTACTGTCTGAACCCTCACGTGTCTGCAGTTGGTATCTCATGCCTGCTGCTTATGAGACCTATTAACCAGGCATTTGGGAGCACCTCTGTTCAGTAACAGGTTTTTTATAATTTCAGACTGTAAACGGAAGTGAATAACTTCTGCCCAGACGTTCTTAACGCGAGGTACATTTTGGCAAAGTGTTTTTGGATGATGGCTACTAAATAGCAAAGTGGTCCTCTTCGGTGTCTGTTTACATCTCCGGAAGCTCATGAAACACCAGTTGTAAGGATATGTGCAGACTTGAACTCCGAACCGGAACACAGGCCTTCTCTGTCCATACCCCAAGATGCTGGAACCTCCTCCCAGCCAACATCAGACACCCCCCCTCACCTTTACAGTTCAGGAAGGAGCTGAAAACCCTCCTCTTCAAGGAATGACTCCTCCCTCGCAACTAGGTGCACACACATTCAACTTGCCACAGTACCTGAGATTGGGTGATCTGCCCCCCATTGGTACCTCGCCTGGTTGCCGCTAGAAGCCTTGCTAATAGGTTGCCTACCTTCACCCCTCCTGTTAAATCCCCACTCCCTTGTTCCTCTTCTCCCTAACCTTACTATTACCCCTATGTTTGTAAGGAAAGGTTTGCTGAGCCCTTCCCAAGCAGGTTTTCGATCTGGCTTGAGAACAGTGGATCAGGGGTTCCGTTTGTATTTGATTGCTCAAAAGCATCTGGTCTTTTCCAAAACAAAATTATATTCAGTTTTTTTTGACTTACGAACCGTGTTCAGCAGTGTCTTGAGGAAGATGCTATGGGATATATTAGTGCCCAAGAATATCCAGAGGTACTACTAACACCGATTCGGTTATTCTATTCTATCAACTCGGCCACAGTATGATGGAGCTCAACAGGTCACACAACTGCCCCCTTCCCTGTGGACAGAGGTTGCGTTCATGCGTTGTTGCGGTGATTCGTTGATGCGCAGGGATGCGTTGTAGCCCCATTATTATTTTGCATCTACACGAACACCGTCATCGAAGAATTAAGCAGGCATGATTTTGATGATCTACGGCTGTGCAAGAAAAAGTTCCCAGTTTTGTTCTTTGCAGACTACGCCGTCCTTCTGTCCACTACACCATCTGCTCTGAGATCCTCCCTGAACTGGGCTTTTATGAATGTTAGTAAGTCAAAAAGCATGACCTTTTGCCCGAAGAAGAAACCTGTGCATATAGAAGTGAGAGGTTCATATTTGGAGCAGGTTTCATGCTATGATTACCAGGTGGGCTCTGCAGGGAGACTACGCTGGAGATGGCTTGGGGGGGAAAACTGTGGATCCTTGAAAAAGTTCTTCTTCAGCCATGGCATTGGAACAGTGCGCCCAGTCTTGGAAGTTCACAAGGTGCTGGCAACATCCGCGGCCTTATATGGTGCAAAACCTTGGGGCTTTACTAGGAGTGGAGTTCTGACTATAACTGAAAACAAATTCCTCCCCCAAGGCGCTCAAACGCTCCTCTTCGCATCGAATGTGATCTTTGCCCGATAGATGAAGAGGCTTCCATAAGACTGGTTCTCTACTGGATCAGAATGTGGTAGAATCTAGCTCTTGCCAAATACTGAGAAGCTGTGATCCATGTACTGAATATGGAAGGGGGGTGAAACATTCCATGGCTTGCCCAAAATGGCTGGCAGCATTGAATCTCTCCTGTTATTGGTTGACCCTAAGACTGATTTCAAAAGTTACTTTGCTTGGGGCAAAAAAGGCATGGGCAGATTTAAGAACTAGAGAAATGGAAAGTGCGTGCGTTGGTCTGTCTCACGGCATGGATTATTTGCCCCCCAAACAGAGGATTGGCTATGAGCCTTAGCTTGATATAGTCAACCTAAATGATGCATACATGTTAGGCAGAATCATATGCAGTACCCGTTGGGAACACCACACACAATTAAGACTACAAGTGACAGTACAAATTCACCTTTGGTACAAGCCTGTACTACTCAGTAAAGTGGTAGCGATGGCTGAGCAGCCAGACTTATCTCAAGAGTAAGTGAGCAGTATCAATAGTTACACAAAGGACAGCAATTACTAAGATTCAAACAAACACTGACTCAAGGTTTCTGAGTAAAAGAATATACATTTATTTACACATCAGTTGTAAAACAATTCACTAAGTGAAGCAGCAGAAAAATCACACTCTTAATATACTACACAACACCTGATGAATTCTGGACAAGTTAGGCTCAAAATGAAGTCTTAGCAAAATGGCACAACAGCAATTTAAAAGGGAGGGAAAGACAAGGTTATACAAAATTAAGCAGCACCAACAAGTAATAGGCAAGCCAATCTAGAAAAGGCTTGCTACAATGAGGATTCAAATCAATAGGCCGGGGCCAATGTTAATGTTACAGAGTCTTTGCAGAGGATCACAGACGTTCAGAGTAGTTCACGATCAAGTCTTTGCCAAGAGTTCAAAACAAAGTTGGTCGGGAGAAAAGTTACCTAAAAGAGTAGAGAAGGACAAGCCCTCGAATTGGTGAAAGATTTCAAACACTTTCACCGCTGTTGGACGGAAGGAACTACTGGGTTAGAACAGTACCTTAAATCAAGAAGAAGGCTGTAGCTGAGGCAGACGTTCCTGGCAGATCCTGTGGGCTCACGGTTCCTGAAGCGACTGTCAGACTGACATGAAGTAGGAAGACTGGAGGGTCCTGCGCTGCCCAGGGAAGAAACCAGCAGTGGAGCAAAGCAACGAATAAAAGGTGCGCTCCTTAAAACCCAAACGTAGTCCGGTCCTCCTGGCTATCCGGTTCACTGCAGCTGTGCACAGAAAAATCTTCGACCAGGGGAGGGAGACCTTGCTTGGTGTTTGGCGAACTGGTTGTTCCAACCAGCTCAAGGGAAGAAGATTCCTTGCTGATCTTCTTTGTCGTCGAAGTTTGGAGTTTCGGACTCACAGCAGGGCTTCACCGGGAGGTTCAGTCGTGGTAGTGGTCCTCTTCTTTCAGCTTCTCTTCGGTTCTCTCGATCCAGTAGTGACTCTGCCTCCCAAGCCCCAGAGATCTGTTTTTTATGCTGTTTTCCCCCATTCACACAGCCTGGCTGTCAATCACACAGCATGGTGGCTGCCCTGGCAGGACAGTCACCAGCCAATCAAACAAGAGTGCGACTTGGGTTACCAAGGGAACCCATGGCAGGGGCCCGAAGACCCCTCCCTCATATCCTGTCCCCCTCAGACATTCAGGCACCTAAGGAAGGCTTCTGTGCAGAAGCCCGCCAAAGGACGGCGAACAAAGGAACCACCCTGGTTTGGCGCTCGGAGTAAAACACGAGAAAGACTTTAACAAAACGAAATGGAGAATAAACACAGCCGGAACCAAATAAAAGTAAATGGGGTCCAGTAGATTTAAGTTCGAGGCTACTAACTTAGCCTAAAACAGTACCAAGTCTATTTACATGGACCGCGGTAGGAAAAATAGGGTAGATACCACTGCCACCAGCCAAATCTTAAAGAAAGGGGAACTAAATAATGTTCCATGAGAGACAGACAAAAGGGGATAACTATTAACCCTTTCCAGTACTCTATGGAAGATAGTTTGTACTGGGCCTGTGCATTTAAAAATACTAAATAAAGTCAATGGCGACTTTACATGTGCTGGGAGACAGTAGTCATCCCAGAAAATGTAGTTTAAAGTGGGAAGTCTGAAAAAGACAACCCTGTGTCACTGCACTAAAGGCGCTGTGTGACACACAGTAAAAAGATGATGCCTATGGAGTAGGTGAGGCTCCACAGTCTATGAACACAAAAATGTTAAACACACTCAGGGGAAAAAAATGCTCACACTCTTACCAGGTGAACAAAAATAAATCCTAGAAATCCAGCAAAGCTGCAGAGGGACTCAGTAGGTAAGGGAAATTAACCATTCTGTAGAATTCTCCCTAACAACAAACACTTCATATCGAGTTTAGAAGTGGATATGTGAAGGTCCGGGCACATTCTGGCAAGTGCACAAACTGGAAGTGTGTCAATTCTGTGCACTGTGGTGCTATGAGAGAGGATAGTTTGCATTTTATGTTTATTTGCGATGGACTGAAAGACTTGAGAGTTACATACCTTAAACCCTTGTTATTACTGTGCACAATTTGTATGTTGCAAGAGGCCAATCACTTTTGCAAAAGTCTTTTAATGTGGATGTGCTGTATTTTGTAGCCACATACATTCACAGGCATGGATAAGAAGACAGCTTTTAACAATATCTTAAATGTAACTTAGCCTAATCAGTTTGGCCTCTATTCTGCTCTCTGCGTAACTTTTCTCATGTATTGCCAATCCCTTTTTATAACGTTGCTTCTTATTGTAGTATTTTACGTGGTACAGGTTTTTAATGTTTTTTAACTATACGTGCATTTTACTGGAATTCAATGGATATGTATTTCTATGCATTGTGCATTTTATTTTAATGAGAAGATCCACAAATTATGTTTGACTACTGCTGTAAAAAGGGACCAGCCAGTGAATACCTTTAACTGGTCCTTTCCTTGTACAGTGTCTGGGCTATGATCAATATCACGCAGACCAGAAAGATCTTCAGTCTGTTTTGCTACTGGTCCTTATTTCCTTGTACAGTGTCTGGGCTATGATCAATATCACGCAGACCAGAAAGATCTTCAGTCTGTTTTGCTACTGGTCCTTATTTCCTTGTACAGTGTCTGGGCTATGATCAATATCACCAGACCAGAAAGATCTTCAGTCTGTTTTGCTACTGGTCCTTATTTCCTTGTACAGTGTCTGGGCTATGATCAATATCACCAGACCAGAAAGATCTTCAGTCTGTTTTGCTACTGGTCCCTATTTACTTGTACAGTGTCTGGGCTATGATCAATATCACGCAGACCAGAAAGATCTTCAGTCTGTTTTGCTACTGGTCCTTATTTCCTTGTACAGTGTCTGGGCTATGATCAATATCACGCAGACCAGAAAGATCTTCAGTCTGTTTTGCTACTGGTCCTTATTTCCTTGTACAGTGTCTGGGCTATGATCAATATCACGCAGACCAGAAAGATCTTCAGTCTGTTTTGCTACTGGTCCTTATTTCCTTGTACAGTGTCTGGGCTATGATCAATATCACGCAGACCAGAAAGATCTTCAGTATGTTTTGCTACTGGTCCTTATTTCCTTGTACAGTGTCTGGGCTATGATCAATATCACGCAGACCAGAAAGATCTTCAGTCTGTTTTGCTACTGGTCCTTATTTCCTTGTACAGTGTCTGGGCTATTATCAATATCACGCAGACCAGAACGATCTTCAGTCTGTATTGGCTACTGGCCCTTATTTCCTTGCACAGTGTCTGGGCTATGATCAATATCACGCAGACCAGAAAGATCTTCAGTCTGTTTTGCTACTGGTCCTTATTTCCTTGTACAGTGTCTGGGCTATTATCAATATCACGCAGACCAGAAAGATCTTCAGTCTGTTTTGCTACTGGTCCTTATTTCCTTGTACAGTGTCTGGGCTATTATCAATATCACGCAGACCAGAAAGATCTTCAGTCTGTTTTGCTACTGGTCCCTATTTACTTGTACAGTGTCTGGGCTATGATCAATATCACCAGACCAGAAAGATCTTCAGTCTGTTTTGCTACTGGTCCTTATTTCCTTGTACAGTGTCTGGGCTATGATCAATATCACGCAGACCAGAAAGATCTTCAGTCTGTTTTGCTACTGGTCCTTATTTCCTTGTACAGTGTCTGGGCTATGATCAATATCACCAGACCAGAAAGATCTTCAGTCTGTATTGGCTACTGGTCCTTATTTCCTTGTTTAGTGTCTCCGCTATGATCAATATCACGCAGACCAGAAAGATCTTCAGTATGTTTTGCTACTGGTCCTTATTTCCTTGTACAGTGTCTGGGCTATGATCAATATCACGCAGACCAGAAAGATCTTCAGTCTGTTTTGCTACTGGTCCTTATTTCCTTGTACAGTGTCTGGGCTATGATCAATATCACGCAGACCAGAAAGATCTTCAGTCTGTTTTGCTACTGGTCCTTATTTCCTTGTACAGTGTCTGGGCTATGATCAATATCACGCAGACCAGAAAGATCTTCAGTCTGCTTTGCTACTGGTCCTTATTTCCTTGTACAGTGTCTGGGTTGTGATCAATATCACGCAGACCAGAAAGATCTTCAGTCTGTTTTGCCTACTGGTCCTTATTTCCTTGTACAGTGTCTGGGCTATGATCAATATCACGCAGACCAGAAAGATCTTCAGTCTGTATTGCTACTGGTCCTTATTTCCTTGTACAGTGTCTGGGCTATGATCAATATCACGCAGACCAGAAAGATCTTCAGTCTGTTTTGCTACTGGTCCTTATTTCCTTGTACAGTGTCTGGGCTATGATCAATATCACGCAGACCAGAAAGATCTTCAGTCTGTTTTGCTACTGGTCCTTATTTCCTTGTACAGTGTCTGGGCTATGATCAATATCACGCAGACCAGAAAGATCTTCAGTCTGTTTTGCTACTGGTCCTTATTTCCTTGTACAGTGTCTGGGCTATGATCAATATCACGCAGACCAGAAAGATCTTCAGTCTGTTTTGCTACTGGTCCTTATTTCCTTGTACAGTGTCTGGGCTATGATCAATATCACGCAGACCAGAAAGATCTTCAGTCTGTTTTGCTACTGGTCCTTATTTCCTTGTACAGTGTCTGGGCTATGATCAATATCACGCAGACCAGAAAGATCTTCAGTCTGTTTTGCTACTGGTCCTTATTTACTTGTACAGTGTCTGGGCTATGATCAATATCACGCAGACCAGAAAGATCTTCAGTCTGTTTTGCTACTGGTCCTTATTTACTTGTACAGTGTCTGGGCTATTATCAATATCACGCAGACCAGAACGATCTTCAGTCTGTATTGGCTACTGGTCCTTATTTCCTTGTACAGTGTCTGGGCTATGATCAATATCACGCAGACCAGAAAGATCTTCAGTCTGTTTTGCTACTGGTCCTTATTTACTTGTACAGTGTCTGGGCTATGATCAATATCACGCAGACCAGAAAGATCTTCAGTCTGTTTTGCAACTGGTCCTTATTTCCTTGTACAGTGTCTGGGCTATGATCAATATCACGCAGACCAGAAAGATCTTCAGTCTGTATTGGCTACTGGCCCTTATTTCCTTGTTTAGTGTCTCGGCTATGATCAATATCACGCAGACCAGAAAGATCTTCAGTCTGTTTTGCTACTGGTCCTTATTTCCTTGTACAGTGTCTGGGCTATGATCAATGTCACGCAGACCAGAAAGATCTTCAGTCTGTTTTGCTACTGGTCCTTATTTACTTGTACAGTGTCTGGGCTATGATCAATATCACACAGACCAGAAAGATCTTCAGTCTGTTTTGCTACTGGTCCTTATTTCCTTGCACAGTGTCTGGGCTATGATCAATATCACACAGACCAGAAAGATCTTCAGTCTGTTTTGCTACTGGTCCTTATTTCCTTGTACAGTGTCTGGGCTATGATCAATGTCACGCAGACCAGAAAGATCTTCAGTCTGTTTTGCTAATGGTCCTTATTTACTTGTACAGTGTCTGGGCTATGATCAATATCACGCAGACCAGAAAGATCTTCAGTCTGTATTGGCTACTGGCCCTTATTTCCTTGTTTAGTGTCTCGGCTATGATCAATATCACGCAGACCAGAAAGATCTTCAGTCTGTTTTGCTACTGGTCCTTATTTCCTTGTACAGTGTCTGGGCTCTGATCAATGTCACGCAGACCAGAAAGATCTTCAGTCTGTTTTGCAACTGGTCCTTATTTCCTTGTACAGTGTCTGGGCTATGATCAATATCACGCAGACCAGAAAGATCTTCAGTCTGTTTTGCTACTGGTCCTTATTTCCTTGTACAGTGTCTGGGCTATGATCAATATCACGCAGACCAGAAAGATCTTCAGTCTGTTTTGCTACTGGTCCTTATTTACTTGTACAGTGTCTGGGCTATGATCAATATCACGCAGACCAGAAAGATCTTCAGTCTGTTTTGCTACTGGTCCTTATTTCCTTGTACAGTGTCTGGGCTATGATCAATATCACGCAGACCAGAAAGATCTTCAGTCTGTTTTGCTACTGGTCCTTATTTCCTTGTACAGTGTCTGGGCTATGATCAATGTCACGCAGACCAGAAAGATCTTCAGTCTGTTTTGCTACTGGTCCTTATTTCCTTGTACAGTGTCTGGGTTGTGATCAATATCACGCAGACAAGAAAGATCTTCAGTCTGTTTTGCTACTGGTCCTTATTTCCTTGTACAGTGTCTGGGCTATGATCAATATCACGCAGATCAGAAAGATCTTCAGTCTGTTTTGCTACTGGTCCTTATTTACTTGTACAGTGTCTGGGCTATGATCAATATCACGCAGACCAGAAAGATCTTCAGTATGTTTTGCTACTGGTCCTTATTTCCTTGTACAGTGTCTGGGCTATGATCAATATCACGCAGACCAGAAAGATCTTCAGTCTGTTTTGCTACTGGTCCTTATTTACTTGTACAGTGTCTGGGCTATGATCAATATCACGCAGACCAGAAAGATCTTCAGTCTGTTTTGCTACTGGTCCTTATTTCCTTGTACAGTGTCTGGGCTATGATCAATATCACCCAGACCAGAAAGATCTTCAGTCTGTTTTGCTACTGGTCCTTATTTACTTGTATAGTGTCTGGGCTGTTATCAATATCACGCAGACCAGAAAGATCTTCAGTCTGTATTGGCTACTGGCCCTTATTTCCTTGTACAGTGTCTGGGCTATGATCAATATCACGCAGACCAGAAAGATCTTCAGTCTGTTTTGCTACTGGTCCTTATTTCCTTGTACAGTGTCTGGGCTGTGATCAATATCACGCAGACCAGAAAGATCTTCAGTCTGTTTTGCTACTGGTCCTTATTTCCTTGTACAGTGTCTGGGTTGTGATCAATATCACGCAGACCAGAAAGATCTTCAGTCTGTATTGGCTACTGGTCCTTGTTTCCTTGTACAGTGTCTGGGCTATGATCAATATCACGCAGACCAGAAAGATCTTCAGTCTGTATTGGCTACTGGTCCTTATTTCCTTGTTTAGTGTCTCGGCTATGATCAATATCACGCAGACCAGAAAGATCTTCAGTCTGTTTTGCTACTGGTCCTTATTTACTTGTACAGTGTCTGGGCTATGATCAATATCACGCAGACCAGAAAGATCTTCAGTCTGTATTGGCTACTGGCCCTTATTTCCTTGTTTAGTGTCTCGGCTATGATCAATATCACGCAGACCAGAAAGATCTTCAGTCTGTATTGGCTACTGGTCCTTATTTCCTTGTACAGTGTCTCGGCTATGATCAATATCACGCAGACCAGAAAGATCTTCAGTCTGTTTTGCTACTGGTCCTTATTTACTTGTACAGTGTCTGGGCTATGATCAATATCACGCAGACCAGAAAGATCTTCAGTCTGTTTTGCCACTGGTCCTTATTTCCTTGTACAGTGTCTGGGCTATGATCAATATCACGCAGACCAGAAAGATCTTCAGCCTGTATTGCTACTGGTCCTTATTTACTTGTACAGTGTCTGGGCTATGATCAATATCACGCAGACCAGAAAGATCTTTAGTCTGTTTTGCTACTGGTCCTTATTTCCTTGTACAGTGTCTGGGCTATGATCAATATCACGCAGACCAGAAAGATCTTCAGCCTGTATTGCTACTGGTCCTTATTTACTTGTACAGTGTCTGGGCTATGATCAATATCACGCAGACCAGAAAGATCTTCAGTCTGTTTTGCTACTGGTCCTTATTTCCTTGTACAGTGTCTGGGCTATGATCAATGTCACGCAGACCAGAAAGATCTTCAGTCTGTTTTGCTACTGGTCCTTATTTACTTGTACAGTGTCTGGGCTATGATCAATATTACGCAGACCAGAAAGATCTTCAGTCTGTTTTGCTACTGGTCCTTATTTCCTTGTACAGTGTCTGGGCTATGATCAATATCACGCAGACCAGAAAGATCTTCAGTCTGTTTTGCTACTGGTCCTTATTTCCTTGTACAGTGTCTGGGCTATGATCAATATCACGCAGACCAGAAAGATCTTCAGTATGTTTTGCTACTGGTCCTTATTTCCTTGTACAGTGTCTGGGCTATGATCAATATCACCAGACCAGAAAGATCTTCAGTCTGTTTTGCTACTGGTCCTTATTTACTTGTACAGTGTCTGGGCTATGATCAATATCACGCAGACCAGAAAGATCTTCAGTCTGTTTTGCTACTGGTCCTTATTTCCTTGTACAGTGTCTGGGCTATGATCAATATCACGCAGACCAGAAAGATCTTCAGTATGTTTTGCTACTGGTCCTTATTTCCTTGTACAGTGTCTGGGCTATGATCAATATCACGCAGACCAGAAAGATCTTCAGTCTGTTTTGCTACTGGTCCTTATTTCCTTGTACAGTGTCTGGGCTATGATCAATATCACCCAGACCAGAAAGATCTTCAGTCTGTTTTGCTACTGGTCCTTATTTACTTGTATAGTGTCTGGGCTGTTATCAATATCACGCAGACCAGAAAGATCTTCAGTCTGTATTGGCTACTGGCCCTTATTTCCTTGTACAGTGTCTCGGCTATGATCAATATCACGCAGACCAGAAAGATCTTCAGTCTGTTTTGCTACTGGTCCTTATTTCCTTGTACAGTGTCTGGGCTGTGATCAATATCACGCAGACCAGAAAGATCTTCAGTCTGTTTTGCTACTGGTCCTTATTTCCTTGTACAGTGTCTGGGTTGTGATCAATATCACGCAGACCAGAAAGATCTTCAGTCTGTATTGGCTACTGGTCCTTGTTTCCTTGTACAGTGTCTGGGCTATGATCAATATCACGCAGACCAGAAAGATCTTCAGTCTGTATTGGCTACTGGTCCTTATTTCCTTGTTTAGTGTCTCGGCTATGATCAATATCATGCAGACCAGAAAGATCTTCAGTCTGTTTTGCTACTGGTCCTTATTTACTTGTACAGTGTCTGGGCTATGATCAATATCACGCAGACCAGAAAGATCTTCAGTCTGTATTGGCTACTGGCCCTTATTTCCTTGTTTAGTGTCTCGGCTATGATCAATATCACGCAGACCAGAAAGATCTTCAGTCTGTATTGGCTACTGGTCCTTATTTCCTTGTACAGTGTCTCGGCTATGATCAATATCACGCAGACCAGAAAGATCTTCAGTCTGTTTTGCTACTGGTCCTTATTTACTTGTACAGTGTCTGGGCTATGATCAATATCACGCAGACCAGAAAGATCTTCAGTCTGTTTTGCCACTGGTCCTTATTTCCTTGTACAGTGTCTGGGCTATGATCAATATCACGCAGACCAGAAAGATCTTCAGCCTGTATTGCTACTGGTCCTTATTTACTTGTACAGTGTCTGGGCTATGATCAATATCACGCAGACCAGAAAGATCTTTAGTCTGTTTTGCTACTGGTCCTTATTTCCTTGTACAGTGTCTGGGCTATGATCAATATCACGCAGACCAGAAAGATCTTCAGCCTGTATTGCTACTGGTCCTTATTTACTTGTACAGTGTCTGGGCTATGATCAATATCACGCAGACCAGAAAGATCTTCAGTCTGTTTTGCTACTGGTCCTTATTTCCTTGTACAGTGTCTGGGCTATGATCAATGTCACGCAGACCAGAAAGATCTTCAGTCTGTTTTGCTACTGGTCCTTATTTACTTGTACAGTGTCTGGGCTATGATCAATATTACGCAGACCAGAAAGATCTTCAGTCTGTTTTGCTACTGGTCCTTATTTCCTTGCACAGTGTCTGGGCTATGATCAATATCACGCAGACCAGAAAGATCTTCAGTCTGTATTGGCTACTGGTCCTTATTTCCTTGTACAGTGTCTGGGCTATGATCAATATCACGCAGACCAGAAATATCTTCAGTCTGTTTTGCTACTGGTCCTTATTTCCTTGTACAGTGTCTGGGTTGTGATCAATATCACGCAGACAAGAAAGATCTTCAGTCTGTTTTGCTACTGGTCCTTATTTCCTTGTACAGTGTCTGGGTTGTGATCAATATCACGCAGACCAGAAAGATCTTCAGTCTGTTTTGCCTACTGGTCCTTATTTCCTTGTACAGTGTCTGGGCTGTGATCAATATCACACAGACCAGAAAGATCTTCAGTCTGTTTTGCTACTGGTCCTTATTTCCTTGTACAGTGTCTGGGTTGTGATCAATATCACGCAGACCAGAAAGATCTTCAGTCTGTATTGGCTACTGGTCCTTGTTTCCTTGTACAGTGTCTGGGCTATGATCAATATCACGCAGACCAGAAAGATCTTCAGTCTGCTTTGCTACTGGTCCTTATTTACTTGTACAGTGTCTGGGCTATGATCAATATCACGCAGACCAGAAAGATCTTCAGTCTGTTTTGCTACTGGTCCTTATTTCCTTGTACAGTGTCTGGGCTATGATCAATATCACGCAGACCAGAAAGATCTTCAGTCTGTTTTGCTACTGGTCCCTATTTACTTGTACAGTGTCTGGGCTATTATCAATATCACGCAGACCAGAACGATCTTCAGTCTGTATTGGCTACTGGCCCTTATTTCCTTGCACAGTGTCTGGGCTATGATCAATATCACGCAGACCAGAAAGATCTTCAGTCTGTATTGGCTACTGGTCCTTATTTCCTTGCACAGTGTCTGGGCTATGATCAATATCACGCAGACCAGAAAGATCTTCAGTCTGTTTTGCTACTGGTCCTTATTTACTTGTACAGTGTCTGGGCTATGATCAATATCATGCAGACCAGAAAGATCTTCAGTCTGTTTTGCAACTGGTCCTTATTTCCTTGTACAGTGTCTGGGCTATGATCAATATCACGCAGACCAGAAAGATCTTCAGTCTGTTTTGCTACTGGTCCTTATTTACTTGTACAGTGTCTGGGCTATGATCAATATCACGCAGACCAGAAAGATCTTCAGTCTGTTTTGCTACTGGTCCTTATTTCCTTGTACAGTGTCTGGGCTATGATCAATATCACGCAGACCAGAAAGATCTTCAGTCTGTATTGGCTACTGGTCCTTATTTCCTTGTACAGTGTCTGGGCTATGATCAATATCACGCAGACCAGAAAGATCTTCAGTCTGTTTTGCTACTGGTCCTTATTTCCTTGTACAGTGTCTGGGCTATGATCAATATCACGCAGACCAGAAAGATCTTCAGTCTGTTTTGCTACTGGTCCTTATTTCCTTGTACAGTGTCTGGGCTATGATCAATACCACGCAGACCAGAAAGATCTTCAGTCTGTTTTGCTACTGGTCCTTATTTCCTTGTACAGTGTCTGGGCTATGATCAATATCACGCAGACCAGAAAGATCTTCAGTCTGTTTTGCTACTGGTCCTTATTTCCTTGTACAGTGTCTGGGTTGTGATCAATATCACGCAGACCAGAAAGATCTTCAGTCTGTTTTGCTACTGGTCCTTATTTCCTTGTACAGTGTCTGGGCTATGATCAATATCACGCAGACCAGAAAGATCTTCAGTCTGTATTGGCTACTGGTCCTTATTTCCTTGTACAGTGTCTGGGCTATGATCAATATCACGCAGACCAGAAAGATCTTCAGTCTGTTTTGCTACTGGTCCTTATTTCCTTGTACAGTGTCTGGGCTATGATCAATATCACGCAGACCAAAAAGATCTTCAGTATGTTTTGCTACTGGTCCTTATTTCCTTGTACAGTGTCTGGGCTATGATCAATATCACGCAGACCAGAAAGATCTTCAGTCTGTTTTGCTACTGGTCCTTATTTCCTTGTACAGTGTCTGGGCTATGATCAATATCACGCAGACCAGAAAGATCTTCAGTCTGTTTTGCTACTGGTCCTTATTTACTTGTACAGTGTCTGGGCTATGATCAATATCACCCAGACCAGAAAGATCTTCAGTCTGTTTTGCTACTGGTCCTTATTTACTTGTACAGTGTCTGGGCTATGATCAATATCACGCAGACCAGAAAGATCTTCAGTCTGTATTGGCTACTGGCCCTTATTTCCTTGTTTAGTGTCTCGGCTATGATCAATATCACGCAGACCAGAAAGATCTTCAGTCTGTATTGGCTACTGGTCCTTATTTCCTTGTACAGTGTCTGGGCTATGATCAATATCACGCAGACCAGAAAGATCTTCAGTCTGTTTTGCTACTGGTCCTTATTTCCTTGTACAGTGTCTGGGCTATGATCAATATCACGCAGACCAGAAAGATCTTCAGTCTGTTTTGCTACTGGTCCTTATTTACTTGTACAGTGTCTGGGCTATGATCAATATCACGCAGACCAGAAAGATCTTCAGTCTGTTTTGCTACTGGTCCCTATTTACTTGTACAGTGTCTGGGCTATTATCAATATCACGCAGACCAGAACGATCTTCAGTCTGTATTGGCTACTGGCCCTTATTTCCTTGCACAGTGTCTGGGCTATGATCAATATCACGCAGACCAGAAAGATCTTCAGTCTGTATTGGCTACTGGTCCTTATTTCCTTGCACAGTGTCTGGGCTATGATCAATATCACGCAGACCAGAAAGATCTTCAGTCTGTTTTGCTACTGGTCCTTATTTACTTGTATAGTGTCTGGGCTGTTATCAATATCACGCAGACCAGAAAGATCTTCAGTCTGTTTTGCTACTGGTCCTTATTTACTTGTATAGTGTCTGGGCTATGATCAATATCACGCAGACCAGAAAGATCTTCAGTCTGTTTTGCAACTGGTCCTTATTTCCTTGTACAGTGTCTGGGCTATGATCAATATCACGAAGACCAGAAAGATCTTCAGACTGTATTGGGTACTGGTCCTTATTTCCTTGTACAGTGTCTGTGCTATGATCAATATCACGCAGACCAGAAAGATCTTCAGTCTGTTTTGCTACTGGTCCTTATTTATTTGTACAGTGTCTGGGCTATGATCAATATCACGCAGACCAGAAAGATCTTCAGTCTGTTTTGCTACTGGTCCTTATTTACTTGTACAGTGTCTGGGCTATGATCAATATCACGCAGACCAGAAAGATCTTCAGTCTGTTTTGCTACTGGTCCTTATTTACTTGTACAGTGTCTGGGCTATGATCCATATCACGCAGACCAGAAAGATCTTCAATCTGTTTGCTACTGATCCTTATTTACTTGTACAGTGTCTGGGCTATTATCAATATCACGCAGACGAGAAAGATCTTCAGTCTGTATTGGCTACTGGCCCTTAGTTCCTTATACAGTGTCTGGGCTATGATCAATATCACGCAGACCAGAAAGATCTTCAGTCTGTATTGGCTACTGGTCCTTATTTCCTTGTACAGTGTCTGGGCTATGATCAATGTCACGCAGACCAGAAAGATCTTCAGTCTGTTTTGCTACTGGTCCTTATTTACTTGTACAGTGTCTGGGCTATGATCAATATTACGCAGACCAGAAAGATCTTCAGTCTGTTTTGCTACTGGTCCTTATTTCCTTGTACAGTGTCTGGGCTATGATCAATATCACGCAGACCAGAAAGATCTTCAGTCTGTTTTGCTACTGGTCCTTATTTACTTGTACAGTGTCTGGGCTATGATCAATATCACGCAGACCAGAAAGATCTTCAGTCTGTTTTGCTACTGGTCCTTATTTCCTTGTACAGTGTCTGGGCTATGATCAATATCACGCAGACCAGAAAGATCTTCAGTCTGTTTTGCTACTGGTCCTTATTTCCTTGTACAGTGTCTGGGCTATGATCAATATCACGCAGACCAGAAAGATCTTCAGTCTGTTTTGCTACTGGTCCTTATTTCCTTGTACAGTGTCTGGGCTATGATCAATATCACGCAGACCAGAAAGATCTTCAGTCTGTTTTGCTACTGGTCCTTATTTCCTTGTACAGTGTCTGGGTTGTGATCAATATCACGCAGACAAGAAAGATCTTCAGTCTGTTTTGCTACTGGTCCTTATTTCCTTGTACAGTGTCTGGGTTGTGATCAATATCACGCAGACCAGAAAGATCTTCAGTCTGTTTTGCCTACTGGTCCTTATTTCCTTGTACAGTGTCTGGGCTGTGATCAATATCACACAGACCAGAAAGATCTTCAGTCTGCTTTGCTACTGGCCCTTATTTACATGTACAGTGTCTGGGCTATGATCAATATCATGCAGACCAGAAAGATCTTCAGTCTGTTTTGCTACTGGTCATTATTTCCTTGTACAGTGTCTGGGCTATGATCAATATCATGCAGACCAGAAAGATCTTCAGTCTGTTTTGCTACTGGTCCTTATTTCCTTGTACAGTGTCTGGGTTGTGATCAATATCACGTAGACCAGAAAGATCTTCAGTCTGTTTTGCCACTGGACCTTATTTCCTTGTACAGTGTCTGGGCTATGATCAATATCACGCAGACCAGAAAGATCTTCAGTCTGTTTTGCTACTGGTCCTTATTTACTTGTACAGTGTCTGGGCTATGATCAATATCATGCAGACCAGAAAGATCTTCAGTCTGTTTTGCTACTGGTCCTTATTTACTTGTACAGTGTCTGGGCTATTATCAATATCACACAGACCAGAAAGATCTTCAGTCTGTATTGGCTACTGGTCCTTATTTCCTTGTACAGTGTCTGGGCTATGATCAATATCACGCAGACCAGAACTATCTTCAGTCTGTATTGGCTACTGATCCTTATTTCCTTGTACAGTGTCTGGGCTATGATCAATATCACCAGACCAGAAAGATCTTCAGTATGTTTTGCTACTGGTCCTTATTTCCTTGTACAGTGTCTGGGCTATGATCAATATCACGCAGACCAGAAAGATCTTCAGTCTGTTTTGCTACTGGTCCTTATTTCCTTGTACAGTGTCTGGGCTATGATCAATATCACGCAGACCAGAAAGATCTTCAGTCTGTTTTGCTACTGGTCCTTATTTCCTTGTACAGTGTCTGGGCTATGATCAATATCACGCAGACCAGAAATATCTTCAGTCTGTTTTGCTACTGGTCCTTATTTCCTTGTACAGTGTCTGGGCTATGATCAATATCACCAGACCAGAAAGATCTTCAGTATGTTTTGCTACTGGTCCTTATTTCCTTGTACAGTGTCTGGGCTATGATCAATATCACGCAGACCAGAAAGATCTTCAGTCTGTTTTGCTACTGGTCCTTATTTCCTTGTACAGTGTCTGGGCTATGATCAATATCACGCAGACCAGAAAGATCTTCAGTCTGTTTTGCTACTGGTCCTTATTTCCTTGTACAGTGTCTGGGCTATGATCAATATCACGCAGACCAGAAAGATCTTCAGTCTGTTTTGCTACTGGTCCTTATTTCCTTGTACAGTGTCTGGGTTGTGATCAATATCACGCAGACAAGAAAGATCTTCAGTCTGTTTTGCTACTGGTCCTTATTTCCTTGTACAGTGTCTGGGTTGTGATCAATATCACGCAGACCAGAAAGATCTTCAGTCTGTTTTGCCTACTGGTCCTTATTTCCTTGTACAGTGTCTGGGCTGTGATCAATATCACACAGACCAGAAAGATCTTCAGTCTGTTTTGCTACTGGTCCTTATTTCCTTGTACAGTGTCTGGGTTGTGATCAATATCACGCAGACCAGAAAGATCTTCAGTCTGTATTGGCTACTGGTCCTTGTTTCCTTGTACAGTGTCTGGGCTATGATCAATATCACGCAGACCAGAAAGATCTTCAGTCTGCTTTGCTACTGGTCCTTATTTACTTGTACAGTGTCTGGGCTATGATCAATATCACGCAGACCAGAAAGATCTTCAGTCTGTTTTGCTACTGGTCCTTATTTCCTTGTACAGTGTTTGGGCTATGATCAATATTACGCAGACCAGAAAGATCTTCAGTCTGTTTTGCTACTGGTCCTTATTTCCTTGTACAGTGTCTGGGCTATGATCAATATCACGCAGACCAGAAAGATCTTCAGTCTGTTTTGCTACTGGTCCTTATTTCCTTGTACAGTGTCTGGGCTATGATCAATATCACGCAGACCAGAAAGATCTTCAGTCTGTTTTGCTACTGGTCCTTATTTACTTGTACAGTGTCTGGGCTATGATCAATATCACGCAGACCAGAAAGATCTTCAGTCTGTTTTGCTACTGGTCCCTATTTACTTGTACAGTGTCTGGGCTATTATCAATATCACGCAGACCAGAACGATCTTCAGTCTGTATTGGCTACTGGCCCTTATTTCCTTGCACAGTGTCTGGGCTATGATCAATATCACGCAGACCAGAAAGATCTTCAGTCTGTATTGGCTACTGGTCCTTATTTCCTTGTACAGTGTCTGGGCTATGATCAATATCACGCAGACCAGAAAGATCTTCAGTCTGTTTTGCTACTGGTCCTTATTTCCTTGTACAGTGTCTGGGTTGTGATCAATATCACGCAGACAAGAAAGATCTTCAGTCTGTTTTGCTACTGGTCCTTATTTCCTTGTACAGTGTCTGGGTTGTGATCAATATCACGCAGACCAGAAAGATCTTCAGTCTGTTTTGCCTACTGGTCCTTATTTCCTTGTACAGTGTCTGGGCTGTGATCAATATCACACAGACCAGAAAGATCTTCAGTCTGTTTTGCTACTGGTCCTTATTTCCTTGTACAGTGTCTGGGTTGTGATCAATATCACGCAGACCAGAAAGATCTTCAGTCTGTATTGGCTACTGGTCCTTGTTTCCTTGTACAGTGTCTGGGCTATGATCAATATCACGCAGACCAGAAAGATCTTCAGTCTGCTTTGCTACTGGTCCTTATTTACTTGTACAGTGTCTGGGCTATGATCAATATCACGCAGACCAGAAAGATCTTCAGTCTGTTTTGCTACTGGTCCTTATTTCCTTGTACAGTGTCTGGGCTATGATCAATATCACGCAGACCAGAAAGATCTTCAGTCTGTTTTGCTACTGGTCCCTATTTACTTGTACAGTGTCTGGGCTATTATCAATATCACGCAGACCAGAACGATCTTCAGTCTGTATTGGCTACTGGCCCTTATTTCCTTGCACAGTGTCTGGGCTATGATCAATATCACGCAGACCAGAAAGATCTTCAGTCTGTATTGGCTACTGGTCCTTATTTCCTTGTACAGTGTCTGGGCTATGATCAATATCACGCAGACCAGAAAGATCTTCAGTCTGTTTTGCTACTGGTCCTTATTTCCTTGTACAGTGTTTGGGCTATGATCAATATCACGCAGACCAGAAAGATTTTCAGTCTGTTTTGCTACTGGTCCTTATTTCCTTGTACAGTGTCTGGGCTATGATCAATATCACGCAGACCAGAAAGATCTTCAGTCTGTTTTGCTACTGGTCCTTATTTACTTGTACAGTGTCTGGGCTATGATCAATATCACGCAGACCAGAAAGATCTTCAGTCTGTTTTGCAACTGGTCCTTATTTCCTTGTACAGTGTCTGGGCTATGATCAATATCACGCAGACCAGAAAGATCTTCAGTCTGTTTTGCTACTGGTCCTTATTTACTTGTACAGTGTCTGGGCTATGATCAATATCACGCAGACCAGAAAGATCTTCAGTCTGTTTTGCTACTGGTCCTTATTTCCTTGTACAGTGTCTGGGCTATGATCAATATCACGCAGACCAGAAAGATCTTCAGTCTGTATTGGCTACTGGTCCTTATTTCCTTGTACAGTGTCTGGGCTATGATCAATATCACGCAGACCAGAAAGATCTTCAGTCTGTTTTGCTACTGGTCCTTATTTACTTGTACAGTGTCTGGGCTATGATCAATATCACGCAGACCAGAAAGATCTTCAGTCTGTTTTGCTACTGGTCCTTATTTCCTTGTACAGTGTCTGGGCTATGATCAATATCACGCAGACCAGAAAGATCTTCAGTCTGTTTTGCTACTGGTCCTTATTTCCTTGTAAAGTGTCTGGGCTATGATCAATATCACGCAGACCAGAAAGATCTTCAGTCTGTTTTGCTACTGGTCCTTATTTACTTGTACAGTGTCTGGGCTATGATCAATATCACCCAGACCAGAAAGATATTCAGTCTGTTTTGCTACTGGTCCTTATTTACTTGTACAGTGTCTGGGCTATGATCAATATCACGCAGACCAGAAAGATCTTCAGTCTGTATTGGCTACTGGCCCTTATTTCCTTGTTTAGTGTCTCGGCTATGATCAATATCACGCAGACCAGAAAGATCTTCAGTCTGTATTGGCTACTGGTCCTTATTTCCTTGTACAGTGTCTGGGCTATGATCAATATCACGCAGACCAGAAAGATCTTCAGTCTGTTTTGCTACTGGTCCTTATTTCCTTGTACAGTGTCTGGGCTATGATCAATATCACGCAGACCAGAAAGATCTTCAGTCTGTTTTGCTACTGGTCCTTATTTACTTGTACAGTGTCTGGGCTATGATCAATATCACGCAGACCAGAAAGATCTTCAGTCTGTTTTGCTACTGGTCCCTATTTACTTGTACAGTGTCTGGGCTATTATCAATATCACGCAGACCAGAACGATCTTCGGTCTGTATTGGCTACTGGCCCTTATTTCCTTGCACAGTGTCTGGGCTATGATCAATATCACGCAGACCAGAAAGATCTTCAGTCTGTATTGGCTACTGGTCCTTATTTCCTTGCACAGTGTCTGGGCTATGATCAATATCACGCAGACCAGAAAGATCTTCAGTCTGTTTTGCTACTGGTCCTTATTTACTTGTATAGTGTCTGGGCTGTTATCAATATCACGCAGACCAGAAAGATCTTCAGTCTGTTTTGCTACTGGTCCTTATTTACTTGTATAGTGTCTGGGCTATGATCAATATCACGCAGACCAGAAAGATCTTCAGTCTGTTTTGCAACTGGTCCTTATTTCCTTGTACAGTGTCTGGGCTATGATCAATATCACGAAGACCAGAAAGATCTTCAGACTGTATTGGGTACTGGTCCTTATTTCCTTGTACAGTGTCTGTGCTATGATCAATATCACGCAGACCAGAAAGATCTTCAGTCTGTTTTGCTACTGGTCCTTATTTATTTGTACAGTGTCTGGGCTATGATCAATATCACGCAGACCAGAAAGATCTTCAGTCTGTTTTGCTACTGGTCCTTATTTACTTGTACAGTGTCTGGGCTATGATCAATATCACGCAGACCAGAAAGATCTTCAGTCTGTTTTGCTACTGGTCCTTATTTACTTGTACAGTGTCTGGGCTATGATCCATATCACGCAGACCAGAAAGATCTTCAATCTGTTTGCTACTGATCCTTATTTACTTGTACAGTGTCTGGGCTATTATCAATATCACGCAGACCAGAAAGATCTTCAGTCTGTATTGGCTACTGGCCCTTAGTTCCTTGTACAGTGTCTGGGCTATGATCAATATCACGCAGACCAGAAAGATCTTCAGTCTGTATTGGCTACTGGTCCTTATTTCCTTGTACAGTGTCTGGGCTATGATCAATGTCACGCAGACCAGAAAGATCTTCAGTCTGTTTTGCTACTGGTCCTTATTTACTTGTACAGTGTCTGGGCTATGATCAATATTACGCAGACCAGAAAGATCTTCAGTCTGTTTTGCTACTGGTCCTTATTTCCTTGTACAGTGTCTGGGCTATGATCAATATCACGCAGACCAGAAAGATCTTCAGTCTGTTTTGCTACTGGTCCTTATTTACTTGTACAGTGTCTGGGCTATGATCAATATCATGCAGACCAGAAAGATCTTCAGTCTGTTTTGCTACTGGTCATTATTTCCTTGTACAGTGTCTGGGCTATGATCAATATCATGCAGACCAGAAAGATCTTCAGTCTGTTTTGCTACTGGTCCTTATTTCCTTGTACAGTGTCTGGGTTGTGATCAATATCACGTAGACCAGAAAGATCTTCAGTCTGTTTTGCCACTGGACCTTATTTCCTTGTACAGTGTCTGGGCTATGATCAATATCACGCAGACCAGAAAGATCTTCAGTCTGTTTTGCTACTGGTCCTTATTTACTTGTACAGTGTCTGGGCTATGATCAATATCATGCAGACCAGAAAGATCTTCAGTCTGTTTTGCTACTGGTCCTTATTTACTTGTACAGTGTCTGGGCTATTATCAATATCACACAGACCAGAAAGATCTTCAGTCTGTATTGGCTACTGGTCCTTATTTCCTTGTACAGTGTCTGGGCTATGATCAATATCACGCAGACCAGAACTATCTTCAGTCTGTATTGGCTACTGATCCTTATTTCCTTGTACAGTGTCTGGGCTATGATCAATATCACCAGACCAGAAAGATCTTCAGTATGTTTTGCTACTGGTCCTTATTTCCTTGTACAGTGTCTGGGCTATGATCAATATCACGCAGACCAGAAAGATCTTCAGTCTGTTTTGCTACTGGTCCTTATTTCCTTGTACAGTGTCTGGGCTATGATCAATATCACGCAGACCAGAAAGATCTTCAGTCTGTTTTGCTACTGGTCCTTATTTCCTTGTACAGTGTCTGGGCTATGATCAATATCACGCAGACCAGAAATATCTTCAGTCTGTTTTGCTACTGGTCCTTATTTCCTTGTACAGTGTCTGGGCTATGATCAATATCACCAGACCAGAAAGATCTTCAGTATGTTTTGCTACTGGTCCTTATTTCCTTGTACAGTGTCTGGGCTATGATCAATATCACGCAGACCAGAAAGATCTTCAGTCTGTTTTGCTACTGGTCCTTATTTCCTTGTACAGTGTCTGGGCTATGATCAATATCACGCAGACCAGAAAGATCTTCAGTCTGTTTTGCTACTGGTCCTTATTTCCTTGTACAGTGTCTGGGCTATGATCAATATCACGCAGACCAGAAAGATCTTCAGTCTGTTTTGCTACTGGTCCTTATTTCCTTGTACAGTGTCTGGGTTGTGATCAATATCACGCAGACAAGAAAGATCTTCAGTCTGTTTTGCTACTGGTCCTTATTTCCTTGTACAGTGTCTGGGTTGTGATCAATATCACGCAGACCAGAAAGATCTTCAGTCTGTTTTGCCTACTGGTCCTTATTTCCTTGTACAGTGTCTGGGCTGTGATCAATATCACACAGACCAGAAAGATCTTCAGTCTGTTTTGCTACTGGTCCTTATTTCCTTGTACAGTGTCTGGGTTGTGATCAATATCACGCAGACCAGAAAGATCTTCAGTCTGTATTGGCTACTGGTCCTTGTTTCCTTGTACAGTGTCTGGGCTATGATCAATATCACGCAGACCAGAAAGATCTTCAGTCTGCTTTGCTACTGGTCCTTATTTACTTGTACAGTGTCTGGGCTATGATCAATATCACGCAGACCAGAAAGATCTTCAGTCTGTTTTGCTACTGGTCCTTATTTCCTTGTACAGTGTTTGGGCTATGATCAATATTACGCAGACCAGAAAGATCTTCAGTCTGTTTTGCTACTGGTCCTTATTTCCTTGTACAGTGTCTGGGCTATGATCAATATCACGCAGACCAGAAAGATCTTCAGTCTGTTTTGCTACTGGTCCTTATTTCCTTGTACAGTGTCTGGGCTATGATCAATATCACGCAGACCAGAAAGATCTTCAGTCTGTTTTGCTACTGGTCCTTATTTACTTGTACAGTGTCTGGGCTATGATCAATATCACGCAGACCAGAAAGATCTTCAGTCTGTTTTGCTACTGGTCCCTATTTACTTGTACAGTGTCTGGGCTATTATCAATATCACGCAGACCAGAACGATCTTCAGTCTGTATTGGCTACTGGCCCTTATTTCCTTGCACAGTGTCTGGGCTATGATCAATATCACGCAGACCAGAAAGATCTTCAGTCTGTATTGGCTACTGGTCCTTATTTCCTTGTACAGTGTCTGGGCTATGATCAATATCACGCAGACCAGAAAGATCTTCAGTCTGTTTTGCTACTGGTCCTTATTTCCTTGTACAGTGTTTGGGCTATGATCAATATCACGCAGACCAGAAAGATTTTCAGTCTGTTTTGCTACTGGTCCTTATTTCCTTGTACAGTGTCTGGGTTGTGATCAATATCACGCAGACCAGAAAGATCTTCAGTCTGTTTTGCCTACTGGTCCTTATTTCCTTGTACAGTGTCTGGGCTGTGATCAATATCACACAGACCAGAAAGATCTTCAGTCTGTTTTGCTACTGGTCCTTATTTCCTTGTACAGTGTCTGGGTTGTGATCAATATCACGCAGACCAGAAAGATCTTCAGTCTGTATTGGCTACTGGTCCTTGTTTCCTTGTACAGTGTCTGGGCTATGATCAATATCACGCAGACCAGAAAGATCTTCAGTCTGCTTTGCTACTGGTCCTTATTTACTTGTACAGTGTCTGGGCTATGATCAATATCACGCAGACCAGAAAGATCTTCAGTCTGTTTTGCTACTGGTCCTTATTTCCTTGTACAGTGTCTGGGCTATGATCAATATCACGCAGACCAGAAAGATCTTCAGTCTGTTTTGCTACTGGTCCCTATTTACTTGTACAGTGTCTGGGCTATTATCAATATCACGCAGACCAGAACGATCTTCAGTCTGTATTGGCTACTGGCCCTTATTTCCTTGCACAGTGTCTGGGCTATGATCAATATCACGCAGACCAGAAAGATCTTCAGTCTGTATTGGCTACTGGTCCTTATTTCCTTGTACAGTGTCTGGGCTATGATCAATATCACGCAGACCAGAAAGATCTTCAGTCTGTTTTGCTACTGGTCCTTATTTCCTTGTACAGTGTTTGGGCTATGATCAATATCACGCAGACCAGAAAGATTTTCAGTCTGTTTTGCTACTGGTCCTTATTTCCTTGTACAGTGTCTGGGCTATGATCAATATCACGCAGACCAGAAAGATCTTCAGTCTGTTTTGCTACTGGTCCTTATTTACTTGTACAGTGTCTGGGCTATGATCAATATCACGCAGACCAGAAAGATCTTCAGTCTGTTTTGCAACTGGTCCTTATTTCCTTGTACAGTGTCTGGGCTATGATCAATATCACGCAGACCAGAAAGATCTTCAGTCTGTTTTGCTACTGGTCCTTATTTACTTGTACAGTGTCTGGGCTATGATCAATATCACGCAGACCAGAAAGATCTTCAGTCTGTTTTGCTACTGGTCCTTATTTCCTTGTACAGTGTCTGGGCTATGATCAATATCACGCAGACCAGAAAGATCTTCAGTCTGTATTGGCTACTGGTCCTTATTTCCTTGTACAGTGTCTGGGCTATGATCAATATCACGCAGACCAGAAAGATCTTCAGTCTGTTTTGCTACTGGTCCTTATTTACTTGTACAGTGTCTGGGCTATGATCAATATCACGCAGACCAGAAAGATCTTCAGTCTGTTTTGCTACTGGTCCTTATTTCCTTGTACAGTGTCTGGGCTATGATCAATATCACGCAGACCAGAAAGATCTTCAGTCTGTTTTGCTACTGGTCCTTATTTCCTTGTAAAGTGTCTGGGCTATGATCAATATCACGCAGACCAGAAAGATCTTCAGTCTGTTTTGCTACTGGTCCTTATTTACTTGTACAGTGTCTGGGCTATGATCAATATCACCCAGACCAGAAAGATCTTCAGTCTGTTTTGCTACTGGTCCTTATTTACTTGTACAGTGTCTGGGCTATGATCAATATCACGCAGACCAGAAAGATCTTCAGTCTGTATTGGCTACTGGCCCTTATTTCCTTGTTTAGTGTCTCGGCTATGATCAATATCACGCAGACCAGAAAGATCTTCAGTCTGTATTGGCTACTGGTCCTTATTTCCTTGTACAGTGTCTGGGCTATGATCAATATCACGCAGACCAGAAAGATCTTCAGTCTGTTTTGCTACTGGTCCTTATTTCCTTGTACAGTGTCTGGGCTATGATCAATATCACGCAGACCAGAAAGATCTTCAGTCTGTTTTGCTACTGGTCCTTATTTACTTGTACAGTGTCTGGGCTATGATCAATATCACGCAGACCAGAAAGATCTTCAGTCTGTTTTGCTACTGGTCCCTATTTACTTGTACAGTGTCTGGGCTATTATCAATATCACGCAGACCAGAACGATCTTCAGTCTGTATTGGCTACTGGCCCTTATTTCCTTGCACAGTGTCTGGGCTATGATCAATATCACGCAGACCAGAAAGATCTTCAGTCTGTATTGGCTACTGGTCCTTATTTCCTTGCACAGTGTCTGGGCTATGATCAATATCACGCAGACCAGAAAGATCTTCAGTCTGTTTTGCTACTGGTCCTTATTTACTTGTATAGTGTCTGGGCTGTTATCAATATCACGCAGACCAGAAAGATCTTCAGTCTGTTTTGCTACTGGTCCTTATTTACTTGTATAGTGTCTGGGCTATGATCAATATCACGCAGACCAGAAAGATCTTCAGTCTGTTTTGCAACTGGTCCTTATTTCCTTGTACAGTGTCTGGGCTATGATCAATATCACGAAGACCAGAAAGATCTTCAGACTGTATTGGGTACTGGTCCTTATTTCCTTGTACAGTGTCTGTGCTATGATCAATATCACGCAGACCAGAAAGATCTTCAGTCTGTTTTGCTACTGGTCCTTATTTATTTGTACAGTGTCTGGGCTATGATCAATATCACGCAGACCAGAAAGATCTTCAGTCTGTTTTGCTACTGGTCCTTATTTACTTGTACAGTGTCTGGGCTATGATCAATATCACGCAGACCAGAAAGATCTTCAGTCTGTTTTGCTACTGGTCCTTATTTACTTGTACAGTGTCTGGGCTATGATCCATATCACGCAGACCAGAAAGATCTTCAATCTGTTTGCTACTGATCCTTATTTACTTGTACAGTGTCTGGGCTATTATCAATATCACGCAGACCAGAAAGATCTTCAGTCTGTATTGGCTACTGGCCCTTAGTTCCTTGTACAGTGTCTGGGCTATGATCAATATCACGCAGACCAGAAAGATCTTCAGTCTGTATTGGCTACTGGTCCTTATTTCCTTGTACAGTGTCTGGGCTATGATCAATGTCACGCAGACCAGAAAGATCTTCAGTCTGTTTTGCTACTGGTCCTTATTTACTTGTACAGTGTCTGGGCTATGATCAATATTACGCAGACCAGAAAGATCTTCAGTCTGTTTTGCTACTGGTCCTTATTTCCTTGTACAGTGTCTGGGCTATGATCAATATCACGCAGACCAGAAAGATCTTCAGTCTGTTTTGCTACTGGTCCTTATTTACTTGTACAGTGTCTGGGCTATGATCAATATCACGCAGACCAGAAAGATCTTCAGTCTGTTTTGCTGCTGGTCCTTATTTCCTTGTACAGTGTCTGGGCTATGATCAATATCACGCAGACCAGAAAGATCTTCAGTCTGTTTTGCTACTGGTCCTTATTTCCTTGTACAGTGTCTGGGCTATGATCAATATCACGCAGACCAGAAAGATCTTCAGTCTGTTTTGCTACTGGTCCTTATTTCCTTGTACAGTGTCTGGGCTATGATCAATATCACGCAGACCAGAAAGATCTTCAGTCTGTTTTGCTACTGGTCCTTATTTCCTTGTACAGTGTCTGGGTTGTGATCAATATCACGCAGACAGGAAAGATCTTCAGTCTGTTTTGCTACTGGTCCTTATTTCCTTGTACAGTGTCTGGGCTATGATCAATATCACACAGACCAAAAAGATCTTCAGTCTGCTTTGCTACTGGCCCTTATTTACATGTACAGTGTCTGGGCTATGATCAATATCATGCAGACCAGAAAGATCTTCAGTCTGTTTTGCTACTGGTCATTATTTCCTTGTACAGTGTCTGGGCTATGATCAATATCATGCAGACCAGAAAGATCTTCAGTCTGTTTTGCTACTGGTCCTTATTTCCTTGTACAGTGTCTGGGTTGTGATCAATATCACGTAGACCAGAAAGATCTTCAGTCTGTTTTGCCACTGGACCTTAATTCCTTGTACAGTGTCTGGGCTATGATCAATATCACGCAGACCAGAAAGATCTTCAGTCTGTATTGGCTACTGGTCCTTATTTCCTTGTACAGTGTCTGGGCTATGATCAATATCACGCAGACCAGAACGATCTTCAGTCTGTATTGGCTACTGATCCTTATTTCCTTGTACAGTGTCTGGGCTATGATCAATATCACCAGACCAGAAAGATCTTCAGTATGTTTTGCTACTGGTCCTTATTTCCTTGTACAGTGTCTGGGCTATGATCAATATCACGCAGACCAGAAAGATCTTCAGTCTGTTTTGCTACTGGTCCTTATTTCCTTGTACAGTGTCTGGGCTATGATCAATATCACCAGACCAGAAAGATCTTCAGTATGTTTTGCTACTGGTCCTTATTTCCTTGTACAGTGTCTGGGCTATGATCAATATCACGCAGACCAGAAAGATCTTCAGTCTGTTTTGCTACTGGTCCTTATTTCCTTGTACAGTGTCTGGGCTATGATCAATATCACGCAGACCAGAAAGATCTTCAGTCTGTTTTGCTACTGGTCCTTATTTACTTGTACAGTGTCTGGGCTATGATCAATATCACGCAGACCAGAAAGATCTTCAGTCTGTTTTGCTACTGGTCCTTATTTCCTTGTACAGTGTCTGGGCTATGATCAATATCACGCAGACCAGAAAGATCTTCAGTCTGTTTTGCTACTGGTCCTTATTTCCTTGTACAGTGTCTGGGCTATGATCAATATCACGCAGACCAGAAAGATCTTCAGTCTGTTTTGCTACTGGTCCTTATTTCCTTGTACAGTGTCTGGGCTATGATCAATATCACGCAGACCAGAAAGATCTTCAGTCTGTTTTGCTACTGGTCCTTATTTCCTTGTACAGTGTCTGGGTTGTGATCAATATCACGCAGACAAGAAAGATCTTCAGTCTGTTTTGCTACTGGTCCTTATTTCCTTGTACAGTGTCTGGGCTATGATCAATATCACACAGACCAAAAAGATCTTCAGTCTGCTTTGCTACTGGCCCTTATTTACATGTACAGTGTCTGGGCTATGATCAATATCATGCAGACCAGAAAGATCTTCAGTCTGTTTTGCTACTGGTCATTATTTCCTTGTACAGTGTCTGGGCTATGATCAATATCATGCAGACCAGAAAGATCTTCAGTCTGTTTTGCTACTGGTCCTTATTTCCTTGTACAGTGTCTGGGTTGTGATCAATATCACGTAGACCAGAAAGATCTTCAGTCTGTTTTGCCACTGGACCTTATTTCCTTGTACAGTGTCTGGGCTATGATCAATATCACGCAGACCAGAAAGATCTTCAGTCTGTATTGGCTACTGGTCCTTATTTCCTTGTACAGTGTCTGGGCTATGATCAATATCACGCAGACCAGAACGATCTTCAGTCTGTATTGGCTACTGATCCTTATTTCCTTGTACAGTGTCTGGGCTATGATCAATATCACCAGACCAGAAAGATCTTCAGTATGTTTTGCTACTGGTCCTTATTTCCTTGTACAGTGTCTGGGCTATGATCAATATCACGCAGACCAGAAAGATCTTCAGTCTGTTTTGCTACTGGTCCTTATTTCCTTGTACAGTGTCTGGGCTATGATCAATATCACCAGACCAGAAAGATCTTCAGTATGTTTTGCTACTGGTCCTTATTTCCTTGTACAGTGTCTGGGCTATGATCAATATCACGCAGACCAGAAAGATCTTCAGTCTGTTTTGCTACTGGTCCTTATTTCCTTGTACAGTGTCTGGGCTATGATCAATATCACGCAGACCAGAAAGATCTTCAGTCTGTTTTGCTACTGGTCCTTATTTCCTTGTACAGTGTCTGGGCTATGATCAATATCACGCAGACCAGAAAGATCTTCAGTCTGTTTTGCTACTGGTCCTTATTTCCTTGTACAGTGTCTGGGCTATGATCAATATCACGCAGACCAGAAAGATCTTCAGTCTGTATTGGCTACTGGTCCTTATTTCCTTGTACAGTGTCTGGGCTATGATCAATATCACGCAGACCAGAAAGATCTTCAGTCTGTTTTGCTACTGGTCCTTATTTCCTTGTACAGTGTCTGGGCTATGATCAATATCACCAGACCAGAAAGATCTTCAGTATGTTTTGCTACTGGTCCTTATTTCCTTGTACAGTGTCTGGGCTATGATCAATATCACGCAGACCAGAAAGATCTTCAGTCTGTTTTGCTACTGGTCCTTATTTCCTTGTACAGTGTCTGGGCTATGATCAATATCACGCAGACCAGAAAGATCTTCAGTCTGTTTTGCTACTGGTCCTTATTTCCTTGTACAGTGTCTGGGCTATGATCAATATCACGCAGACCAGAAAGATCTTCAGTCTGTTTTGCTACTGGTCCTTATTTCCTTGTACAGTGTCTGGGTTGTGATCAATATCACGCAGACAAGAAAGATCTTCAGTCTGTTTTGCTACTGGTCCTTATTTCCTTGTATAGTGTCTGGGCTATGATCAATATCACGCAGACCAGAAAGATCTTCAGTCTTTTTTGCTACTGGTCCTTATTTCCTTGTACAGTGTCTGGGCTATGATCAATATCATGCAGACCAGAAAGATCTTCAGTCTGTTTTGCTACTGGTCCTTATTTCCTTGTACAGTGTCTGGGCTATGATCAATATCACGCAGACCAGAAAGATCTTCAGTCTGTTTTGCTACTGGTCCTTATTTCCTTGTACAGTGTCTGGGCTATGATCAATATCACGCAGACCAGAAAGATCTTCAGTCTGTTTTGCTACTGGTCCTTATTTCCTTGTACAGTGTCTGGGTTGTGATCAATATCACGCAGACAAGAAAGATCTTCAGTCTGTTTTGCTACTGGTCCTTATTTCCTTGTACAGTGTCTGGGCTATGATCAATATCACGCAGACCAGAAAGATCTTCAGTCTGTTTTGCTACTGGTCCTTATTTCCTTGTACAGTGTCTGGGCTATGATCAATATCACGCAGACCAGAAAGATCTTCAGTCTGTTTTGCTACTGGTCCTTATTTCCTTGTACAGTGTCTGGGTTGTGATCAATATCACGCAGACCAGAAAGATCTTCAGTCTGTTTTGCTACTGGTCCTTATTTCCTTGTACAGTGTCTGGGCTATGATCAATATCACGCAGACCAGAAAGATCTTCAGTCTGTTTTGCTACTGGTCCTTATTTCCTTGTACAGTGTCTGGGTTGTGATCAATATCACGCAGACCAGAAAGATCTTCAGTCTGTTTTGCTACTGGTCCTTATTTCCTTGTACAGTGTCTGGGCTATGATCAATATCACGCAGACCAGAAAGATCTTCAGTCTGTTTTGCTACTGGTCCTTATTTCCTTGTACAGTGTCTGGGCTATGATCAATATCACGCAGACCAGAAAGATCTTCAGTCTGTTTTGCTACTGGTCCTTATTTCCTTGTACAGTGTCTGGGCTATGATCAATATCACGCAGACCAGAAAGATCTTCAGTCTGTTTTGCTACTGGTCCTTATTTCCTTGTACAGTGTCTGGGCTATGATCAATATCACGCAGACCAGAAAGATCTTCAGTCTGTTTTGCTACTGGTCCTTATTTCCTTGTACAGTGTCTGGGTTGTGATCAATATCACGTAGACCAGAAAGATCTTCAGTCTGTTTTGCCACTGGACCTTATTTCCTTGTACAGTGTCTGGGCTATGATCAATATCACGCAGACCAGAAAGATCTTCAGTCTGTATTGGCTACTGGTCCTTATTTCCTTGTACAGTGTCTGGGCTATGATCAATATCACGCAGACCAGAACGATCTTCAGTCTGTATTGGCTACTGATCCTTATTTCCTTGTACAGTGTCTGGGCTATGATCAATATCACCAGACCAGAAAGATCTTCAGTATGTTTTGCTACTGGTCCTTATTTCCTTGTACAGTGTCTGGGCTATGATCAATATCACGCAGACCAGAAAGATCTTCAGTCTGTTTTGCTACTGGTCCTTATTTCCTTGTACAGTGTCTGGGCTATGATCAATATCACCAGACCAGAAAGATCTTCAGTATGTTTTGCTACTGGTCCTTATTTCCTTGTACAGTGTCTGGGCTATGATCAATATCACGCAGACCAGAAAGATCTTCAGTCTGTTTTGCTACTGGTCCTTATTTCCTTGTACAGTGTCTGGGCTATGATCAATATCACGCAGACCAGAAAGATCTTCAGTCTGTTTTGCTACTGGTCCTTATTTCCTTGTACAGTGTCTGGGCTATGATCAATATCACGCAGACCAGAAAGATCTTCAGTCTGTTTTGCTACTGGTCCTTATTTCCTTGTACAGTGTCTGGGCTATGATCAATATCACGCAGACCAGAAAGATCTTCAGTCTGTATTGGCTACTGGTCCTTATTTCCTTGTACAGTGTCTGGGCTATGATCAATATCACGCAGACCAGAAAGATCTTCAGTCTGTTTTGCTACTGGTCCTTATTTCCTTGTACAGTGTCTGGGCTATGATCAATATCACCAGACCAGAAAGATCTTCAGTATGTTTTGCTACTGGTCCTTATTTCCTTGTACAGTGTCTGGGCTATGATCAATATCACGCAGACCAGAAAGATCTTCAGTCTGTTTTGCTACTGGTCCTTATTTCCTTGTACAGTGTCTGGGCTATGATCAATATCACGCAGACCAGAAAGATCTTCAGTCTGTTTTGCTACTGGTCCTTATTTCCTTGTACAGTGTCTGGGCTATGATCAATATCACGCAGACCAGAAAGATCTTCAGTCTGTTTTGCTACTGGTCCTTATTTCCTTGTACAGTGTCTGGGTTGTGATCAATATCACGCAGACAAGAAAGATCTTCAGTCTGTTTTGCTACTGGTCCTTATTTCCTTGTATAGTGTCTGGGCTATGATCAATATCACGCAGACCAGAAAGATCTTCAGTCTGTTTTGCTACTGGTCCTTATTTCCTTGTACAGTGTCTGGGCTATGATCAATATCACGCAGACCAGAAAGATCTTCAGTCTGTTTTGCTACTGGTCCTTATTTCCTTGTACAGTGTCTGGGCTATGATCAATATCACGCAGACCAGAAAGATCTTCAGTCTGTTTTGCTACTGGTCCTTATTTCCTTGTACAGTGTCTGGGCTATGATCAATATCACGCAGACCAGAAAGATCTTCAGTCTGTTTTGCTACTGGTCCTTATTTCCTTGTACAGTGTCTGGGCTATGATCAATATCACGCAGACCAGAAAGATCTTCAGTCTGTTTTGCTACTGGTCCTTATTTCCTTGTACAGTGTCTGGGTTGTGATCAATATCACGCAGACAAGAAAGATCTTCAGTCTGTTTTGCTACTGGTCCTTATTTCCTTGTACAGTGTCTGGGCTATGATCAATATCACGCAGACCAGAAAGATCTTCAGTCTGTTTTGCTACTGGTCCTTATTTCCTTGTACAGTGTCTGGGCTATGATCAATATCACGCAGACCAGAAAGATCTTCAGTCTGTTTTGCTACTGGTCCTTATTTCCTTGTACAGTGTCTGGGTTGTGATCAATATCACGCAGACCAGAAAGATCTTCAGTCTGTTTTGCTACTGGTCCTTATTTCCTTGTACAGTGTCTGGGCTATGATCAATATCACGCAGACCAGAAAGATCTTCAGTCTGTTTTGCTACTGGTCCTTATTTCCTTGTACAGTGTCTGGGTTGTGATCAATATCACGCAGACCAGAAAGATCTTCAGTCTGTTTTGCTACTGGCCCTTATTTCCTTGTACAGTGTCTGGGCTATGATCAATATCACACAGACCAGAAAGATCTTCAGTCTGTTTTGCTACTGGTCCTTATTTCCTTGTACAGTGTCTGGGCTATGATCAATATCACGCAGACCAGAAAGATCTTCAGTCTGTTTTGCTACTGGTCCTTATTTCCTTGTACAGTGTCTGGGCTATGATCAATATCACCAGACCAGAAAGATCTTCAGTATGTTTTGCTACTGGTCCTTATTTCCTTGTACAGTGTCTGGGCTATGATCAATATCACGCAGACCAGAAAGATCTTCAGTCTGTTTTGCTACTGGCCCTTATTTCCTTGTACAGTGTCTGGGCTATGATCAATATCACGCAGACCAGAAAGATCTTCAGTCTGTTTTGCTACTGGTCCTTATTTCCTTGTACAGTGTCTGGGCTATGATCAATATCACGCAGACCAGAAAGATCTTCAGTCTGTTTTGCTACTGGTCCTTATTTCCTTGTACAGTGTCTGGGCTATGATCAATATCACGCAGACCAGAAAGATCTTCAGTCTGTTTTGCTACTGGTCCTTATTTCCTTGTACAGTGTCTGGGCTATGATCAATATCACGCAGACCAGAAAGATCTTCAGTCTGTTTTGCTACTGGTCCTTATTTCCTTGTACAGTGTCTGGGTTGTGATCAATATCACGCAGACAAGAAAGATCTTCAGTCTGTTTTGCTACTGGTCCTTATTTCCTTGTACAGTGTCTGGGTTGTGATCAATATCACGCAGACCAGAAAGATCTTCAGTCTGTTTTGCCTACTGGTCCTTATTTCCTTGTACAGTGTCTGGGCTGTGATCAATATCACACAGACCAGAAAGATCTTCAGTCTGTTTTGCTACTGGTCCTTATTTCCTTGTACAGTGTCTGGGTTGTGATCAATATCACGCAGACCAGAAAGATCTTCAGTCTGTATTGGCTACTGGTCCTTGTTTCCTTGTACAGTGTCTGGGCTATGATCAATATCACGCAGACCAGAAAGATCTTCAGTCTGCTTTGCTACTGGTCCTTATTTACTTGTACAGTGTCTGGGCTATGATCAATATCACGCAGACCAGAAAGATCTTCAGTCTGTTTTGCTACTGGTCCTTATTTCCTTGTACAGTGTTTGGGCTATGATCAATATTACGCAGACCAGAAAGATCTTCAGTCTGTTTTGCTACTGGTCCTTATTTCCTTGTACAGTGTCTGGGCTATGATCAATATCACGCAGACCAGAAAGATCTTCAGTCTGTTTTGCTACTGGTCCTTATTTCCTTGTACAGTGTCTGGGCTATGATCAATATCACGCAGACCAGAAAGATCTTCAGTCTGTTTTGCTACTGGTCCTTATTTACTTGTACAGTGTCTGGGCTATGATCAATATCACGCAGACCAGAAAGATCTTCAGTCTGTTTTGCTACTGGTCCCTATTTACTTGTACAGTGTCTGGGCTATTATCAATATCACGCAGACCAGAACGATCTTCAGTCTGTATTGGCTACTGGCCCTTATTTCCTTGCACAGTGTCTGGGCTATGATCAATATCACGCAGACCAGAAAGATCTTCAGTCTGTATTGGCTACTGGTCCTTATTTCCTTGTACAGTGTCTGGGCTATGATCAATATCACGCAGACCAGAAAGATCTTCAGTCTGTTTTGCTACTGGTCCTTATTTCCTTGTACAGTGTTTGGGCTATGATCAATATCACGCAGACCAGAAAGATTTTCAGTCTGTTTTGCTACTGGTCCTTATTTCCTTGTACAGTGTCTGGGTTGTGATCAATATCACGCAGACCAGAAAGATCTTCAGTCTGTTTTGCCTACTGGTCCTTATTTCCTTGTACAGTGTCTGGGCTGTGATCAATATCACACAGACCAGAAAGATCTTCAGTCTGTTTTGCTACTGGTCCTTATTTCCTTGTACAGTGTCTGGGTTGTGATCAATATCACGCAGACCAGAAAGATCTTCAGTCTGTATTGGCTACTGGTCCTTGTTTCCTTGTACAGTGTCTGGGCTATGATCAATATCACGCAGACCAGAAAGATCTTCAGTCTGCTTTGCTACTGGTCCTTATTTACTTGTACAGTGTCTGGGCTATGATCAATATCACGCAGACCAGAAAGATCTTCAGTCTGTTTTGCTACTGGTCCTTATTTCCTTGTACAGTGTCTGGGCTATGATCAATATCACGCAGACCAGAAAGATCTTCAGTCTGTTTTGCTACTGGTCCCTATTTACTTGTACAGTGTCTGGGCTATTATCAATATCACGCAGACCAGAACGATCTTCAGTCTGTATTGGCTACTGGCCCTTATTTCCTTGCACAGTGTCTGGGCTATGATCAATATCACGCAGACCAGAAAGATCTTCAGTCTGTATTGGCTACTGGTCCTTATTTCCTTGTACAGTGTCTGGGCTATGATCAATATCACGCAGACCAGAAAGATCTTCAGTCTGTTTTGCTACTGGTCCTTATTTCCTTGTACAGTGTTTGGGCTATGATCAATATCACGCAGACCAGAAAGATTTTCAGTCTGTTTTGCTACTGGTCCTTATTTCCTTGTACAGTGTCTGGGCTATGATCAATATCACGCAGACCAGAAAGATCTTCAGTCTGTTTTGCTACTGGTCCTTATTTACTTGTACAGTGTCTGGGCTATGATCAATATCACGCAGACCAGAAAGATCTTCAGTCTGTTTTGCAACTGGTCCTTATTTCCTTGTACAGTGTCTGGGCTATGATCAATATCACGCAGACCAGAAAGATCTTCAGTCTGTTTTGCTACTGGTCCTTATTTACTTGTACAGTGTCTGGGCTATGATCAATATCACGCAGACCAGAAAGATCTTCAGTCTGTTTTGCTACTGGTCCTTATTTCCTTGTACAGTGTCTGGGCTATGATCAATATCACGCAGACCAGAAAGATCTTCAGTCTGTATTGGCTACTGGTCCTTATTTCCTTGTACAGTGTCTGGGCTATGATCAATATCACGCAGACCAGAAAGATCTTCAGTCTGTTTTGCTACTGGTCCTTATTTACTTGTACAGTGTCTGGGCTATGATCAATATCACGCAGACCAGAAAGATCTTCAGTCTGTTTTGCTACTGGTCCTTATTTCCTTGTACAGTGTCTGGGCTATGATCAATATCACGCAGACCAGAAAGATCTTCAGTCTGTTTTGCTACTGGTCCTTATTTCCTTGTAAAGTGTCTGGGCTATGATCAATATCACGCAGACCAGAAAGATCTTCAGTCTGTTTTGCTACTGGTCCTTATTTACTTGTACAGTGTCTGGGCTATGATCAATATCACCCAGACCAGAAAGATCTTCAGTCTGTTTTGCTACTGGTCCTTATTTACTTGTACAGTGTCTGGGCTATGATCAATATCACGCAGACCAGAAAGATCTTCAGTCTGTATTGGCTACTGGCCCTTATTTCCTTGTTTAGTGTCTCGGCTATGATCAATATCACGCAGACCAGAAAGATCTTCAGTCTGTATTGGCTACTGGTCCTTATTTCCTTGTACAGTGTCTGGGCTATGATCAATATCACGCAGACCAGAAAGATCTTCAGTCTGTTTTGCTACTGGTCCTTATTTCCTTGTACAGTGTCTGGGCTATGATCAATATCACGCAGACCAGAAAGATCTTCAGTCTGTTTTGCTACTGGTCCTTATTTACTTGTACAGTGTCTGGGCTATGATCAATATCACGCAGACCAGAAAGATCTTCAGTCTGTTTTGCTACTGGTCCCTATTTACTTGTACAGTGTCTGGGCTATTATCAATATCACGCAGACCAGAACGATCTTCAGTCTGTATTGGCTACTGGCCCTTATTTCCTTGCACAGTGTCTGGGCTATGATCAATATCACGCAGACCAGAAAGATCTTCAGTCTGTATTGGCTACTGGTCCTTATTTCCTTGCACAGTGTCTGGGCTATGATCAATATCACGCAGACCAGAAAGATCTTCAGTCTGTTTTGCTACTGGTCCTTATTTACTTGTATAGTGTCTGGGCTGTTATCAATATCACGCAGACCAGAAAGATCTTCAGTCTGTTTTGCTACTGGTCCTTATTTACTTGTATAGTGTCTGGGCTATGATCAATATCACGCAGACCAGAAAGATCTTCAGTCTGTTTTGCAACTGGTCCTTATTTCCTTGTACAGTGTCTGGGCTATGATCAATATCACGAAGACCAGAAAGATCTTCAGACTGTATTGGGTACTGGTCCTTATTTCCTTGTACAGTGTCTGTGCTATGATCAATATCACGCAGACCAGAAAGATCTTCAGTCTGTTTTGCTACTGGTCCTTATTTATTTGTACAGTGTCTGGGCTATGATCAATATCACGCAGACCAGAAAGATCTTCAGTCTGTTTTGCTACTGGTCCTTATTTACTTGTACAGTGTCTGGGCTATGATCAATATCACGCAGACCAGAAAGATCTTCAGTCTGTTTTGCTACTGGTCCTTATTTACTTGTACAGTGTCTGGGCTATGATCCATATCACGCAGACCAGAAAGATCTTCAATCTGTTTGCTACTGATCCTTATTTACTTGTACAGTGTCTGGGCTATTATCAATATCACGCAGACCAGAAAGATCTTCAGTCTGTATTGGCTACTGGCCCTTAGTTCCTTGTACAGTGTCTGGGCTATGATCAATATCACGCAGACCAGAAAGATCTTCAGTCTGTATTGGCTACTGGTCCTTATTTCCTTGTACAGTGTCTGGGCTATGATCAATGTCACGCAGACCAGAAAGATCTTCAGTCTGTTTTGCTACTGGTCCTTATTTACTTGTACAGTGTCTGGGCTATGATCAATATTACGCAGACCAGAAAGATCTTCAGTCTGTTTTGCTACTGGTCCTTATTTCCTTGTACAGTGTCTGGGCTATGATCAATATCACGCAGACCAGAAAGATCTTCAGTCTGTTTTGCTACTGGTCCTTATTTACTTGTACAGTGTCTGGGCTATGATCAATATCACGCAGACCAGAAAGATCTTCAGTCTGTTTTGCTGCTGGTCCTTATTTCCTTGTACAGTGTCTGGGCTATGATCAATATCACGCAGACCAGAAAGATCTTCAGTCTGTTTTGCTACTGGTCCTTATTTCCTTGTACAGTGTCTGGGCTATGATCAATATCACGCAGACCAGAAAGATCTTCAGTCTGTTTTGCTACTGGTCCTTATTTCCTTGTACAGTGTCTGGGCTATGATCAATATCACGCAGACCAGAAAGATCTTCAGTCTGTTTTGCTACTGGTCCTTATTTCCTTGTACAGTGTCTGGGTTGTGATCAATATCACGCAGACAGGAAAGATCTTCAGTCTGTTTTGCTACTGGTCCTTATTTCCTTGTACAGTGTCTGGGCTATGATCAATATCACACAGACCAAAAAGATCTTCAGTCTGCTTTGCTACTGGCCCTTATTTACATGTACAGTGTCTGGGCTATGATCAATATCATGCAGACCAGAAAGATCTTCAGTCTGTTTTGCTACTGGTCATTATTTCCTTGTACAGTGTCTGGGCTATGATCAATATCATGCAGACCAGAAAGATCTTCAGTCTGTTTTGCTACTGGTCCTTATTTCCTTGTACAGTGTCTGGGTTGTGATCAATATCACGTAGACCAGAAAGATCTTCAGTCTGTTTTGCCACTGGACCTTAATTCCTTGTACAGTGTCTGGGCTATGATCAATATCACGCAGACCAGAAAGATCTTCAGTCTGTATTGGCTACTGGTCCTTATTTCCTTGTACAGTGTCTGGGCTATGATCAATATCACGCAGACCAGAACGATCTTCAGTCTGTATTGGCTACTGATCCTTATTTCCTTGTACAGTGTCTGGGCTATGATCAATATCACCAGACCAGAAAGATCTTCAGTATGTTTTGCTACTGGTCCTTATTTCCTTGTACAGTGTCTGGGCTATGATCAATATCACGCAGACCAGAAAGATCTTCAGTCTGTTTTGCTACTGGTCCTTATTTCCTTGTACAGTGTCTGGGCTATGATCAATATCACCAGACCAGAAAGATCTTCAGTATGTTTTGCTACTGGTCCTTATTTCCTTGTACAGTGTCTGGGCTATGATCAATATCACGCAGACCAGAAAGATCTTCAGTCTGTTTTGCTACTGGTCCTTATTTCCTTGTACAGTGTCTGGGCTATGATCAATATCACGCAGACCAGAAAGATCTTCAGTCTGTTTTGCTACTGGTCCTTATTTACTTGTACAGTGTCTGGGCTATGATCAATATCACGCAGACCAGAAAGATCTTCAGTCTGTTTTGCTACTGGTCCTTATTTCCTTGTACAGTGTCTGGGCTATGATCAATATCACGCAGACCAGAAAGATCTTCAGTCTGTTTTGCTACTGGTCCTTATTTCCTTGTACAGTGTCTGGGCTATGATCAATATCACGCAGACCAGAAAGATCTTCAGTCTGTTTTGCTACTGGTCCTTATTTCCTTGTACAGTGTCTGGGCTATGATCAATATCACGCAGACCAGAAAGATCTTCAGTCTGTTTTGCTACTGGTCCTTATTTCCTTGTACAGTGTCTGGGTTGTGATCAATATCACGCAGACAAGAAAGATCTTCAGTCTGTTTTGCTACTGGTCCTTATTTCCTTGTACAGTGTCTGGGCTATGATCAATATCACACAGACCAAAAAGATCTTCAGTCTGCTTTGCTACTGGCCCTTATTTACATGTACAGTGTCTGGGCTATGATCAATATCATGCAGACCAGAAAGATCTTCAGTCTGTTTTGCTACTGGTCATTATTTCCTTGTACAGTGTCTGGGCTATGATCAATATCATGCAGACCAGAAAGATCTTCAGTCTGTTTTGCTACTGGTCCTTATTTCCTTGTACAGTGTCTGGGTTGTGATCAATATCACGTAGACCAGAAAGATCTTCAGTCTGTTTTGCCACTGGACCTTATTTCCTTGTACAGTGTCTGGGCTATGATCAATATCACGCAGACCAGAAAGATCTTCAGTCTGTATTGGCTACTGGTCCTTATTTCCTTGTACAGTGTCTGGGCTATGATCAATATCACGCAGACCAGAACGATCTTCAGTCTGTATTGGCTACTGATCCTTATTTCCTTGTACAGTGTCTGGGCTATGATCAATATCACCAGACCAGAAAGATCTTCAGTATGTTTTGCTACTGGTCCTTATTTCCTTGTACAGTGTCTGGGCTATGATCAATATCACGCAGACCAGAAAGATCTTCAGTCTGTTTTGCTACTGGTCCTTATTTCCTTGTACAGTGTCTGGGCTATGATCAATATCACCAGACCAGAAAGATCTTCAGTCTGTTTTGCTACTGGTCCTTATTTCCTTGTACAGTGTCTGGGCTATGATCAATATCACGCAGACCAGAAAGATCTTCAGTCTGTTTTGCTACTGGTCCTTATTTCCTTGTACAGTGTCTGGGCTATGATCAATATCACGCAGACCAGAAAGATCTTCAGTCTGTTTTGCTACTGGTCCTTATTTCCTTGTACAGTGTCTGGGCTATGATCAATATCACGCAGACCAGAAAGATCTTCAGTCTGTATTGGCTACTGGTCCTTATTTCCTTGTACAGTGTCTGGGCTATGATCAATATCACGCAGACCAGAAAGATCTTCAGTCTGTTTTGCTACTGGTCCTTATTTCCTTGTACAGTGTCTGGGCTATGATCAATATCACCAGACCAGAAAGATCTTCAGTATGTTTTGCTACTGGTCCTTATTTCCTTGTACAGTGTCTGGGCTATGATCAATATCACGCAGACCAGAAAGATCTTCAGTCTGTTTTGCTACTGGTCCTTATTTCCTTGTACAGTGTCTGGGCTATGATCAATATCACGCAGACCAGAAAGATCTTCAGTCTGTTTTGCTACTGGTCCTTATTTCCTTGTACAGTGTCTGGGCTATGATCAATATCACGCAGACCAGAAAGATCTTCAGTCTGTTTTGCTACTGGTCCTTATTTCCTTGTACAGTGTCTGGGTTGTGATCAATATCACGCAGACAAGAAAGATCTTCAGTCTGTTTTGCTACTGGTCCTTATTTCCTTGTATAGTGTCTGGGCTATGATCAATATCACGCAGACCAGAAAGATCTTCAGTCTTTTTTGCTACTGGTCCTTATTTCCTTGTACAGTGTCTGGGCTATGATCAATATCATGCAGACCAGAAAGATCTTCAGTCTGTTTTGCTACTGGTCCTTATTTCCTTGTACAGTGTCTGGGCTATGATCAATATCACGCAGACCAGAAAGATCTTCAGTCTGTTTTGCTACTGGTCCTTATTTCCTTGTACAGTGTCTGGGCTATGATCAATATCACGCAGACCAGAAAGATCTTCAGTCTGTTTTGCTACTGGTCCTTATTTCCTTGTACAGTGTCTGGGTTGTGATCAATATCACGCAGACAAGAAAGATCTTCAGTCTGTTTTGCTACTGGTCCTTATTTCCTTGTACAGTGTCTGGGCTATGATCAATATCACGCAGACCAGAAAGATCTTCAGTCTGTTTTGCTACTGGTCCTTATTTCCTTGTACAGTGTCTGGGCTATGATCAATATCACGCAGACCAGAAAGATCTTCAGTCTGTTTTGCTACTGGTCCTTATTTCCTTGTACAGTGTCTGGGTTGTGATCAATATCACGCAGACCAGAAAGATCTTCAGTCTGTTTTGCTACTGGTCCTTATTTCCTTGTACAGTGTCTGGGCTATGATCAATATCACGCAGACCAGAAAGATCTTCAGTCTGTTTTGCTACTGGTCCTTATTTCCTTGTACAGTGTCTGGGTTGTGATCAATATCACGCAGACCAGAAAGATCTTCAGTCTGTTTTGCTACTGGTCCTTATTTCCTTGTACAGTGTCTGGGCTATGATCAATATCACGCAGACCAGAAAGATCTTCAGTCTGTTTTGCTACTGGTCCTTATTTCCTTGTACAGTGTCTGGGCTATGATCAATATCACGCAGACCAGAAAGATCTTCAGTCTGTTTTGCTACTGGTCCTTATTTCCTTGTACAGTGTCTGGGCTATGATCAATATCACGCAGACCAGAAAGATCTTCAGTCTGTTTTGCTACTGGTCCTTATTTCCTTGTACAGTGTCTGGGCTATGATCAATATCACGCAGACCAGAAAGATCTTCAGTCTGTTTTGCTACTGGTCCTTATTTCCTTGTACAGTGTCTGGGTTGTGATCAATATCACGTAGACCAGAAAGATCTTCAGTCTGTTTTGCCACTGGACCTTATTTCCTTGTACAGTGTCTGGGCTATGATCAATATCACGCAGACCAGAAAGATCTTCAGTCTGTATTGGCTACTGGTCCTTATTTCCTTGTACAGTGTCTGGGCTATGATCAATATCACGCAGACCAGAACGATCTTCAGTCTGTATTGGCTACTGATCCTTATTTCCTTGTACAGTGTCTGGGCTATGATCAATATCACCAGACCAGAAAGATCTTCAGTATGTTTTGCTACTGGTCCTTATTTCCTTGTACAGTGTCTGGGCTATGATCAATATCACGCAGACCAGAAAGATCTTCAGTCTGTTTTGCTACTGGTCCTTATTTCCTTGTACAGTGTCTGGGCTATGATCAATATCACCAGACCAGAAAGATCTTCAGTATGTTTTGCTACTGGTCCTTATTTCCTTGTACAGTGTCTGGGCTATGATCAATATCACGCAGACCAGAAAGATCTTCAGTCTGTTTTGCTACTGGTCCTTATTTCCTTGTACAGTGTCTGGGCTATGATCAATATCACGCAGACCAGAAAGATCTTCAGTCTGTTTTGCTACTGGTCCTTATTTCCTTGTACAGTGTCTGGGCTATGATCAATATCACGCAGACCAGAAAGATCTTCAGTCTGTTTTGCTACTGGTCCTTATTTCCTTGTACAGTGTCTGGGCTATGATCAATATCACGCAGACCAGAAAGATCTTCAGTCTGTATTGGCTACTGGTCCTTATTTCCTTGTACAGTGTCTGGGCTATGATCAATATCACGCAGACCAGAAAGATCTTCAGTCTGTTTTGCTACTGGTCCTTATTTCCTTGTACAGTGTCTGGGCTATGATCAATATCACCAGACCAGAAAGATCTTCAGTATGTTTTGCTACTGGTCCTTATTTCCTTGTACAGTGTCTGGGCTATGATCAATATCACGCAGACCAGAAAGATCTTCAGTCTGTTTTGCTACTGGTCCTTATTTCCTTGTACAGTGTCTGGGCTATGATCAATATCACGCAGACCAGAAAGATCTTCAGTCTGTTTTGCTACTGGTCCTTATTTCCTTGTACAGTGTCTGGGCTATGATCAATATCACGCAGACCAGAAAGATCTTCAGTCTGTTTTGCTACTGGTCCTTATTTCCTTGTACAGTGTCTGGGTTGTGATCAATATCACGCAGACAAGAAAGATCTTCAGTCTGTTTTGCTACTGGTCCTTATTTCCTTGTATAGTGTCTGGGCTATGATCAATATCACGCAGACCAGAAAGATCTTCAGTCTGTTTTGCTACTGGTCCTTATTTCCTTGTACAGTGTCTGGGCTATGATCAATATCACGCAGACCAGAAAGATCTTCAGTCTGTTTTGCTACTGGTCCTTATTTCCTTGTACAGTGTCTGGGCTATGATCAATATCACGCAGACCAGAAAGATCTTCAGTCTGTTTTGCTACTGGTCCTTATTTCCTTGTACAGTGTCTGGGCTATGATCAATATCACGCAGACCAGAAAGATCTTCAGTCTGTTTTGCTACTGGTCCTTATTTCCTTGTACAGTGTCTGGGTTGTGATCAATATCACGCAGACAAGAAAGATCTTCAGTCTGTTTTGCTACTGGTCCTTATTTCCTTGTACAGTGTCTGGGCTATGATCAATATCACGCAGACCAGAAAGATCTTCAGTCTGTTTTGCTACTGGTCCTTATTTCCTTGTACAGTGTCTGGGCTATGATCAATATCACGCAGACCAGAAAGATCTTCAGTCTGTTTTGCTACTGGTCCTTATTTCCTTGTACAGTGTCTGGGTTGTGATCAATATCACGCAGACCAGAAAGATCTTCAGTCTGTTTTGCTACTGGTCCTTATTTCCTTGTACAGTGTCTGGGCTATGATCAATATCACGCAGACCAGAAAGATCTTCAGTCTGTTTTGCTACTGGTCCTTATTTCCTTGTACAGTGTCTGGGTTGTGATCAATATCACGCAGACCAGAAAGATCTTCAGTCTGTTTTGCTACTGGCCCTTATTTCCTTGTACAGTGTCTGGGCTATGATCAATATCACACAGACCAGAAAGATCTTCAGTCTGTTTTGCTACTGGTCCTTATTTCCTTGTACAGTGTCTGGGCTATGATCAATATCACGCAGACCAGAAAGATCTTCAGTCTGTTTTGCTACTGGTCCTTATTTCCTTGTACAGTGTCTGGGCTATGATCAATATCACCAGACCAGAAAGATCTTCAGTATGTTTTGCTACTGGTCCTTATTTCCTTGTACAGTGTCTGGGCTATGATCAATATCACGCAGACCAGAAAGATCTTCAGTCTGTTTTGCTACTGGCCCTTATTTCCTTGTACAGTGTCTGGGCTATGATCAATATCACGCAGACCAGAAAGATCTTCAGTCTGTTTTGCTACTGGTCCTTATTTCCTTGTACAGTGTCTGGGCTATGATCAATATCACGCAGACCAGAAAGATCTTCAGTCTGTTTTGCTACTGGTCCTTATTTCCTTGTACAGTGTCTGGGCTATGATCAATATCACGCAGACCAGAAAGATCTTCAGTCTGTTTTGCTACTGGTCCTTATTTCCTTGTACAGTGTCTGGGTTGTGATCAATATCACGCAGACCAGAAAGATCTTCAGTCTGTTTTGCTACTGGTCCTTATTTCCTTGTACAGTGTCTGGGCTATGATCAATATCACGCAGACCAGAAAGATCTTCAGTCTGTTTTGCTACTGGTCCTTATTTCCTTGTACAGTGTCTGGGCTATGATCAATATCACGCAGACCAGAAAGATCTTCAGTCTGTTTTGCTACTGGTCCTTATTTCCTTGTACAGTGTCTGGGTTGTGATCAATATCATGCAGACCAGAAAGATCTTCAGTCTGTTTTGCTACTGGTCCTTATTTCCTTGTACAGTGTCTGGGCTGTGATCAATATCACGCAGACCAGAAAGATCTTCAGTCTGTTTTGCTACTGGTCCTTATTTCCTTGTACAGTGTCTGGGTTGTGATCAATATCACGCAGACCAGAAAGATCTTCAGTCTGTTTTGCTACTGGTCCTTATTTCCTTGTACAGTGTCTGGGCTATGATCAATATCACGCAGACCAGAAAGATCTTCAGTCTGTTTTGCTACTGGTCCTTATTTCCTTGTACAGTGTCTGGGCTGTGATCAATATCACGCAGACCAGAAAGATCTTCAGTCTGTTTTGCTACTGGTCCTTATTTCCTTGTACAGTGTCTGGGCTGTGATCAATATCACGCAGACCAGAAAGATCTTCAGTCTGTTTTGCTACTGGTCCTTATTTCCTTGTACAGTGTCTGGGCTATGATCAATATCACGCAGACCAGAAAGATCTTCAGTCTGTTTTGCTACTGGTCCTTATTTCCTTGTACAGTGTCTGGGCTATGATCAATATCACGCAGACCAGAAAGATCTTCAGTCTGTTTTGCTACTGGTCCTTATTTCCTTGTACAGTGTCTGGGCTATGATCAATATCACGCAGACCAGAAAGATCTTCAGTCTGTTTTGCTACTGGTCCTTATTTCCTTGTACAGTGTCTGGGCTATGATCAATATCACGCAGACCAGAAAGATCTTCAGTCTGTTTTGCTACTGGTCCTTATTTCCTTGTACAGTGTCTGGGTTGTGATCAATATCACGCAGACCAGAAAGATCTTCAGTCTGTTTTGCTACTGGTCCTTATTTCCTTGTACAGTGTCTGGGCTATGATCAATATCACGCAGACCAGAAAGATCTTCAGTCTGTTTTGCTACTGGTCCTTATTTCCTTGTACAGTGTCTGGGCTATGATCAATATCACGCAGACCAGAAAGATCTTCAGTCTGTTTTGATACTGGTCCTTATTTCCTTGTACAGTGTCTGGGCTATGATCAATATCACGCAGACCAGAAAGATCTTCAGTCTGTTTTGCTACTGGTCCTTATTTCCTTGTACAGTGTCTGGGCTATGATCAATATCACGCAGACCAGAAAGATCTTCAGTCTGTTTTGCTACTGGTCCTTATTTCCTTGTACAGTGTCTGGGCTATGATCAATATCACGCAGACCAGAAAGATCTTCAGTCTGTTTTGCTACTGGTCCTTATTTCCTTGTACAGTGTCTGGGCTGTGATCAATATCACGCAGACCAGAAAGATCTTCAGTCTGTTTTGCTACTGGTCCTTATTTCCTTGTACAGTGTCTGGGTCCTTATTTCCTTGTACAGTGTCTGGGTTGTGATCAATATCATGCAGACCAGAAAGATCTTCAGTCTGTTTTGCCTACTTTTTAAAATCGATTTTATTTATTAGTCTGTTTCGGTTATGGTCAAAACCTTATCCATCTTACAAATTAATATTAAAATCCTCTATTGCATATTCACTGATCCTACAACCTAAAGTGTATATCAACAAACCCAATAAAGAGAACCCACATGACAATAATATGGAAGGGCGCCCCTCTGGTAGCATTGCTCATCTACCATCATCTAACCTCCATCAGCCAAAAACGGGCTATGGCCATCGATAATCCTAGATGCTGTCCCTGGAAGCATCGTAACCAAAAAGACTCAATGCAAATGGAGTCTACACTATGCACAAACTTTCTAAAGCATCTTATTCTGCTACGCATCAGGGCAGGACAATAAGACAATACAGATATAAACATTTCAGTGTTTACATGGACAGCGTATATAAAATCTATACTATTCAAAAATAATTTGTCTCTCTAAAAATCACTGTCTGTTTTGAATTCGATTGAATTATAGTTGTCCGTAACATTTGTTTTCCATCTCCATTTTGTACATGGAGTATCTTCAGAAATCCACCAGCGACACTCATCTTAACCACAGTACCGATTACCAGGGTAAATTCAATCCCTAAAAATGGCATCCATGTGTTTTGGGGTAATACTAGAGTTGTCCACTTATATTTGCCTTCTATTCCATCCAAAATCTTCTGGATATTTGAGGTCGGAGGCCATAAGTGACTGTGGGGATACACTCATGGGGCCTCATTACGACCCAGGTGGTAATTTACCGCCTGGGTCGTACCTTTACCATCATGGCGTAAACTACGTTTACGCCATGGTGGTTGGCGGACTTACCACCCCATTCCGAGGTTGGTGGGGCGGTAAGTCCCCATTAACCCATTTACCCTTCCCCATTCCCATTTTTGCCCCATAGGGCATAATGGGAGTGGGGAAGGCGTTAATTACGCCACCGTAAATTACGGTGGCGTAATTAACAACATGGTCCCTTAGCACCATGGATTTTAACACCTGCTAAAAGCAGGTGTTAAATCCTCCATGGCGCTAAGGGACCTCGGAATCAGGCGGTAAGGGTGGGCGCTGTTTACGCCGCCGTAAACCCCTTACCGCCTGGGTCCTAATGACACCAGAGAATATTCACAGTATTTCCTATCAAGCTCCTCATCCTTTTGCTGCATTTTCTCTTTGCTTTAGTCATTTTTTATCTGATGGCCGAGCATGTATCTCAAAGCCGAGATGCTTGAATTCGTTGAAGACTTCTAGTGGCCTGTAATCAATTCACCATTTGTTCGAAGGATTAGTTAGAGTTTTCTATTTGAAAATGCCACCACTTATGTTTTGAAGATGTTTATCATTAAATGATTCTAACTGGCATAAAGTTCTCAAGTTGCCAGGACTCGCTGTAAACCAATAACTTTGCGATCTCATAAAATGAGATCATCGGCATTAGATATCAAGAGCAGATGTTTATGCCAAATACAGGTGGAAATCTGCCAGCTCAAGATTCAACTGATAAAGGTTAAAATGAAGTGCTGCCATTATACAGCCTTGCTTTAATTATGTGGCGCGGCCGTACAGTGCTCAGGGGAATAAACAGAGGGGCTTGGCACACTTTGTTTTCTTGGGCATGTCGTCTACATGCCCTGGCTCACCATGACACTGTGGAAGCCTCAGGCGTCTGACCGCGGCTAAGCCACAGACATCCTTGCTGTTCTGAAGCACTTTGCACACAACCTAGGGTATTGGTAACCATGACATAAATAAATGAGAAAACCCCAAAAATTGGCAAATTCCGATTTCTGTCATAGTACCACTGCCAAACACTGTTGGGGGGCCTAGGGAATTAAGTAGGCAGGCTTTGCCGGCTTTGTTTTCTTGGGCCTTACTTCAACGAGCCCAGGCTCACTGTGTAGTAAGTACATTCCAGACATGCCCCCCTGGGTCAGCGTAAAGACTGGAGGTGAATATCTGTATTTCTGCCCCCTATATATTTAGGGTAGAGGCACAGAGGAGCCCAGCCAAGGTGCTCTAATGGTAGCAATGGACGAGCAGCCAAGGCTGAGACTCAAGGGAGGTGATGCAGGCTGGTTCCTAGGTACAGTGAATACCCAAACCCGCACAAAGGAATGTCCGCACACGTGCTAGCCCAGTTCTTTTATATTAAACAAGGTTCAAGTAAATATATACATCAATAAATAACGCACCTCCTTCAACTACCTTGCTAATCTTTCCTTTGTGCTTTTTCCTCTCTCCGTTTGCCTTGAATGCTTTGCCATTGCATTCAATGTATGTGACTATTTACCTTGGACTACGTAACCAAACAGCTCACCTCACCTAAACACCACTCACTATGCATCAATATTATATATGTCACATCTATGGGCCTCATTACGACCCAGGCGGTAAGTTACCGCCTGGGCCGTGACTTTACCACCATGGCGTAAACTACGTTTACGCCATGGTGGTTGGCGGACTTACCGCCCCATTCCGAGGTCGGCGGGGCGGTAAGTCCCCAATCCCCATTTACCCTTCCCCATTCCCATTTTTGCCCCATAGGGCATAATGGGAGTGGGGAAGGCGTTAATTACGCCACCGTAAATTACGGTGGCGTAATTAACTCCATGGTCCCTTAGCGCCATGGATTTTAACACCTGCTAAAAGCAGGTGTTAAAAGCGCCATGGCGCTAAGGGACCTCGTAATTGGCGGTAAGGGGTCGGCGCAGCTAACGCTGGCGTAAACCCCTTACCGCCAGGGTCGTAATGAGGCCCTATGTCACTAAATGCGCACTTCACATGATTATTGAATTCCTATCAGCCTTGATAAAGACCCACGGGTCGAAACACGTGTCGGCTGACAAACAAGGGACACAATTTGCCCCACAATGTACCCAATGCATACCTTCTCAATGCTTAAATTACCTAGCACTAGCACAAATATAAGCGAAATTTTATCGCAATAACCAACGTGTTAGAACCATTCTTTGAACTACGGAAGCAAGATATCCAGGAGGAAACTTTCTTTTTCTACTTAACAATTGGGGTCCTGGCTAAATCCCAACAGCTCCTGTGATCTTGCAACAGACAAACCCCATCAACGCTTGCTTAAGATACAACAGGGCCTAGCACAGGTTGTTTCCACACCTAGAGCCAACCACGATCCTTACAGTATTCACCAGCATACAGTATTCACCAGCGTGCAGTGTTTGCCAGTGTGCAGTGTTCACCAGCATGCAGTATTCACCGGCGTGAAGTATTCACCAGCATACAGTATTCACCAGCATGCTGTATTCACCAGCGTGCAGTATTCACCAGCATGCAGTATCTGGTTGACTGAGCATCCACCAGATATTCTTGGGCTAACTGAAAGGTGGTTTTGGGAATCCTCCGGTCCAGACCTAGCCCAGCCTTTGCCGCCTGCATACTCAATCCTTCGAGCTGATTGGCCCAGACCTAGATGGGTGGTGGCCTTGCTCTTACTCATCTAGCATTGCTAAAGTGATCCATTCCTGTAACCTATGAGGTCCCTTGCAAGCTGTGGCTAGTTCGGCTTCAACCCTCTAGCAATGCATCAGTCACCTACTGCTGGTGTACCGTCCTCCCTCCCATCTCACCAATGATCTTATTAATGGATTTTCTCAATTGATTACCGACTTTGCTCTTGTTCACACTAATCTGATTCTGATAGCTGATTTTAATATTTGTGCTAATGTGGGTACTGATACTCATGTGGTTAATCTCATTTGTTAGCTATCCGACTGCCATCTCTACCTGCATAACCATCTGCCTACTCACAATACAGGCAAGACTCTCGATCTGATCTTGTCTGACTCTTTGCTCTCTCTAACGTTTCGCCCTTCACCAGTTATCTGGTAAGACCACTTCCTTCTTCCATTTCTGCTGGCTCTTCCTTTACGTAGGCAAGTTATGCCTAAGGTTTTTGCCAACCGGCGGCATTGGGCTAAAGTCAACTGGGGGCAACTTGCAGAGGCCCTGAAACACAATGTTCAAACAGCCCTTGGGTAGAACCTGAGGAATCCATGTGAAGCTGTGTCCTCTACGGCTGACCGGCTGCCCCCCCCCGCCGCCTTAAGAAAGGATTATGCTGCCAGAAACCCTCAGCTCCTTGGTTTTCACCGGAAGTGAGAGCTGTAAAGCAGCAGTGTCACCGGGTAGAATGTAAATGGCATATCTTCTATGAAACATCAGCCAAAGCTGAATATATAAAAGCTCTACTGTCATTCAAACTGACAGTCAAGTCTGCAACATCTCAACGCTTTGTGGACCGCATAGCCTCACCATCCTGCTCCTCACACAAGCTGTTTAGTGTAACAAGAGAACGCTCAGCTCCCTGTCGCGTTCGACATGACCCTGCAACGCCATTAGCCTGTTTTCTGCAGATAAGATTGAGAAGAGTAGGATGTCAATCAAGGCTACTCGACTGGGAGCAGTGGACCCGGCCCTCTAAGCTATCCCTAGCAGCTGTACTTTCCCCTGCCTTGAACCAGTCTCCGATGCTGGTGTTTTGGCTGCACTGTGTAGGCTTCAATCATCATCCCCCTCCAACCCTATCCCCTTGCATCTGCTTAAGTCCCTCCAACTGGAACCAACTGCATTGTTTACTGGGGCCCTCCGCCAGTCCTTTCAGAGTAGGGTAATCCTTGTGGTCCTGAAACATGTCATCATCACGCCTCTGTTGAAAAAGCCTAGACCCTTTGTCCCCAGCGAGTTACCGCCATATCTCGCTCTTCCCGGCTACCATGAAGCTGATGGAAGTTATTGTTACTCCTCAGCTGTCAAGATTCCCAGAGTACAATGGGTGGTTGCACCCTTTTCAGTCAGGGTTTAGGCCACTCATGGTGACGGAATCAGTGATGGTTCCGATTTTGGATGACTTGGCCTTGCTCCAGGATAGCGGGGAGGTTGTTCTGCTTCTCTTTGACCTCCCTGCTGCATTTGAAATAATTGATCATAACATTTTCATGCATCGCCTGGAACAAGCAGGCTTGACCAGCCCAGTTTTGGCTTGGTTTGCGTAATTTCTGAGGGACCGCATGCAGACAGTGTCCCTGTCAGGCTTTTGTGCACCCTCCACACCAATTCTATGCTGTGTGCCACAGAGATCAGCCCTATCTCCCCAACTTTTTAATGTATACTTGCGCCCTCTTGCGCAACGGATTTTGTTGCATGTTATATGTTTTTATACATATATCGATGACACCCAATTGATGTTCAAACTAAATGCTCCGGTATTTGACCCCTCATCCAAACGGTGGATGTCCTAAAACTGGTTGAAGCTCAATGGGGACAAAACAGAAATGATGGCTGCTGGTCCACACAATGCCCACTCCTTCTGGCATTCTGACTTCTGGCTCAAATCGCTGGGACCTGGTCCCGCTTCTAGCCCCTCTGTTAACAGCTTTGGTGTTAAGCTCCTCCCTTCGCGTTCTTGAGAGGGGAATATTGCAGAGGTTTCTAGTTCAGGTTTTCTCAAAATGAGACTCCTCCAAAAAGCACTACCATATGTCCCCTGGTAGTTCCATGCAACTGTAGTCACAGCCTCCATCATGGGTGGGCTACTTTACTCTAGTGGGCATCTATTTGGGTCAGAATGACTTCTTGGTTTCGTCGGCTTCAGAACCTGCAGAATTCTGCTAATCGTTTGGCGCTCAATGCCCAAGTCGGTTGTCTGCCTCGTGGCTGCTGACCAAACTTCATTGGCTCCCTGTCAAAAGCTGGATTAAATTCAAGGTACTTTGTATTACACATCATGCTTTTTTTCACCTCAGGCCGTCCTTTTTCCAATCTAAATGGACTCGCTATCTCACTAGACGCTTGTTGTGGTCAGCTTCAACTAGCTTGCTGGAAGTACCCCGTTGCCGTAGGGCCCGAGCCAGAGACGGTTCTTTCTCAGTGCTAGCTCCCACCTGGTTGAACACCCTCCTGGCGCCCCTGAGAGAGATCCCGGATCCTTTGGGCTTCCATAGGACTCTTAAGGGTAAGGGTCTGGTTGACCCTTTCTCGCCTGGTGGATGGCACCCAGATGCCTTTTCTGCCTTGAATCCTGCGCTTAATAAATCCTATTACATTACATTACATTACAGCAGAGACACACGTGTGAAACCTGCCCCCTCATTGATATTTAGGACTTCTACTAAGTTCGTTAGGGGTCTACCAGCCACCACCCTATCAGAACCTACATTGCTCTTAAACAGTTTGTTCCCCGATTCATTTGCTCGTACCTCCTCGTGGACCCCCACCAAATTAAGTTGATGATCATGGAATAATTGATCACAGATAGAATTGAACGATTCCAAAATAATTCCATGCTGGTTCACTTCCGGTTTCAGTCATGACTTGAGCCTTTAATGCTAAAGGTACTGCTCTGAGTGTTGTCCCATCCCTATCAACAACGGGGAGACTATATTCGGGCTGAGGGGGGATCCATTGTTAATGTGACTCACAAGTTGAAAAATGGTATCCAGTAATTTCACCAATTTTCTTTTTTGATGGACTGTTTTACCGAAACAAATCCATGTCAAAAACACTGATTGATTTTTAAAAATATATATGGGTGGGGCTTAAGGGGTTAAAACGGATGGGGAGGGGGTTGCAGTAGGATTAAAAACATAGGTGAACGGAAGGCTTGTTGGTGGGGGCCCAAAATTAAAAAAAAATGCAGACTTTTTTTCGCTGGCTTTGTTTCAGTAAAAAATCCATCGAAACAAATATTTTAGGTAAAATCACATAGAACGGTTCATAATGTACGTATTTATTTTTATATTTGTATAGCACACTAAGCGCAGGGCTTCAAGGCGCTGTTACATGACCAGTTACTCAAATCAACAATATACACACATTTTTGCAAAAAACAATGTGACAAGTTCATCAAATGAAGAATACACACACTTTTTTACAAAACAAAGGCGAGCAGCTATACGTGATGAATTGAGTTGTATATTGCACTCATTGGGGCGGATTAAGTGAACAACAATGTTTTTAGCGCGTTTCGGAATGTCCAATAGGAGTTCTCGGCTCGTAAGACAGGCGGGAGAAGGTTCCAGTGTTTGGCTGCAATGGCCGGGAAGCCGGAGCCTCCACTTTGGTCTGTGTAAATTTGAGCTGAACGAGGCGGTTGGCATAGGCTGCTTTGGCAGATCTAGGGGGGGCTTCTGTGTTGGTTTGTGCTACATAGGGAGGGGCATCCTTGGACAGGCATCTATCCATGATGGACAGTGTTTTGAAGAGGATCCATTCACAAATTGGAAGCCAGTGTGCTTTTTTTCCGAGCTGCAGTGATGTGTTCAGCCTTGGGGATGTTCAGGGCTGCTCGAAGGGCATTCTTTTGAATGACCTGCATCTTTTGAACGGTGCTATCCGTGGTGCCTGCGAAAAGGGCTGCGCTGTACTCAAGCCTGGATCCTATTGCGGCTCTTGCAATTGTGAGGCAACTGTCCGCGGAGAAGAAGAGTCTGTGTAGGCGGCGGAGGAGGCAATGGTGCTGGTATGTCGTGTGAGACATGGGGTAACATGCAGGCATACCCCAAGCGTTTTCACAAAGGGAAAGACTGGGATCAGGGTGCCATCAATCCTAAAGGAGGAGTATTGTGGGTTGAGCCTTTTGATCATCGATGGTATCTCAGTCCTTTTGTCCTTCAGGCATAGACGGTGTGTGGCCATCTCGGCCTGCATGTCCGTGGAGACAGAGGTTAGGGTGGAAGAGTCCTTGTGGTAGTTGCCAGAGAGGGGGAGGAGAATTTGAGTGTCATCAGCATAGTTTGTGTAGGATATGCCGATTGAGTCTAGGAATGCAAATAGTGGGATTGTGAATGTGTTGTACAGTGTTGAGGATATGCAGGATCCTTGGGGTACACACCGCAGGTGATAGGTGCGGGGGGGGGGCGCTGGCATTTTCGGAGAATGCTCTCATGGATCTGTCCCCTAGTAAGGAGGTGATCCAAACTGTGGCCGCATGGGCAGTGTAAGCAGACGTAGATAGATGGTAGCCCAAGATATTGTGATCCACCGGGTCGGAAGCTGCTGGATCCCAATATCTTGTGATTGGTCATTGGTCCCAATGAACGTGTTCAGTCCAGGGCCCCTAACAGAACTGGGCCTTTGTATTATGGAGGGCAGCTGGGCCAGCGGGGAAGGTTATGCAGTGGCGCTGCCATCTCTTCATGAAATGCAGAACTTGCGCGCGGAAGTGTGGCTGGAAACGACACACTCGTGCATATAGAGGAAATGCATAGCTCGTAAAGAGATGCTGTTTAGGTTGTAGGTATGAAATCAGAAGAGTATGCAAGGCGTGCATGAAAGGATTTGTATTCCGAAGCCAAATCATTGTAGAATAAGTGCTATGATTCTTCCCACGTGTAACGATATCAGTGCCTGGGTTCCACGGAGCTGAAGGGACATCTACTCTTCCCAAGACACACGATATTTAAGCCCATGGCAGTGCAGATTTATAATAATTTCTCTAACTTTGGACCTAACGGTTTTTGAGGCATGTATTCATGACGCTTGGGCACGCACACATTTAGTGACTCACGCATGATGGGGGAATTAGCTGAACATGTAGATGCACATGGCGGTGATAATATCATTATGTCAGCAGATGTACTTTTACTACTGAAAGAAAATAATATTTCAGACCTAGTGACATGGGCATGTATTGAAAGAAAGTCTTAACTCTAAAGACGTCCCAATGTCACAGAGCCCGCTTAAGGGGTCCAATCTAGATTGCTGTCACAAGTGCCCACTGCTGTAGAACATTACAACCAGGAAATGGGGGTGAGGGGCTGGGCAGGAATAGGTAGGGAACTCAAACAGAAACCGAGATACTAGAATCCTTCTCTAAACCCACCTCTCAGTATTTACTACTCTAACTCCACCCCCTTATCATGCCTACTGTCTGTAACGCTCACCTGATTCCCGCAGAGGCGCCGGTCTTGACTGGGCGAATGCCGTATCTTCAAAGGTGATTGTTAAAACACACGGTTGGCTCTTTGGGCTGGACCTCTGTGCACTGTATGTCTGACTCGAAGAGTAAGATGTCTGCAGATAGAAAATATGGGATTAATGAACTGGGGTTATTGGGTGCCTCTCTCCTCTTCCCTTTCTCTTCTCCTGTAGAACCCCAAAGGTTAACGCCCTCACCTTAGGTAAGTGAACCCCGAGCTCTCCATCTGCCTCGGGGCAGGGTGCCGTAACCAGTTTCTTCACTGGATAAGGGTGCAGGCCTCTTGACCTCAGAGGACTGCTGTCCGTCGTTAACTGCACGAACGGTAAGTTCTGGGCACTTCAAATGTCTTAAAAGTCTTTTGTAATGATATCTCTTGTTTTGCAGGGTTCCGGCGAAGGCGGATGGCGGGCTGATGAGAGTTGAGGATCGAACCCGCGTGAGGAATAGATGCGCCTGGAAGCACGTAAGTAAGCGCTTGTAGCCTGCTTCACGATGCGCACTAACTGTCCCTTTTATCTTGCAGGTACAAGTTCGGAGCTTTAGAGAAGCTGAAGGGTGCTGGAATACCCACTGGATTCGGCGTGGGAAGGAGTAATGGCACGTGAGTAATAAAGTTGCCCAATGTCTTTAAACGCACCTTCTTTTGTCTTTCAGATGCGGGATGCAGCGCCGAAGGCCTCCGGAGCGTGCGAAGAGTAGGTAAGCTTTTGTCTTTCAGATGCCGGAATGCAGTGCGAAGACCTCCGGAGCATGCGAAGAGTATGTAAGCCTTTGTCTTTCAGATGCCGGAATGCAGCGCAAGGCGTTGGTGACAGCCGATGGACCAGGTAAGAGATGCGCTGCCACTGAAGACCGTAGTGCTAACCTGTTCTTTCTTTGTCTTTACAGGTGCTGCTGAAGACTGGATTCCAGGATGGTAAGCCTTTGTTCCCTTAGGCCCAGGATCAGAAGCAGAAGACACGATGAGCGTTCTGCTGCAGAGGATGCAGAATAAAGCAAAGCAAGATTCATCCATCGGGTGTGGTTTAAATAGCCTCCTGTAGTGCTTAGGTGTCTCCTTCCACAGCCACGCCTAGGTAAGAAAAGAGTTCATGCTTTCCAGAAGAGTTGTTCCAGTGTTCTGAACCTAGGGAGTGGCTCCTGCCCCACCCAACAGGAAAAGTAGTCCCAACCAGAAGAGGATCAGGGGTTCAACTGGCAGGTAAGTAAGCAGCATGGCCTGCTGCAGGTAGGTCCACCCAAGCATTATGAGCCCGGCGCTTCCAGCGCTGGGACTGGGACTCTTTATGAGCCTGGTGCCACTGGCACCAGCACAGGGTCCAAAAGGTCCCAATTGGGACTGGCTGGCACTCGGAACCGGGGTTATGGGTCTGCTTCCAAGGGAGTCGGGCAAGTCCTGATCTTTTGGAAGCAGAGATCATGACACTGTCTTCAAAGGGACTCCAGTTGTCAGCACCCTTGTGTGAGGAAGACTTTGTTACGTCAGTGCTCTTTTTGAAGCACCTGTTTATCACATGTCTTGGAGGAGGTTGCTATGTCCCGGGAGGAAGCTGCTGCATTCTGGCCATGGTTCCACAAGGAAGATGTGTTGAAGGTCAGAGCAAACACCAATGCACATAGCCCTGTAATAGCTGGGCTCTGCTCATAGACCTGATACTAGTGTGAATTTACATTTCTGTAGCTGTATAATTGTAGGCTCTTAACAGTCACCATGCCTCAACAAGTGATGGCTTAAATTAACAGATTTATGGGTTACCTGACTGACTGAGGCATGGAATTGTTAGGTTACATATTAGAGGTACAGAAGATTAAATTGGCACCTGTGCTTGCAAGAACCTTGAGTTCCAGCAGCTGTCAGCTATACACATGTCACCTTTGAACCTGCCCTGTGCCGCTGTAAGGCTGGGGGTGAGTGAGGGTATCTCTAGGCAATCTCAGCACATGCACAGTGCCCGCTATGGTTTTGGCATGGCACATTTAGGAAAGTGGAGTCTGACTATCGGACCCTCCTATCAGAAGCAGAATTACCCACATCATTATGTATAATACGAATGAACAAGCTCTGCTAATTCCGCCCTCACAAGATGGCCTTTTGTCACACCGCAACACTTGTCTAATCTCATGTATTCCCCAAATATTTATGGTGTCATCTGAATTTCCAAAGAATTAAAACCATTTTCTGGTCAGAATCATATATACACATCAGGGCCTGCCCCTCTGGCTGTTCATTAAGATCTTTCTCGGTGATCACAAATTAAAGATCCCATGTTGCTTTCTGCCCTACAGTTTTACATCAACTGAGTCCCCTCGTTCATCACAGGCCACTTTCTCAAGCACCTACCATCTGAAGTCATCTGGTCCATACCAGGGGTAGCTCTTCATCAGCTGCACTCCTAATTCTTTATCCACCCTCGTTAAACCTTAAATGCAAGCCTTGAGCAGTCCTGCCTACATGCATGTTGCTACAGGGACATTTGATGGGATATAGTAGATTATGACTCGTGCAGCTATTGTGTATCCTCAAACGCTATCTGTTGTGTAGCCTTGTATGCCGCACAATTTGTGCATGGCCAATGGCCAACTCTGGCTGCTGTAAGGGTGCAGAAGTAGGAGATTGACACACAGGTGGCATTGATATGATATGATAAGTCATTTATAATGCATCTGTACACAAGTGTTTCTAGGCACGCTCTTTTGGCTGTAGAAAGCCCTACCTGAGCCCATCACCAAGAGGGATTGTCCTGTCTCAACTAAACAGTAAGGATTCCACCAGGATGTCTGTCCAAAACAAGTAGTCAAACCCATTTCCTTCCCTTATACTCTAAATCAAACTGAGTAAAGTGGTGATCCTCTTGACCCAGAAGAATGGCTCCTTCTTCTGGGTGATAAACAACATTTCCATTTTGGGTGAGGAAACAGGAAAAGGTTTGTTGCGGTGCATGTACAGCTCCCGTAAATGGCCCACTGATTCAGGCTAAGCAAAACTATTAGCGCAAGAGAACGTGAGGGTGCGCGGGTACAGAGTGGTGGGGAGCGCAGTTGGGAGCTACACATGTATTCCTAAAGTAGTTATAGAGGTTTAGGTAGACCCAGGTATAGGGCATGGGTAATAGTGTGTAGCAGCAGTGAATAATAATGTGTACTGATGATGAGGATGCAAACACAGGGCTGCGGGTGCGGGAAATATTGAAATATTGCCATAATGGAAGTGAGGCCTAGCATTTTGTATTCTCTGTTGGAGTCGCAGCAGGGTGGTTTAATGAACAGTTTGAATAATTTCCCCTTTCCCAAGCCCCAGGAGTGAAGCTGAGAATAGTGGCATTGTTTAATTGTATCAAGCTGTAGGCCTGTGGAACCAGAATGGATTGTGAAAGGCAGAGCGAGGGTAGGGCTGCGCCCTCCCTGAAGGACAAATCCATGGGAGCCAGGTTAGAGGTCTCAAGATGTCAACATGCTCGGTTTAGATTTAGCGCACTACCATGCCAGGCGTCTGGAAAGCAGAGTGCATTAATCCATCAGAATTTGGCCAATTAATATGGTCATTGAGAGAGAAAGCAGGTGTACCACGAGTGGGCAACTGATAAGGGGGAGCAAGGAGCAGAACAGTCAAGGATTTGTGATACAAAGAGCAAGAGCTATACCAATAAACCTAGTCCCGAGCTGGGGAGGCATGGCTGGGGCGCCCACGTGTCTGCTATGAAAAGGAGCACACTATTATCTCAAAGGATCCATTTGAACTCAGAGTTGCCCACTAAGCTCATGCTAATGACCAGGTGCACACCATGTGACTAGGCCAATGGGGCGGGTAATGCCGCTGGTAACTGACCAATCCAGTAGCTGGGATCCAAGGTGACCGAAGAGGGGAACATGTGTTAGAGAGCCGGGGTAGATTATGATGTGACCAATTTGTCGAGGGACTATAGGGGACTGGTAATATGTATATAGGCGGTAGCCAATCAGGGTGGGGGAATAGCACTGTATATTGTTTACATCATGAGTGATAATTTCTTTCCTTAAAAACCTAGTACTTGCTTTGAACTAACAGTCAGTGTCAGTTAGGTTCTACGCGAACATCTGATACCTTTTTCCTTTTTGTATACAAAATAGATCTTGTTTTCCTTGTAAAGCGGGGCACCAAGCCATTTTCCCTAAAGGAGTTTTTATTGTCTGGTTGTCTGGAGGCCTTGCCTTACAATTTCTTCACAAAGATTAAAACCAAAAGTCCCAAAGCTTTCTTGGCTTGGCGTTCTACAAACACGCATAGAAAATGAAAGTCTTGTTACTTCACAGTGTTAGGATGGGTGTTTCCCTCACGCCCTAACCTTCCTTAGGTTTCTGAATACTTTTCACAGCACCAGGATAATGACTTCCTTGTCCTGGCCTTTACCGTGCAGTTCACAATGGCAAGAAAATGGCTGCCTGCCCTTGGCTTTTATTACAATGTTCACAAACTTCTCACAGGGCCAAGGGAATGATTCTCTTTGCTTGACTTTCCCCAGGCTTCTCGCAATGTTCACAATGAGGCTTCTTACAATGCCAGGGGGTGTTGTTCTTTTAATGGCATTTCTCAAGCCTTCAGATCGCAATATTAGCGGATATGGGACAGCACCTGAAAATGTAAAGGAAACATTACCTACCGACCAGCAAACATTCTACGTTCAAGTAACTGTATGTTACTACTTTGCCCACGCCCAAAACGGCTAAAAGCCATTTGAAAATCCTTCTCTTACACTGCAAGTCTGCTTGAAATTCTCTCTCTCCCAACCTGCGGTTCGAAGGGCACCTGCTCCTTTCAAAAAAGCTTGAAAACCTACCTGTTCGAAAAGACACCACCTGACCTCCTTACAGGTGACATCATTTGGGCAATGCCTTATGCTTTTGTTGTAGTGTCATGTGTGCTTTGTGTTTCCACGCACTGATGCCAGTCCGGTTTTCGGCGTGTAATAAAACAAAACAAAATGAAATAAAATAACAATATACCTCCGTTCACCTGGCTTGGACCAACTTGGTTCACTAACCTGCCAAGTATGGATCTCCTCTCTGGTGCGGTCCCAGACCCGGGTTCAAGAGACCTGGTCTGCTTTCTTGCCAGGTGCCGTAAAGAGGAAGAGGGTTCTTGATGCACTTCCTGTAAGGATGTAGGTCCCAGACCCACGTCCACATCTCCACCAGGCACTGCCACGAAGAAGATCACGACGCAGGCTCTTCTTCCACTCACAGGGTCCCAGATCCCCTCGTTTCTCTTATATCTGTTTGAGCAACGTCACTTGCTTGCCCGCTAAGTTTAATCATGAGGAAGAAACCCCGTTTTTATGCATATGGGTCCCAGACCCAGGTCCCCAGACCTCACCCCATTGGTGTCCAGCCGTTTAGCTTTGTGGGCTTCCGGATGTTCCGCCGTCCCTCCTTGGATGGTCGCTGTTATCTGGTGGGCTGTGCTGACATCTCTCTGCTCGCCGGCTTTGTTTCCTCTTCTTGTTTCCGTTACAGATTTCCCGCTCTCAGCACCGCTCCATCTATGTTTGTATTTATTTATACCTGTGTATAGCGTGCGTAACCCAAGGGCATCTAGGCGCTGGTAACAACTTGGTGTGTTACGGAGCAGTTAGCAGGAAAAGTGCTGCTAATGAAATAGGAAGGTTTTTAGTCTCTTACGGAACACTGTGTGGGAGGGTTCCGCTCTCAAGGCAGCGGAGAGGGCGTTCCACAATGTAGCCACGGCGACAGGGAATCTGGAGCCTCTGGCTTTGGCCCGCTTGAAACTAGGAGTACATAAGTTGTTAGTGTAGGCCCTTTGGATAGGCCTGGCCGTAGCTGGTTTGGACAGTCTCTCAGACAAGTAGCTCAGGGTGGCAGGGAGCATTGGCAAGGCAGTGGTGACCGATGGTGAGGATGTAAAATGTGTCCGCTCACCTACTGGGAGTCACTAGGCTGATCTCCTGGCTTTGCTGATGTGGTTGTGTTTCTTTAGCCCCAAGGCAACTCTTAGGGTGTTGTGCTGGATTGTTTGTAATTTTTTCATAGTTTTCGTTCTCATGTAGCCCCCAGGATGGCGTTGCAGTAGTGTAATTTAGTGCCAATGATGGTCCTGGAAATGTTCAGGCAGTTGTCAAGAATGGACAGCTCGCATTAACAGGTTTGCTCACATATGCAGCCTAGGGGGCAGTGGCATTGACATGCCTGGAAAGTGTGAGACTGGCATCTATGCCATTGCATTCTGTTTTCTCTTGAGACAGGGGGTATTTCCTCTTCTCTCTCTCTCTTTCTCTCTCTCTCTCTCTCTCTCTCTCTCGCTTTCCCTCTCTCTCTCTCTCTCTCTCTCATGTCCCGGGGTTGGGCGGCCTTTCCTCTTTAGCTGCTGCGGTGGCTGTGTGTGGGGGTCATTCCGAGGTTGGCGGTAAGTATTGTTTTTTACCGGCATGGCGGAAAGAGCGAGTCCGATCTGGTACCACGCCGCTATTTACAAGCTATTCCGACCTTGCTGGCATGAGCTTTCCACCATGACGGTAAATCCCCTAGCGGCATACCGGTAAAGGGCCCGTTAAACCCCTTAGTGGCATGAAGCGAGACGTTCTTAACAACACTGCCATCGAAGCTTCGCCGTCCGTAATTAGCGGTGACCGTAATTACGGTCACCGCTAATTAACGGATACAGAAATTACATCATCGCACAGGAACGGGAAAGAGCGCGGCGGCCATCTTTAAAAACACAATCTATTGCCATCCTCTCCAGGCAGCACCCTTGGGACGAACCTGAACCTCGGAAAAGGCCTACACAACTGCCAGCTATGCCCAAAGCCCCAAAAAAGTCAGCGGACCGCCTCCACAAGCAGCGCATCAGCCCCGAGGAGCTGCAGGCCATGGTGGGCCACCTGGAGGAGCATGCAGACGTAGTGTTCAGCAGCGACATGCGCAGAGAGGCAGTGGTCCGGAAGAAAAACATATGGGCAGAACTTGCTGAAAGGGTGAGCGCAGTAGGCACCACCCCCCGCACCACCAGGGACTGCCGCAAGCAGTGGGACTACTTGCGCTTGAGGGTGCGCAGCCAGGCACTGCTGACTGAAGGTGGACCAAGTTCACCAATGACACTAGCGCCATGGGAGGAGACCTGCGCTGCATTGATTGGCACAGAATCAATCAAGGGCGTCGGTGAAATGGAGTGTGGGGCTCCGTCGTCTGCTGATGGAGGTGAGTGTCCAAAGTCAACACCGCCAATGACAAATACATGTTGAATACACTTCCAAGCCCCGTCCAATGCACCTTGTCATACTGCCCTCCACCCATTCTGATAATGGCAAGACAACTGCCACCAAGGGACAAGTGCTACCACATAATGCCCACCAACCACAGTGCAGTAACTAGCACATCCCAATAAGCACACTGTGCAGCAGGCTTGGCAGTGTGTGAGTCAGACTGCACATGACCAGGCCAGGATTAGTGACTCCCACACCTGCGTACATATCCGACACATGCGTACAATCTAGTGATGTAGTAACGGCCAAAATGCCATGAATCCAAAATGACTGAAATGTGAATGCTGCCATTAATGACATTAGCATCTCACACAACCACTCATGTTGTACCTTTGTTCCACACTCACAGGCAGTGAGCATGAGGGCGATGACCCTGAGAGAAGCCGTCCCACCACATCCAGTGCCAAAGGCAGGGACCACCGCGTACCGGCCAGGAAGGACAAAACCACCACAGCTCCTCCAAGGCCCATTGAGGTTGCACCACCCCCATCCCTCACTGCATCAGCGCCTGCAACAATCACCACACCAAGGTCAGAGGAGTCCAGCATCTCTGGGGAGGTGGCAGCCATGGCCCCTCTGCAAATCCTGGACAGCCCCTCGTCCATCTGTGGACTCCTACCCCACTCTATACACCCCCGAGCCATGCAATGTCCCCCAGGTGTCGTGCATGGACTCTGGGGAGGGTGACACACCAGTCCGAAGTGCACATGGCGATGCACCGGGAGATGCAGATCCCGTGCCCAGTACCCCATTCGAGGCCCTGTCAAGGCATGTCGACCCAATCCCCAGTCGGGATGATACACCATCCCAGGAAGCACTACGTGCAGGACAACTCACTGCCCTCATCACTGACTTCAATGAGGAAAACCGCCAGGGAAGGTTGGAGTTACTGAAGGAGCTCAGGCAAATGTGTCAGGTGTTCACGGAAAGCACCAACCGTGTGTGTGAGGCACATGGACGCATTGCAGACGCCCTTGTGGCAGCACGTCCCATTCAGCAGGAGGACGCCCCCACAACCAGTCCCCCCACCCCGGCAAGCCCTGCGCGCCGCTTGCTGCGTTCTCAACGGCGCAGGAACATGCCCCCCCGGGCACCGGGAGCATGGATCAATAGACAATGCTGCCACATGTGGCCTCAATGTGCCACACGGGACTACTGTTGTGGAGTTGGGGGGGAGGCGGGTGAGGGTGTGTATGGGATTTGGGGGGAGGGAGGTGTATGGGAGTTGGGGGGAGGGGGGTGAGGGTGTGTATGGGAGTTGGGGGATGGGGGTGAGGGTGTGTATGGGAGTTGGGGGGAGGGGGGTTATGGTGGAGGTTTTGTTGTACACGTGTGAACCTACTAATACAATACACCGGTTGTGCATAAAAAATATCAGAGTGGACATTGATCAATGTGCATGTGTCTTTTAATGACTCACTGTGCATGGTGTACATGTATCCCCATAACCAGTGCCCGATGCCCTGTCATCCTGACACCCTAAGCTGACTTGAGTGTCAGAAATATTGTCCAATCAATGATTGCCACACGGCACATCCCTCCTGTGCATCTGCACTGTGATGCTGTCCTGCCAATTCTTCATCCACCCCCTCATCATCATCTGGTGGTAGCAGTCCCAGGTCAGGGGGCAGTGGCACGTTCCGACGGATGCACATATTGTGCAGCTTTACACATGCCATGGTGATCCTGCCACCTTCTCGTGGCTGTTGATGAGTGCTCCAGCCGAACGGCTGTGGCAACAAAATGGTGCCTTCAACAGGCCAAATGTCTGCTCTATGGCCACCCGAGTACGGGTATGGGCTCGATTGTAGTCCTCCTCATGCCTGTTCTGTGGGTTGCGGATAGGGGCCATGAGCCACGGCTTCGAAGGGTAGCCACCATCACCTGCATGGAAGGGGAATGAAGGTAAGTGTTTGTACATTGATGGTGGCGAACTGTAGCAGTCTTGCATGGCAGCTGGTGATTCCTGGCCATACACACATGTCCCTGGTTGCATCAACCCCATTACTGGCCCGGCTATGTGTCCTGTGCCATGGAATGATGGAGGGGTAGCTTCTTCAAGATGGCTTATGGTGTGCACTCACATCTTGTTGCACGTGCACCGTATATGCGTGCAGCAGTGTTGACCTGAATTCATTAATGTATTGGGTTCTGTGAGATTTGGTGGCAGGGGGTGTTGACTGTAGTCAGTAGCATACTTGTTTTACTGCACTGATCAGTACCATGTTGACTTGCACCACTACTATGGGTGTGCGGAACCAGTGACACGTTGCTGTATCCCTGTTGGGCTCACTTCTATGCACTCCCAGGGACGTCTGTCTTGTGTGGTGGGATGCAGGAGGCTGCAAGATAGTGCATATGCAGTGCATGGTGCAGGATGCCCTTACGGTGTGTGAGGTCCGCCGATGAGTGGTGCTTGTGTTGTGGAATTGGGCCAGGTTACCTGTTGGACGAGTAGTGTTGTATTTTCTACATTCTAGCATCGCTGTGAGGTTAAGCAGTCATGTGCCATATCGATTGCCTTGGGGCACTGTGTTCTGCGGGGTGCACATCATGCACCGGCGTCAACATTCCCACACAGGTGTAGTATGCACCCCCCTTTCCCACCAAGTTGGGGTATGCATCCACCCTACTCATGGCCCCAATGCTCTGCCACGGCCCAATCAGGTGACTCACCAAGCAGCCAGGCACGTTGTCCAGCATGTTGCTCCATATAGCGTGGTAGCGTGGAGTTCCGCAGGACCAGGGGGTCATGTGTTCATCGGGGTTATCGGGCACAGCAATGTGTGATGGCTTTACTGGCATTTCATACCATCTGGACGTGAATGGAGTGGTATTGCTTGCGGTTGCGATACACCACCTCCATTGCATGTGGAAAGACCAATTCCACGTGGGTGCAGTCGAGGGCACCTATGCAATTTGGCATGCCTGCCAGTGCATGGTAGGCAACTTATGTATCCAATATCTCCTGGGCGGAGGCGGTACAGGGTGTGGATCTGCTCTGGTGTGAGGTTGAAGGGGGAGGCTCTGATGCGAGGGATTGGGGGCTGCCGGCGTGGTAATGGTGGCTGCACCGGTAGGGCATGCTGCCCCTGTCTCACCCTCCTTCTCCTCCTGTGTATCCTCTGTGGTGGGGGCTGTGGTTGTTGTCGTTGCTGCCTTGCAAGCAGGGCCTCCAGCTCCAGGAATGCTGCTACAATTGGTATCATCTTGGTGTGGGAGGCGGTGTGGTGAGTGGGTGTGCTCCTTTTGTGCTGTGCCAGACTCCATTGCCTCCACCTGTGCTGGTTGAGTGCACCTGTTCCTCTTGGAAACACTGCTCAGGGTGCTTAACATCTTCTTGGCAATGCCGGTATTTACTCCATGCCGGTAAGGTACTTTGCGGCCTTGTAGAGGCCGTTTTTTGCATGTCCGCATAACTTGGGATCAGCTCCGGTTTACGCCATGCCGCTAATTTCGGCATGGGGTGACGTGCGCGTGCCACGAGACCGCTATTTACGGCCTCGTACTTTACGGTGCCGTAAATAACGGTCTAGAGGGTCAGAATGGCCCGTAACGGTAAACGATGCCGGTAATCCTTTACCGGCATCGTTTTTCCCTTAACGCCCAACTCGGAATGACCCCGTCTCTCTCACTCATGCTTCCCCGGGTTTGGATTTCCCAGGTCTCTCTGCTTCCATGCTGACTTCTCTCTGGGAATGGCTGGACGCTCTGTGGCTCTTTGGCTTGACAAAAGGAACAGTCCTTCTTCCCTTTTTATTTCTGATGCGCAAAAACAACTAGTCTGACCTCTTCCTCGCCTCAGTTTGATTTCCTCCTATGGTCCTATTTATGGGTCTAGGTTGGTTAGTAATGATGTTGAGACATGGAGGTGTGTATGTTGGGTGTGGGATGTCCTCCCCAGGTGCTCCACCAGGTGCCTTCTGTTGCTTCCCTGCATGCTTAGAGCTTTGTATACCCCAGACATACATATATACATTAGGAGCAGACTGGGAGCCTCTGTGCTAAGCAGCCTATGCAAATCTATAAACACATGCGCCGCCTGAGGCAAGTGGCACCAGCATGGATAGAATAGCTCGGTAGCAGGGAGCAGGGAGCCCAGAGCAGCCAGACCCACGCTGCAGCCGCCCCCCCTCCCTCTCCTGCTTGTGCCTCTGTCCACTTCTGAGTGCCTGCCCATTTGTATTACCGGTCCGCGCTGTTCCACCTGTTCAAACAAACACACAGACAAGGCATCTCTGGGAAAAGTCATTATACATAAAACTAAGAAAGGGAAACCGAGGCTACGGCCCTGCCCCTCCCCCAGGCCTGGTGCTAAACTCTTCAGTTTATTCTCCCTTGTGATAAAGACATTTGGCCAACTTGTGTGGAGCACATTCCCGCGTGTCCCCTCTTTCTACACCACTTCCTGTCCAGCCCATTGCCACAGGAAGTGGTGTTCATCACCACTGCCACGGATTGTAAAAGTGCCATTGTGCCCAGTTGCTTTTTCCGTCCCTGAGGTTGTATTTGGGTGGGCTGCGTCCCTGCCTGGATCTGACACTCCTTCCCCCTGCACCTCACGGGCTGCGTCCCTGCCTGGATCTGACACTCCCTCCCCCTACACCTCACTGCACCGTCCCTGCCTGGATCTGACACTCCCTCCCCCTACACCTCACTGCACCGTCCCTGCCTGGATCTGACACTCCCTCCCCCTACACCTCACTGCACCGTCCCTGCCTGGATCTGACACTCCCTCCCCCTACACCTCACCGCACCGTCCCTGCCTGGATCTGACACTCCCTCCCCCTACACCTCACCGCACCGTCCCTGCCTGATCTGACACTCCCTCCCCCTACACCTCACGGGCTGAGTCCCTGCCTGGATCTGAAACTCTCTCCCCCTACACCTCACCGCACCGTCCCTGCCTGGATCTGACACTCCCTCCCCCTGCACCTCACGGGCTGCGTCCCTACCTGGATATGCAACTCCCTCCCCCTACACCTCACGGCACCGTCCCTTCCTGGATCTGACACTCCCTCCCCCTACACCTCATGGGCTGCGTCCCTACCTGGATATGCAACTCCCTCCCCCTACACCTCACGGCACCGTCCCTTCCTGGATCTGACACTCCCTCCCCCTACACCTCACGGCACCGTCCCTGCCTGGATCTGGCACTCCCTCCCCCTACACCTCATGGGCTGCGTCCCTGCCTGGATCTGACACTCCTTCCCCCTGCACCTCACGGGCTGCGTCCCTGCCTGGATCTGACACTCCCTCCCCCTACACCTCACTGCACCGTCCCTGCCTGGATCTGACACTCCCTCCCCCTACACCTCACCGCACCGTCCCTGCCTGGATCTGACACTCCCTCCCCCTACACCTCACCGCACCGTCCCTGCCTGGATCTGACACTCCCTCCCCCTACACCTCACCACACCGTCCCTGCCTGATCTGACACTCCCTCCCCCTACACCTCACGGGCTGAGTCCCTGCCTGGATCTGAAACTCTCTCCCCCTACACCTCACCGCACCGTCCCTGCCTGGATCTGACACTCCCTCCCCCTGCACCTCACGGGCTGCGTCCCTACCTGGATATGCAACTCCCTCCCCCTACACCTCACGGCACCGTCCCTTCCTGGATCTGACACTCCCTCCCCCTGCACCTCACGGGCTGCGTCCCTACCTGGATATGCAACTCCCTCCCCCTACACCTCACGGCACCGTCCCTTCCTGGATCTGACACTCCCTCCCCCTACACCTCACGGCACCGTCCCTGCCTGATCTGACACTCCCTCCCCCTACACCTCACGGGCTGAGTCCCTGCCTGGATCTGAAACTCTCTCCCCCTACACCTCACCGCACCGTCCCTGCCTGGATCTGACACTCCCTCCCCCTGCACCTCACGGGCTGCGTCCCTACCTGGATATGCAACTCCCTCCCCCTACACCTCACGGCACCGTCCCTTCCTGGATCTGACACTCCCTCCCCCTGCACCTCACGGGCTGCGTCCCTACCTGGATATGCAACTCCCTCCCCCTACACCTCACGGCACCGTCCCTTCCTGGATCTGACACTCCCTCCCCCTACACCTCACGGCACCGTCCCTGCCTGGATCTGGCACTCCCTCCCCCTACACCTCATGGGCTGCGTCCCCGCCTGGATCTGACACTCCCTCCCCCTACACCTCACCGCACCGTCCCTGCCTGGATCTGACACTCCCTCCCCCTACACCTCACCGCACCGTCCCTGCCTGGATCTGACACTCCCTCCCCCTACACCTCACCGCACCGTCCCTGCCTGGATCTGACACTCCCTCCCCCTACACCTCACCGCACCGTCCCTGCCTGGATCTGACACTCCCTCCCCCTACACCTCACCGCACCGTCCCTGCCTGGATCTGACACTCCCTCCCCCTACACCTCACGGGCTGCGTCCCTACCTGGATATGCAACTCCCTCCCCCTACACCTCACGGCACCGTCCCTTCCTGGATCTGACACTCCCTCCCCCTACACCTCACGGCACCGTCCCTGCCTGGATCTGGCACTCCCTCCCCCTACACCTCATGGGCTGCGTCCCCGCCTGGATCTGACACTCCCTCCCCCTGCACCTCACGGGCTGCGTCCCTACCTGGATCTGACACTCCCTCCCCCTACTTGAGTGCTCTCGGGTGTGGCAAGCAAGAGACCCTCAGGGTCCGGCGGCATGCCGCTTTACGTAACAAGTCTGAGTCGCGTGCCCCATCTATCGAAGTAAAAGAATGAGATGACCAGATTAGCTTGTAAAGGTATAGACAAGTCAGGTCCTGTTTATTTGCTTACAAGCCAATATCTGTTATAGCCTTTTGCTAACACACCACTCGAGCAAACTCGACGCGTCCTCCACCTCACCTGCCCGTATACAATCCCTGTGGCCCTGCCCCACATGTATTACGACGCATCCCATTGACATCTACTATTGTCTCCACTTAGAACAATAAATCCTTTCACAATTATCCGTAGTCCTTCTTCTATCTTCACTAGTCATGTATAGTCACGTGTCCATCTTGTTCTGGTCCACTGGATCCATCTGATGACTTCTGGCCAACTCCTCTTTTCAAAAGGGGCATCAGTCCACCGTCCCCTGAAGTAGGTCCACTGCCTAATAATACCTTACTGTAACACCCAGTCTCCAACGGTTTAGTCCAAAGATGGTGGCTAGGTGGCCTTCAACTAGTTCCCTTGAGAGTCCCAGAAAGTGCTGATCTGTGCACTCTATACTGCACATGACCCATTAGCAGACTCTCGGGTGCAAGCATTGGCTCGAGCCAGTAGGAAAGGGTACCCTAACAAAGCTCTGCCGAGATTTAAAGTAAAACGAGACAGAATCTTGGGCTCCTACACGTACTAAGAATTGGGTAAATGTTGAATATCTGGGAATCAATCTATAATAAATCATTTCATCTATCCTTGCCTGCAGGCAATGCAGTCTGCATGATGTCACATGTGTACCATGTCATCATTGCCGGGGGGTTGCCACCTTTGACACCACGAACACAATCACTCCTTTTGCTTTCTTACAGAATCCTCTGAGACCCATGCCCCCCTCAAAACACAACACAGCAGACTAGCCCGAATAACCTCTCATAAACAGGGCTCCTTACCCAATGGGAGGGGGGTGGCCCTCGTCCAATGTAATGCTGTGCCCTGTTCTACAGGAGCTCTGAAAGATATCCATGCACTCCGAGGAGACAATGGGTCTCAATACGAGTTTTGTGATATTTCGGCAGTAGATCCACTGAAATACTGTCAAAGTTTACTACTGTTACTGCCACTTGCTCCCTTGGATGTACCGTAGGATTCCCAATGGTGGTAGGGTGGTGTAAGGCCCCGTTTTTGGAGTCCATAGGATTCCATGGGACTTTCAGCAGAATCACCACCAGCAGTAATTCCAACAATTTTGCCCATTTTTGGTAGTAAGTGGAGGATGAGGTTTATCGTCCACCTTACCACCAACCCCGTAGTGTGACTGGGCGGTAATGCAGTGGTAATGCTGCGGCCTTCATGGAATTACTGCCCCGTAACCCCTCCGCCATACTCCTAATGAGACCCAATGTTAGGAAGAAGGTACATCGGCAGTTATCTTTCACTCTCTGACCCCGGCCGGCTCTTCGTGACCCGTCACTCAGGTACACCCAGTATGCTGGCGCATCCCACCGCAACTGCCACGAGATGAATACTCAGGATGTCCAGTGACCAAATAACTTCCTCTCAGGAGGAGTTGTCAGGCCATGACTTCCAAGCCCATGACAAGACGGTCTCATAGACGTGCCTTCTAACAACAGTCTCTGTAAGGCAGCGAAGGGGGCACATTTCAGGGTTATGTCATTTATACATTTCCAAAATTGCCACGTCTCTTTTTTTAATGTTCACTTTTTCCCTTCCTGCGCACTACTGCTTAAAAGACTATCCCCATTGTTGGTTGCACTGGTCTGTTGACCAACGACTTCGCTCTGTACAATCGTATCAACGATTCTACCCAATCTGCTGCTTTTCCATATCTTGGAACTCTTCCAGGCTTAAAAGGCCACCTGGTAAAACCAGATGGATCCCACAGGGATCTATTGCAAATACAGCTTTCAAAGTGTATTTTGCAGGTGGCATTTCCACTTTTCCACTAACCTGGTGGAAAAATGAAGAGTATTTGTGATTTCGTTTGTTTTACGCTTAACGTTTTGAGCATATAGCAGAAATTAGGAAAATTACACGGAGGGAACTTTTTGCACAAAAGTGCACACAAAGGTGGTCCCCTCCATGCAATTAACGTGGGGGGGAGGCATGAGCCCAACTGTCTTTTCCCAAGCTTCCTCAGACTAGCATGTAACATGGCAGATTCCTTGGATGTACTTCCTAGCTCTGAGTGTCCCAAACATAATAATGATAGTGTTCCAGGCATAGGGAAAATACCCCCCGGTAGGTTCCCTCGGAATGAGGGACAGCCGTTGCCCACAGAGTCGTGCATATGCTGCGCAGTAATGGGACGGAGCTGAAGGTTCAGTAACCTCTTTATTGCTCAACGTACAACCAACTGACTTCCCTACCCACCTTCCTCCATCAATTCCCGCCCTTGAACCATCACGACCCTTGCCCCGGAGCTCCACTATCAATGTGACATCCCCGTCAAATTAAACAGTTACCCCAACGTGGGTAAGGTCTGAGATGAAGTGGCTCACCCTATCTCTTCAATGAGTTATTGAGGCCTGTTAACAGCTCATTGAGGTCTCAAGCTTTCGGGACCCACTATGCTCCTTCCATCAGAGTCACGCGGTCCTCGGCATCCGAGGCGGCAGAGTCCTCTCGGTCCCCTTGATAAGACTCATCCGTGAGATATTCATCAACCACGTCATTCCTTCCATTCATTGGGACTAGCATAGAAGGATTGAGACGAGCCTTGGTTGGTGTTAAGGAACATAGCTTCTTTTTCTGTGAGCCGGTTCCGTTGCAGTGCATAGTCAGTGATTTCTTGGATGGTCTTAGAAAGATCGGTAGCAGGGTCTTTTCGGAGGTTAAGGTAACTTCCTGGTTCGTTCAACAAGTCCATGACCATATGGTGGTATTGGTCTGGGTTCATAACGACAATGCTCCCGCCGTTGTCTGCAGGTTTGATAATCAGCTGTTGGTTCTTAGCTAGAGAGCGGAGTGCGCTGCTTTCAGCGTTTCATAGATTGAATCTCATAGCATGGGGTGTATTCTGTAGCTTCCTGAGTTCTTTCAAGATGCATTTTTCAAAACTGACCTGGGCATGGTGTTAGCTTGCTGTTTTGTTGTTTGTCAGGACATTCTCTGGTATGTGTAGAGTGCCTTGTGTTGGTATCTCAGGAAATAATATCTGCCCAGTCATTATAGTGTGGATTTTGCTGTGTGGCCTGAAAAGCTGCTGAGTGTGGGCGCTGTGGTTGATGAAGTTAACCTCCTTTCTTGAGGGATATCCCCGGCTTCCAGATAAGTGTCTATCAGGCATTTCTTGAGGGATATCCCCGGCTTCCAGATAAGTGTCTATCAGGCCTTTCTTGAATATCCCCGGCTTCCAGATAAGTGTCTATCAGGCATTTCTTGAGAGATATCCTGGGCCTCCAGATAAGTGTCTATCAGGCCTTTCTTGAGAGATATCCCGGGCCTCCAGATAAGTGTCTATCAAGCCTTTCTTGAGAGATATCCGGGCCTCCAGATAAGTGTCTATCAGGCCTTTCTTGAGAAATATCCCGGGCCTCCAGATAAGTGTCTATCAGGCCTTTCTTGAGGGATATCCCTGGCCTCCAGATAAGTGTCTATCAGGCCTTTCTTGAGGGATATCCCTGGCCTCCAGATAAGTGTCTATCAGGCCTTTCTTGAGAGATATCCCTTGCCTCCAGATAAGTGTCTATCAGGCCTTTCTTGAGAGATATCCCGGGCCTCCAGATACGTGTCTATCAGGCCTTTCTTGAGAGATATCCTGGGCCTCCAGATAAGTGTCTATCAGGCCTTTCTTGAGAGAAATCCCAGGCCTCCAGATAAGTGTCTATCAGGCCTTTCTTGAGGGATAATCCTGGCCTCCAGATAAGTGTCTATCAGGCCTTTCTTGAGAGATATCCCGGGCCTCCAGATAAGTGTCTATCAGGCCTTTCTTGAGAGATATCCCGGGCCTCCAGATAAGTGTCTATCAGGCCTTTCTTGAGAGATATCCCGGGCCTCCAGATAAGTGTCTATCAGGCCTTTCTTGAGAGATATCCTGGGCCTCCAGATAAGTGTCTATCAGGCCTTTCTTGAGAGATATCCCAGGCCTCCAGATAAGTGTCTATCAGGCCTTTCTTGAGGGATAATCCTGGCCTCCAGATAAGTGTCTATCAGGCCTTTCTTGAGAGATATCCCGGGCCTCCAGATAAGTGTCTATCAGGCCTTTCCTGAGAGATATCCCGGGCCCCCAGAAGTGTCTATCAGGCCTTTCTTGAGAGATATCCCTGGCCTCCTGATAAGTGTCTATGATGCCTTTATACCAACTAACCTCTTGTAAATAGAACAACTTTTATTGTTCCATGGCTATCATTTACGATTCAGATGACAGAAGAGGGCAGTGCCGAAAGCAATGCCAAGGGCAGGTGACTTGACAAAAACCACAACACATCTTTTGATTTTTATCTGTGTGGCTGAAACTCCACTCCATTTATGAGGTTCCTATAAGAGAGGCGTTTATTCTCTGAACTCTCTGCACTTATGCTCATGTAGGGACCAGAAGCATTATACATCTATATTTATCCCCCTAGCACTTTCAGATACCATCAGTAGTAAGAAGGAACACTGGTAATCACAATTCGGGAAGTGTTTTTGTGGAAGTGCATTTGTGCATTTCACAGAAGCATTTCTATGGGTTCCAGTGTTGTCTTTATCGTGTAAGATGTAGCTGTGTGGTGCATGCTTGCAAATTAATGTCACAGGGAACCCATACCACAGATATAATGCACTGTTTATATTAAAGCATATCAAACGTTGGGTGTAGAATCTGCCCAGTTCTCTACAAATCAGTTTTGGGGCACGATCCACACAGCGGAGTCTAGAGCGGAACGCGTATGGATAGAGGCCTTGAAGGGGACACCACGGTAACGGGGGAGCACCACTCTGAGCACCACTTGCATATCTCAGGGATAGAGGTTTCAGTCATAATTTTAAAGGAACATTTTAAACGAAATTAATTGGTTCAGTTTTGTTGTTTTATCAAACTGATTGAGGTACCCAGATTGCTACATTGCTTGCATCGGATGAGGTAGAAAAGTCATACCTAGGAAATGGTTTTATTGTGATGTTCTTTCAGAAATTCTAGCATTGTTAACATTTTTATAGGACACATTGGATCTGAAATGTGTATTTTCTAATTTCTTAATGCTGTATGTTTTATATGTAATCTTATTATGTAGTTTAAAGGTGTAACTTAAACTAAATGCACTTAGATAAAAAATAAAAGATGCAATGCTTTGTTTAAAGCAGATATCTTTGATATGGAACTATTTTGTGTTCAATCTTATCTATTCATGTTCCAGTGTCGGCATATTTTCACATAGTTTTACACTCCTCCCTTGAAGGCCAGTCACCTTTCGTCTCTTAGAATTGCTTTGAAACACAGGACAAAAGGTCTAGTCTAACCCTCCATTCAACCAGGACTTGGACTCAATAAGGTACATTTTACTGCAAATGGTTAGCGGCTTCGGGGCCATTGTACTAACAAAGGTTATTAAAAAGGAAATTTGAAGCAGAATTAGGATTTGCAAAATATGCCCTTGATCTAATCCAGACAGGGATCTAACCTTTTATATAGAGCTTCATCCAAGGTTCCTCCAACTTCTAAGCACTGTGATTATAACTAACAATAGTTTTCAACCTCTAATGGATGAAAGTCTAACATTTGACCATGCGATTAAATATAGATTTTAGCAATGAGCACTTAATGTTTTCCATTATTTTATCACAGCACTGACATACCATTAAATAGTACTTGCTCCGGGAAATTAAGGAATTTTATTAATGATATAAAAGAGAATTCTATGATCAGTCCTCAAAACCCATAAAGCATCCTTGTAATTGGCCAGCTCCAACAAGTGTACAGAAGGTGTGTGTACAGGCTGTGTAGAGAAATAACGACCGGTGCCTTGAGCGACAAATCTTCCTCCATGAGATAACACGCTTTATGAAGTGACTCCGCTGGAGCGAGGCTGGGAATTGGTACACACATCATTAGCTGTCCAAAAGTTAGTTACATTCCTATTAAGTGCACATGATCTGAATGTGGGCCCCCTGTGTGTCTGAATGTGGGCCCCCTGTGTGTCTGAATGTGGGCGACTGTGGGCCTCCTGTGTGTCTGAATGTGGGCCCCCTGTGTGTCTGAATGTGGGCCCCCTGTGGGCCCCCTGTGTGTCTGAATGTGGGCCACTGTGGGCCCCCTGTGTGTATGAATGTGGGCTGTTGTGGGCCCCCTGTGTGTCTGAATGTGGGTCCCTGTGGGCCCCCTGTGTGTCTGAATGTGGGCTACTGTGGGCCCCCTGTGTGTATGAATGTGGGCTGTTGTGGGCCCCCTGTGTGTCTGAATGTGGGTCCCTGTGGGCCCCCTGTGTGTCTGAATGTGGGCTACTGTGGGCCCCCTGTGTGTATGAATGTGGGCTGTTGTGGGCCCCCTGTGTGTCTGAATGTGGGTCCCTGTGGGCCCCCTGTGTGTCTGAATGTGGGCTGTTGTGGGCCCCCTGTGTGTCTGAATGTGGGTCCCTGTGGGCCCCCTGTGTGTCTGAATGTGGGCCACTGTGGGCCCCCTGTGTGTATGAATGTGGGCTGTTGTGGGCCCCCTGTGTGTCTGAATGTGGGTCCCTGTGGGCCCCCTGTGTGTCTGAATGTGGGCCCCCTGTGGGCCTCCTGTGTATCTGAATGTGGGCCCCTGTGGTCCCCTGTGTGTCTGAATGTGGGCCCCCTGTGTGTCTGAATGTGGGCCCCCTGTGGGCCCCCTGTGTGTCTGAATGTGGGCCACTGTGGGCCTCCCGTGTGTCTGAATGTGGGCCCCCTGTGTGTCTGAATGTGGGCCCCCTGTGGTCCCCTGTGTGTCTGAATGTGGGCCCCCTGTGTGTCTGAATGTGGGCCCCCTGTGGGCCCCCTGTGTGTCTGAATGTGGGCTACTGTGGGCCTCCCGTGTGTCTGAATGGGGGCCCCCTGTGTGTCTGAATGTGGGCACTGTGGGCCTCCTGTGTGTCTGAATGTGGGCCCCTGTGGGCCTCCTGTGTGTCCACAGCGCTGGTAATTATTTAACTTTAAAACCTATTGACCTTTTTGCTGTGCCTTGATGCCCTTTTCATTACGTAATGTTGAATGACATTTGCTGATTTCTTTTTGATAACGTTCAAGACCCGCCTTAATCAGACAGTGTGGGCTGCAGCCATGATTGACTGACTTTCATGTACGTGAAGCTGTGTAGGATTCTCCAGTCTGAGTTAGCCGGCTGTGCCCACTGCCTATCGGTGCATCGTGCGGTCTTGTCGTTGCTCTTCTGCGTGATGCACCGAGGTCACTGGCATACCCTTTCCGGATCAGGATGGCAGTCTGCACTCCTGCAGCCTGGGTTGCACCTTGCCTGGGCAGCAGAGCTTCCACTGCATGGACCCATCCTCATCTCTTCAGTGTGTAGGGATAGTCCAGCCTGCTTTCCCTGCACGGATCCACCTGTTCTACTTAAGGAAAGCTGAAGCCTCTGCCGGTCCTTCCTCAATGAACCAGGAGAAACCAGGTTCAGGAAGAGGCTGATGGCTTCCATAAGTGGACCAATCCCTTCTATATATTCTTGGTTATCCAGGATAATGGTTCTGCCACCGTTATCCTGGATGCTTTCCTAGCTATTGATGGAAGGGTGGCCAGGGATTTCAAGCAGATCTTCCTGTTCAGAGAGGTTGCACCATTCATTTCGCTTTATAATCTTTACGTGTCGTAAAATAACATTCTCATACATGACAGATTCAACAGTAATTCCACATGGGGGGGATAAGGTTAGATGGATTATGTAAACGCATGGGCTCTGTTGCTATTTTGTTTGTTTTATTTTTATTTTGTTTTATTAATTAAGTTTGTTGATAGCATCCAAGACCCTGAGGTATCATGGCGCTAGTACAGGTTACACCATAGCAAGTTGTTACAGAAGGGGTAGACATGTAGGCCAATAATATAGACAGTTCCAATGCCCACGCCAACATTCAGTGGTCCGTCATAACTGCTGAAGAGCCAGTTTCTTAGGAGCTGTAGGTGCTAGACGCTCACCAAAGTGCCACAGTCCCATTCCATGCAGCAGTGGTTTGAGCTCTATTCTCCATTCTGGGGGTATGAGTTTGGGTGGGGCTCTGGAATGCCACGGTCTCCGGTGTATGTGGCTCCCCGCTTGCAAGTCTTGTTGTCCTCTCCCTCTTCCTGGTCTTAGAAAGTTGGCTGCCCTTGGTTGTCCGGCTAACAGTGGGCAATATTGCCTCTTCCCTGGTCTGAGGAGGATACTTGATGGATTTACTCTTTCTAACTCCAGTGGAGGGTCCGTGTTTTCACTGGTTGGGCTTTAATGCTGGTAGCAAGATCGAACGTTGCCTCTTCTAGTCCTGCCTTCATTCGTGTAATAGAAGCTTGTTTTATGGGGGTGCATTTGTTATGTTTCCAGTTTTTTCAGTCCTTGCTCCATTTCTTAATTTGTTAATTGACTTTCAGGTCCTGGAAACGCCTACAGCTGTTTTGGTTTTGTTTGTAGGAGCCTTTTATCTTTTAAAGCCCCTTCCTTTTTCTGTTAGGCATCTCGCTAACTCCTCTAACAATCTTTACTGTGCTAATGATGGTGAGGACTAACCAGTCCCATGTACACTTATTTGTGGGACAATTCAGTCCTCCTGCAACTGGAGATCGTTGAGGAAAATATGTGGTTCTCTCCAGATAATCAAACCATGTGGGGTGGCTTTGCTTATTGATCCAGAGAATTTGAGTCTCTTTCCAATCCTTGTATCCTGCCAGGGATGAGTTAACTCCCGTGTCCCCAAAAAGGTTCTAATACATATCGTGCAAACGTGAAATACTGTCTGTCGTCAATTTCAGATCAAGGTGTGAGACTGCAGTAATCCACTGGTATGCAGATCGGGTACCTTCTAGCAACATCTGGGAAGAGTAGGGTGGACACAGAAAAGGGCCTGAGTGAATAACTTTCTGTTCCTTCTGTTTACCCTTGTTTGCCAATGAGTGCCTCAAACAAGATCAACACAACAGAAAAGCCGACTTATGTATCACACTCGAGAGCACATCGCCACTAAAACATCTTGTCACGTGCACATGCAATCTCCTCCACTGCCACTATGCACCACCAAACTACCTCACATACCACAGAGACCACCTCAATCACATGCAAAGACTCTCACCAGCCCCACCCACCAGATCCTCCCCTCCATCACGCTCACACGCCACATTCACCCACCTCACTTATTGCCCCATCAAACAATCCCAACTTCCACTCTGAATGGTTCGACTTAGCTGCAAGCAACCACATCTCACCCTGCGCCACCATCATCCCGGCCAATTTCAACCGAGGATGTACGGTGATGAATCCTGCAGACTCGTCACAGTGACCCGCTTAAAGTTCCCTCCCAGGTGGCCAGGGGAAGGCAGACGCTTCCCGGTCCTTACCCTGGGGGTGGTGCTATTAGCCGGGAGGATCATCTGGGAGGAGAAAGGCTCCAGAGGAACGGGAGGACTCTGTTGGATGAGATGCAGTATTTCTCTTCCTCTAGGGAGGAAATATCATTGATACCAAAATATGTAATGGCCTATTGTCAGAGAGAGTTGCTAATTTCTCAATGTGGGTGGAAACAACCATAGCCACTTATGCATTGGGAGGAATGAAAGCCCTTTCAAAATCATAGCCATACACAGCGGTGAAAGCTCGCGTGACTTACAGAGGAATAATAATGGAGAGTCTTGAAACCTATATAATCCTGATTCCTCTGTTAAGTCAAGTTATTCATTGAGTCTTTGTGATAGCCCTTTGGGGAATATAATTAAGCAAATACTTGAAAGTGATATCAATATACTTGTTATAAAAACTGACTTTTATGTTGTGTCACACAATTCCCGAAGTACTGGGACGAAGAAGAGTGCTGCAGAGGCACAAGACTGCATAGAGCAGCCTATGAGTAGTAGTGAGCCACACCTGAGGAAGACTGGGAGGCATGAAAGGCCCCTTCAGGTGCAGACCATAGAGAAGAGCAGTAGTAGAAGGTGGAGTAGTTGTCATACCTCCATTTGACAGCAGAAGCAGAGCAAAGATGCTGGGACCATCATGGGCCATCGAGTGAATGTCTGTCCTGAGATGGTGTTTGCTGTCCAGAATGTGAATACAGAGGTAGCGCAGCGAGAAGCATTGCAATTGATGACTTGCCCCCTGAGGACTGTAGCTGCAGAGGTTGTGCAGTGGAAAACGCAGCATTTGTAAGCTTTCCCCAATGTCAGTAGGGCTCTGGTGGCAGGCAAGCACTGGCGAGCCGTGGAAGAAAGGAGAGCTCCTCTTTTGACTGGCGTGGGCCATGGCAAGCCGGGAAGCAGAGGATTCTGGGCCATGAAGGAAGGCAGCAGCAGAGGCCCTGGAGGCAGCGAGCCGTATGGAGGCGCACCCCAGACCCGGTGAGTTCACGAAGGGATTGTTACCCCGTAGCACCCGGCAACCGCTCGCTTGCCAAATCCGGGCGCCTAAACCTTAGAAGTAATTCAAGCAGCGTGAAATTCAAAAGGAAACATGTTTTTGAATACCGAGCTAACCTAAAGCAGAACAGCCATTAATTTCTAAACAAAGCTGCCTTTAAAAAGACCAAGTGGAATAATAGAAAGACCAAGTGGAACTACTAACTACAGGCCCATAATAACAGTACCGTTCCTCTTAAAAATCATTGACAAAATAGCCTACACCCAAGAACAACACGATCTCGAACAGAATCACCTACTAGGGGATAGACAATCAGGCTTCCGCCCCAACCACAGCACTGAGACCGCCCTACTAGACCTTTAAAACCAGATGGATGCCATCAAGGACTCTGGTAAACTATGTATCCTCTTACTCCTAGACCTATCATCGGCTTTCGACCTGGTTGACCACGACAAACTCTGGCAAACTCTATCCATCAACTTCCACTTCTCCCTCAAGGCCACCAAGTGGATAAAATCTTTGCTGTATGACCGCACCTCAAGAGTATCCATAGGGGAAGTTGCAGCAGACCCCATCCCTGTACCACTATGGGTACCTCAAGGATCCTGCCTCTCCCCCACTCTTTACAACGCATACACCAAGCTACTCTTCGCAGCTTTAGATGCAATGGGAGTTATCGACACAAACTTCGCTGATGACACACAGATCCTCATCCCCATCACAGGCAACCTGGAGCAAGACACGGCCATCATTAACATAATTTACTCACACATTCAAAGCTGTATGGCGTACAACAGCCTCTGTCTCAATGGAGACAAAACTGAGATCCTAATAGTTGGCTTTCCCAACAAACTCAGCAAACTCCACCCAGACTACACCTCCATAAAGATCGACGGCACACCCATCGACATTTCACATAAAGTTAAAACACTGGGAGTCTACCTCGACTCTAATCTCTCCATGAGCAATCATATTAGCGCCCTCGCTTCCTCAACAGCCTACACCGCTAAACTCATCACACTTAGCATGCCCCTCCAATCTCCTAATAATTGTCTAACACTTGCTAGAGCACTCATCCTAACAAAAATAGACTATTGTAACATTCTACTGCTAGGCAACTCCAAAAAAAACGAACTAAACTCCAGCTCTTACAAAACAAAGCACCCAGAGCAGCTCTGCGTGTGAAAAGAAGAGAACACATCACACAACACAGAAGAGAGGCACACTGGTTCCCCGTGCAGGCCAGAATCCTCCACAAAACACTCACCATCACACACAAATGCCTATCAGACACAGTCCCTACCTACCTTAACAACTGCATTGCACGCAAAAGCACTTCAAGATCTCTCAGATCCAATGCAAATATCCAACTGCACATCCCCCGCTTCTCCACCACAAGAGCAGGCAACTCCAGTTTCACCATCGCAGCCCCCCCGGATCTGGAACTCTCTCCCACCTCATCTATCCAATGAAACCTCGCTACCCAAGTTCAAAAAACAACTCAAAACTTGGCTGTTCAACAAGTAATAACACTCTCCCAAACACCTCGCACCCTAGACAGAAAATCCTAGCAATACCAGATCATCACCACGGTATATAACAGTCTACACGCCTGTTATTTGTTGTAACTAAACATGTATATAACCCATTTCAGATATGTATTCAGCTATCTGACAAAGATGTATGCAACATTAACTTATCAACGAGGATATATGTAATTACGCTGTGATACCCAAGGATTTGGGCGTATATCCCAATGCAATAAATAAATAAATTAATAAATAAGAAGGTAATCACCAGACCAGAAAGGTGTGATTGCATGTATTTGGGTTGGATAAGAGGTCAACAATAAGCAGGGGCAATAAGGTGAGAAACCAATTCAAACAACTATTGCCCAAGCCAAATGAGACCTTAACAAGGCAAGTTAAAGAGAACAACCATTGCCAAAGTCAAGAGGGGGCAAATGAGAATCTCAATGTTTGTAAATCCTATTGCCCATATATAAAGAAGCTCAGAGGAATAAATGGCATAAACCCACATTACCAAAGCCAAAGAGGTGTAATAGAGAGAGAGAATCATTGTCAGCATTTGGTCAAAGCATGAGTGGGGAAACAAGAGTGGCAGGAAGGCTGCCCTACTGACAGAAGGAGTGGGGCATAACCTACATTGCGTGTGGCAATCATGAGTGTGTAGCAAACAGTACTAGTGTGGTTTTATTTTGCCCAGAAGAAATTCTTGAACTTGATCTTGTGATACAAGAGGCATTGCTAATTTGATGAAAGTTAACCTTTTACCATGGAAGTACTTGCTGTTAGTTGTTTATTCTGGCCTGTCAGGAGAGTACACCAGGCCCAATGACTTTGTAGGAGTTTATTCTGTTCTGGCAGGAGAGTACACCAGAACAGAGAACTTTGTGGTCGTAGGCCTGGCAGGAGAGTGGACCAGGTGGAAGTCGCTAACATACGGTGGTGTCATTAAAAATCTAGAGGAAGAAGTGGCAGAACCACAACGATTTGTTATGAGTTGTTGATGAATCATCCTGACATAATTATATTACTGAAGTAAGAAGAAGTAGCAGAACCACGATGATGTTATGTGAGCTGTTGCAGAATCATCCTGACATAATTATATTACTGAAGTAAGAAGAAGTCGCAGAACCACGATGATGTTATGTGAGCTGTTGCAGAATCATCCTGATATTACTGAAGCAAGTGTTGGGTGAATTTCTGCAGAATCATATACAGTTAACAAAACATGTGTTTTATGAACTGTTGCCGAACTATCCTTATAAAGACCATTCCCATTAATCCTAATGAGCTATGGGAGTATTATGGATTGAAGAGAAAAGTCTTTGTGATAGGTAGAAGGAGGAACATCACAGTTGAACTATTAGTTAAAGTTAAGTTGAAACAAACAGAACTGTGTTGGAGCTTTTCATTGTCAAGTTGGAGCCAAAGGAACTGAGTGTTACAAGACAGTGCTTCCTTATCTTTTTGGAACTGGTAAACAGAATCCTGCTTGAAACTGGGGAAAGGACATTCACCCAGATTATAAGGAGAGACAGTTATTAGATTTTGAATGTAATTGTAGTGTTTGTTATATTTTGATTTGCCATATACTACCTTATTGAGTTGTTTTATGTAGTGGGAATGACAGAAACCTGTAGTTATAGTTCATTTTAGGGAGTGAAATCCTCATCAGGTTATGGAGAGTGAGGCGTTCATCCAACCTTTTGAGTAGATAAAACAGCATCTTTTCAAAAATCTTCACAAAGTTGTCCGCTTCACATTTCTGACCCTTCACAGTACCCACCAAGATGACAACCCCATGCTTCACAGCATCCTCACATCACAAATCCCAAACAACATCACCCAGATCAACACCACCCTACACAACATAGCTGAAAACATATTAGACCTTTTGCAAAAATGTGGATTCTGTGCAAAATTGAATCTGGTTGTCATGATCTCAGCACTTTGCCAGCATCTTCACACTCACTCTCCCACACAGCAATCCCCCACCTGCCATAAAACCAAATGCCTCACAAACGGAGCTCCCGCAACACTCACTCTCCCACACAACATTCCCCCACCTGCCATACAATCAAATGCCTCACAAACGGAGCTCCCGCAACACTCACTCTCCCACACAGCATTCCCCCACCTGCCATGCAATCAAATGCCTCACAAACGGAGCTCCCGCAACACTCACTCTCCCACACAGCTGTCCCCCACCTGCCATACAATCAGATGCCTCACAAACAGAGCTCTCCCAAAACTCATACCATTCTCAATCCCCCTCACACTGACCCCACCTTACTCTTCAACAGTTTCAACAGCCCCATCATCAAAGCACTCGACCAAATAGCTCCCTGTAAAAACAGAAGCCCCATAACCACTGTAACCACACACCATGGTTTACTGACTCCCCCCTCACCGTTAAACAGTAAACCAGAGGCCTAGAAAGAGCCTGGCAACAGAACACAAGCCATGAAACCCCTCAAAGTCTGTGATTCTAAATTCAAGATGGCCAGACGCAGGGTCAAAGCCACCGACTACCTCCAGGAGCTTCACACAACCCAATTGCACACAAACACTTTTCACTATCACCAACTCACACTCAAAACCACAATCCTCCCCAAGTGTGCCCCCATTCACCTCAGTATGAAAATCTTATCATCAACCCTCAAACCCTCAAACACATGGGGCACATTCCATCGCATTGACCAAGTCACACTCATTGCCCAGCTCACGCTGAACCACACTGCATCAGCACCCTGGCCCCTCACCGGGTCAACATTATCAACCCCTGTCTGTCACATTGCTCCCCCAACCCACATTCCCAATGTGCCCTATCCTGAAGAAACCACCCCTCAGCCCCGTACTTCCTGAGCCCTACTGTCCCATCACAATCCTGCCATTACTCGCCAGGATACTGGAATACTTTGTTACAAGCCAACTCCACATCACTCTAAACATCGTCTAAAACACTTTCCTTTTGTTTTTTTTGTTTTTTTTTTTTATTTACTTGATTTTAACCAAAAAGAATTGATTTTTACAAGGTATCAAAATTCAGCGTGGCTGTTTCGTTGCTTGCGCAGTGATTTTTGAGGTCCGTTGATGTAGTTTCACAGATTTCAGTCTTGACTAAGTTCGTTATTAAAGTCAGAGTTCAGTAGCCTTTTTAAGGCAGCTTCAAGGATCTTGACTGCCACTATAACCCATTTTGTTTTTTCCCCGGCAATCAATCTACACCACCAAGTGTGTTCTTCTCTAAGAGGGGAGTCCTGGAGTAGCGGCAGCAAGAATGCCGCTCGGAGGTGGGCAGTTTTAGGACAATTCAAAGTCAGATGTCTTACTGTTTCTGTAATATCCGGGTTTAGACATAGTCTGAAGGTTTTATTTATTGATTGAGTGCAAATAGCCCAAATTTCTTGCGTTGGCATCAGGTTTAATCTTGTTCGCATGAACATTTTCCGAAGATTCTTGTTTGGAAATTTGATGCAATAGTTCAACGGAAGATTCAGTTTATTGGTGGTATGTGGAAGGTGACCAAGAAGTTTATTTGCCGTCGCCAGATTCCATGTAGTGATCCAGTCTTCTTGTGCTACTTTGCTTTTGATTTTTTCCGGGTTTTGGATTCACTTTCCTTTTTGAATAATGCTTCTCATTGCATCGAGCTTAATTCCTCTTGCAACCGTCCGTTATCTCTCATGTGTACTCGGTGCTTGTCTTGTCTGCGCTGCTATGCCCGTGGGCCTTTGTTCCAGCGCGTCATCCATAAAATAAAGAAATAACCAACCTCCTCAACCCATTCCACTCAGCGTTCTGCCCCAGCCACAGGACGGAGAACACCAAACTCCACATCCTGCACGACCTCCACAACGTCAGAGACAAGGGCTGAGGGCCTTTGCAGTTCTCCTGGGTCTCTCCGCAGCCTTTGACACCACTGGCAACACCACCCTCCTCTTATGCATCGCATCCCACACGATACTGTTCTCAACTGGTTTTCCTGCTTCCCCACAGAGAGGTGACACTACGTCTCAATGCTCCCATATCATTCAAATCCTACCACAGTCAAATACGCCGTGCAATCTTGCCTATCTCTCTTCTTCTTCAACTTTAACCTTCCACGCCAACCATTTTTATAAATATGTAGACGACATGCAAATATACTCCAAGGCCCCCCCACCCCACCCACAGAGCCACACACCCTCAAAAACTGCCTCTTCACCATCGCCACTTGGATGGCAAACCCACTTCCTACATCTGAAATGAACCAAAACAGAACATTTCCCCATCAGCACCCCAAAACATAAATCAAATTCCACCTCACCTCATGTGTCAAACAACTCACCACAGACAACACAGACATATTTCTCTCCACACCTGTCAAATCACTTGGCTTAACAATGACCCTAGCTATCCTTCACACACTACATAGCTGACATCGCCAATGGATTCAACCTACACCTACAATCCCTACTCAAGTTTAGACGACTTCCATACCAAAATGCAGGCACTAGTTCTCTCTGAGATGCACTACGGAAACGCTATCCTCACTGGTGTCACGAGAAGCATGCTGTAAGCGACACAGAACTCAGCGGCAGGACTCATTCTACACATACCTAACACACCTCACCCCATCTCTCTCCCAGCTCCAATGGCTACCAAACCCTCAGGGAATCACTTTTTAAAGATCCCAGCATCACATACGAGGCCTTCCACCACAGAGCCCCATAGTACCTTCTCAACAAGCTGAAACCCATCACGCACACATAGAAGCCAACCAAACTCTCTCTCACATTCCACACTACAAGCTAACTGTGACGGGTTAATAATTCTGTCAGGGGGGGAGGAACCCCTGCTAGAAGTGTGTAAGGGGGATGGGTGGCCCATTCTTTAAACTTCCTTGTGTGCCATGCAATGGTACCACCCTCTGTCACATGATACCTCCCAAAAAGACGTCTCTCATGTTTCTTACATGACTCCCAGTCCCAGAATCCATGGTGGCTGCTGTCAAAGGTTCAAACAAACAGAAATATCACATCCAACACATACTACAAATCCTGACCACAGCCAGGCAGTGTTCCCCCCACCAGAAACAGAAAAAGCGTCCAATGCAAATTAAAATCCAATGGCAAAATGGCCAGCAAGCAGAGAAACCACCAGGGACTGCAAACAGATCCGCTCTGCAAAAGGGGGCAGCAAAGAAAAAATGTTTACAAGTTTAACCAAGCCCCTGGGGAAAGGACAAGACAGGATCAGATTGGCCCCTAGAATCAGGAGTGCTCTGGAAGTAATAGAGAGGGGGGGTGGAGGGCATATAGGGAGAATGAGTTAGAGACAGAGTGTGTGTCGTAGGGCTGACATGGGGAGGTGTGGAGGTGGATCGAGAGATCATACAGAGGATGGCCGGTGTAATGCAGTACTAAGAATCACTGGCAGAGGTGGTGTGGAGTGCAGGTGACTTCTTTTCTGTGGAAGAGAGTGGTAGATTTTAGTCTGGTGTCGTGAAGGAGCTGTAAAAGGCGAGCGAGGAGGAGAGAGAGACGGATGGAGAAGGAGAGAGAGATGTGTAGTGGACATTGGGGAGATCTTGAGAGTGGGCGAATGAATGGCTGTAAGGGATGGCTAGGATGCAGGTCAGTAGTGGAAGAGGTGGGGTCGGAAGAGTGTAGCAGGGAGAGGGTGTGTGTAGTGGAAAAAGATCATCTGAGCAAGTGTAGTAGACAGGAGAAGGGTGTGTAGAGAGGTGGGGGGAAAGGTGAGAAGGGGGTGTAGAGAGGTGGGGGAAAGGGGAGAAGGGGGTATAGAGAGGTGGGGGAAAGGTGAGAAGGGGTGTAGAGAGGTGGGGGGAAAGGTGAGAAGGGGGTGCTCGGAAAGGTGAGAAGGGGGTGTAGAGAGGTGGGGGAAAGGTGAGAAGGGGGTGTAGAGAGGTGGGGGAAAGGTGAGAAGGGGGTGTAGAGAGGTGGGGGAAAGGTGAGAAGGGGGTGTAGAGAGGTGGGGGGAAAGGTGAGAAGGGTGTGTAGAGAGATGGGGGAAAGGTGAGAAGGGTCTGTAGAGAGGTGGGGAGAAAGGTGAGAAGGGTGTGTAGAGAGGTGGGGGAAAGGTGAGAAGGGGTTTAGAGAGGTGGGGAGAAAGGTGAGAAGGGGGTGTAGAGAGGTGGGGGAAAGGTGAGAAGGGGGTGTAGAGAGGTGGGGGAAAGGTGAGATGGGGGTGTAGAGAGGTGGGGGAAAGGTGAGAAGGGGGTGTAGAGAGGTGGGGGAAAAGTGAGAAGGGGGTGTAGAGAGGTGGGGGAAAGGTGAGAAGGGTGTGTAGAGAGGTGGGGAAAGGTGAGAAGGGGGTGTAGAGAGGTGGGGGAAAGGTGAGAAGGGGGTGTAGAGAGGTGGGGGAAAGGTGAGAAAGGGGTGTAGAGAGGTGGGGGAACGGTGAGAAAGGGTGTAGAGAGGTGGGGGAAAGGTGAGAAGGGTGTGTAGAGAGGTGGGGGAAAGGTAAGAAGGGTGTGTAGAGAGGTGGGGAGAAAGGAGAGAAGGGTGTGTAGAGAGGTGGGGGGAAAGGTGAGAAGGGGGTGTAGAGAGGTGGGGAGAAAGGTGAGAAGGGGGTGTAGGGAGGTGGGGGGAAAGGTGAGAAGGGGGTGTAGAGAGGTGGGGAGAAAGGTGAGAATGGGGTGTAGGGAGGTGGGGGGAAAGGTGAGAAGGGGGTGTAGAGAGGTGGGGAGAAAGGTGAGAAGGGGGTGTAGAGAGGTGGGGGAAAGGTGAGAAGTGGGTGTAGAGAGGTGGGGAAAGGTGAGAAGGGTGTGTAGAGAGGTGGGGGAAAGGTGAGAAGGGTGTGTAGAGAGGTGGGGAGAAAGGTGAGAAGGGTGTGTAGAGAGGTGGGGGAAAGGTGAGAAGGGGGTGTAAAGAGGTGGGGGAAAGGTGAGAAGGGTGTGTAGAGAGGTGGGGGAAAAGTGAGAAGGGGGTGTAGAGAGGTGGGGAGAAAGGTGAGAAGGGGGTGTAGAGAGGTGGGCGAAAGGTGAGAAGGGGGTGTAGAGAGGTGGGGGAAAGGTGAGAAGGGGTGTAGAGAGGTGGGGGGAAAGGTGAGAAGGGGGTGTAGAGAGGTGGGGGAAAGGTGAGAATGGGGTGTAGAGAGGTGGGGGAAAGGTGAGAAGGGTGTGTAGAGAGGTGGGGGAAAGGTGAGAAGGGGGTGTAGAGAGGTGGGGGGAAAGGTGAGAAGGGGGTGTAGAGAGGTGGGGGGAAAGGTGAGAAGGGTGTGTAGTGAGGTGGGGGGAAAGGTGAGAAGGGTGTGTAGAGATAGAGACTAGATGAGGCTTCCCCCTTTAGGCCATCACCTACATCCAGATGTACACAGTAAGTGTTACCATTCACTAGCTGGAAAACCTGGGTTTATGGAGGAGGGATCACTTGGGAGATGAGAGAGGAAAGCCCCTTAGTAGACCCTGCATATGCCCTGGCCAGACAAAGCGTGCTATCTTGAAAATAAAAACCGTTGAAACATTTTCAAAGTCTGTGAGTTATTGAAGCCATCTATGGCATAGCCTGCACACAGCAACAGGGCAACCCCCAATGGGCACGCAGAGCCTGGACACCCTCCCACCACACATGTGCACCGACCCTTCAATCACTGCCTTCTGAAAAATCCTCAAAAGCTACGTTTTGCACCCACCTCATCCAGCCACTCCGCTTCGCCCCGATCCTTTATCTTTCTTGATCTTACAATCCGTTTCTAAAAATTGCAGGTTCCTTTTCCCCTCCTCTCTTTCAACTTCTTAAAGTGTACCAAGTTCCTCTGGGAAGGGCCAGAGCTGCACACAACTTTAATTAAATACCTGCAGAGAGCTGCGACGAGGTGCAGTCTGGCAGTCGACCCTGATCTTTTTTCTACCTGCTTCAGAAGTATTTTTTCACTTTCTACAGAGAGACAGGGTTTAAAAACCCATTTTGGCCGCGGAGCTGCCGCGGAGTGCTGCGAGGAAGTGCAGTCTGGCAGTCGACCCTGATCTTTTTTTCTACCTGCTTCAGAAGTCTTTTTTCACTTTCTACAGAGACACAGGGTTTAAAAACCCATTTTGGCCGTGGAGCGGCCGCAGAGAGCTGCGAGGAGGTGCAGTCTGGAAGTCGACCCTGATCTTTTTTCTACCTGCTTCAGAAGTCTTTTTTCGCTTTCTACAGAGACACAGGGTTTAAAAACCCATTTTGGCCACGGAGCGGCTGTGGAGAGCTGCGAGGAAGTTCAGTCTGGCAGTCGATCCTGATCTTTTTTCTACCTGCTTCAGAAGTCTTTTTTTACTTTCTACAGAGACACAGGGTTTAAAAACCCATTTTGGCCGTGGAGCGGCCGCAGAGAGCTGCAAGGAGGTGTAGTCTGGCAGTCCGGCTGCCGGCGCACTGCGCGACTGCTCACGACAACTTACATCAAGCCAAAAGCTTGCGTAAACAAGCTGTTTACAGAACCCCGTTTAAACAACTGTGAGCCCCTACCATATCATAACTATTTCAACATCTCAAAACATCTCAACTGCCGGTGAACCCGGTATTATGGATTGCGCCCTGGGGGCAGGAAAGCCTCATTCAAATGATCACGAGGAAACGGGCCACGTGCTAAGAAGTCACGAGGAAACGGGCCACGTGCTAAGAAGTGACGTTCAAACAACAAAAACGCCGGCGACGACTGAAGCACGTACAAAATCAGTAACAATACCAACTGAGAATTCAAACTCGGGAAATTCCAATTCCTCGCCTCCAATTCCCCCCCTTAGATCTCCCCACCAGCACGGCTTACCTTGGAGGGAAACTGCAAGCTTGGAGCTTGAATCCGCCAGCGTTCAGCCGCCGCGGATCCCTGGGGAGCACGCGCCCTTTGATGGGTATGCCTCGCCTCGGTCTCCCTGGTGGTGGGGGGGAGGAGGGTCCCTGGAGAAGTCGGGGCCGGGTCTGCCGTATTTCGCTTCCGCGGGGCCGGACTCGGTTGGGGGCGCCGGTGGCGTCCGAGCAGAGGATCCCCGTGGGGAGGAGGAGGAGGCTGGAGGGACGGGGGCAGACCCCGCGCGAATACTTTCGGGGCTGAGCACTGAGCTCCAGGGGAGAGGAGCGCGAGGACTCGACACAGTGCAAGGAGATGATCCGCCCCCTGGTGGTACAACAGAAACGTTTGATAAAATGTTTAACACAGTCAATGAAAACGAACAAAATCAAATTACTAAAAACGGTTTAAAAGAGTCCTTAGACAAAACTCCTTCAAAACTCCTTCAAAGAAAAACAAGAGGCAAGAATCAAATGACTGTTCGAGCTGATCTACCAAGCCCGGACTGGTACCTAACAGAGATTAGAGACACTATCTGTCAGAATACAACTTTGTCATACCTGGATGAACTAGAAGTGGGAGAAACAGAGGAAATAAACATTCTAAGAGAACACAACTGGGTAAAAATACACACTTACTCACAAGCAGAAAATCAAGATGAGGAGTTCCATCAAACAGAAGTAAACCACCTATTTGATGATCAAAAAAACGACGAAGAAGAACAAATCATTCTCAGACATAAACCAAACAAACTTCTAACTGACCAACAAACAGAAAGACAAGGAGTCAAAAAACATAACCCAACTGGCTCATCGAACCCCAACAACAGATTACCATCAAAATTACAGATGAAAAAAACGGGCAAACCGATACTTCCGTCCAACAACCCGATTGGAAGATTCTTTGAAAAATTAGGGAAGACTTCCACAGTAAACCGCTTTGAACTTTCTGATCTAGAAATTCTGGAAGGAATCCCACCATCTCCCATAAGAAACCTAGCCAACACACCAAAGCCAGAAAAGCCAACCTTCCCCGCACCAAAAGCCAGAAACAATTAAAACTGGTATAGACAGCAGAACTACAGAGCATAGACCACAAGGCTATGACGGAGAGAAGGACAAACCAACACAGAAAACAGTAACACTAGTAGAGGATAATGGAAAAAAACAAGAAAGTAAACCAAAGTCTGACCTGATTGACAGAAAAAATAATAAAGAAACAACAAAGGCAGAAGACAATGTAAATCAAAAATCACCTCCCACACAACCAGACATGTTGGACAAAAAAAACACTGATACTTCATTTAACGAAAGCAAAATTATGAAGGAGAAAAAAAGAGAAGACAGCTTAACGAAGTCTTGAACAAGTCATCAGTGGAGCCAAGAAGAAATAAAACTGGCAGAGGCAATATTGAACTATAAAAACATGTTAAAACACAGAGAGAATCCCCCAGCGTGGAAACCTTCGCCACAACAAAAGAAGCCTGACGTCTCAGTGGATGCCTTACGGCTACTTTTTTCTACACCAAACAAAGCAAAAGAGGAAAGCGAAACTCAAAAGAAAAAAGAAAAAAACTCACCTATTAAAATGTGGATATACTACCTGTCATGTCAGCCGTGGCCATCGCACTGGCACCATTTGGGAAACTATACGAAACGATTAACGAAACATTAAAGGACCACACCTCATTACTAGCAGCTTGCAATTCAAAGCTAACCCATTTGGAAGGGTACATAACAGCCTTAGAGGCATGGAAGGCATCCACAACAGAGCAAGGCACCATGACGGATATAGCTGAGGTGTTTCAGTTTAAAAAAAAAGCAGCGTCCAGTAGTTCCCAGACCGAGCGGACTGAGAACAAGGAAAACAGATATGTAGATGATCAACTAGCGACCCCAGCAAAAATTATTCCGAAACCGACATCCATTAAAGATAAAGCAGAACACGTAGGACACTTCCGACAACCTGGTACAACAAAAACTTCAAAAGCAAATTTAAGTGAAACTAAAAAGAACTCAAAAGGCGAAACCAAAGAAAAGCAGTCGATATGGAACAATAACGAGAATAATCACCAACTCCAGAGAAAAAAGATCCCAAAAAATAGTTCAATACTGAAAGAACAACCAAACTTAAGAGGATTAACCGTACAGAACAAACAGCGTACTGAAAGAAACGCAAACCTGTTCATGACTAAATGGATAACTGGGATCGACCAAAAAACAAAATCTTCAGAGAGTGACTCCCAAGAGATAAACACAATAAAAGCGGTACTTAAAGGTGTGAAGGACAGCTCGCTCGACCTATCTGACTTAAGCACATATTCGATCGAAAACTCGGAGTCGGAAATACCTCGACCGAGTGGAAAGAAAAGAAAGGTGTCTTTTGCGGAGAGTAACTCCCCAAAGACAGACCTAAGGGATAAACATTATCAGAACCCAACAAATATTTCGGAAAAAGAGAAAGGCAAAGTAGATGATCTAAGCTACAGAAGAAGTCGGATAACTCCAGAAAGGAAAACGTTGTTCCGACTGGCCAACATAAGGATAAACAAAACTGAATCCAAATACGAAGGCAACAAAGATCGCCATCCACAAAGTGCAAAGGAAACACCTGAGGTCGGAAGGCTTAAAAATACACCGAACAGCGAAATCCGTTGCAGACAAAACCATCAGTACAGCCAAAGAGCAAGGCAAAACAAATCAGAAACAACATCATACAGAAAAAAGTTAGACACATCAGCCCACAGAAAAACCAACCAAAGGTTGGAAAAAAACAGATCAAATGATAAATACTCAGAAAAAAGAACTAGATCATACCGAAGACCTTCAGACTCTTTCACACAGCTAAACCCCACTCAGACATCTGCAATCTTCACTCACAAGAGCAATTCATCACGCACTTTGAAACTAGAAAAAAGTGACAAAAAGGGAGAAAAGATTCTACTTAACAGAAGAGCAACTATGAGGCTTTTACAAAAAGTCCACAAAGGAGACCAAATCAGAAGTGTGGACTTAAACATAGTGGAGTTCGCACATAAAGCTCGGACGGATAGTGTCTTTCTGCATATTACATCTCAAACTGTGAAAAAACATTTGTTGTCAGCGGCAGGAGAACTGTCAAAAAGAGGGTACACCTTGAGAGAAACAACACCAGATGAAAGAGGGCACAGAAGAGACAATTCATACACAACAAGACAAAAACGTAATTATGAGATAAATGAAAAAGAAGAAAGGAAAAGTTCACAGATAACACCTGAAACCAAAAAATCAACTAGAGTGAAGAGAAAATTCAATCTAATATCAGAGAAAGATGCTCGAAAAGAAGAAGACGAACGACGAAAACCACAAGAAACGATTGGCTCAAGCTGGTCAAACACGAAAAGCGACAAAGAAAGAGTAAAGGCAAGAGAAAATCTTTACAACTCGTGGCTACAATCAATACGATGGAAACTGTATCAAGCAGATGCAGAGACTATGCTGAGAGCAGTGTGTAAAAAAAATTCACAAGATTTCTGGATAATAATAAAGCACAAACTTCTACTCACGGATACGAGAACCATAAATAGTGTCTCAGAAGGAAAATGGAGCGAACACTTTACCGATCTATACAAAGATCCAACTCCATTGGAAGCAATAGTGATCAATCAAGACTCTTCCAAATGGATAGTGTGCTCAGAGAATATTTTGGAAACAACTCTCGCGCCCCAGGCCCAGATGGAATCTCCAACGTCCACCTGAAACAGGACGCAGAAACCTGGGCTCCGCTAATAACAGAAATCTTTAGACGATCCAGGATTTCGAGAACTATTCCTGACACGTGGAAAATAGCAAACATCGTCCCAATCTATAAGAAGGGCCCAAGGGACAATCCGAGAAACTATAGGCCGATTGCACTACTTGATGTGTTTGGCAAACTTTTCGGATCATTGCTGTTGGACGAACTTCAGACATGGCAGAAAGAGGCAAAAACAACGGACCCATTTCAATCAGGTCTCGAAAAGAACTTGGGGACGTCGGTCAACATCATGATGATCAGTATTCTAAAATCAAAAGTCTTTGAGGGGCATCCATCAATCAATATTCATCGCCTCGATTGATCTGGTCCAAGCTTTTGACCGCGTGAATAGAGAAAAATTGTGGAGAAAATTGGAGAAACAAAAATGCCCACCATCCATTCTTGAACCAGTGAAAGCCCTGTATAGCGAAACGTCTATCAGAATCTGACTTAACGAAGCAGGCTTGATGTCCAAAACCATAAAAATGGCCAGAGGGGTAAAACAAGGCTGCCCCCTGGCGCCGGCGCTGTACAAGGCATACATGGTAGATATAGCAGACCCGGAAAATGACAGTCGCTCATTTCCTCCACAAATAGGCGAATCAAAAGTGACAAGACTGCTGTACGCAGATGATATTCTATTGCTAGACCAAACAGCAATCGGACTTCAGAGACAAATAGACAGCCTCACAACCTATCTAAAGAAAAATGATTTGGAGCTTAACACCTTAAAAACGAAAATCATGATCTTGGAAAAACCATCGAGACCAAGCAAAAGATCGCAGTGGTTCGCAAACTCTGAAAAACTGGATATAGTCAAAAGCTGCACATACTTAGGGGTGAAACTCTCCAGTAAAATCGACAAGACGATGCAAGAGCATCTTTTTTCCAAGACTAAAACAATAGCAGCTCAGGCATTGTCTTTGGATAGGGAATTTTGGAAATGTTCAATCCTACCGCTAATAAACTTCTATAGAGCAAAGGTTACTCCAACTCTGACCTATGGAGCGGAGGCCATGCCATATTTGCCGAAGACGTTGTGGGCTAAATTGGAAGGCACATTTTGCCGCAAAGTGCTACGACTGCCGAACTCCACGTCCATAGCAATCATTCGACGCAAATTGAGTCTGCAATCACTGGAATCTGTGGTCACGAGAAATAGCCTATCATTTTTAGGTAAAATCATAAGGCAACCTCGACCAAAAATTTTGGACATAATTCTCCAAGAGATGAAGAGTGAAAAAAATCCAATGATAACAACTTGGTACATTAGACTACTGGAACAAGCTGATAAAATTGGATGCTCAGAATGGGACATAGAACGGATCCCGGGAAAAATAACAGAAAAAACTTAAAATACAAGATTGGATCGAGACCCTAGACAAAGCGGAAGACCTCACAGTCTCCACACATCACACAACGAACACCCAAAAAATAGATGAAGTAAGAAATTATTTTAAAAAGTTTCCAGATAAACGACTGAGAACAACCTTTCTAAGAGCACGGTTAAACATACTAAAAACCAATGAAATCCTCTTCCGTAGAAAGCAGTCGACCAACAAAAATTGTCGTTACTGTAAGAATTTGGAAACTGAAACATTACGACATCTACTCCTTCACTGTTCAGGAACGGAAACCTTCGAAAAACATACCTCAATTCACACAGACTCTTGCACTTGACCGCAAATGAAGAAACGTGGTGGAATAAGCTAATGTGTGGTGATTCAACAACCCTGACGGTAGCCGCAGCGAAACTACTGGAAAGTCTGAAGTTGGAGGAAATCAACTCTTGAGAAAAAACAATTAGAAAACCGCACAACGACTACAAAGGGAAAAAGGAAATATGCCTGAAGATATGGACAGATTTTGTAAAAATTGTAAATAAAATTAAACACAAAAAAAAATATATACCTTCTAAAGAAGTGTGGAGTTGCTCTTGTTCACAGCATAGCTGAGCTGCCATGCGAACATATGTATCCTCGAAAGAGAATGTCCTTATCGTGACCCTAACGCTATGATACTGAGAAAGGTGCTGTCCAAGCCCATACCCCGATCACATGGCAGGCTCCGCGCACTCTCCCATGTGCAAATGTCCCAGGTGGGCCCACTAACCAACACCTGAGCTATTAGAGGGAGTTTCCAGGTGGCAGCCTGCCAACCCAAACACTAAGGAAGGAGAAGTGAGGGTTTGCATACCTCAAGCATCCCTTTCCCTGAGCCTGACCTGTGGTCCACACCCTTAGCATTCTGCTTATGGTAATGAGTGGAGTCACCAGGTTGCCCTCTCCTGCCACCTGGCAAATCCCAGATCACTGTTTCACATGGTACACAATGTGTCTATGTGGGAGGCCGAAAGAGAGGTTGGAGTGAGAGGGCGAAGGGAGGGAGAAAGTGTGATAGAAAGAAAGAGAGAGAGATTGACAGTGGTAAAATGGCACCTGTATTCTGAGTCCTGTGCTAGATGGGTGATCCTTTGTGCTGCATTCTGATGCCCTTATCATGCCTTCCTAAAGCGTGCCATGCTTTGGTGTATGTGGCTGGTTTTCCACCTCTCACTAACCTGCTAAACTTTCTTCTTTCTCTCTCACACTATGGTGCTCACAGGTGAACCACCATGCATATGCTGTCTGAGATTTGGTCCTGTGTGTCCCACTGTCCTCAGCAATGTGGTGTCACGGCCGCGTGGTGTCAGTGACATTAAAACCTCTTAAGTGCCAGGCGATTATGCAAATCTATGCAAAAAGGACAAGCATGCTCGTACTTGCCCCACCACGTTTGCTCTCAGACACCGGAAGTAATTGGCATGCCTGGCTCCTGGATATCATATCCTGACCTGATAGCATGCTGAGTTGCTGCTGGGGACCCTCCAGAATGCTGCCCTCTGTGCCATCCCTCCTCTGAACTTCACCCGGGAACTGTTCTCACCCACTGTCTACTCAGCACCCACTGCTGCATGCTCCTTCTGGCGCTCACTCCTTCCCGTGCTTCCCCCTTTCATCCAGGCCCATCTACTGGCCACTGTTCACCTCCGGGGACAGCAGCTCACTCAAGGGGTCCTCAGGGACATATCCTCACAAGTATCCTACGTTAAGGGCCCCCCAGATAGACACCCCAGATGGATGCTCTGAGCTGCCAAGCAGGCCCTCAGCTAAACTCTCGACCGTAACACTCTCGACCTCCTGTAAACATACGAACTAATCCATTCACACACAGCACTCAAATACATTTTATTTTCTTATAGAGGATTTATAAGGCGCCGACTGTAAATCACAGCCTCTTCGAGGAACTAGAATAACATTCCCAACAGACATCAAACAAGAGAATTGTACACTTCTAGAATCAACTCACACATCACAGTCCCGGCCAATGCATCCTCACACCAAAGTTTCCATCTGCACACAAACACCTCTGTGCACTCGTCACATGACACTTAGAAACAGACCTGCACAAAGGGATGAGAGTGCGTTTGCCAGCCCTGAGGCCTCCATCCAGCCCTTGGTGCATGTGTTTCCCTTTAATGTAAATAATGCCAGTTTTGGGCCTTGTGTACCCATTCCCCTGGCTCCCAGACCCCCTTCCCGGGCCCTTTCCCTTCCCATACCCCATCACGCCCATTAATTCTGATTGGGCTTCAGGCCCCACTTAAGACACCCTATCAGGTCAGGCCCCCTGTACGGGCAGCTTTTGGCTAAGGGCTCCCAAAGAAGCAGCTCTGCTACGTGTTTGCCTGTGAAGCCAGCTGCCGTCAATCAGCAGCGACTGATAAGGTACGTGAGGTCTGGGTGGAGAATACAGCAATCACTGTAATCCATTAAAACCCTAACACTCTTATTACCTTACATAGCACAGCACACCCATGTTTAGCTGGCTAGCAAGTCGCTTTCCAATCACTGATGTGTCCCAATGTTAGGTGTTGCTCCATTTCCTGCTGTGTCTCATATGTAGAGGTGTTCTAGTTATTGCTGTATCTCAAATGTAGGCGTTGTCTCCACTGCACAGGTATCTCACATTCAGGTGTTTCTCCATGTGTGTAGCCCAGCTGTGTTAGTGAGCCATATCTTGCACGGACGGGTTACGGGGCATGGGGAATATATCAACACTGAAGGAACCTGTGGGGGTGGTAACTGCTGCACACCAGAATGTACGACAGGGGACGGGATATGGGCCACAGTTAGACAGAACAGCGGGTGTAGGAAAGGGTACGCCACTAACCAACCCTACTAAAAAGTCACCTTTCTGCATACACCTTCTCAAAGAAAGAACTAAACTTAACCATTCCTCTACAGCACAACAAACCGCACGCACTTCACAACACCACAACAACGGAAAAAAACACACCTGGACTCGCACAACAGCATTTGATGGCTACAGACCGAAAAACACACCTACGCTCAGTGAATGGTGTCAACTGAACTGAAGCTGCCAACAGCACATCACAGCTCTCTTGCTCTTTTTCCCGCTCAGTCCTACTAACTTTCCTGCCTCCCGCCTTGCTTTACAGCTCCACCAGAGCCGCAAGAGACCATGCAGGTGGCAACAGTTTGTTGTATAAAAACCTCTAACATAACACATCCACACAGCTACAACACTATCTTGCATTTTCCCCTCTCTCCATATCTCTACTAATGAAGGCTAACCCCTCTTGTGTCCCCTCAGACCCTCTTGCTCCTCAGCTAGTCAAGCTTATTGCCCCTTTAGAGGCCTCTCACCTCACTGAACTCTTCAACTTGTCCTTCATCTCTGCTTGCTTTCCATTTATTTTAAGAAACGGCCGCGGTCATCTCTATCCTAAGAAAGCAAGATGCTGATCCGACCTACCAGCTACGTTCTTCCCTCTTCCTCTCCTGCACTAATCTAATGTGCTCGAAAGGGTTGTGTTCAACCATCTTACCAATTGCTTAGACATCCACAACCTTTGAGATCCCCTAAAAGCAGGTTTCAGCTTTCATACACTCCACAGAGACTGCTCATGAATGAGCCCAAATTCATCACCTCTGCGAAGCACTCAAACCTATCCTCTATCCTAATTCCTCTTGACCTGTCTACTGCCTTTGACACTCTCAATGACTCTGATCTCCTTAATACTCTCTTTCTTCTTGGGATTCGCGATCATGTCATTGCTTGGATTTAATCTTACCTTTCACCTCACCAGTTCTCTGTCTCCTGGAGCAACAACACCTCTCATCTCACTTTTCTAACCGTTGGTGTCCCACAAGGCTCTGTCTTGGGTCTGCTCCTCTTGACACTGTACACCTCTGCTATTGGGGCACTAATCTCCTCCTTCGGGTACTGGTACCAACTCTTTGTGGATGAAACACAAATCTCCTTCTTTTTTCCTGAACTCTCCTCTGATCTCTCTATCAAAATGTCCAACTGTCTCTCTGTCAATACATATTGGATGGCTTTGCACTCTCTGATGTTAAACTCTACCAAAACAGAGATGATTTTCTTCCCTCTTTCACCTATTCCTCTGCTTATTCAGTTCTCACCTGACACTCTCCCCAACTCTTATTCAACAAGAAACCTCATCATCATCTATAACCCTTCTGGCACTTTCTCTACTTTCATATCCAGAACTCGAACAGCAGCTCACTTCAACCTCCTAAATATTAAGAAAATCAGACACCTCCTTTAACACCGCCAAGTATCTCTTAACCACTCTTGTCTTCTATAAACTGGACTGCTGTGCCGGCATCCTCTTTGGTCACCCCAACTATTCCCTCTGTCCTCTCGACAAGATTATGAACTTCGCTACCAGGACTCTCTTTGAACTCCCTCACTTCACACCTACTTCTTCGTAAAATCACCAGGTTGGATGGCTGACGATGCAAGACAGGACCAGTTTTAAATTTCTTCTGGTTCACAAATCTATCCATGGTAAGGCACCACTATATCTATCCAACTGTACAAGCCTTCTCATAATCTCCACTTTGCCTCCTTGAATACCTGTGTGGCTCCTCTCCCTCCCTGTGCTTCCTCTCACTTTTGCCCTTTCTCTCTTCTTGCTCCACTTGCATGGAATTCTCTACCCACGGACATCTGAGAAGCATTCCACATGGATTTTCTCAAAAGCAAACTAAAATCCTACCTCCTCGCCTCTGAGTTACCATAGTAGTCTACCTTCAATCTGCCTTCTAGCTAACATTTTCCCTCGCCTCTAACCTGCCTCTCTCCCTCACTTCCTCTGCCTCCACTCTAGTACTTCAGTCGTCATGGCCACATCCAGAGCACAGCTGGCCGTACCGCCTACTTGCATTTAAAAATGCCCAATGTTGATTGTTCTTAGTCTATCTATGCCCACTTATGTGTTGTCCCCGGTGACTGTTCCATTTACTCCCCTCCACAGCCTTGTCAGAATGTCCCCCAAACTCACCGCATTGTATGAAGCTCACCTCTTCCCATCAAATTTGATTATTTTTTTATTGTACTTGCTTTTAGGATCAGCTGTTTTCCTTCTGTAAATAAATAAACCTAGAAATCTATAAAAGGAGAAGAAATGCTTTATTAGAGAATCTTCCCACTCTTACGGCTAATATATGTTGCATCTCTGGAGGAGAACACAATACATTATGATGCAATAGGGTGGGGTGGAAAAGGGAGCCCAATGAACACTCGTAACATGCATCACACAGGTGTGTTCAGGCTCCACGGTGTGTGCGCTAGTACTGTCCCTCTCTTCCTCAACTCCCCGTTGAGTCCTGCCCTAGCCCATGCGTCCGTAGCCCAGGTTAGTTTCTACAGATCGGTAGCCCCCTAATGTTTGTTCACCACATTGCTCTGAGGGGGCGACCCATTACGGGCAGATAACTCTGCCAGGGGAGAGTTAATAGATGCCTTCGCTCCTCATAGAGCGAGAGTAAGGAGCAATAGTGAACTGCAGAAGCAAAGCGTACAATTTTATTATTGCAATCTTGCCCCCAAAACTGTGATACCAGCCTACGTCCAATGGTTCGTCACACCAAGGAAAAGGGCAGTGATTATGGCTTTCGCAGCAAATCTTTTGTTCACTAATAAATTGCACTGAGTGGAGGAGCCGCCCTTGCTGGGTGAGTGATAGGAATGACTTGCTGCACTTCCTGTTTCTCTGTCCTACTTTAGCAAAACCAAGGAAAGATTTCATAATTCCAGCATTGAGAACGTCCAAGCTTAGTCACGGGCAACCAGCACTAATGGTTTTATTGTCAGTACCAGACCTGCTGACAGCCCACAACATATACTTATACATTGAGCAAGCCCTCATGTTACGCAGGCAATTGTTATGCTTTAATGAATGCGTTTAGTTTATTTGCAAGACTTCGACTGTATCTAAATGGATTTTACTGTTGTACTATTTTTACTGTCTGTTCTTTGATCGGAATTATCATTTCTGAATAAAGATTTTATCTACTACTACTTTAAGGGGGTGTGCCTGAGACGTTGGCTATCTGCCTCCCTCACGGACTTCCTTCATATTTCTGCACTACCATGGATGCTAGTTGGTGTGCCTCCTGGTCCCCCCTCGCTTTACTACTCCACCCCAACTCTCCTCCGGCCTACCAAATCCTCCTACCATCTCTTCACCACAACTGTACCTTCTCCACGCTAGTACAAGTCTTACTGCTCCACTCCTATCACAACGATTCACATAACTCAGGGATATGGTGCCCTGCTCACCCCTTTGCTATACGGGAACCCAAGGGAGACAGTGCCCTGCTCACCCCTTGGCTATACAAAGAAAAACAGAGATGTGCTGCCCAGCACAACCCTTCGCTATTCAAGAAACCGCAGGAAATTGTACCATGCTCACCCCTTCACAATACAAGAAACTCAGGAATATGGTGCCCTGCTCAACCATTTACAACACAAGAAACCCAGGGATATGGTGCCCTGTTCACCCCTTCGCTATTCAAGAAACCCCAGGATATTGTGCCCTGCTCACCCCTTCACAATCAAGAAACTCAGGATATGGTGCCCTGCTCACCCCTTCACAATACAGGAAACTCAGGGATATGGTGCCCTGCTCACCCCTTCACAATCGAAGAAACTCAGGTATATGGTATACCTGCTCAACCCTTCACAATACAAGAAACTCAGCGATATGGTGCCCTGCTCACCCCTTCACAATACAAGAAACCCCAGGATATTGTGCCCTGCTCACCCCTTCAAAATACAAGAAACTCAGGGATATGGTGCCCTGCTCAACCCTTCACAATACAAGAAACTCAGGGATATGGTGCCCTGCTCAACCCTTCAAAATACAAGAAACCCAGGGATATGGTGTCCTGCTCACTCCTTCACAATACAGCAAACTCAGGGATATGGTGCCCTGTTCACCCCTTCGCTATTCAAGAAACCCCAGGATATTGTGCCCTGCTCACCCCTTCACAATCAGGAAACTCAGGGATATGGTGACCTGCTCAACCCTTCACAATACATGAAACTCAGGGATATGGTAACCTGCTTACCTCTTCACAATACAAGAAACCCGAGGATATTGCTCACCCTGTGCCCTGCTCACCCCTTCACAATATAAGAAACTCAGGGATATGGTGCCCTGTTCACTCCTTCGCTATTCAAGAAACCCCAGGATATTGTGCCCTGCTCACCCCTTCACAATCAAGAAACTCAGGGATATGGTTCCCTGCTCACCCCTTCACAATACAGTAAACTCAGGGATATGGTGCCCTGCTCACCCATTTGCTATTCCAGAAACCCAGGGATATAGTGCCCTTCTCATCCCTTCACAATAGAAGAAACTCAGGGATATTGTGCCCTGCTCACCCCTTCACAATACAAGAAACCCAGGGATATGGTGCCCTGCACAGCCCTTCCACTAAACAAAGAATCCCATGGATATGGTGCCCTGCTCACCCCTTCACTATTCAAGAAACCCAGGGATATGGTGCCCTTCTCACCCCTTCACAATACAAGAAACCCAGGGATATGGTACCCTGCTCAATCCCTTCACAATGCAAGAAACTCAGGGATATATTGTCCTGCTCACCCCTTTGCTATTCAAGAAACCCAGGGATATGGTGCCCTTATCACCCCTTCACAATACAAGAAACCCAGGGATATGGTGTCCTGCTCACGCCTTTGCTATTCAGGAAACCCAGGGATATGGCCCCCTTCTAACCCCTTCACAATACAAGAAACCCATGGTTATGGTACCCTGCTCATGCCTTCACAATACAAGAAACTCAGGGATATATTGTCCTGCTCACCCCTTTGCTATTCAAGAAACCCAGGGATATGGCCCACTTCCCACCCCTTCACAATACAAGAAACCCAGGGTTATGGTACCCTGCTCATCCCTTCACAATACAAGAAACTCAGGGATATGGTGTCCTGCTCACCCATTTGCTATTCAAGAAACCCAGGGATATGGTGCCCTGTCCACCCCTTCATAATACAAGAAACTCAGTGATATGGTGCCCTGCTCACCCCTTCACAATACAAGAAACTCAGGGATATGGTGTCCTGCTCAGCCCTTTGCTATTCAAGAAACCCAGGGATATGGCGCCCTTCTCACCCCTTCACAATACAAGAAACTCAGGGATATGGCCCCCTGCCAGCCCCTTCACAATACAAGATACTCAGGGATATGGTGCCCTGCTCACCCCTTCACAATACAAAAAACCCAGGGATATGGTGTCCTGCTCACCCTTTTGCTATTCAAGAAACCCAGGGATATGGCGCCCTTCTCACCCCTTCACAATACAAGAAACTCAGGGATATGGCCCCCTGCCCACCCCTTCACAATAAAAGGTACTCAGGGATATGGTGCCCTGCTCACCCTTTCACAATACAAGAAACACAGGGATATGGTGTCCTAGTCACCCTTTTGCTATTCAAGAAACCCATTGATATGGCGCCCTTCTCACCAGTTCACAATTCAAGAAACTCAGGGATATGGCGCCCTGTCCACCCCTTCACAATACAAGATACTCAGGAATATGATGCCCTGCTCACCCCCTCACAATACAAGAAACTGAAGGATATGGTGCCATGATCACCCCTTTGTTATTCAAGAAACCCAGGGATACGGCGCCCTGCTCACCCCTTCACAATACAAGAAACTCAGGGATATGATGTCCTGCTCACCCCTTTGCTATTCAAGAAACCCAGGGATATGGCGCCCTACTCACCCCTTCACAATACAAGAAACTCAGGGATATGGTGTCCTGCTCACCCTTTTGCTATTCAAGAAACCCAGGGATATGGTGCCCTGCTCACCCCTTCACAATACAAGAAACTCAGGGATATGGTGTCCTGCTCACCCCTTTGCTATTCAGGAAACCCAGGGATATGGTGCCCTGCTCACCCCTTCTCAATACAAGAAACTCAGAATTATGGTGTCCTGCTCACCCCTTTGCTATTCAAGAAACCCAGGGATATGGCGCCCTGCCCACCCCTTCACAATACAAGAAACTCAGGGATATGGTGCCCTGCTCGCCCCTTTGCAATTCAAGAAACCCAGGTACATGGTGCCCTGCTCACCCCTTCACAATACAAGAATCTCAGGGATATGGTGTCCTGCTCACCCCTTTGCTATTCAAGAACCCAGGGATATGGCACCCTTCTCACCCCTTCACAATACAAGAAACTCAGGGATATGGCTCTCTGCCCACCCCTTCACAATACAAGAAACTCAGGGATATGGTGCCCTGCTTACTCCTTCACAATACACAAAGCTCAGGGATATGGTGTCCTGCTCACCCCTTTGCTATTCAAGAAACCCAGGGATATGGCGCCCTTCTCACCCCTTTGCTATTCAAGAAACCCAGGGATATGGCACCCTTCTCACCCCTTCACAATACAAGAAACTCAGGGATATGGTGCTCTGCCCACCCCTTCACAATACAAGAAACTCAGGGATATGGTGCCCTGCTTACTCCTTCACAATACACAAAGCTCAGGGATATGGTGTCCTGCTCACCCCTTTGCTATTCAAGAAACCCAGGGATATGGCGCCCTTCTCACCCCTTCACAATACAAGAAACTCAGGGATATGGCCCCCTGCCCACCCCTTCAGAATACAAGAAAATCAGGGATATGGTGCACTGCCCACCCCTTCACAATACAAGAAAGTCAGGGATATTATGCCCTGCTCACCACTTCACAATACAAGAAACACAGGGATATGGTGCTTTGCTCACCCCTTCACATTACAAGAAACTCAGGGATATGGTGCCCTGCTCACCCATTTGCTATTCAAGAAACCCAGGGATATGGTGCCCTTCTCATCCCTTCACAATACAAAGAATCCCATGGATATGGTACCCTGCTCACCCCTTCACTATTCAAGAAACTCAGGGATATGGTGCCCTGCTCACCCCTTCACAATACAAGAAGCTCAGGGATATGGTGTCCTGCTCAGCCCTTTGCTATTCAAGAAACCCATGGATATGGCGCCCTTCTCACCCCTTCACAATACAAGAAACTCAGGGATATGGCCCCCTGCCCACCCCTTCACAATACAAGATACTCAGGGTTATGGTGCCCTGCTCACCCCTTCACAATACAAGAAACTCAGGGATATGGTGTCCTGCTCACCCTTTTGCTATTCAAGAAACCCAGGGATATGGCACCCTTCTCACCCCTTCACTATACAAGAAAATCAGGGATATGGCCCCCTGCCCACCCCTTCACAATAAAAGATACTCAGGGATATGGTGCCCTGCTCACCCCTTCACAATACAAGAAACGCAGGGATATGGTGTCGTAGTCACCCTTTTGCTATTCAAGAAACCCATTGATATGGCGCCCTTCTCACCCCTTCACAATACAAGAAACTCAGGGATATGGTGCCCTGTCCACCCCTTCACAATACAAGATACTCAGGAATATGGTGCCCTGCTCACCCCTTCACAATACAAGAAACTCAAGGATATGGTGCCATGATCACCCCTTTGCTATTCGAGAAACCCAGGGATATGGTGCCCTGCTCACCCCTTCACAATACAAGAAACTCAGGGATATGGTGTCCTGCTCACCCCTTTGCTATTCAAGAAACCCAGGGATATGGTGCCCTGGTCACCCCTTCACAATACAAGAAACTAAGGGATATGGTGTCCTGCTCACCCCTTTGCTATTCAAGAAACCCAGGGATATGGTGCCCTGCTCACCCCTTCACAATACAAGAAACTCAGGGATATGGTGTCCTGTTCACCCCTTTGCTATTCAAGAAACCCAGGGATATGGTGCCCTGCTCACCCCTTCACAATACAAGAAACTCAGGGATATGGTGTCCTGCTCACCCCTTTGCTATTCAGGAAACCCAGGGATATGGCGCCCTTCTCACCCCTTCACAATACAAGAAATTCAGGGATATGGCTCTCTGCCCACCCCTTCACTATACAAGAAACTCAGGGATATGGTGCCCTGCTCACTCCTTCACAATACACAAAGCTCAGGGATATGGTGTCCTGCTCACCCCTTTGCTATTCAAGAAACCCACGGATATGGCGCCCTTCTCACCCCTTCCCAATACAAGAAACTCAGGGATATGGCCCCCTGCCCACCCCTTCACAATACAAGAAAATCAGGGATATGGTGCCCTGCCCACCCCTTTAATCAGGGATATGTGCCCTGCTCACCCCTTCACAATACAAGAAGCTCAGGGATATGGTGTCCTGCTCAGCCCTTTGCTATTCAAGAAACCCAGGGATATGGCGCCCTTCTCACCCCTTCACAATACAAGAAACTCAGGGATATGGCCCCCTGCCCACCCCTTCACAATACAAGATACTCAGGGTTATGGTGCCCTGCTCACCCCTTCACAATACAAGAAACTCAGGGATATGGTGTCCTGCTCACCCTTTCACAATAAAAGATACTCAGGGATATGGTGCCTTGCTCACCCCTTCACAATACAAGAAACGCAGGGATATGGTGTCATAGTCACCCTTTTGCTATTCAAGAAACCCATTGATATGGCGCCCTTCTCACCCCTTCACAATACAAGAAACTCAGGGATATGGCGCCCTGTCCACCCCTTCACAATACAAGATACTCAGGAATTTGGTGCCCTGCTCACCCCTTCACAATAAAAGAAACTCAAGGATATGGTGCCATGATCACCCCTTTGCTATTCAAGAAACCCAGGGATATGGCGCCCTGCTCACCCCTTCACAATACAAGAAACTCAGGGATATGGTGTCCTGCTCACCCCTTTGCTATTCAAGAAACCCAGGGATATGGTGCCCTGCTCACCCCTTCACAATACAAGAAACTCAGGGATATGGTGTCCTGCTCACCCCTTTGCTATTCAAGAAACCCAGGGATATGGTGCCCTGCTCACCCCTTCACAATACAAGAAACACAGGGATATGGTGTCCTGCTCACCCCTTTGCTATTCAAGAAACCCAGGGATATGGTGCCCTGCTCACCCCTTCACAATACAAGAAAATCAGGTATGGTGTCCTGCTCACCCCTTTGCTATTCAAGAAACCCAGGGATATGGCGCCCTTCTCACCCCTTCACAATACAAGAAATTCAGGGATATGGCTCTCTGCCCACCCCTTCACAATACAAGAAACTCAGGGATATGGTGCCCTGCTCACTCCTTCACAATACACAAAGCTCAGGGATTTGGTGTCCTGCTCACCCCTTTGCTATTCAAGAAACCCAGGGATATGGTGCCCTGCTCACCCCTTCACAATACAAGAAACTCAGGGATATGGTGTCCTGCTCACCCCTTTGCTATTCAAGAAACCCAGGGATATGGTGCCCTGCTCACCCCTTCACAATACAAGAAACACAGGGATATGGTGTCCTGCTCACCCCTTTGCTATTCAAGAAACCCAGGGATATGGTGCCCTGCTCACCCCTTCACAATACAAGAAAATCAGGTATGGTGTCCTGCTCACCCCTTTGCTATTCAAGAAACCCAGGGATATGGCGCCCTTCTCACCCCTTCACAATACAAGAAATTCAGGGATATGGCTCTCTGCCCACCCCTTCACAATACAAGAAACTCAGGGATATGGTGCCCTGCTCACTCCTTCACAATACACAAAGCTCAGGGATTTGGTGTCCTGCTCACCCCTTTGCTATTCAAGAAACCCAGGGATATGGTGCCCTGCTCACCCCTTCACAATACAAGAAACTCAGGGATATGGTGTCCTGCTCACCCCTTTGCTATTCAAGAAACCCAGGGATATGGTGCCCTGCTCACCCCTTCACAATACAAGAAACTCAAGGATATGGTGCAATGATCACCCCTTTGCTATTCAAGAAACCCAGGGATATGGTGCCCTGCTCACCCCTTCACAATACAAGAAACTCAGGGATATGGTGTCCTGCTCACCCCTTTGCTATTCAAGAAACCCAGGGATATGGTGCCCTGGTCACCCCTTCACAATACAAGAAACTAAGGGATATGGTGTCCTGCTCACCCCTTTGCTATTCAAGAAACCCAGGGATATGGTGCCCTGCTCACCCCTTCACAATACAAGAAACTCAGGGATATGGTGTCCTGTTCACCCCTTTGCTATTCAAGAAACCCAGGGATATGGTGCCCTGCTCACCCCTTCACAATACAAGAAACTCAGGGATATGGTGTCCTGCTCACCCCTTTGCTATTCAGGAAACCCAGGGATATGGCGCCCTTCTCACCCCTTCACAATACAAGAAATTCAGGGATATGGCTCTCTGCCCACCCCTTCACAATACAAGAAACTCAGGGATATGGTGCCCTGCTCACTCCTTCACAATACACAAAGCTCAGGGATATGGTGTCCTGCTCACCCCTTTGCTATTCAAGAAACCCACGGATATGGCGCCCTTCTCACCCCTTCCCAATACAAGAAACTCAGGGATATGGCCCCCTGCCCACCCCTTCACAATACAAGAAAATCAGGGATATGGTGCCCTGCCCACCCCTTTAATCAGGGATATGTGCCCTGCTCACCCCTTCACAATACAAGAAGCTCAGGGATATGGTGTCCTGCTCAGCCCTTTGCTATTCAAGAAACCCAGGGATATGGCGCCCTTCTCACCCCTTCACAATACAAGAAACTCAGGGATATGGCCCCCTGCCCACCCCTTCACAATACAAGATACTCAGGGTTATGGTGCCCTGCTCACCCCTTCACAATACAAGAAACTCAGGGATATGGTGTCCTGCTCACCCTTTCACAATAAAAGATACTCAGGGATATGGTGCCTTGCTCACCCCTTCACAATACAAGAAACGCAGGGATATGGTGTCATAGTCACCCTTTTGCTATTCAAGAAACCCATTGATATGGCGCCCTTCTCACCCCTTCACAATACAAGAAACTCAGGGATATGGCGTCCTGTCCACCCCTTCACAATACAAGATACTCAGGAATTTGGTGCCCTGCTCACCCCTTCACAATAAAAGAAACTCAAGGATATGGTGCCATGATCACCCCTTTGCTATTCAAGAAACCCAGGGATATGGCGCCCTGCTCACCCCTTCACAATACAAGAAACTCAGGGATATGGTGTCCTGCTCACCCCTTTGCTATTCAAGAAACCCAGGGATATGGTGCCCTGCTCACCCCTTCACAATACAAGAAACTCAGGGATATGGTGTCCTGCTCACCCCTTTGCTATTCAAGAAACCCAGGGATATGGTGCCCTGCTCACCCCTTCACAATACAAGAAACACAGGGATATGGTGTCCTGCTCACCCCTTTGCTATTCAAGAAACCCAGGGATATGGTGCCCTGCTCACCCCTTCACAATACAAGAAAATCAGGTATGGTGTCCTGCTCACCCCTTTGCTATTCAAGAAACCCAGGGATATGGCGCCCTTCTCACCCCTTCACAATACAAGAAATTCAGGGATATGGCTCTCTGCCCACCCCTTCACAATACAAGAAACTCAGGGATATGGTGCCCTGCTCACTCCTTCACAATACACAAAGCTCAGGGATTTGGTGTCCTGCTCACCCCTTTGCTATTCAAGAAACCCAGGGATATGGTGCCCTGCTCACCCCTTCACAATACAAGAAACTCAGGGATATGGTGTCCTGCTCACCCCTTTGCTATTCAAGAAACCCAGGGATATGGTGCCCTTCTCACCCCTTCACAATACAAGAAACTCAGGGATATGGCCCCTGCCCACCCCTTCACAATACAAGAAAATCAGGGATATGGTGCCCTGCCCACCCCTTAAGTCAGGGATATTATGCCCTGCTCACCCCTTCACAATACAAGAAACACAGGGATATGGTGCCTTGTTCACCCCTTCACAATTCAAGAAACCCAGGGATATGGTGCTTTGCTCACCCCTTCACATTACAAGAAACTCAGGGATATGGTGCCCAGCTCACCCATTTGCTATTCAAGAAACCCCGGGATATGGTGCCCTTCTCATCCCTTCACAATACAAGAAACTCAGGGATATTGTGCCCTGCTCACCCCTTCACAATACAAGAAACCCAGGGATATGGTGCCCTGCACAGCCCTTCCACTAAACAAAGAATCCCATGGATATGGTGCCCTGCTCACCCCTTCACTATTCAAGAAACCCAGGGATATTGTGCCCTTCTCACCCCTTCACAATACAAGAAACCCAGGGATATGGTACCCTGCTCATCCATTCACAATACAAGAAACTCAGGGATATGGTGTCCTGCTCACGCCTTTGCTATTCAGGAAACCCAGGGATATGGCCCTCTTCTAACCCCTTCACAATACAAGAAACCCAGGGTTATGGTACCCTGCTCATCCCTTCACAATACAAGAAACTCAGGGATATATTGTCCTGCTCACCCCTTTGCTATTCAAGAAACCCAGGGATATGGTGCCCTTATCACCCCTTCACAATACAAGAAACCCAGGGATATGGTGTCCTGCTCACACCTTTGCTATTCAGGAAACCCAGGGATATGGCCCCCTTCTAACCCCTTCACAATACAAGAAACCCAGGGTTATGGTACCCTGCTCATCCCTTCACAATACAAGAAACTCAGGGATATATTGTCCTGCTCACCCCTTTGCTATTCAAGAAACCCAGGGATATGGCCCACTTCCCACCCCTTCACAATACAAGAAACCCAGGGTTATGGTACCCTGCTCATCACTTCACAATACAAGAAACTCAGGGATATGGTGTCCTGCTCACCCATTTGCTATTCAAGAAACCCAGGGATATGGTGCCCTGTCCACCCCTTCATAATACAAGAAACTCAGGGATATGGTGCCCTGCTCACCCCTTCACAATACAAGAAACTCAGGGATATAGTGTCCTGCTCAGCCCTTTGCTATTCAAGAAACCCAGGGATATGGCGCCCTTCTCACCCCTTCACAATACAAGAAACTCAGGGATATGGCCCCCTGCCCACCCCTTCACAATACAAGATACTCAGGGATATGGTGCCCTTCCCTCCCCTTCACTATACAAGAAACTCAGGGATATGGTGTCCTGCTCACCCTTTTGCTATTCAAGAAACCCAGGGATATGGCGCCCTTCTCACCCCTTCACTATACAAGAAAATCAGGGATATGGCCCCCTGCCCACCCCTTCACAATAAACAATACTCAGGGATATGGTGCCCTGCTCACCCCTTCACAATACAAGAAACGCAGGGATATGGTGTCGTAGTCACCCTTTTGCTATTCAAGAAACCCATTGATATGGCGCCCTTCTCACCCCTTCACAATACAAGAAACTCAGGGATATGGTGCCCTGTCCACCCCTTCACAATACATGATACTCGGGAATATGGTGCCCTGCTCACCCCTTCACAATACAAGAAACTCAAGGATATGGTGCCATGATCACCCCTTTGCTATTCAAGAAACCCAGGGATATGGCGCCCTTCTCACCCCTTCACAATACAAGAAACTCAGGGATATGGTGTCCTGCTCACCCCTTTGCTATTCAAGAAACCCAGGGATATGGTGCCCTGCTCACCCCTTCACAATACAGGAAACTAAGGGATATGGTGTCCTGCTCACCCCTTTGCTATTCAAGAAACCCAGGGATATGGTGGCCTGCTCACCCCTTCACAATACAAAAAACTCAGGGATATGGTGTCCTGTTCACCCCTTTGCTATTCAAGAAACCCAGGGATATGGTGCCCTGCTCACCCCTTCACAATACAAGAAACTCAGGGATATGGTGTCCTGCTCACCCCTTTGCTATTCAAGAAACCCAGGGATATGGCGCCCTTCTCAACCCTTCACAATACAAGAAATTCAGGGATATGGCTCTCTGCCCCCCCCTTCACAATACAAGAAACTCAGGGATATGGTGCCCTGCTCACTCCTTCACAATACACAAAGCTCAGGGATATGGTGTCCTGCTCACCCCTTTGCTATTCAAGAAACCCACGGATATGGCGCCCTTCTCACCACTTCCCAATGCAAGAAACTCAGGGATATGGCCCCCTGCCCACCCCTTCACAATACAAGAAAATCAGGGATATGGTGCCCTGCCCACCCCTTAAGTCAGGGATATTATGCCCTGCTCACCCCTTCACAATACAAGAAGCTCAGGGATATGGTGTCCTGCTCAGCCCTTTGCTATTCAAGAAACCCAGGGTTATGGTGCCCTGCTCACCCCTTCACAATACAAGAAACTCAGGGATATGGTGTCCTGCTCACCCTTTCACAATAAAAGATACTCAGGGATATGGTGCCTTGCTCACCCCTTCACAATACAAGAAACGCAGGGATATGGTGTCATAGTCACCCTTTTGCTATTCAAGAAACCCATTGATATGGCGCCCTTCTCACCCCTTCACAATACAAGAAACTCAGGGATATGGCGCCCTGTCCACCCCTTCACAATACAAGATACTCAGGAATTTGGTGCCCTGCTCACCCCTTCACAATACAAGAAACTCAAGGATATGGTGCCCTGATCACCCCTTTGCTATTCAAGAAACCCAGGGATATGGCGCCCTGCTCACCCCTTCACAATACAAGAAACTCAGGGATATGGTGTCCTGCTCACCCCTTTGCTATTCAAGAAACCCAGGGATATGGCGCCCTGCTCACCCCTTCACAATACAAGAAACTCAGGGATATGGTGTCCTGCTCACCCCTTTGCTATTCAAGAAACCCAGGGATATGGTGCCCTGCTCACCCCTTCACAATACAAGAAACTCAGGGATATGGTGTCCTGATCACCCCTTTGCTATTCAAGAAACCCAGGGATATGGTGCCCTGCTCACCCCTTCACAATACAAGAAAATCAGGTATGGTGTCCTGCTCACCCCTTTGCTATTCAAGAAACCCAGGGATATGGCGCCCTTCTCACCCCTTCACAATACAAGAAATTCAGGGATATGGCTCTCTGCCCACCCCTTCACAATACAAGAAACTCAGGGATATGGTGCCCTGCTCACTCCTTCACAATACACAAAGCTCAGGGATTTGGTGTCCTGCTCACCCCTTTGCTATTCAAGAAACCCAGGGATATGGTGCCCTGCTCACCCCTTCACAATACAAGAAACTCAGGGATATGGTGTCCTGCTCACCCCTTTGCTATTCAAGAAACCCAGGGATATGGCGCCCTTCTCACCCCTTCACAATACAAGAAACTCAGGGATATGGCCCCTGCCCACCCCTTCACAATACAAGAAAATCAGGGATATGGTGCCCTGCCCACCCCTTAAGTCAGGGATATTATGCCCTGCTCACCCCTTCACAATACAAGAAACACAGGGATATGGTGCCTTGTTCACCCCTTCACAATTCAAGAAACCCAGGGATATGGTGCTTTGCTCACCCCTTCACATTACAAGAAACTCAGGGATATGGTGCCCAGCTCACCCATTTGCTATTCAAGAAACCCCGGGATATGGTGCCCTTCTCATCCCTTCACAATACAAGAAACTCAGGGATATTGTGCCCTGCTCACCCCTTCGCAATACAAGAAACCCAGGGATATGGTGCCCTGCACAGCCCTTCCACTAAACAAAGAATCCCATGGATATGGTGCCCTGCTCACCCCTTCACTATTCAGGAAACCCAGGGATATGGTGCCCTTCTCACCCCTTCACAATACAAGAAACCCAGGGATATGGTACCCTGCTCATCCATTCACAATACAAAAAACTCAGGGATATGGTGTCCTGCTCACGCCTTTGCTATTCAGGAAACCCAGGGATATGGCCCTCTTCTAACCCCTTCAAAATACAAGAAACCCAGGGTTATGGTACCCTGCTCATCCCTTCACAATACAAGAAACTCAGGGATATATTGTCCTGCTCACCCCTTTGCTATTCAACAAACCAAGGGATATGGTGCCCTTATCACCCCTTCACAATACAAGAAACCCAGGGATATGGTGTCCTGCTCACGCCTTTGCTATTCAGGAAACCCAGGGATATGGCCCCCTTCTAACCCCTTCACAATACAAGAAAGCCAGGGTTATGGTACCCTGCTCATCCCTTCACAATACAAGAAACTCAGGGATATATTGTCCTGCTCACCCCTTTGCTATTCAAGAAACCCAGGGATATGGCCCACTTCCCACCCCTTCACAATACAATTAACCCAGGGTTATGGTATCCTGCTCATCACTTCACAATACAAGAAACTCAGGGATATGGTGTCCTGCTCACCCATTTGCTATTCAAGAAACCCAGGGATATGGTGCCCTGTCCACCCCTTCATAATACAAGAAACTCAGGGATATGGTGCCCTGCTCACCCCTTCACAATACAAGAAACTCAGGGATATGGTGTCCTGCTCAGCCCTTTGCTATTCAAGAAACCCAGGGATATGGCGCCCTTCTCACCCCTTCACAATACAAGAAACTCAGGGATATGGCCCCCTGCCCACCCCTTCACAATACAAGATACTCAGGGATATGGTGCCCTTCCCTCCCCTTCACAATACAAGAAACCCAGGGATATGGTGTCCTGCGCACCCCTTTGCTATTCAAGAAACCCAGGGATATGGTGCCCTGCCCACCCCTTCACAATACAAGAAAATCAGGGATATGGTGCCCTGCTCACCCCTTCACAATCTAAGAAACCCAGGGATATGGTGCCATGCTCACCCCTTTGCTATTCAAGAAACCCAGGGATATGGTGCCCTGCTCACCCCTCCACAATAAAAGAAACCCAGGGATATGGTGCCATGCTCACCCCTTCACAATTCAAGAAAATCAAGGATATGGTGCCCTGCTCACCCTTCACAATACAAGAAACTCAGGGATATATTGTCCTGCTCACCCATTTGCTATTCAAGAAGCCCAGGGCTATGGCCCACTTCCCACCCCTTCACAATACAAGAAACCCAGGGTTATGGTACCCTGCTCATCCCTTCACAATACAAGAAACTCAGGGATATGGTGTCCTGCTCACCCATTTGCTATTCAAGAAACCCAGGGATATGGTGCCCTGTCCACCCCTTTATAATACAAGAAACTCAGGGATATGGTGCCCTGCTCACCCCTTCACAATACAAGAAACTCAGGGATATGGTGTCCTGCTCAGCCCTTTGCTATTCAAGAAACCCAGGGATATGGTGCCTTTCTCACTCACCCCTTCACAATACAAGAAACTCAGGGATATGGCGCCCTGCCCACCCCTTCACAATACAAGAAACTTAGGGATATGGCGCCCTGCCCACCCCTTCACAATACAAGAATCTCAGGGATATGGTGCCCTGCTCACTCCTTCACAATACACAAAGCTCAGGGATATGGTGTCCTGCTCACCCCTTTTCTATTCAAGAAACCCATAGATATGGCGCCCTTCTCACCCCTTCACAATACAAGAAACTCAGGGATATGGCCCCCTGCCCACCCCTTCACAATACAAGATACTCAGGGATATGGTGCCCTGCTCACCCCTTCACAATACAAGAAACCCAGGGATATGGTGCCCTGCACACCCCTTCCACTTAACAAAGAATCCCATGGATATGGTGCCCTGCTCACCCCTTCACTATCCAAATGCCCAGGGATATGGTGCCCTTCTCTCCCCTTCACAATACAAGAAACCCAGGGATATGGTGCCCTGCTCATCCCTTCACAATACAAAAAACTCGCGGATGAGGTGTCCTGCTCACCCCTTTGCTATTCAAGAAACCCAGGGATATGGTGCCCTGTTCACCCCTTCACAATACAAGAAAGTCAGGGATATGGTGCCCTGCCCACCCCTTCTCAATACATGAAAGTCAGGGATATGGTGCCCTGCTCACCCCTTCACAATAGAAGAAACCCAGGGATATGGTGCCATGCTCACCCCTTTGCTATTCAAGAAACCCAGGGATATGGTGCCCTGCCCACCCCTTCACAATACAAGAAAATCAGGGATATGGTGCCCTGCCCACCCCTTCACAATACAAGAAAGTCAGGGATATGGTGCCCTGTCCACCCCTTCACAATACAAGAAAATCAGGGATATGGTGCCATGCTCACCCCTTCACAATTCAAGAAAATCAGGGATATGGTGCCCTGCTCACCCCTTCACAATACAAGAAACCCAGGGATATGGTGCAATGCTCACCCCTTTGCTATTCAAGAAACCCAGGGATTTGGTGCCCTGCCCACCCCTTCACAATACAAGAAAATCAGGGATATGGTGCCCTGCCCACCCCTTCACAATACAAGAAAGTCAGGGATATGGTGCCCTGCTCACCCCTTCACAATACAAGAAACCCAGGGATATGGTGCCATGCTCACCCCTTCACAATTCAAGAAAATCAGGGATATGGTGCCCTACTTATCCCTTCACAATACAAAAAACTCGGGGATGAGGTGTCCTGCTCACCCCTTTGCTATTCAAGAAACTCAGGGATATGGTGCCATGCTCACCCCTTTGCTATTCAAGAAACCCAGGGATATGGTGCCCTGCTCACCCCTTCACAATACAAGAAACTCAGGGATATATTGTCCTGCTCACCCCTTTGCTATTCAAGAAAATCAGGGATATGGTGCCCTGCTCACCCCTTCACAATACAAGAAACCCAGGGATATGGTGCCATGCTCACCCCTTTGCTATTCAAGATACCCAGGGATTTGGTGCCCTGCCCACCCCTTCACAATACACGAAAGTCAGGGATATGGTGCGCTGCTCACCCCTTCACAATACAAGAAACCCAGGGATATGGTGCCCTGCACAGCCCTTCCACTAAACAAAGAATCCCATGGATATGTTGCCCTGCTCACCCCTTCACTATTCAAGAAACCCAGGGATATGGTGTCCTGCTCACCCATTTGCTATTCAAGAAACCCAGGGATATGGTGCCCTGCATAGCCCTTCCACTAAACAAAGAATCCCATGGATATAGTGCCCTGCTCACCCCTTCACTATTCAAGAAACCCAGGGATATGGTGCCCTTCTCACCCCTTCACAATGCAAGAAACTCAGGGATATGGTGCCCTGCTTACCCATTTGCCATTCAAGAAACTCAGGGATATGGTGCCCTGCATAGCCCCTCCACTAAGCAAAGAATCCCATGGATATGGAGCCCTGCTCACCCCTTCACTATTTAAGAAACACAGGGATATGGTGCCCTTCTCACCCCTTCACAATACAAGAAACCCAGGAATATGGTACCCTGCTCATCCCTTCGCAATACAAGAAACTCGGGGATATGGTGTCCTGCTCACGCCTTTGCTATTCAAGAAACCCAGGGATAAGGCCCACTTCCCACCCCTTCACAATACAAGAAACCCAGGGTTATGGTACCCTGCTCATGCCTTCACAATAGAAGAAACTCAAGGGTATGGTGTCCTGCTCACCCCTTTGCTATTCAAGAAACCCAGGGATATGATGCCCTGTGCATCCTTCACAATACAAGAAACTCGGGAATATGGTGTCCTGCTCACCGCTTCACAATACAAGAAACTCAGGGATATGGTGCACTGCCCACCCCTTCACAATACAAGAAACTCAGGGATATGGTGTCCTGCCACCCCTTTGCTATTCAAGAAACTCAGGGATATGGTGTCCTGCTCACCCCTTCACAATACAAGAAACCCAGGGTTATGGTACCCTGCTCATCCCTTCACAATACAATAAATTCAGGGATATGGCACATTGCCCACCCCTTCACAATACAAGAAACTCAGGGATATGGCACACTGCCTACCCCTTCACAATACAAGAAACCAGGGATATGGTGCCCTGCTCACCCCTTCACAATAAAAGAAACTCAGGGATATGGTGTTCTGCTCACGCCTTCACAATACAAGAAACTCAGGGATGTGGTGCCCTGCTCACCCATTTGCTATTCAAGAAACCCAGGGATATAGTGCCCTGCATAGCCCCTCCACTAAACAAAGAATCCCATGGATATGGTGCCCTGCTCACCCCTTCACTATTCAAGAAACCCAGGATATGGTGACCTTCTCACCCCTTCACAATACAAGAAACCCAGGAATATGGTACCCTGCTCATCCCTTCGCAATACAAGAAACTCAGGGATATGGTGTCCTGCTCACGCCTTTGCTATTCAAGAAACCCAGGGATATGGCCCACTTCCCACCCCTTCACAATACAATAAACCCAGGGTTATGGTACCCTGCTCATCCCTTCACAATACAAGAAACTCAGGGATATGGTGTCCTGCTCACCCCTTTGCTATTCAAGAAACCCAGGGATATGGTGCCCTGCTCACCCCTTCACAATACAAGAAACTCAGGAATATGGTGGCCTGCTCACCCTTTGCTATTCAAGAAACCCAGGGATATGGCGCCCTTCTCACCCCTTCACAATACAAGAAACTGAGGGATATGGTGCCCTGCTCACCCATTTGCTATTCAAGAAACCCAGGGATATGGTGCCCTGTCCACCCCTTCACAATACAAGAAACTCAGGGATATGGTGCCCTGCTCACCCCTTCACAACACAAGAAACTCAGGGATATGGTGTCCTGCTCACCCATTTGCTTTTCAAGAAACCCAGGGATATGGTGCCCTGTCCACCCCTTCACAATACAAGAAACTCAGGGATATGGTGCCCTTCTAACCCCTTCACAATACAAGAAACTCAGGGATATTGTGCTCTGCTCACCCATTTGCCTTCAAGAAACCCAGGGATATGGCGCCCTGCCCACCCCTTCACAATACAAGAAACTCAGGGAAATGGTGCCCTGCTCACCCCTTCACAATACAAGAAACTCAGGGATATGGCGCCCTGCCCACCCCTTCACAATACAAGAAACTCAGGGAAATGGTGCCCTGCTCACCCCTTCACAATACAAGATACTCAGGGATATGGTGCACTGCTCACCCCTTCACAATACAAGAAACTCAGGGAAATGGTGCCCTGCTCACCCCTTCACAATACAAGATACTCAGGGATATGGTGCACTGCTCACCCCTTCACAATACAAGAAACTCAGGGAAATGTTGCCCTGCTCACCCCTTCACAATACAAGAAACTCAGGGATATGGTGTCCTGCTCACCCCTTTGCCTTTCAAGAAACCCATAGATATGGCGCCCTTCTCACCCCTTCACAATACATAAAACTCAGGGATATGGCCCCTGCCCACCCCTTCACAATACAAGATACTCAGGGATATGGTGCACTGCTCACCCCTTCACAATACAAGAAACTCAGGGATATGGTATCCTGCTCACCCTTTTGCTATTCAAGAAACCCAGGGATATGGTGCCCTTCTCACCCCTTCACAATACAAGAAACTCAGGGACATGGCGCCCTGCCCACCACTTCACAATACAAGATACTCAGGGATATGGTGCCCTGCTCACCCCTTCACAATACAAGAAACTCAAGGATATGGTGCCATGATCACCCCTTTGCTATTCAAGAAACCCAGGGATATGGTGACCTGCTCACCCCTTCACAATACAAGAAACCCAGGGATATGGTGCCCTGCACAGCCCTTCCACTAAACAAAGAATCCCATGGATATGGTACCCTGCTCACCCCTTCACTATTCAAGAAACTCAGGGATATGGTGTCCTGCTCACCCATTTGCTCTTCAAGAAACCCAGGGATATGGTGCCCTTCTCACCCCTTCACAATACAAGAAACTCAGGGACATGGCGCCCTGCCCACCCCTTCACAATACAAGATACTCAGGGATATGGTGCCCTGCTCACCCCTTCACAATACAAGAAACTCAAGGATATGGTGCCATGATCACCCCTTTGCTATTCAAGAAACCCAGGGATATGGTGACCTGCTCACCCCTTCACAATACAAGAAACCCAGGGATATGGTGCCCTGCACAGCCCTTCCACTAAACAAAGAATCCCATGGATATGGTACCCTGCTCACCCCTTCACTATTCAAGAAACTCAGGGATATGGTGTCCTGCTCACCCCTTTGCTATTCAAGAAAACCAGGGATATGGTGCCCTGCTCACCCCTTCACAATACAAGAAAGTCAGGGATATGGTGCCCTGCCCACCCCTTCACAATACATGAAAGTCAGGGATATGGTGCCCTGCTCACCCCTTCACAATAGAAGAAACCCAGGGATATGGTGCCATGCTCACCCCTTTGCTATTCAAGAAACCCAGGGATATGGTGCCCTGCCCACCCCTTCACAATACAAGAAAATCAGGGATATGGTGCCCTGCCCACCCCTTCACAATACAAGAAAGTCAGGGATATGGTGCCCTGCCCACCCCTTCACAATACAAGAAAATCAGGGATATGGTGCCATGCTCACCCCTTCACAATTCAAGAAAATCAGGGATATGGTGCCCTGCTCACCCCTTCACAATACAAGAAACCCAGGGATATGGTGCCATGCTCACCCCTTTGCTATTCAAGAAACCCAGGGATTTGGTGCCCTGCCCACCCCTTCACAATACAAGAAAATCAGGGATATGGTGCCCTGCCCACCCCTTCACAATACAAGAAAGTCAGGGATATGGTGCCCTGCTCACCCCTTCACAATAGAAGAAACCCAGGGATATGGTGCCATGCTCACCCCTTCACAATTCAAGAAAATCAGGGATATGGTGCCCTACTTATCCCTTCACAATACAAAAAACTCGGGGATGAGGTGTCCTGCTCACCCCTTTGCTATTCAAGAAACTCAGGGATATGGTGCCGTGCTCACCCTTTTGCTATTCAAGAAACCCAGGGATATGGTGCCCTGCTCACCCCTTCACAATACAAGAAACTCAGGGATATATTGTCCTGCTCACCCCTTTGCTATTCAAGAAAATCAGGGATATGGTGCCCTGCTCACCCCTTCACAATACAAGAAACCCAGGGATATGGTGCCATGCTCACCCCTTTGCTATTCAAGATACCCAGGGATTTGGTGCCCTGCCCACCCCTTCACAATACACGAAAGTCAGGGATATGGTGCGCTGCTCACCCCTTCACAATACAAGAAACCCAGGGATATGGTGCCCTGCACAGCCCTTCCACTAAACAAAGAATCCCATGGATATGTTGCCCTGCTCACCCCTTCACTATTCAAGAAACCCAGGGATATGGTGTCCTGCTCACCCATTTGCTATTCAAGAAACCCAGGGATATGGTGCCCTGCATAGCCCTTCCACTAAACAAAGAATCCCATGGATATAGTGCCCTGCTCACCCCTTCACTATTCAAGAAACCCAGGGATATGGTGCCCTTCTCACCCCTTCACAATACAAGAAACTCAGGGATGTGGTGCCCTGCTTACCCATTTGCTATTCAAGAAACTCAGGGATATGGTGCCCTGCATAGCCCCTCCACTAAGCAAAGAATCCCATGGATATGGAGCCCTGCTCACCCCTTCACTATTTAAGAAACACAGGGATATGGTGCCCTTCTCACCCCTTCACAATACAAGAAACCCAGGAATATGGTACCCTGCTCATCCCTTCGCAATACAAGAAACTCGGGGATATGGTGTCCTGCTCACGCCTTTGCTATTCAAAAAACCCAGGGATAAGGCCCACTTCCCACCCCTTCACAATACAAGAAACCCAGGGTTATGGTACCCTGCTCATGCCTTCACAATAGAAGAAACTCAAGGGTATGGTGTCCTGCTCACCCCTTTGCTATTCAGGAAACCCAGGGATATGATGCCCTGTGCATCCTTCACAATACAAGAAACTCGGGAATATGGTGTCCTGCTCACCGCTTCACAATACAAGAAACTCAGGGATATGGTGCACTGCCCACCCCTTCACAATACAAGAAACTCAGGGATATGGTGCCCTGCTCACCCCTTCACAATACAAGAAACTCAGGGATATGGCACACTGCCCACCCCTTCACAATACAAGAAACTCAGGGATATGGTGTCCTGCTCACCCCTTTGCTATTCAAGAAACCCAGGGATATGGTGCCCTGCTCACCCCTTCACAATACAAGAAACCCAGGGTTATGGTACCCTGCTCATCCCTTCACAATACAAGAAACTCAGGGATATGGCACACTGACCACCTCTTCACAATACAAGAAACTCAGAGATATGGCACACTGCCCACCCCTTCACAATACAAGAAACTCAGGAATATGGGGTCCTGCTCACCCCTTCACAATACAAGAAACTCAGGAATATGGTGTCCTGCTCACCCCTTCACGATACAAGAAACTCAGGGATATGGTGCACTGCCCACCCCTTCACAATATAAGAAACTCAGGGATATGGCACACTGCCCACCCCTTCACAATACAAGAAACTCAGGTATATGGTGTCCTGCTCACCCCTTTGCTATTCAAGAAACCCAGGGATATGGTGCCCTGCTCACCCCTTCACAATACAAGAAACTCAGGGATATGGTGCACTGCCCACCCCTTCACAATACAAGAAACTCAGGGATATGGTGTCCTGCCACCCCTTTGCTATTCAAGAAACCCAGGGATATGGTGTCCTGCTCACCCCTTCACAATACAAGAAACCCAGGGTTATGGTACCCTGCTCATCCCTTCACAATACAAGAAATTCAGGGATATGGCACATTGCCCACCCCTTCACAATGCAAGAAACTCAGGGATATGGCACACTGCCCACCCCTTCACAATACAAGAAACCAGGGATATGGTGCCCTGCTCACCCCTTCACAATAAAAGAAACTCAGGGATATGGTGTTCTTCTCACGCCTTCACAATACAAGAAACTCAGGGATGTGGTGCCCTGCTCACCCATTTGCTATTCAAGAAACCCAGGGATATAGTGCCCTGCATAGCCCCTCCACTAAACAAAGAATCCCATGGATATGGTGCCCTGCTCACCCCTTCACTATTCAAGAAACCCAGGATATGGTGACCTTCTCACCCCTTCACAATACAAGAAACCCAGGAATATGGTACCCTGCTCATCCCTTCGCAATACAAGAAACTCAGGGATATGGTGTCCTGCTCACGCCTTTGCTATTCAAGAAACCCAGGGATATGGCCCACTTCCCACCCCTTCACAATACAATAAACCCAGGGTTATGGTACCCTGCTCATCCCTTCACAATACAAGAAACTCAGGGATATGGTGTCCTGCTCACCCCTTTGCTATTCAAGAAACCCAGGGATATGGTGCCCTGCTCACCCCTTCACAATACAAGAAACTCAGGAATATGGTGGCCTGCTCACCCTTTGCTATTCAAGAAAACCAGGGATATGGCGCCCTTCTCACCCCTTCACAATACAAGAAACTGAGGGATATGGTGCCCTGCTCACCCATTTGCTATTCAAGAAACCCAGGGATATGGTGCCCTGTCCACCCCTTCACAATACAAGAAACTCAGGGATATGGTGCCCTGCTCACCCCTTCACAACACAAGAAACTCAGGGATATGGTGTCCTGCTCACCCATTTGCTTTTCAAGAAACTCAGGAATATGGGGTCCTGCTCACCCCTTCACAATACAAGATACTCAGGGATATGGTGCACTGCTCACCCCTTCACAATACAAGAAACTCAGGGAAATGGTGCCCTGCTCACCCCTTCACAATACAAGATACTCAGGGATATGGTGCACTGCTCACCCCTTCACAATACAAGAAACTGAGGGATATGGTATCCTGCTCACCCTTTTGCTATTCAAGAAACCCAGGGATATGGTGCCCTTCTCACCCCTTCACAATACAAGAAACTCAGGGACATGGCGCCCTGCCCACCACTTCACAATACAAGATACTCAGGGATATGGTGCCCTGCTCACCCCTTCACAATACAAGAAACTCAAGGATATGGTGCCATGATCACCCCTTTGCTATTCAAGAAACCCAGGGATATGGTGACCTGCTCACCCCTTCACAATACAAGAAACACAGGGATATGGTGCCCTGCACAACCCTTCCACTAAACAAAGAATCCCATGGATATGGTACCCTGCTCACCCCTTCACTATTCAAGAAACTCAGGGATATGGTGTCCTGCTCACCCATTTGCTCTTCAAGAAACCCAGGGATATGGTGCCCTTCTCACCCCTTCACAATACAAGAAACTCAGGGACATGGCGCCCTGCCCACCCCTTCACAATACAAGATACTCAGGGATATGGTGCCCTGCTCACCCCTTCACAATACAAGAAACTCAAGGATATGGTGCCATGATCACCCCTTTGCTATTCAAGAAACCCAGGGATATGGTGACCTGCTCACCCCTTCACAATACAAGAAACCCAGGGATATGGTGCCCTGCACAGCCCTTCCACTAAACAAAGAATCCCATGGATATGGTACCCTGCTCACCCCTTCACTATTCAAGAAACTCAGGGATATGGTGTCCTGCTCACCCCTTTGCTATTCAAGAAAACCAGGGATATGGTGCCCTGCTCACCCCTTCACAATACAAGAAAGTCAGGGATATGGTGCCCTGCCCACCCCTTCACAATACATGAAAGTCAGGGATATGGTGCCCTGCTCACCCCTTCACAATAGAAGAAACCCAGGGATATGGTGCCATGCTCACCCCTTTGCTATTCAAGAAACCCAGGGATATGGTGCCCTGCCCACCCCTTCACAATACAAGAAAATCAGGGATATGGTGCCCTGCCCACCCCTTCACAATACAAGAAAGTCAGGGATATGGTGCCCTGCCCACCCCTTCACAATACAAGAAAATCAGGGATATGGTGCCATGCTCACCCCTTCACAATTCAAGAAAATCAGGGATATGGTGCCCTGCTCACCCCTTCACAATACAAGAAACCCAGGGATATGGTGCCATGCTCACCCCTTTGCTATTCAAGAAACCCAGGGATTTGGTGCCCTGCCCACCCCTTCACAATACAAGAAAATCAGGGATATGGTGCCCTGCCCACCCCTTCACAATACAAGAAAGTCAGGGATATGGTGCCCTGCTCACCCCTTCACAATAGAAGAAACCCAGGGATATGGTGCCATGCTCACCCCTTCACAATTCAAGAAAATCAGGGATATGGTGCCCTACTTATCCCTTCACAATACAAAAAACTCGGGGATGAGGTGTCCTGCTCACCCCTTTGCTATTCAAGAAACTCAGGGATATGGTGCCATGCTCACCCTTTTGCTATTCAAGAAACCCAGGGATATGGTGCCCTGCTCACCCCTTCACAATACAAGAAACTCAGGGATATGGTGCCCTGCACAGCCCTTCCACTAAACAAAGAATCCCATGGATATGTTGCCCTGCTCACCCCTTCACTATTCAAGAAACCCATGGATATGGTGTCCTGCTCACCCATTTGCTATTCAAGAAACCCAGGGATATGGTGCCCTGCATAGCCCTTCCACTAAACAAAGAATCCCATGGATATAGTGCCCTGCTCACCCCTTCACTATTCAAGAAACCCAGGGATATGGTGCCCTTCTCACCCCTTCACAATACAAGAAACTCAGGGATGTGGTGCCCTGCTTACCCATTTGCTATTCAAGAAACTCAGGGATATGGTGCCCTGCATAGCCCCTCCACTAAGCAAAGAATCCCATGGATATGGAGCCCTGCTCACCCCTTCACTATTTAAGAAACACAGGGATATGGTGCCCTTCTCACCCCTTCACAATACAAGAAACCCAGGAATATGGTACCCTGCTCATCCCTTCGCAATACAAGAAACTCGGGGATATGGTGTCCTGCTCACGCCTTTGCTATTCAAGAAACCCAGGGATAAGGCCCACTTCCCACCCCTTCACAATACAAGAAACCCAGGGTTATGGTACCCTGCTCATGCCTTCACAATAGAAGAAACTCAAGGGTATGGTGTCCTGCTCACCCCTTTGCTATTCAAGAAACCCAGGGATATGATGCCCTGTGCATCCTTCACAATACAAGAAACTCGGGAATATGGTGTCCTGCTCACCGCTTCACAATACAAGAAACTCAGGGATATGGTGCACTGCCCACCCCTTCACAATACAAGAAACTCAGGGATATGGTGTCCTGCCACCCCTTTGCTATTCAAGAAACCCAGGGATATGGTGTCCTGCTTACCCCTTCACAATACAAGAAACCCAGGGTTATGGTACCCTGCTCATCCCTTCACAATACAAGAAATTCAGGGATATGGCACATTGCCCACCCCTTCACAATGCAAGAAACTCAGGGATATGGCACACTGCCCACCCCTTCACAATACAAGAAACCAGGGATATGGTGCCCTGCTCACCCCTTCACAATAAAAGAAATTCAGGGATATGGCACATTGCCAACCCCTTCACAATGCAAGAAACTCAGGGATATGGCACACTGCCCACCCCTTCACAATACAAGAAACCAGGGATATGGTGCCCTGCTCACCCCTTCACAATAAAAGAAACTCAGGGATATGGCACATTGCCAACCCCTTCACAATGCAAGAAACTCAGGGATATGGCACACTGCCCACCCCTTCACAATACAAGAAACCAGGGATATGGTGCCCTGCTCACCCCTTCACAATAAAAGAAACTCAGGGATATGGTGTTCTTCTCACGCCTTCACAATACAAGAAACTCAGGGATGTGGTGCCCTGCTCACCCATTTGCTATTCAAGAAACCCTGGGATATAGTGCCCTGCATAGCCCCTCCACTAAACAAAGAATCCCATGGATATGGTGCCCTGCTCACCCCTTCACTATTCAAGAAACCCAGGATATGGTGACCTTCTCACCCCTTCACAATACAAGAAACCCAGGAATATGGTACCCTGCTCATCCCTTCGCAATACAAGAAACTCAGGGATATGGTGTCCTGCTCACGCCTTTGCTATTCAAGAAACCCAGGGATATGGCCCACTTCCCACCCCTTCACAATACAATAAACCCAGGGTTATGGTACCCTGCTCATCCCTTCACAATACAAGAAACTCAGGGATATGGTGTCCTGCTCACCCCTTTGCTATTCAAGAAACCCAGGGATATGGTGCCCTGCTCACCCCTTCACAATACAAGAAACTCAGGAATATGGTGGCCTGCTCACCCTTTGCTAGTCAAGAAACCCAGGGATATGGCGCCCTTCTCACCCCTTCACAATACAAGAAACTGAGGGATATGGTGCCCTGCTCACCCATTTGCTATTCAAGAAACCCAGGGATATGGTGCCCTGTCCACCCCTTCACAATACAAGAAACTCAGGGATATGGTGCCCTGCTCACCCCTTCACAACACAAGAAACTCAGGGATATGGTGTCCTGCTCACCCATTTGCTTTTCAAGAAACTCAGGGATATGGTGCCCTGCTCACCCCTTCACAATACAAGAAACTCAGGGATATGGCGCCCTGCCCACCCCTTCACAATACAAGAAACTCAGGGAAATGGTGCCCTGCTCACCCCTTCACAATACAAGAAACTCAGGGATATGGTGTCCTGCTCACCCCTTTGCCTTTCAAGAAACCTATAGATATGGCGCCCTTCTCACCCCTTCACAATACATAAAACTCAGGGATATGGCCCCTGCCCACCCCTTCACAATACAAGATACTCAGGGATATGGTGCCCTGCTCACCCTTTTGCTATTCAAGAAACCCAGGGATATGGTGCCCTTCTCACCCCTTCACAATACAAGAAACTCAGGGACATGGCGCCCTGCCCACCACTTCACAATACAAGATACTCAGGGATATGGTGCCCTGCTCACCCCTTCACAATACAAGAAACTCAAGGATATGGTGCCATGATCACCCCTTTGCTATTCAAGAAACCCAGGGATATGGTGACCTGCTCACCCCTTCACAATACAAGAAACCCAGGGATATGGTGCCCTGCACAGCCCTTCCACTAAACAAAGAATCCCATGGATATGGTACCCTGCTCACCCCTTCACTATTCAAGAAACTCAGGGATATGGTGTCCTGCTCACCCCTTTGCTATTCAAGAAAACCAGGGATATGGTGCCCTGCTCACCCCTTCACAATACAAGAAAGTCAGGGATATCGTGCCCTGCCCACCCCTTCACAATACATGAAAGTCAGGGATATGGTGCCCTGCTCACCCCTTCACAATAGAAGAAACCCAGGGATATGGTGCCATGCTCACCCCTTTGCTATTCAAGAAACCCAGGGATATGGTGCCCTGCCCACCCCTTCACAATACAAGAAAATCAGGGATATGGTGCCCTGCCCACCCCTTCACAATACAAGAAAGTCAGGGATATGGTGCCCTGCCCACCCCTTCACAATACAAGAAAATCAGGGATATGGTGCCCTGCTCACCCCTTCACAATTCAAGAAAATCAGGGATATGGTGCCCTGCTCACCCCTTCACAATACAAGAAACCCAGGGATATGGTGCCATGCTCACCCCTTTGCTATTCAAGAAACCCAGGGATTTGGTGCCCTGCCCACCCCTTCACAATACAAGAAAATCAGGGATATGGTGCCCTGCCAACCCCTTCACAATACAAGAAAGTCAGGGATATGGTGCCCTGCTCACCCCTTCACAATAGAAGAAACCCAGGGATATGGTGCCATGCTCACCCCTTCACAATTCAAGAAAATCAGGGATATGGTGCCCTACTTATCCCTTCACAATACAAAAAACTCGGGGATGAGGTGTCCTGCTCACCCCTTTGCTATTCAAGAAACTCAGGGATATGGTGCCATGCTCACCCTTTTGCTATTCAAGAAACCCAGGGATATGGTGCCCTGCTCACCCCTTCACAATACAAGAAACTCAGGGATATATTGTCCTGCTCACCCCTTTGCTATTCAAGAAAATCAGGGATATGGTGCCCTGCTCACCCCTTCACAATACAAGAAACCCAGGGATATGGTGCCATGCTCACCCCTTTGCTATTCAAGATACCCAGGGATTTGGTGCCCTGCCCACCCCTTCACAATACACGAAAGTCAGGGATATGGTGCGCTGCTCACCCCTTCACAATACAAGAAACCCAGGGATATGGTGCCCTGCACAGCCCTTCCACTAAACAAAGAATCCCATGGATATGTTGCCCTGCTCACCCCTTCACTATTCAAGAAACCCAGGGATATGGTGTCCTGCTCACCCATTTGCTATTCAAGAAACCCAGGGATATGGTGCCCTGCATAGCCCTTCCACTAAACAAAGAATCCCATGGATATAGTGCCCTGCTCACCCCTTCACTATACAAGAAACCCAGGGATATGGTGCCCTTCTCACCCCTTCACAATACAAGAAACTCAGGGATGTGGTGCCCTGCTTACCCATTTGCTATTCAAGAAACTCAGGGATATGGTGCCCTGCATAGCCCCTCCACTAAGCAAAGAATCCCATGGATATGGAGCCCTGCTCACCCCTTCACTATTTAAGAAACACAGGGATATGGTGCCCTTCTCACCCCTTCACAATACAAGAAACCCAGGAATATGGTACCCTGCTCATCCCTTCGCAATACAAGAAACTCGGGGATATGGTGTCCTGCTCACGCCTTTGTTATTCAAGAAACCCAGGGATAAGGCCCACTTCCCACCCCTTCACAATACAAGAAACCCAGGGTTATGGTACCCTGCTCATGCCTTCACAATAGAAGAAACTCAAGGGTATGGTGTCCTGCTCACCCCTTTGCTATTCAAGAAACCCAGGGATATGATGCCCTGTGCATCCTTCACAATACAAGAAACTCGGGAATATGGTGTCCTGCTCACCGCTTCACAATACAAGAAACTCAGGGATATGGTGCACTGCCCACCCCTTCACAATAAAAGAAACTCAGGGATATGGTGTTCTTCTCACGCCTTCACAATACAAGAAACTCAGGGATGTGGTGCCCTGCTCACCCATTTGCTATTCAAGAAACCCAGGGATATAGTGCCCTGCATAGCCCCTCCACTAAACAAAGAATCCCATGGATATGGTGCCCTGCTCACCCCTTCACTATTCAAGAAACCCAGGATATGGTGACCTTCTCACCCCTTCACAATACAAGAAACCCAGGAATATGGTACCCTGCTCATCCCTTCGCAATACAAGAAACTCAGGGATATGGTGTCCTGCTCACGCCTTTGCTATTCAAGAAACCCAGGGATATGGCCCACTTCCCACCCCTTCACAATACAATAAACCCAGGGTTATGGTACCCTGCTCATCCCTTCACAATACAAGAAACTCAGGGATATGGTGTCCTGCTCACCCCTTTGCTATTCAAGAAACCCAGGGATATGGCGCCCTTCTCACCCCTTCACAATACAAGAAACTCAGGGAAATGGTGCCCTGCTCACCCCTTCACAATACAAGAAACTCAGGGATATGGTGTCCTGCTCACCCCTTTGCCTTTCAAGAAACCCATAGATATGGCGCCCTTCTCACCCCTTCACAATACATAAAACTCAGGGATATGGCCCCCTGCCCACCCCTTCACAATACAAGATACTCAGGGATATGGTGCACTGCTCACCCCTTCACAATACAAGAAACTCAGGGATATGGTATCCTGCTCACCCTTTTGCTATTCAAGAAACCCAGGGATATGGTGCCCTTCTCACCCCTTCACAATACAAGAAACTCAGGGACATGGCGCCCTGCCCACCCCTTCACAATACAAGATACTCAGGGATATGGTGCCCTGCTCACCCCTTCACAATACAAGAAACTCAAGGATATGGTGCCATGATCACCCCTTTGCTATTCAAGAAACCCAGGGATATGGTGACCTGCTCACCCCTTCACAATACAAGAAACCCAGGGATATGGTGCCCTGCACAGCCCTTCCACTAAACAAAGAATCCCATGGATATGGTACCCTGCTCACCCCTTCACTATTCAAGAAACTCAGGGATATGGTGTCCTGCTCACCCATTTGCTCTTCAAGAAACCCAGGGATATGGTGCCCTTCTAACCCCTTCACAATACAAGAAACTCAGGGATATGGTGCTCTGCTCACACATTTGCTATTCAAGAAACCCAGGGATATGGCACCCTTCTCACCCCTTCACAATACAAGAAACTCAGGGATATGGTGCCCTGCTCACCCCTTCACAATACAAGAAACTCAGGGATATGGTGTCCTGCTCACCCCTTTGCTATTCAAGACACCCAGGGATATGGCGCCCTTCTCACCCCTTCACAATACAAGAAACTCAGGGATATGGCGCTCTGCTCACCCATTTGCTATTCAAGAAACCCAGGGATATGGCGCCCTTCTCACCCCTTCACAATACAAGAAACTCAGGGATATGGCTCCCTGCCCACCCCTTCACAATACAAGAAACTCAGGGAAATGGTGCCCTGCTCACCCCTTCACAATACAAGAAACTCAAGGATATGGTGCCATGATCACCCCTTTGCTATTCAAGAAACCCAGGGATATGGTGACCTGCTCACCCCTTCACAATACAAGAAACACAGGGATTTGGTGCCCTGCACAGCCCTTCCACTAAACAAAGAATCCCATGGATATGGTACCCTGCTCACCCCTTCACTATTCAAGAAACTCAGGGATATGGTGTCCTGCTCACCCATTTGCTCTTCAAGAAACCCAGGGATATGGTGCCCTTCTCACCCCTTCACAATACAAGAAACTCAGGGACATGGCGCCCTGCCCACCCCTTCACAATACAAGATACTCAGGGATATGGTGCCCTGCTCACCCCTTCACAATACAAGAAACTCAAGGATATGGTGCCATGATCACCCCTTTGCTATTCAAGAAACCCAGGGATATGGTGACCTGCTCACCCCTTCACAATACAAGAAACCCAGGGATATGGTGCCCTGCACAGCCCTTCCACTAAACAAAGAATCCCATGGATATGGTACCCTGCTCACCCCTTCACTATTCAAGAAACTCAGGGATATGGTGTCCTGCTCACCCCTTCACAATACAAGAAACACAGGGATATGGTGCCCTGCACAGCCCTTCCACTAAACAAAGAATCCCATGGATATGGTACCCTGCTCACCCCTTCACTATTCAAGAAACTCAGGGATATGGTGTCCTGCTCACCCATTTGCTCTTCAAGAAACCCAGGGATATGGTGCCCTTCTCACCCCTTCACAATACAAGAAACTCAGGGACATGGCGCCCTGCCCACCCCTTCACAATACAAGATACTCAGGGATATGGTGTCCTGCTCACCCATTTGCTCTTCAAGAAACCCAGGGATATGGTGCCCTTCTCACCCCATCACAATACAAGAAACTCAGGGACATGGCGCCCTGCCCACCCCTTCACAATACAAGATACTCAGGGATATGGTGCCCTGCTCACCCCTTCACAATACAAGAAACTCAAGGATATGGTGCCATGATCACCCCTTTGCTATTCAAGAAACCCAGGGATATGGTGACCTGCTCACCCCTTCACAATACAAGAAACCCAGGGATATGGTGCCCTGCACAGCCCTTCCACTAAACAAAGAATCCCATGGATATGGTACCCTGCTCACCCCTTCACTATTCAAGAAACTCAGGGATATGGTGTCCTGCTCACCCCTTTGCTATTCAAGAAAACCAGGGATATGGTGCCCTGCTCACCCCTTCACAATACAAGAAAGTCAGGGATATGGTGCCCTGCCCACCCCTTCACAATACATGAAAGTCAGGGATATGGTGCCCTGCTCACCCCTTCACAATAGAAGAAACCCAGGGATATGGTGCCATGCTCACCCCTTTGCTATTCAAGAAACCCAGGGATATGGTGCCCTGCCCACCCCTTCACAATACAAGAAAATCAGGGATATGGTGCCCTGCCCACCCCTTCACAATACAAGAAAGTCAGGGATATGGTGCCCTGCCCACCCCTTCACAATACAAGAAAATCAGGGATATTGTGCCATGCTCACCCCTTCACAATTCAAGAAAATCAGGGATATGGTGCCCTGCTCACCCCTTCACAATACAAGAAACCCAGGGATATGGTGCCATGCTCACCCCTTTGCTATTCAAGAAACCCAGGGATTTGGTGCCCTGCCCACCCCTTCACAATACAAGAAAATCAGGGATATGGTGCCCTGCCCACCCCTTCACAATACAAGAAAGTCAGGGATATGGTGCCCTGCTCACCCCTTCACAATAGAAGAAACCCAGGGATATGGTGCCATGCTCACCCCTTCACAATTCAAGAAAATCAGGGATATGGTGCCCTACTTATCCCTTCACAATACAAAAAACTCGGGGATGAGGTGTCCTGCTCACCCCTTTGCTATTCAAGAAACTCAGGGATATGGTGCCATGCTCACCCTTTTGCTATTCAAGAAACCCAGGGATATGGTGCCCTGCTCACCCCTTCACAATACAAGAAACTCAGGGATATGGTGCCCTGCACAGCCCTTCCACTAAACAAAGAATCCCATGGATATGTTGCCCTGCTCACCCCTTCACTATTCAAGAAACCCAGGGATATGGTGTCCTGCTCACCCATTTGCTATTCAAGAAACCCAGGGATATGGTGCCCTGCATAGCCCTTCCACTAAACAAAGAATCCCATGGATATAGTGCCCTGCTCACCCCTTCACTATTCAAGAAACCCAGGGATATGGTGCCCTTCTCACCCCTTCACAATACAAGAAACTCAGGGATGTGGTGCCCTGCTTACCCATTTGCTATTCAAGAAACTCAGGGATATGGTGCCCTGCATAGCCCCTCCACTAAGCAAAGAATCCCATGGATATGGAGCCCTGCTCACCCCTTCACTATTTAAGAAACACAGGGATATGGTGCCCTTCTCACCCCTTCACAATACAAGAAACCCAGGAATATGGTACCCTGCTCATCCCTTCGCAATACAAGAAACTCAGGGATATGGTGTCCTGCTCACGCCTTTGCTATTCAAGAAACCCAGGGATAAGGCCCACTTCCCACCCCTTCACAATACAAGAAACCCAGGGTTATGGTACCCTGCTCATGCCTTCACAATAGAAGAAACTCAAGGGTATGGTGTCCTGCTCACCCCTTTGCTATTCAAGAAACCCAGGGATATGATGCCCTGTGCATCCTTCACAATACAAGAAACTCGGGAATATGGTGTCCTGCTCACCGCTTCACAATACAAGAAACTCAGGGATATGGTGCACTGCCCACCCCTTCACAATACAAGAAACTCAGGGATATGGTGTCCTGCCACCCCTTTGCTATTCAAGAAACCCAGGGATATGGTGTCCTGCTTACCCCTTCACAATACAAGAAACCCAGGGTTATGGTACCCTGCTCATCCCTTCACAATACAAGAAATTCAGGGATATGGCACATTGCCCACCCCTTCACAATGCAAGAAACTCAGGGATATGGCACACTGCCCACCCCTTCACAATACAAGAAACCAGGGATATGGTGCCCTGCTCACCCCTTCACAATAAAAGAAACTCAGGGATATGGTGTTCTTCTCACGCCTTCACAATACAAGAAACTCAGGGATGTGGTGCCCTGCTCACCCATTTGCTATTCAAGAAACCCAGGGATATAGTGCCCTGCATAGCCCCTCCACTAAACAAAGAATCCCATGGATATGGTGCCCTGCTCACCCCTTCACTATTCAAGAAACCCAGGATATGGTGACCTTCTCACCCCTTCACAATACAAGAAACCCAGGAATATGGTACCCTGCTCATCCCTTCGCAATACAAGAAACTCAGGGATATGGTGTCCTGCTCACGCCTTTGCTATTCAAGAAACCCAGGGATATGGCCCACTTCCCACCCCTTCACAATACAATAAACCCAGGGTTATGGTACCCTGCTCATCCCTTCACAATACAAGAAACTCAGGGATATGGTGTCCTGCTCACCCCTTTGCTATTCAAGAAACCCAGGGATATGGTGCCCTGCTCACCCCTTCACAATACAAGAAACTCAGGAATATGGTGGCCTGCTCACCCTTTGCTATTCAAGAAACCCAGGGATATGGCGCCCTTCTCACCCCTTCACAATACAAGAAACTGAGGGATATGGTGCCCTGCTCACCCATTTGCTATTCAAGAAACCCAGGGATATGGTGCCCTGCTCACCCCTTCACAACACAAGAAACTCAGGGATATGGTGTCCTGCTCACCCATTTGCTTTTCAAGAAACCCAGGGATATGGTGCCCTTCTCACCCCTTCACAATACATAAAACTCAGGGATATGGCCCCCTGCCCACCCCTTCACAATACAAGATACTCAGGGATATGGTGCACTGCTCACCCCTTCACAATACAAGAAACTGAGGGATATGGTATCCTGCTCACCCTTTTGCTATTCAAGAAACCCAGGGATATGGTGCCCTTCTCACCCCTTCACAATACAAGAAACTCAGGGACATGGCGCCCTGCCCACCCCTTCACAATACAAGATACTCAGGGATATGGTGCCCTGCTCACCCCTTCACAATACAAGAAACTCAAGGATATGGTGCCATGATCACCCCTTTGCTATTCAAGAAACCCAGGGATATGGTGACCTGCTCACCCCTTCACAATACAAGAAACCCAGGGATATGGTGCCCTGCACAGCCCTTCCACTAAACAAAGAATCCCATGGATATGGTACCCTGCTCACCCCTTCACTATTCAAGAAACTCGGGGATATGGTGTCCTGCTCACCCATTTGCTCTTCAAGAAACCCAGGGATATGGTGCCCTTCTAACCCCTTCACAATACAAGAAACTCAGGGATATGGTGCTCTGCTCACACATTTGCTATTCAAGAAACCCAGGGATATGGCACCCTTCTCACCCCTTCACAATACAAGAAACTCAGGGATATGGTGCCCTGCTCACCCCTTCACAATACAAGAAACTCAGGGATATGGTGTCCTGCTCACCCCTTTGCTATTCAAGACACCCAGGGATATGGCGCCCTTCTCACCCCTTCACAATACAAGAAACTCAGGGATATGGCGCACTGCTCACCCATTTGCTATTCAAGAAACCCAGGGATATGGCGCCCTTCTCACCCCTTCACAATACAAGAAACTCAGGGATATGGCTCCCTGCCCACCCCTTCACAATACAAGAAACTCAGGGAAATGGTGCCCTGCTCACCCCTTCACAATACAAGAAACTCAAGGATATGGTGCCATGATCACCCCTTTGCTATTCAAGAAACCCAGGGATATGGTGACCTGCTCACCCCTTCACAATACACGAAACCCAGGGATATGGTGCCCTGCACAGCCCTTCCACTAAACAAAGAATCCCATGGATATGGTACCCTGCTCACCCCTTCACTATTCAAGAAACTCAGGGATATGGTGTCCTGCTCACCCATTTGCTCTTCAAGAAACCCAGGGATATGGTGCCCTTCTAACCCCTTCACAATACAAGAAACTCAGGGATATGGTGCTCTGCTCACCCATTTGCTATTCAAGAAACCCAGGGATATGGCGCCCTTCTCACCCCTTCACAATACAAGAAACTCAGGGATATGGCTCCCTGCCCACCCCTTCACAATACAAGAAACTCAGGGAAATGGTGCCCTGCTCACCCCTTCACAATACAAGAAACTCAGGGATATGGTGTCCTGCTCACCCCTTTGCTATTCAAGACACCCAGGGATATGGCGCCCTTCTCACCCCTTCACAATACAAGAAACTCAGGGATATGGCGCCCTGCCCACCCCTTGAAAATACAAGAAACTCAGGGATATGGTGTCAGAGCACTCAGGTCCTAGGCGCAGGAGCGACGCAGTACCAACCACCCCCACTATGGTCGTGGAACCTGCAAGTCGAAGCTTACGCAGGCTACCCGGACCAGAGCAGCGAAGGAGGGTTAGGGTCTCGTTGATTGGATAGGTTGGGGAATTTTAGGGAAACCGGATTGAGGGTTGGGTAGAGGTTGTGGATAGGACGGGGAATTGAAGGGTTGATTGTTGCACACTTTAGATTGTACTTGGTACCAAGTAGCTATTTGCACACCACCTCCCCATAGTCAGACTTAGGCCCCCTCACTGTTCAATCTGATGCACAAGTCTAACCCATGCACCTAACTCTGTCCACAACTAGTTAACATTTTTTCAGCATGCAAACTTAGCTCTGGGTTTCAGTGTCCAGTCCAAGATGAAGCCGTCAAGTCTTGTGGCAGGTCCGTAATGTTCAGTGCTGGTCCAAGAAGCTAAAAGAAATAACACAAGTTAGGGTGTTGCCTCCGCATTCCCATAACCTTCTCATTCATTCTTCACACACACAAACACACAACATTCTAGCTGCCACCCGGGCTCAAACCACGGGCTTTTGAGTGTGCCAAAGTTCGCCACTCTTCGGGGCTTTCCACTTATTCCTGATGTGGAAAGAAATGCCAGTGTTAACTTCCGCAGGGGGTCTTCCTTCAGACCGCCGCGGTAACTTTTGCCCATGTGTTTTCGCCTCCCGTGCGCCGAGTTTTCCCTGGTTCCAGGAGGCGGGAACACACGTACTAGTGTTTCGTATGGATCACTTCCTCACTACAAAATGCTAGCGCGGATTAGCGACGCGCCTAGGACACGCCCACTTAACTTTCCGGTAGGCGCAGGGGCTAGGAATAGGTGGGCTAAAGCCCCCTGCGCTTCTCCCCGATCCCTTTGATTCCCAAGATGGATTTAAAGACTTATCTTGCGGGAGCGAGGGCCGAACTGCTTCTCCGGCGGGGCGGGGCCCCTCGCGATTGTTTCTGGAGGAGCTGGGCTTTGCACGTCCTCTCCTTCCGAAGTCTCAAGCGCAAGCCCCGTGCCTCGGGGCTTGCGCATGCGCGTTGATGTGCCACACCCTGCTGGACTCCTGATTGGCCCGTGGCGCCCCCGAGCATGCTGGGAGTTGTAGGCAGGAGACTGCTTCTGCTGGGAGCTGTAGTTCTTGAAGGCTGCTTTTCTGCAAAAGGGGCACAGCAGCCTTTTAAATGGATACAGCTTTCTGGACCCAACTTGTACGCTCACCACAGCCCCCACCATGCCCCTCTGCACCCCTTGTCTTGGTTTGGTCTTGGCTTTGGCCCTGACAGCACTCCCCCTCCCACGGAAGGTAGGCCCTCCGGGTTTATCTGGATAATTCTTGTGGAAAGTGCGCAACAATCTTGGAGCATGAACGTGATGTGAGGGCTCCCACGAGCGCTCTTCAGGTCCATACCCCACCCAGTCCACTAAATAATACAACTGGCCGTTAGTGCTCTTTTTGGAGTTCAAAATTGCACGTACCTCATATTCAGGTTCCCCGTGAACAATTATCGGGGTTTTTTTTTTAACTGGAGTTCCATGCGGGGCAGGTTTTAGCAGGGACGTGTGGAACGTGGGATGAATTTTCATTTGGGAGGGTAATTCCAATCGGATTGCAACTGGATTCACGATTCGTTCAATTGGGAATGGGCCTAAATAACGGGGCTGTAATTTCCTGGGACCATCCAATCGAATATTGCGGGTGGAAAGCCACACCTTGTCACCCACACGATAGGGAGGACTGGCACGGAGATTTTTGTCTGCATAATACTTATAAGAATTTTTTGCTCTAACAAGATTACCTTGTACCTCCTTCCAAACTTGCTCAATTTCAGTCCGCTGTCCCGCTAGTGTGGGCAATTCCACTCCTAAGGACGGGACAGCTACGGGAAGAATACGTGGATGTCGTCCATAAAGACAATAAAAGGGAGTCTTTTTGGTGGACGTGTGTAAGGCATTATTGTAGGCCAGTTCAGCTAACCAAGTATGCTGGACCCAAGTGGTTTCCCTGCTTGCAGCAAAGCAACGCAAGTATTGCTCGAGCCCTTGATTTACACGCTCGGTTTGGCCGTCCGTCTCGGGATGATACCCGGATGACAAATGGACTTCCATCCCAACGATCTTACAAAATTCACGCCAAAATCGCGAAATGAATTGTGGGCCTCTGTCGGTGATAACATGGTGTGGAAGCCCGTGTAGGCGAATGACGTTTTGCAGGAAGAGTTCTGCAACTGCACTAGCGGTTGGGACTCCTTTGCAAGGAATAAAATGGGCCATTTTCGAGAAGGTATCAACTACAACCAATATTGACGTGTAACCCTGTATAGGCGGGAGATCCACAATGAGGTCCATGGTTACAGTATGCCATGGTACGTCCGGAGTTGGTAAAGGACGCAGAAGGCCTGCAGGTCTTTGGTGACTGGCCTTATTGCGGGCACAGGTGTCACACTTCAATATGTGTTGCTGAACATCCTGTCGCCACTTTGGCCACCAGAAATATCTAGCCACCAGCTCTTGTGTTTTTGACCTTCCCGGATGACCTACAAGGGATGAATCATGACACCACGACATGGCCTTTTCCCGGAGTGCCGCAGTAGGCAAATACAGAGCATGAGCGTGGTAGGGAAGCCCTGCAAGAACTACGTTCCGAGGGTCCTGTTTGCACCAATGGTGCAGTTCTTGCATAGAGATTTCTTTCTGAATTCCTTCAAAGAAATCAGAGGTCGCTCCAACAATATGAGCGGGAGGGATTATTGATTGGGGCGTAGGTTTCCCCTCTCGAATTGTCGGCTCGGGATAGCGTGACAAGATGTCAGCTTTCTGGTTACTGTTTCCGGGCCTATATGTGATGATAAAGTCGAATTCTGCGAAATACATGGCCCAACGCAGCTGACGCGGGCTCAGGGTCTTGGCGGTTTTGATAAATTGTAGGTTTCGATGGTCCGTGATTACTGTTATTGTATGACGTGCTCCCATCAGATAGTGCCGCCATTCACTAAATGCTGCCTTTATTGCCAGCAGTTCTCGATCTGCGATGATGTAATTCACCTCGGCTGGCAGCAGCTTCCTAGAATAATAGGCCACTGGATGTAATAAACCCGTCATGGGATCCCTTTGGGACAGAACGGCCCCCCAAAGCATAACTGGAGGCGTCCGTTTCAACCACAAACGGTCTGGACAAGTCTGGGTGTTTTAGTACCGGAGCGTCGGTGAAGGCCTTTTTGAGCTGATTAAAACCCTGTTCGGCTGAGGGATCCCAAACAAATGGGCAACTCTTACGAAGAAGCTTCGTGATTGGAGTAACCAATGCTGAAAAATTCTTAACAAAGCGTCTGTAAAAGTTTGCAAACCCTAGAAAGGATTGTATATCCTTCACATTAGCAGGGGGTGCCCAATCTAAAATTGCCTGCACCTTTTTGGTGTCCATTTGTACGCCGGTTGGGGTTAAGAAATAACCTAAGAACTCCACAGTGGTACGATGAAACTCGCACTTTTCTAGCTTTGCGTAGAGATGATGTTCTCGCAATTTTTGCAACACCGCACGAACATGTTGGACATGTTCCTGGAGATTACTGGAATAGATGAGGATGTCGTCAATGTACACAACGGCACATATATCTAAATATTCTCGAAGTACCTCATCCAGGAAATGTTGAAAGGCGGCGGGGGCGTTACAGAGGCCGAATGGCATGACCTGATATTCATACAATCCGAACTTGGTTCGGAAGGCGGTCTTCCACTCGTCTCCTTCACGTACCCGTACCAAGTGGTATGCGCCTCGAAGGTCCAACTTGGTATAGATGACCGCATTCCTAACTTGGTCAAGAAGTACTGGGATTAGAGGGAGCGGATAACGGTTCTTAATGGTTATCCGGTTCACTCCGCGGTAATCGATACAAGTCCGGAGCTCCCCAGACTTCTTCGGTACGAAGAACAGAGGTGACGAAACCGGAGAATTGGAGTGCCGAATAAAACCACTCTTGAGGTTTGATGCTATGTATTCCCGGAGGTGGTCATTTTCAGCCTCGGTCAAAGCGTAGATGCGGCTACATGGTAATACCGCTCCTGGCTCCAGGTCTATCCGGCAATCAAAGGGCCGGTGTGGAGGTAAAGACTCAGCAGCCTGTTTATTAAACACATCCACAAAGCCGGCATACTCTTGGGGCAGATCTTCAGGGCGTACCTCTGGTTGACTGCTAGCAATGCAAATGGAGCGTATGTCTGGCAAAGCCTTTTCTAAGCAATGTTCTTTGCAATATGAAGAATTCAGGTCTATTGACCCTGAGGTCCATTGAATGTGAGGGTCATGTTTCTTTAACCATGGCAAACCCAGGACAAGCCCAAATTGCGGGGCGGCAATAACATCAAAGGCAATCTTTTCTGTATGCCCATCTCCACACCGAAGGATCATTACACAGGTACTATGGGTAACGGGACCTGAACTAAGGGGAGTATCGTCAACTGCATGTACCAGTTCTGACGCAGGTTTACATTGCACCGGAATTCCTAAAGTACCCACGAACTGGGCATCGATGAAATTACCAGTCGCACCCGAGTCGATTAGCAGTGTAACCTGTTTCCTTTTTGTCAAGAACTCTAAGCAACCCTTCAGAGTGATATAGGGGCCATGATTCGAATAGCCTGCAATTGGGGCCCTGCTGACTAGGCTCGGCCGGGTGACCCCCACTACCGACGAGCCAAGGCGTTTCCCTGGGTTTTTGGTTTGGCGGGGCATTCGCGAACGAAATGCCCAGCCTTACCGCAATACATACAGACCCCGTCTTTTCTTCTCTGCTCTTTCTCTTCTTTTGTTAGGGGGCCCCGGATGGAGCCGATTTGCATCGGCTCATCCCCCTCAGATTTGTCCACCGTCCCACGTGATCCTTTAAACTGGTCTAACCGTGGTACAGGACGAGATTCTCCTCTTCTCTTATCACCTCGCCTTTCCGCCAAGCGGTGGTCAAGACGCAAGGCTAAGTTTATCATATCCGAACACTCTCTTGGCTGTGGATCAACCTGAGCTATAAGATCTTTTAACTCGTCTTTTAACCCCTGATAAAATAGGGACATCCTCTTTTCTCTGGGCCATTCGGCTTCTGCCACTAGCCGGTTGAACTGCGTGACATAAGTCACCAGTTCCCTATTGCCTTGCCTTAAACTCAGCAATTCCCGATCCTTACAGAGGGTGGCCGCCTGTCGATTAAAGATTTTCTCAAATTCCCCTAGGAACTCATCCCAGTCGTACAGGACGGCATTGTCCTTTTGAACCAAAGGATTCGCCCAAGAGGCGGCGTCCCCTGTAAGGTACGAAATCACGAAGGCAGTACGTGCTTGAGCAGACCGAAAGGCTGACGCCTTGGTGAGAAAGTGGAGACGACATTGGGTCAAGAATGTAGAGAATTTTTGCGGATCCCCTGCATATCGCTCTGGAGGTGCAAGGGGAACTATGGCTTCCGGGGTTACATGTACCTGTACCGGGGTAGACGGTTGACCAGGTAAGGGCGATGCTTGGGCAGCTAGACTCCGTACCTGCGCAGACAGAGTTGCATAATCTTGCCTGGATGCGGCTAACTCCCCTTGCAAATCCTGCAAGGCTTTAGCAATTTCTTCCATGACTTGTTGAGGGTTGGCTGTGCCGCTCAGGCGCCTGGAAAATACGTGGGCTTGCGCTTCTGTCAGAGCACTCAGGTCCTAGGCGCAGGAGCGACGCAGTACCAACCACCCCCACTATGGTCGTGGAACCTGCAAGTCGAAGCTTACCCAGGCTACCCGGACCAGAGCAGGGAAGGAGGGTTAGGGTCTCGTTGATTGGATAGGTTGGGGAATTTTAGGGAAACCAGATTGAGGGTTGGGTAGAGGTTGTGGATAGGACGGGGAATTGAAGGGTTGATTGTTGCACACTTTAGATTGTACTTGGTACCAAGTAGCTATTTGCACACCTCCTCCCCATAGTCAGACTTAGGCCCCCTCACTGTTCAATCTGATGCACAAGTCTAACCCATGCACCTAACTCTGTCCACAACTAGTTAACATTTTTTCAGCATGCAAACTTAGCTCTGGGTTTCAGTGTCCAGTCCAAGATGAAGCCGTCAAGTCTTGTGGCAGGTCCGTAATGTTCAGTGCTGGTCCAAGAAGCTAAAAGAAATAACACAAGTTAGGGTGTTGCCTCCGCATTCCCATAACCTTCTCATTCATTCTTCACACACACAAACACACAACATTCTAGCTGCCACCCGGGCTCAAACCACGGGCTTTTGAGTGTGCCAAAGTTCGCCACTCTTCGGGGCTTTCCACTTATTCCTGATGTGGAAAGAAATGCCAGTGTTAACTTCCGCAGGGGGTCTTCCTTCAGACCGCCGCGGTAACTTTTGCCCATGTGTTTTCGCCTCCCGTGCGCCGAGTTTTCCCTGGTTCCAGGAGGCGGGAACACACGTACTAGTGTTTCGTATGGATCACTTCCTCACTACAAAATGCTAGCGCGGATTAGCGACGCGCCTAGGACACGCCCACTTAACTTTCCGGTAGGCGCAGGGGCTAGGAATAGGTGGGCTAAAGCCCCCTGCGCTTCTCCCCGATCCCTCTGATTCCCAAGATGGATTTAAAGACTTATCTTGCGGGAGCGAGGGGCCGAACTGCTTCTCCGGCGGGGCGGGGCCCCTCGCGATTGTTTCTGGAGGAGCTGGGCTTTGCACGTCCTCTCCTTCCGAAGTCTCAAGCGCAAGCCCCGTGCCTCGGGGCTTGCGCATGCGCGTTGATGTGCCACACCCTGCTGGACTCCTGATTGGCCCGTGGCGCCCCCGAGCATGCTGGGAGTTGTAGGCAGGAGACTGCTTCTGCTGGGAGCTGTAGTTCTTGAAGGCTGCTTTTCTGCAAAAGGGGCACAGCAGCCTTTTAAATGGATACAGCTTTCTGGACCCAACTTGTACGCTCACCACAGCCCCCACCATGCCCCTCTGCACCCCTTGTCTTGGTTTGGTCTTGGCTTTGGCCCTGACATATGGTGCCCTGCACATCCCTTCCACTAAACAAAGAATCAAATGGATATGATGCCCTGCTCAGCCCTTCACTATCCAAAAAACCCAGGGATGTGGTGCCCTTCTCTCCCCTTCACAATACAAGAAACCCAGGGATATGGTGCCCTGCTCATCCATTCACAATACAAAATACTCGGGGATGAGGTGTCCTGCTCACCCCTTTGCTATTCAAGAAACCCAGGGATATGGTGCCCTGCCCACCCCTTCACAATACAAGAAAATCAGGGATATGGTGCCCTGCCCACCCCTTCACAATACAAGAAAGTCAGGGATATGGTGCCCTGCTCACCCCTTCACAATACAAGAAACCCAGGGATATGGTGCCATGCTCACCCCTTTGCTATTCAAGAAACCCAGGGATATGGTGCCCTGCACACCCCTTCACAATACAAGAAAATCAGGGATATGGTGCCCTGCCCACCCCTTCACAATACAAGAAAGTAAGGGATATGGTGCCCTGCTCACCCCTTCACAATACAGGAAACCCAGGGATATGGTGCCATGCTCACCCCTTCACAATTCAAGAAAATCAAGGATATGGTGGCCTGCTCACCCCTTCACAATACAAGAAACCCAGGGCTATGGTGCCATGCTCACCCCTTTGCTATTCAAGAAACCCAGGGATATGGTGCCCTGCCCACCCCTTCACAATACAAGAAAATCAGGGATATGGTGCCCTGCTCACCCCTTCAAAATACAAGAAACCCAGGGATATGGTGCCCTGCTCACCCATTTGCTATCCAAGAAACCCAGGGATATGGTGCCCTGCTCATCCCTTCACAATACAAAATACTTGGGGATGAGGTGTCCTGCTCACCCCTTCACAATACAAGAAACCCAGGGATATGGTGCCCTGCACAGCCCTTCCACTAAACAAAGAATCCCATGGATATGCTGCCCTGCTCACCCCTTAACTATTCAAGAAACCCAGGGATATGGTGTCCTGCTCACCCATTTGCTATTCAAGAAACCCAGGGATATGGTGCTCTGCATAGCCCTTCCACTAAACAAAAAATCCCATGGATATAGTGCCCTGCTCACCCCTTCACTATTCAAGAAACCCAGGGATATGGTGCCCTTCTCACCGCTTCACAATACAAGAAACTCAGGGATATGGTGCCCTGCTCACCCATTTGCTATTCAAGAAACCCAGGGATATGGTGCCCTGCATAGCCCCTCCACTAAGCAAAGAATCCCATGGATATGGAGCCCTGCTCACCCGTTCACTATTCAAGAAACCCAGGGATATGGTACCCTTCTCACCCCTTCACAATACAAGAAACCCAGGAATATGGTACCCTGCTCATCCCTTCGCAATACAAGAAACTCAGGGATATGGTGTCCTGCTCACGCCTTTGCTATTCAAGAAACCCAGGGATAAGGCCCCCTTCCCTCCCCTTCACAATACAAGAAACCCATGGTTATTGGTACGCTGCTCATCCCTTCACAATACAAGAAACTCATGGATATGGTGTCCTGCTCACCCGTTTGCTATTCAAGAAACTCAGGAATATGGTGCCCTGCTCACCCCTTCACAATACAAGAAACTCAGGAATATGGTGTCCTGCTCACCCCTTCACAATACAAGAAACTCAGGGATATGGCGCACTGCCCACCCCTTCACAATACATGAAACTCAGGGATATGGCACACTGCCCACCCCTTCACAATACAAGAAACTCAGGGATATGGCACACTGCCCACCCCTTCACAATACAAGAAACTCAGGGATATGGTGTCCTGCTCACCCCTTTGCTATTCAAGAAACCCAGGGATATGGTGCCCTGCTCACCCCTTCACAATACAAGAAACCCAGGGTTATGGTACCCTGCTCATCCCTTCACAATACAAGAAACTCAGGGATATGGCACACTGACCACCCCTTCACAATACAAGAAACTCAGAGATATGGCACACTGCCCACCCCTTCACAATACAAGAAACTCAGGAATATGGGGTCCTGCCCACCCCTTCACAATACAAGAAACTCAGGAATATGGGGTCCTGCTCACCCCTTCACAATACAAGAAACTCAGGAATATGGTGTCCTGCTCACCCCTTCACAATAAAAGAAACTCAGGGATATGGTGTTCTGCTCACGCCTTCACAATACAAGAAACTCAGGGATGTGGTGCCCTGCTCACCCATTTGCTATTCAAGAAACCCAGGGATATAGTGCCCTGCATAGCCCCTCCACTAAACAAAGAATCCCATGGATATGGTACCCTGCTCACCCCTTCACTATTCAAGAAACCCAGGATATGGTGACCTTCTCACCCCTTCACAATACAAGAAACCCAGGAATATGGTACCCTGCTCATCCCTTCGCAATACAAGAAACTCAGGGATATGGTGTCCTGCTCACGCCTTTGCTATTCAAGAAACCCAGGGATATGGCCCACTTCCCACCCCTTCACAATACAATAAACCCAGGGTTATGGTACCCTGCTCATCCCTTCACAATACAAGAAACTCAGGGATATGGTGTCCTGCTCACCCCTTTGCTATTCAAGAAACCCAGGGATATGGTGCCCTGCTCACCCCTTCACAATACAAGAAACTCAGGAATATGGTGGCCTGCTCACCCTTTGCTATTCAAGAAACCCAGGGATATGGCGCCCTTCTCACCCCTTCACAATAAAAGAAACTGAGGGATATGGTGCCCTGCTCACCCATTTGCTATTCAAGAAACCCAGGGATATGGTGCCCTTCTCATCCCTTCACAATACAAAGAATCCCATGGATATGGTACCCTGCTCACCCCTTCACTATTCAAGAAACTCAGGGATATGGTGCCCTGCTCACCCCTTCACAATACAAGAAGCTCAGGGATATGGTGTCCTGCTCAGCCCTTTGCTATTCAAGAAACCCATGGATATGGCGCCCTTCTCACCCCTTCACAATACAAGAAACCCAGGGTTATGGTACCCTTCTAACCCCTTCACAATACAAGAAACTCAGGGATATGGCGCCCTGCCCACCCCTTCACAATACAAGAAACTCAGGGAAATGGTGCCCTGCTCACCCCTTCACAATACAAGAAACTCAGGGATATGGTGCCCTGCTCACCCCTTTGCCTTTCAAGAAACCCATAGATATGGCGCCCTTCTCACCCCTTCACAATACATAAAACTCAGGGATATGGCCCCCTGCCCACCCCTTCACAATACAAGATACTCAGGGATATGGTGCACTGCTCACCCCTTCACAATACAAGAAACTCAGGGATATGGTATCCTGCTCACCCTTTTGCTATTCAAGAAACCCAGGGATATGGTGCCCTTCTCACCCCTTCACAATACAAGAAACTCAGGGACATGGCGCCCTGCCCACCACTTCACAATACAAGATACTCAGGGATATGGTGCCCTGCTCACCCCTTCACAATACAAGAAACTCAAGGATATGGTGCCATGATCACCCCTTTGCTATTCAAGAAACCCAGGGATATGGTGACCTGCTCACCCCTTCACAATACAAGAAACCCAGGGATATGGTGCCCTGCACAGCCCTTCCACTAAACAAAGAATCCCATGGATATGGTACCCTGCTCACCCCTTCACTATTCAAGAAACTCAGGGATATGGTGTCCTGCTCACCCATTTGCTCTTCAAGAAACCCAGGGATATGGTGCCCTTCTCACCCCTTCATAATACAAGAAACTCAGGGACATGGCGCCCTGCCCACCCCTTCACAATACAAGATACTCAGGGATATGGTGCCCTGCTCACCCCTTCACAATACAAGAAACTCAAGGATATGGTGCCATGATCACCCCTTTGCTATTCAAGAAACCCAGGGATATGGTGACCTGCTCACCCCTTCACAATTCAAGAAAATCAGGGATATGGTGCCCTGCTCACCCCTTCACAATACAAGAAACCCAGGGATATGGTGCCCTGCTCACCCCTTCACAATACAAGAAACCCAGGGATATGGTGTCCTGCTCACCCCTTTGCTATTCAAGAAAACCAGGGATATGGTGCCCTGCTCACCCCTTCACAATACAAGAAAGTCAGGGATATGGTGCCCTGCCCACCCCTTCACAATACATGAAAGTCAGGGATATGGTGCCCTGCTCACCCCTTCACAATAGAAGAAACCCAGGGATATGGTGCCATGCTCACCCCTTTGCTATTCAAGAAACCCAGGGATATGGTGCCCTGCCCACCCCTTCACAATACAAGAAAATCAGGGATATGGTGCCATGCTCACCCCTTCACAATTCAAGAAAATCAGGGATATGGTGCCCTGCTCACCCCTTCACAATACAAGAAACCCAGGGATATGGTGCCCTGCTCACCCCTTCACAATACAAGAAACCCAGGGATATGGTGTCCTGCTCACCCCTTTGCTATTCAAGAAAACCAGGGATATGGTGCCCTGCTCACCCCTTCACAATACAAGAAAGTCAGGGATATGGTGCCCTGCCCACCCCTTCACAATACATGAAAGTCAGGGATATGGTGCCCTGCTCACCCCTTCAAAATAGAAGAAACCCAGGGATATGGTGCCATGCTCACCCCTTTGCTATTCAAGAAACCCAGGGATATGGTGCCCTGCCCACCCCTTCACAATACAAGAAAATCAGGGATATGGTGCCATGCTCACCCCTTCACAATTCAAGAAAATCAGGGATATGGTGCCCTGCTCACCCCTTCACAATACAAGAAACCCAGGGATATGGTGCCATGCTCACCCCTTTGCTATTCAAGAAACCCAGGGATTTGGTGCCCTGCCCACCCCTTCACAATACAAGAAAATCAGGGATATGGTGCCCTGCCCACCCCTTCACAATACAAGAAAGTCAGGGATATGGTGCCCTGCTCACCCCTTCACAATACAAGAAACCCAGGGATATGGTGCCATGCTCACCCCTTCACAATTCAAGAAAATCAGGGATATGGTGCCCTACTTATCCCTTCACAATACAAAAAACTCGGGGATGAGGTGTCCTGCTCACCCCTTTGCTATTCAAGAAACTCAGGGATATGGTGCCATGCTCACCCTTTTGCTATTCAAGAAACCCAGGGATATGGTGCCCTGCTCACCCCTTCACAATACAAGAAACTCAGGGATATATTGTCCTGCTCACCCCTTTGCTATTCAAGAAAATCAGGGATATGGTGCCCTGCTCACCCCTTCACAATACAAGAAACCCAGGGATATGGTGCCATGCTCACCCCTTTGCTATTCAAGATACCCAAGGATTTGGTGCCCTGCCCACCCCTTCACAATACACGAAAGTCAGGGATATGGTGCGCTGCTCACCCCTTCACAATACAAGAAACCCAGGGATATGGTGCCCTGCACAGCCCTTCCACTAAACAAAGAATCCCATGGATATGTTGCCCTGCTCACCCCTTCACTATTCAAGAAACCCAGGGATATGGTGTCCTGCTCACCCATTTGCTATTCAAGAAACCCAGGGATATGGTGCCCTGCATAGCCCTTCCACTAAACAAAGAATCCCATGGATATAGTGCCCTGCTCACCCCTTCACTATTCAAGAAACCCAGGGATATGGTGCCCTTCTCACCCCTTCACAATACAAGAAACCCAGGAATATGGTACCCTGCTCATCCCTTCGCAATACAAGAAACTCGGGGATATGGTGTCCTGCTCACGCCTTTGCTATTCAAAAAACCCAGGGATAAGGCCCACTTCCCACCCCTTCACAATACAAGAAACCCAGGGTTATGGTACCCTGCTCATCCCTTCACAATACAAGAAATTCAGGGATATGGCACATTGCCCACCCCTTCACAATGCAAGAAACTCAGGGATATGGCACACTGCCCACCCCTTTACAATACAAGAAACCAGGGATATGGTGCCCTGCTCACCCCTTCACAATAAAAGAAACTCAGGGATATGGTGTTCTGCTCACGCCTTCACAATACAAGAAACTCAGGGATGTGGTGCCCTGCTCACCCATTTGCTATTCAAGAAACCCAGGGATATAGTGCCCTGCATAGCCCCTCCACTAAACAAAGAATCCCATGGATATGGTGCCCTGCTCACCCCTTCACTATTCAAGAAACCCAGGATATGGTGACCTTCTCACCCCTTCACAATACAAGAAACCCAGGAATATGGTACCCTGCTCATCCCTTCGCAATACAAGAAACTCAGGGATATGGTGTCCTGCTCACGCCTTTGCTATTCAAGAAACCCAGGGATATGGCCCACTTCCCACCCCTTCCCAATACAATAAACCCAGGGTTATGGTACCCTGCTCATCCCTTCACAATACAAGAAACTCAGGGATATGGTGTCCTGCTCACCCCTTTGCTATTCAAGAAACCCAGGGATATGGTGCCCTGCTCACCCCTTCACAATACAAGAAACTCAGGAATATGGTGGCCTGCTCACCCTTTGCTATTCAAGAAACCCAGGGATATGGCGCCCTTCTCACCCCTTCACAATACAAGAAACTGAGGGATATGGTGCCCTGCTCACCCATTTGCTATTCAAGAAACCCAGGGATATGGTGCCCTGTCCACCCCTTCACAATACAAGAAACTCAGGGATATGGTGCCCTGCTCACCCCTTCACAACACAAGAAACTCAGGGATATGGTGTCCTGCTCACCCATTTGCTTTTCAAGAAACCCAGGGATATGGTGCCCTTCTAACCCCTTCACAATACAAGAAACTCAGGGATATTGTGCTCTGCTCACCCATTTGCCTTCAAGAAACCCAGGGATATGGTGCCCTGCCCACCCCTTCACAATACAAGATACTCAGGGATATGGTGCACTGCTCACCCCTTCACAATACAAGAAACTCAGGGATATGGTATCCTGCTCACCCTTTTGCTATTCAAGAAACCCAGGGATATGGTGCCCTTCTCACCCCTTCACAATACAAGAAACTCAGGGACATGGCGCCCTGCCCACCCCTTCACAATACAAGATACTCAGGGATATGGTGCCCTGCTCACCCCTTCACAATACAAGAAACTCAAGGATATGGTGCCATGATCACCCCTTTGCTATTCAAGAAACCCAGGGATATGGTGACCTGCTCACCCCTTCACAATACAAGAAACCCAGGGATATGGTGCCCTGCACAGCCCTTCCACTAAACAAAGAATCCCATGGATATGGTTCCCTGCTCACCCCTTCACTATTCAAGAAACTCAGGGATATGGTGTCCTGCTCACCCATTTGCTCTTCAAGAAACCCAGGGATATGGTGCCCTTCTAACCCCTTCACAATATAGGAAACTCAGGGATATGGTGCTCTGCTCACCCATTTGCTATTCAAGAAACCCAGGGATATGGCGCCCTTCTCACCCCTTCACAATACAAGAAACTCAGGGATATGGCTCCCTGCCCACCCCTTCACAATACAAGAAACTCAGGGAAATGGTGCCCTGCTCACCCCTTCACAATACAAGAAACTCAGGGATATGGTGTCCTGCTCACCCCTTTGCTATTCAAGACACCCAGGGATATGGCGCCCTTCTCACCCCTTCACAATACAAGAAACTCAGGGATATGGCGCCCTGCCCACCCCTTGACAATACAAGAAACTCAGGGATATGGTGCCCTGCACATCCCTTCCACTAAACAAAGAATCAAATGGATATGGTGCCCTGCTCAGCCCTTCACTATCCAAAAAACCCAGGGATGTGGTGCCCTTCTCTCCCCTTCACAATACAAGAAACCCAGGGATATGGTGCCCTGCTCATCCATTCACAATACAAAATACTCGGGGATGAGGTGTCCTGCTCACCCCTTTGCTATTCAAGAAACCCAGGGATATGGTGCCCTGCCCACCCCTTCATAATACAAGAAAATCAGGGATATGGTGCCCTGCCCACCCCTTCACAATACAAGAAAGTCAGGGATATGGTGCCCTGCTCACCCCTTCACAATACAAGAAACCCAGGGATATGGTGCCATGCTCACCCCTTTGCTATTCAAGAAACCCAGGGATATGGTGCCCTGCACACCCCTTCACAATACAAGAAAATCAGGGATATGGTGCCCTGCCCACCCCTTCACAATACAAGAAAGTAAGGGATATGGTGCCCTGCTCACCCCTTCACAATACAGGAAACCCAGGGATATGGTGCCATGCTCACCCCTTCACAATTCAAGAAAATCAAGCATATGGTGGCCTGCTCACCCCTTCACAATACAAGAAACCCAGGGCTATGGTGCCATGCTCACCCCTTTGCTATTCAAGAAACCCAGGGATATGGTGCCCTGCCCACCCCTTCACAATACAAGAAAATCAGGGATATGGTGCCCTGCTCACCCCTTCAAAATACAAGAAACCCAGGGATATGGTGCCCTGCTCACCCATTTGCTATCCAAGAAACCCAGGGATATGGTGCCCTGCTCATCCCTTCACAATACAAAATACTTGGGGATGAGGTGTCCTGCTCACCCCTTCACAATACAAGAAACCCAGGGATATGGTGCCCTGCACAGCCCTTCCACTAAACAAAGAATCCCATGGATATGCTGCCCTGCTCACCCCTTAACTATTCAAGAAACCCAGGGATATGGTGTCCTGCTCACCCATTTGCTATTCAAGAAACCCAGGGATATGGTGCTCTGCATAGCCCTTCCACTAAACAAAAAATCCCATGGATATAGTGCCCTGCTCACCCCTTCACTATTCAAGAAACCCAGGGATATGGTGCCCTTCTCACCGCTTCACAATACAAGAAACTCAGGGATATGGTGCCCTGCTCACCCATTTGCTATTCAAGAAACCCAGGGATATGGTGCCCTGCATAGCCCCTCCACTAAGCAAAGAATCCCATGGATATGGAGCCCTGCTCACCCGTTCACTATTCAAGAAACCCAGGGATATGGTGCCCTTCTCACCCCTTCACAATACAAGAAACCCAGGAATATGGTACCCTGCTCATCCCTTCGCAATACAAGAAACTCAGGGATATGGTGTCCTGCTCACGCCTTTGCTATTCAAGAAACCCAGGGATAAGGCCCACTTCCCACCCCTTCACAATACAAGAAACCCATGGTTATTGGTACCCTGCTCATCCCTTCACAATACAAGAAACTCATGGATATGGTGTCCTGCTCACCCGTTTGCTATTCAAGAAACTCAGGAATATGGTGCCCTGCTCACCCCTTCACAATACAAGAAACCCAGGAATATGGTGTCCTGCTCACCCCTTCACAATACAAGAAACTCAGGGATATGGCGCACTGCCCACCCCTTCACAATACATGAAACTCAGGGATATGGCACACTGCCCACCCCTTCACAATACAAGAAACTCAGGGATATGGCACACTGCCCACCCCTTCACAATACAAGAAACTCAGGGATATGGTGTCCTGCTCACCCCTTTGCTATTCAAGAAACCCAGGGATATGGTGCCCTGCTCACCCCTTCACAATACAAGAAACCCAGGGTTATGGTACCCTGCTCATCCCTTCACAATACAAGAAACTCAGGGATATGGCACACTGACCACCTCTTCACAATACAAGAAACTCAGAGATATGGCACACTGCCCACCCCTTCACAATACAAGAAACTCAGGAATATGGGGTCCTGCTCACCCCTTCACAATACAAGAAACTCAGGAATATGGTGTCCTGCTCACCCCTTCACGATACAAGAAACTCAGGGATATGGTGCACTGCCCACCCCTTCACAATATAAGAAACTCAGGGATATGGCACACTGCCCACCCCTTCACAATACAAGAAACTCAGGTATATGGTGTCCTGCTCACCCCTTTGCTATTCAAGAAACCCAGGGATATGGTGCCCTGCTCACCCCTTCACAATACAAGAAACCCAGGGTTATGGTACCCTGCTCATCCCTTCACAATACAAGAAACTCAGGGATATGGCACACTGCCCACCCCTTCACAACACAAGAAACTCAGGGATATGGCACACTGCCCACCCCTTCGCAATACAAGAAACTCAGGAATATGGTGTCCTGCTCACCCCTTCACAATACAAGAAACTCAGGAATATGGTGTCCTGCTCACCCCTTCACAATACAAGAAACTCAGGGATATGGTGCACTGCCCACCCCTTCACAATACAAGAAACTCAGGGATATGGCACACTGCCCACCCCTTCACAATACAAGAAACTCAGGGATATGGTGTCCTGCTCACCCTTTTGATATTCAAGAAACCCAGGGATATGGAGCCCTGCTCACCCATTCACAATACAAGAAACTCAGGGATATGGTGTCCTGCTCATCCCTTTGCTATTCAAGAAACCCAGGGATATGGTGTTCTGCTCACCCCTTCACAATACAAGAAACTCAGGGATATGGTGTCCTGCTCACCCCTTTGCTATTCAAGAAACCCAGGGATATGGCGCCCTGCTCAACCCTTCACGATACAGGAAACTCAGGGATATGGCGCACTGCCCACCCCTTCACAATACAAGAAACTCAGGGATATGACGCACTGACCACCCCTTCACAATACAAGAAACTCAGGGATATGGCGCACTGCCCACCCCTTCACAATACAAGAAACTCAGGGATATGGCGCACTGCCCACCCCTTCACAATACAAGAAACTCAGGGATACGGTGCCCTGCTCGCCCATTTGCTATTCAAGAAACCCAGGGATATGGTGCCCTGCTCACCCCTTCACCATACAAGAAACTCAGGGATATGGTGTCCTGCTCACCCCTTCACAATACACGAAACCCAGGGATATGGTGCCGTGCTCACCCCTTCATGTTACAAGAAACTCAGGGATATTGCACCCTGCCCACCCCTTCACAATACAAGAAACCCAGGGATATGGTGACCTGCTCACCCCTTTGCTATTCAAGAAACCCAGGGATATGGTGCCCTGCTCACCCCTTCACAATACAAGAAACTCAGGGATTTGGCGCACCGCCCACCCCTTCACAATACAAGAAACTCAGGGATATGGCGCACTGCCCACCCCTTCACAATACAAGAAACTCAGGGATATGGCACACTGCCCACCCCTTCACAATACAAGAAACTCAGGAATATGGTGTCCTGCTCACCCCTTCACAATACAAGAAACTCAGGAATATGGTGCCATGCTCACCCCTTCACGATACAAGAAACTCAAGGATATGGCGCACTGCCCACCCCTTCACAATACAAGAAACTCAGGGATATGGCACACTGCCCACCCCTTCACAATACAAGAAACTCAGGGATATGGTGTCCTGCTCACCCCTTTGATATTCAAGAAACCCAGGGATATGGTGCCCTGCTCACCCCTTCACAATACAAGAAACTCAGGGATATGGTGTCCTGCTCACCCCTTTGCTATTCAAGAAACCCAGGGATATGGTGTCCTGCTCACCCCTTCACAATACAAGAAACTCAGGGATATGGTGTCCTGCTCACCCCTTTGCTATTCAAGAAACCCAGGGATATGGTGCCCTGCTCAACCCTTCACGATACAGGAAACTCAGGGAAATGGCACACTGCCCACCCCTTCACAATACAAGAAACTCAGGGATATGACGCACTGACCACCCCTTCACAATACAAGAAACTCAGGGATATGGCGCACTGCCCACCCCTTCACAATACAAGAAACTCAGGGATATGACGCACTGACCACCCCTTCACAATACAAGAAACTCAGGGATATGGCGCACTGCCCACCCCTTCACAATACAAGAAACTCAGGGATATGGTGCACAGCCCACCCCTTCACAATACAAGAAACTCAGGGATATGGTGCCCTGCTCGCCCATTTGCTATTCAAGAAACCCAGGGATATGGTGCCCTGCTCACCTCTTCACCATACAAGAAACTCAGGGATATGGTGTCCTGCTCACCCCTTCACAATACACGAAACCCAGGGATATGGTGCCGTGCTCACCCCTTCATGTTACAAGAAACTCAGGGATATTGCACCCTGCCCACCCCTTCACAATACAAGAAACCCAGGGATATGGTGTCCTGCTCACACCTTTGCTATTCAAGAAACCCAGGGATATGGTGCCCTGCTCACCCCTTCACAATACAAGAAACTCAGGGATATGGCGCACTGCCCACCCCTTCACAATACAAGAAACTCAGGGATATGGCGCACTGCCCACCCCTTCACAATACAAGAAACTCAGGGATATGGCACACTGCCCACCCCTTCACAATACAAGAAACTCAGGAATATGGTGTCCTGCTCACCCCTTCACAATACAAGAAACTCAGGAATATGGTGCCATGCTCACCCCTTCACGATACAAGAAACTCAAGGATATGGCGCACTGCCCACCCCTTCACAATACAAGAAACTCAGGGACATGGCACACTGCCCACCCCTTCACAATACAAGAAACTCAGGGATATGGTGTCCTGCCCACCCCTTCACGTTACAAGAAACTCACGGATATGGCACCCTGCCCACCCCTTCTCAATACAAAAAACCCAGGGATATGGTGCCCTGCTCACCCCTTCACAATACACGAAACCCAGGGATATGGTACCCTGCCCACCCCTTCACAATACAAGAAACCCAGGGATATGGTGCTATGCTCACCCCTTCACAATACAAGAAACTCAGGGATATGGTATCCTGCTCACCCCTTTGCTATTCAAGAAACCCAGAGATATGGCGCCCTGCTCACCCCTTCACAATACAAGAAACTCAGGGATATGGTGCCCTGCTCACCCCTTCACAATACAAGAAACTCAAGGATATGGTGCCATGATCACCCCTTTGCAATTCAAGAAACCCAGGGATATGGCGCCCTGTTCACCCCTTCACAATACAAGAAACTCAGGGATATGGTGCCATGATCACCCCTTTGCTATTCAAGAAACCCAGGGATATGGTGCCCTGCCCACCCCTTCACAATACAAGAAACTCAGGGATATGGCGCCCTGCCCACCCGTTTGCTCTTCTATCTCTATTGGAGGGTCCTAAATATTTCTTCAAATTAGCATGAGTGATACAGCAATCTTTTTTAAATAATTTGTTGAAATGGTGCAGCACTATGCTTTATCAATATAACCAATGGTCTGTTAGGAAAGATTCTCTTTACTGCACCTTTCCTTTCATCTTTATGGAACCCACAAAGTTTTTGCTTTGATTTTTCAATCTGACCTGTACTTTTTGCAGTACAGTGAAGCCTTAAGCTTTACTGCTCTGGGGCTTTGCTCACATGTTATGGGGAAACTGACATGTCCTTAAGGCTATCAGTACTGGGAAACTGTGTTTCCCTTAGTCTTGTGACTATGTTGCTACTTGTGGTTACTTTTGTATCACATGTGGTAACTTTTTATCATTGCACACAGCTACTTACTGTGGCTACTGGTCAAACATGGCCGTGCCACGAGGTTTTTCGTCCATTCTTTTTGCATCTTGTTGTTAAGCCTTCTTCCTGGCCTCAGAGGTCGGAAAGAACCTTATAAGGACTTCCAGTACCCGGGAAAGCAGGAGCTTTTGGCGGGCTACTGGAGGGCTTTGTGTGTTTGCAGGCAGGATGTGGGCTGGGTCAGTGTGCCCCCAATCCACATCCTGGTTTCTGTGTGTCTGAGTGGTATGCATGAGTGTTCCCGCCAGTAATCCTGATTGGACCACTCTGGGGTGTGTGTGGGCTAGTTATGCCATTGGATAGTGGGAGTTTCGACTCCTACCTGGCTTTTAGGATAAGAAGAGGGCCCCTGCATGCAATTCTCAGAGATCCTGTAAGAACCTGACAGAGCCAAGAATCCGTCCAGCTGAGAAGACCCGCAAAGAAACCTGTAACCAGTCTGAAGGAGGCCTGGCAACCCACTTCTGCTGCAGTCCCGGTGGAGCCCTGTCTGTCTCTTGACCTCCAGTAGGCCTGCGAAAGTGTTACGACCCCTGGATTGGAGGTACCATCCATTCCCGAAGCCTACTCGGAGCCCAATACAAAAAACGCCCTTGGAAGTGCCCGGGAATCGTCCTCTGGCTGACCAGCTTTGTTTTTGGTCTACCGGGTTATCTTCGTTGCTGTTCAGAGTTTATACCGGAAACTTGCTACACCATCAGCTGCCACTGCAAGGACACCCTCTGCGAAATTACGGCATCCTAGCACCAAGGGGACCCGAGAAAGACTGGAATGTCCAACCGTGGCTACTGAGTCCTGCTGCATCGCTGTGCGCGGCGTGCGCGGTCCGAAACCTGCTTTTCTAACCCACCTCCAGTCCCGAGAAGGGTGCTGCATCATTTGTTTCTGCATTTCTTCATGAATAGTCCTTGCACCAGCAAAAGATCCTAAGCAGAGAATCACTCGAACCTGCAACCCGTGAAAATCGTGGACCATGGAATTCAGTGAGAAAAGCAAGCCAGGACACCCTTCCTCTGTTCTGGAAAGTCTTGGTAAGATTCGGAGTGAGGGGGTAAGTTATTGAGTTTTTAACATACCCCTACACTCCCATTATAAGTCAATGGACTTACAATATTCTTTATCTTAAATCTATTGTCTTTGCCAATACTTGCCTTGGCAAGACTTCTAACTGTTGGGGGGAATTTTGGACACTGTCTATCTTGAACCCTGGCTCTAAGAATCCATCGCTAGACCCCCGAGACCCTACCTACATTTTCTCACGCCTCCTGAGTGCTGTCTCTTTGTATCCTGAACAATAGGGCACAAGGCCCCAGGCAATTTAGGTTTGGCCAATATTAGTTAGGGGTTAATTCTCTGTGGACCTTTTTGTGTTTAATACTCATCTATTCATTCCCTTGCAGGAGTATTCTGATTTGTGTTATGCACTTGAACCTGTGATTGTATATATGTATTTTAGTTTGATGGTATTGGTTGATAAGTCTACATGCTTGTGTTCATTTTTCTTATAGTGCATTTGGCCATAATTAAATAACTGTATTTTTATACATCCTGTCTAAGGGTAATTTGTGACTCCCATTGTGCAACCTCATTGCGAACCCTTTACAATCTCACCCCTCTGAGGATCTTAGCCTAGGCTGCCTGTCACTGCTACCTTAAACTGGTTTGGCTACAGCTTCCCAGAGTTGCCCCTGTCACAATGTAGGTTGGCCTTCTATACATCTGTCCACCAGGCCAGAGTATGGGAAATCAGTCTTAACATGGTCCCTTGAGGCCCTTTGCTATGATCATTACTGGGATGGATAGTTTGCGGTAGCAGCTTCATGCAGGTGATTTACACTGACCATTACTGGGATGGATAGTTTGTGGTAGCAGCTTCATACAGGTGATTTACACTGACCATTACTGGGATGGATAGTTTGTGGCAGCAGCTTCATACAGGTGATTTACACTGACCATTACTGGGATGGATAGTTTGTGGTAGCAGCTTCATACAGGTAGTTTACACTGACCATTACTGGGATGGATAGTTTGTGGTAGCAGCTTCATACAGGTAGTTTACACTGACCATTACTGGGATGGATAGTTTGTGGTAGCAGCTTCATACTGGTGATTTACACTTACCATTACTGGGATGGATAGGTTGTGGCAGCAGCTTCATACAGGTGATTTACACTGACCATTACTGGGATGGATAGTTTGTGGTAGCAGCTTCATACAGGTAGTTTACACTGACCATTACTGGGATGGATAGTTTGTGGTAGCAGCTTCATACTGGTGATTTACACTTACCATTACTGGGATGGATAGGTTGTGGCAGCAGCTTCATACAGGTGATTTACACTGACCATTACTGGGATGGATAGTTTGTGGTAGCAGCTTCATACTGGTGATTTACACTGACCATTACTGGGATGGATAGTTTGTGGTAGCAGCTTCATACAGGTGATTTACACTGACCATTACTGGGATGGATAGTTTGTGGTAGCAGCTTCATACTGGTGATTTACACTGACCATTACTGGGATGGATAGGTTGTGGCAGCAGCTTCATACAGGTAGTTTACACTGACCATTACTGGGATGGATAGTTTGTGGTAGCAGCTTCATACTGGTGATTTACACTTACCATTACTGGGATGGATAGGTTGTGGCAGCAGCTTCATACAGGTGATTTACACTGACCATTACTGGGATGGATAGTTTGTGGTAGCAGCTTCATACTGGTGATTTACACTTACCATTACTGGGATGGATAGGTTGTGGCAGCAGCTTCATACAGGTGATTTACACTGACCATTACTGGGATGGATAGTTTGTGGTAGCAGCTTCATACTGGTGATTTACACTGACCATACTGGGATGGATAGTTTGTGGTAGCAGCTTCATACAGGTAGTTTACACTGACCATTACTGGGATGGATAGTTTGTGGTAGCAGCTTCATACTGGTGATTTACACTGACCATTACTGGGATGGATAGTTTGTGGTAGCAGCTTCATACTGGTGATTTACACTGACCATTACTGGGATGGATAGGTTGTGGCAGCAGCTTCATACAGGTAGTTTACACTGACCATTACTGGGATGGATAGTTTGTGGTAGCAGCTTCATACTGGTGATTTACACTTACCATTACTGGGATGGATAGGTTGTGGCAGCAGCTTCATACAGGTGATTTACACTGACCATTACTGGGATGGATAGTTTGTGGTAGCAGCTTCATACTGGTGATTTACACTTACCATTACTGGGATGGATAGGTTGTGGCAGCAGCTTCATACAGGTGATTTACACTGACCATTACTGGGATGGATAGTTTGTGGTAGCAGCTTCATACTGGTGATTTACACTGACCATTACTGGGATGGATAGTTTGTGGTAGCAGCTTCATACAGGTAGTTTACACTGACCATTACTGGGATGGATAGTTTGTGGTAGCAGCTTCATACTGGTGATTTACACTTACCATTACTGGGATGGATAGGTTGTGGCAGCAGCTTCATACAGGTGATTTACACTGACCATTACTGGGATGGATAGTTTGTGGTAGCAGCTTCATACAGGTAGTTTACACTGACCATTACTGGGATGGATAGTTTGTGGTAGCAGCTTCATACAGGTGATTTACACTGACCATTACTGGGATGGATAGTTTGTGGTAGCAGCTTCATACTGGTGATTTACACTTACCATTACTGGGATGGATAGGTTGTGGCAGCAGCTTCATACAGGTGATTTACACTGACCATTACTGGGATGGATAGTTTGTGGTAGCAGCTTCATACAGGTGATTTACACTGACCATTACTGGGATGGATAGTTTGTGGTAGCAGCTTCATACTGGTGATTTACACTTACCATTACTGGGATGGATAGGTTGTGGCAGCAGCTTCATCCAGGTGATTTACACTGACCATTACTGGGATGGATAGTTTGTGGTAGCAGCTTCATACTGGTGATTTACACTGACCATTACTGGGATGGATAGGTTGTGGCAGCAGCTTCATACAGGTGATTTACACTGACCATTACTGGGATGGATAGTTTGTGGTAGCAGCTTCATACAGGTAGTTTACACTGACCATTACTGGGATGGATAGTTTGTGGTAGCAGCTTCATACTGGTGATTTACACTTACCATTACTGGGATGGATAGGTTGTGGCAGCAGCTTCATACAGGTGATTTACACTGACCATTACTGGGATGGATAGTTTGTGGTAGCAGCTTCATACTGGTGATTTACACTTACCATTACTGGGATGGATAGGTTGTGGCAGCAGCTTCATACAGGTGATTTACACTGACCATTACTGGGATGGATAGTTTGTGGTAGCAGCTTCATACTGGTGATTTACACTTACCATTACTGGGATGGATAGGTTGTGGCAGCAGCTTCATACAGGTGATTTACACTGACCATTACTGGGATGGATAGTTTGTGGTAGCAGCTTCATACAGGTAGTTTACACTGACCATTACTGGGATGGATAGTTTGTGGCAGCAGCTTCATACAGGTGATTTACACTGACCATTACTGGGATGGATAGTTTGTGGTAGCAGCTTCATACTGGTGATTTACACTTACCATTACTGGGATGGATAGGTTGTGGCAGCAGCTTCATACAGGTGATTTACACTGACCATTACTGGGATGGATAGTTTGTGGTAGCAGCTTCATACAGGTAGTTTACGCTGACCATTACTGGGATGGATAGGTTGGGGCAGCAGCTTCAAACAGGTGATTTACACTGACCATTACTCGATGTCTAGGTTGTGGCAACAGCATCATACAGGCGATTTACCCTGACCATTACTGGCATAGATGGGTTGTGGCAGCAAACTGTGCAACACATTTACCTCTCCGCACTTTTGAACATTTCAGTCAGTGCTTTCTTTTATAATAGTATATAGTGCATTAAGTACTTGCCTTTAGAAATTGTATGCACCCTACAGCCCCTCAGATGTGTGAGTCCAACAGCGTTCACTCAGCCCTTCAAGCCGATATTGATAGGTTGAGTACCACATGGTGGATAACAGTAAGGTATGTCATTCATAGAGTTAAAACAATGCTCAAATTATGTTGGGAAGTACAATAAAGAAAACAACCTATTTTACCCAACACGTTTCAGTCGTGTTTTCTTTCATATTTTCAGGTTGGTATAGAATGGTTTGCTTATGAATGAAAATGACACAAATATTGGTGTGGTGGGGAAAACTAAAGGTGGGATGGCAGGAGATGTGGTCTTACCAGACGTACTGAAGAGTGTGAAATCAGAAAACATGCAGCGTCGTTACTGGACAGTTCTGCAAACATCGGCACTAGTTCAAATGCACTACAACGCCATTTGCACTGGTGCTCAAGCAACTGCGCACAAGCAAATTCCAGGAGAATTTAATTTGCCCCGTTCAGGTAGGGCACCAGCCTTTCTGTTTTGGGCCCATTTCACCCTCCCAGCCGTGATTTAAGCTCCCATGCAGTATCTGCCTTCCCGTGTTCCTGCCTTAGTATGTGGGTGCCAGTGAGTTTGATGTCGCATGTGGATTTTCCCCACCCCTGGTGTCCCATCAGTGAACGTCAGAGGTTTCCTGGGTGATGGCTCTGATGGCTTCAGCAACAAGTATATACAATTTAAAATCCTTGTGGTAACCATGACATAAATAAGAAAATGAACAAATAATGTGAGGTTGTTTTGCTCCTTTTTCAGGGAGCTTTTGCGAACTTGGCAAATCCAGATTTCTGACGCACATCCCCTCCCATATGATGTTGGGGGGCATGTAAGCAGATGGACTTTGCTGTCTGTGTTTTCTTGGGCATGACTTTAGCATACCCTGGCTTTGCATGTGACAAGTACATTCCAGAAATACCAGGTGGCATGGCGAACACCTCCTCTCCAGCAGTCTCTCCTTTTGGTGCTGCACCACATAGAATGCAGTTGAGTCCCAGGATACATGTTATCCATTTGTACAGACAGCTCCTTCACCTTTTCTTTTTCATGCCGTCCTGATTACCTATCCCTCGCCCTCATCCCAAATATGTACTCAACGCTGCTCCTTCCTGCCACTGCTGAATGTAGTCTCATACTCCTTCTTTGCCTCTCTGACAGGCAAAAGTGATCCAATGGCATTAACCTTTGGTGGAGGGCCTATACAAATGCAAGATAACATAATCTTTTTTATTTTATTTTTATTTTCTTGTTTAAAGCACTGACCTAGCTCGAGGGCAATGGAGCACTCTATGGAGTGTGAGTGGCCAACATTTGGGCTGGCATCTTCTTACAGTAGCGCAGTACAGTGAGGTCTGTCTATTGGTATGTGCATTCATTGGAATTAGTCCTTAGTCAGGTGTGGTTGAAGGAGCAATGTTTTTGCTAAATTGAGAGATTTGCAAAATTGGAGAATTGTGGAGGCGTTCCAAGCCGATACCGAGATTGAGTTCCAGAGGGTGGGTGCATGACAAGAGAAGGATTTTTTGTGGGTGCTCTCTTTGCAGATGGGTTGGGATTCCATCAGGTTGCTCGATTTGCTGGGCGACAAGCTGGTGGGCTACTCGTGACTGTTTTGTAGATGATGCATGCAGTCTTGATGAAAAGTAACCTGGCTTGGATTGCAAGCCAATGTAGTTCACATGGGATGGGGGGATTTCAAATTTACGTGCTCCCGTCATAAGACGTGCTGCATTGTGGTGGACTACTTTTAGGGGAGCCATGTGAGCAGCTGCGAGCCCTGTCAGGACAGCATTTCCCCCATCAATGTGCAAGACGACAAGGGCCTGCACTATGGTCCGGAATTCCTGCGGTGGAATGAAGAGTTTGATTTTTTGAAGGGTAGAGATTTTGAGCTAGGCTATTTGGGCCTTCTTGGCTATGTGTTTCTGGAAGGACAGGCTGTTGCCAATGGTGAAGCCTATGGATTTTGGAGTCTGAGAATTGTGGATCAAATCCTTCTAGGCGCATATCATTGAGCCATTGTTCAACAAGTTATTTTTTAGTAGGCGGACCAATGAGGACGAATTCAGTCTTGGATGGGTTTAGTTTAAGGTGGGCAGTCGACATCCAGGATTGGATTATGGCTAGGTAATCGCAGAGATGAATTATGTCCGCTGCGTTATTTACTCTCATGTACAACTGAGTGTCGTCTGCATATTGGTGGATGGCTATATTAGCATCTTTGAGGAGACCTGGAGGCTCCATGTAAAGGATTGGTGAGAGGATAGCGCCTGGCGGGACTCTGCAGGAGACCTGGAGTTGGTTAGAATGCAACAAGTTCATCTGGACAGCCTGGCATGTGTCTGAGCGGTAGGAGGCGATGCAATTCAGGACTGTGCCAGAGAATCCCACCCTGTCAGCAAGGAGGGAGAGAAGGATGCTGTGGCTGACGGTGTTGATTGCAGCCGAGAGGTCAAGGAATACGAGGAGGCATGAGTTGCCCTCATCTGTGATTAGGAGGGCATCCTCCACCACCTGGGTGGTGGCTGTCTTGATGCTACACTTTGGGCATAACCCTGACTGATAGTCATTTAGGAGGTGGAGTTGTTTGATTCTGGCAAGTAGTTGTGTTATAGCTGCTTTCCACAAGATTTTTCCAATAAACGGGCGGTTCGTAATGCGCCAGTAGTTGGTCAGGTCATGTGGATCTAGGGTTGTTTTTTTCAAAAGAGATCGTACGAGACCAGTCTGGGAATGCAGCGCATGATAAAAACATATTTTTTAAATTTGATCAAAAGGGCCTAAGACAACCTGAAGGAGTAGATGGATGTGGCGGCCCAAAGTAAATGGGCAAAAGAAAGCATAATATGAAGACGGAAGGAATTGACCAACATTTATGGTATTTGAGCAGGTGACCAGGCTAATTTTGTGTTTGTGGGGTGTTTAAAGGAAATCGAATGAGTGACTCCATGTCATTTTAACACCACTGGGCTTTCATTTGAAAATAATTGCTTCCTGGAATGTTAATACCGGTTAAGATAAATAATACAACTTCCAGAATGCATTGCTCTGTTACTTAAAAGCCCAGGACTGTGTAGTGAGAGGCTTTTCTTTCTTGCTGCTGTAGGTATAGAGATCGCATGCCCCTGTACATTCATGATGTGCTGAGCCTTATGATTACATGCCAAACTTACCGACATTTCACAGGTTTTGCCAGAATACATTAATACAACAGGTATTCACACACATGACTTTTGCCATCCGACAACTAGCCCAATGTGCAAGACATTTCAATATGTTGGCATTGTACTTGCATCATATAATTAATATTTAGTGATTTTTATAGAGCTTTTTGGAGAGAGAGCACTTCTAAGCTCTTTATTAATCAGTGATATTATGACCCACTGATGGTACTCGATTCATCGCCCTCAGAAACAAGAAGGTCCTAGTTGGTGCCACTAGGGTTTGATGCTTGTCGCGTGGCATTGTACCATTCCCAAACTCACAAGTTACAAATGATCCATCCATCCAGCATGAAACGATTTGCTGGAAGTTAACATTATATGCGCAGGAACAATCCACTTTAGGTAACTGTTGCCATCACATGCCTAAGTAGTCAAGCTATTTATAAGTTATTACTATCCAATACTCAGGTACGCTCATCATACACTAAGTTTTCCCAGTAAATGCTTGCGCACTCAGACCCTTTGTCAGGTATTGTTATGGGTTCCCAAGCGACATGGAAAAGGATGGATTCACCTCACAGCCATCCTTCTTCTCTGGTCTTCCCCTAGAACGCTTTGAAGGAGATCAAGGCATTATTTATGAAGTAACATTTCTTGATACATCTGGTAACTGTCTTCTTCTCCACCACCGCTTAACTCTTCCTTTTATTTCACACCCATCCTCCATTCTTCTGCCGGAGCACTTGGAACGACCTCTGTGAGTTCAGCAAGTGCAGAGGGCTAGTTCTTCTCGCTAAACTTTCAATTTAGAGCAACATTGTTACTACACTGGGGACAAGTTGGTCTTTTGGAGGCCCTCAGGGTGAGCCAGGTGTGCAGAGAAGCAAATCTGTGGTGGTGGAAGCAGCCTAATCTGGACCCACCACCCCGTAGAGAATGCCCACCACCCAGACAGACCTTCTAGACAAGGGTGGCGTAAGTGGTTGCTTCTGTGCCCTGTAGTTCTATTCCATGTGGCCCACGGGGGCACTCAAGGTCATACACTGCTCAATGAAGTGCCCCCCTACACTGTGAAAGAAAGAGAATGGGGCGGTCCAAGTGCTGCCAGCTCACAGCAGATGTCTTGTTAGCTGGGTAGAAAGGAGAGAAGCCATGGCATCACCAGTTCTCAGCTCAGTGAAGCTCCCACAATTCACTATAAGCTCTTTGTTCTGCCCGCTACATGCACTTCAGAAAGGGGTGTTGTGCTCTGACCTGGCCCTTTTCGGGGAACACCTTAGACTTACCAGTTCCTGGCCAATCTCGCACAATAAACAATTGGACTGAGAGGCAAGAAATAAAACTCATAACAAACAATGATGAAAGAAAATACTCATTACAGACCGTTTATTATATCATACACATGTTTAGCGGTCTCTATATTGGTTATATGCCTGCACACTCATGAATAGTTACATAAAACACCAGATCAACGAAAGGTTAGTTATATGTGAATATAATATGGAAAACACCTCACCATCAGCGCTGTTATTGGAGACATCTTTATCTTAGCCTCTGCAACACTGCTTAGTCCCACAGCAGGTAGGCACAAAAGATCACCCGCAATAACGGGGCCTGGAGCGGAGTGTTCTCCCTTCCAGCGAGACTACTTCACCCAGGGATCCAAGTTCTGACTGCTTTCCTGCTTACAATCCTCTTTATTCTTATGGGGTCTTTTCCCCGCCTCCCTTCGTTATGGCTGCCCTCGGCCGAAGAGCAGATCATAAGTGAAGGTGGCAAAGAGTGGAAAAAAACAGTCTGAAGTGGAAAAGCCCAGCTCTCTTCTCCTCAAATTCATTCCCAGGACCCCTTACCACTCTACCTGCAATGTGCTCTGACTCCCTTTTCAGTTCGTCCTCCAGTGGACAATACAATAACTATTCCCTGCAGGAGCTCCTTCGCTAATAATGTTTGTGTGACCTTGCTCTGCCTTCGCTAGCAAGTTGTCCGCGTGTTCTGCTGAGCTCGCAAAGCCTGCCAACGGCCTATTCCATATATGTCAGATGAAAAGTGAGTGTCCAAAAATGGCTGCCTAACGGGCGCCATGTTGTTTTAGTGCATAATCATTACACTCCACCCCTTGGACAATCACTTTATATAATTTGCAGGAGGATGGTCCAGAGGCACCCATAACCGCTTCAGCATATTCCATAAATGTGGGACACAAGAAGCACAACAACAAAGACTTACTACTTCAAAAGAAGCACCAGAAATCCAGACTAATGCTGCTAGTAAAGCATCTGGGACCCACGCAAATAATTCCTCCCACCAACTGCCAGCCCATCTCATTGTAACTCGGGCCGCCAATTCTCGTAATGTCTTAACATGCTTTTCAATAGACCATGAATGGTCTCCCAAATCAAAACAACACATGCCTTCCATGGCCTCACAACCCAGATCATGTTTCAAAAACAAATAATCTATTGCCGCCCTATTTTGTAAAATAGCCTTTCGAAAAATGTTATTATCTAACAATAGTTACAAAGTTTTATTAAGACACTTTACTACAAGTCACGCTAATTTAATCATAGTTTTATAGCCCCCAGCTGCCACACCCCAAATCCCGATTATAGAGATCGCTAATGCTAATACGTCAGCTTCCGAAAGTAAGTGCAGTTTGGTGAAAGAGCAGTATAGGAGGCGGCACATAGCCATCGCATAACTGCAGGTTGCAGAGGAAACATCATTAGGTGGGATAAAGCGCAAGGACCACCAGTAATATTGGCAGGAATATATGAATAAGTAGAATTACCACAAGAAAATCGTCAACCTGGAGGAAGTTTTACGTTACTCAGTGACTAGCTGCTAGAGTAGTAAAGTTACAAACCATGTTATTAGATACATCCATACAAGCACTTGTTGGTCTTGCACATAAACGTTGCTCAAATAGTGACATCTTTTCATCCTTTGCCAGCTTCTGTTGTTGGCATTTTCCAATAAACATCAGGTCACAAGTCATTTCATAAACCTCTGCCGGGGCAATATCTTGAGTCAGAATGCAAGTCATATTTTTCCATTGGTGGGAGGTTTCCACACCAATTTACTATATCTGTATACAAAGAAAAGACTCTGAATACCAGAATGCTCCAACACAGAATCGTTATGAAATACTCCAAATAACACTCGTAAAACTGACACAGGTGTCAGAATAGCTATCAGGCAAGTCGTAATCAAGTTAGCCGAATTATGCACATCTGCCAAACAGAAATGTGAGCTGTTCAAAACCTGGTTCACCAAATATACCCAAATATTTTCTGGTTTCTTAAAGGAGAGTTCCGGGACTTTTTTTTTATTGTCCCTACGGGTCGGCCATGTGTTTGTAAGCATAAATCGGTAGATCGTAGGAAACTTTCCTATGGACCTTACCCGACTTTTCGCCCCTTATCGCACTCGAAATCAGCCTCCATTTTGTGATAATCCTATCATTCCGCCGCATCGACCTGGCTCACCTGCCTTTGCGGCACTAAATCAAATCCCCCGCCCCTGAGCCTGACATCAGCAGACGCGTACTGCCCATTTCAAGCACGTCTCGTGTCAACAATCGCTGCGCCTCAGCTATTGACGTGTTGCCATGGAAATGGCAGGACGCCTCTTTCCCCAATAAGTATAAACAGACCGTTTCACAACATACAGCAGCAGATTTTCGATTCCATTCCTCTCTCTGTGTTACTTTGAGTATTCTGTGACTCGTTTCAGTGCTCTGGTCAGCTACCTTCGCCGCTTGTAGCCCGTGTGAACAGATACCAGTACCACCGCTATAAATTATTTTACTATCTTTACCGCACAATGGCCACAATAATGCCGTATATGTACGAGCCCGAGTACACCGAGGAAGAACTACTGGAAAGGCAAGCACGCGAAAACGATGGGGATTCGGACGGCAGTTGGGAGGACCAGTCAACGGATGAAGAGCCTGGACCATGTCGCATGGACGGCGTCTCCACCTGGTGCACGTGCAATCGGTGCGAGCTAATGCCAACTGAGGAGGAGAACTGCTGCTGCCGTGAAAATTCCGGGTGCTTGGCCTACATTTCGGAAAGCGAGCAAAGTCAGCAGGAAGGCGAGCAAAGTCCGCAATGCATCACCGAGCTGCCAGAGTTCAGGGAAGCCTGCCTCTCACGGACAGTGTTGAGGATGATGATGGTGCTTATGCACGAACTTCGTGGCACTGTTCGTCCGCGTAATCCGAGTAACGAGTAAGTATACTCTGTTTGTGATGTCAGTGATGCCACCACTATTTCATGGTCGTCTCCCACATATAAAATTACATTTACATATCATTGGAACGCATGTAAATTGGTTCCATATAGTGCATTTTCTAGATATAATTTTTTTCTAAGAAAAATGACATGTGTTACCTGAATCGACATTGATAAGAAAGTTTGGTCAGTTTAATACAGTTTGCATCTTTTTTTTTCACAGGTGGTACAGGCTGGTGGCCTATCGTTGCTTCACTTGGTGGCTTCACGGGAGGCTCGGACACCGCGTTCGGAGAGTAATACCTGCCTGTGCGGTACTTGCCATTAGACAACATTTCCCCAGTGACAGTGGACAATACCGCGGATTTTCCCTCGATGTGCTGCAACCTCAACTTTACAATGTGTAATGTTTATTATTTATGTTTAATTAAAATCTAAAATAAAGCCCAACATATATTTTAACAATGGTTGTTTTGATTTTTTAAATGAATCTAGTGTATATTCTCCTGGGAGGGTGAGGTATTTATAAACTCACCCCCCTGCCTTCCATGTAGTAGATCCTGCAGCCATCCTCTTACATTCAGTTAGATGGCCTCTCCTTGGTGAGGCCCTGCGGCAAACGGGTCTTGTCTGCACGACCACCGCCCCGATCCACCCCCCGCCCTATCAAAGGCAGTTCGCACCGGGGTACTTGAGCTGCTGGCAAGTGGAGCTGTCAGGGAGCGATAAAGGCCAAGAGGTGCCAAAGACCATGTACACTTCAAAGTGGTCTATAGAGCATGGGTTTGTTGTTCCCATGTCTACCTCCAGACCCCGTGTCTCCTGCCAAGCATCCCCCTCACGCTGGACGGCCCCCTGCAATCCACATAAGTGTGTCTCCATTCACGAGTCTTCCTGTGTCTTGTCTGCACGACCACCGCCCCGATCCACCCCCCGCCCTATCAAAGGCAGTTCGCACCGGGGTACTTGAGCTGCTGGCAAGTGGAGCTGTCAGGGAGCGATAAAGGCCAAGAGGTGCCAAAGACCATGTACACTTCAAAGTGGTCTATAGAGCATGGGTTTGTTGTTCCCATGTCTACCTCCAGACCCCGTGTCTCCTGCCAAGCATCCCCCTCACGCTGGACGGCCCCCTGCAATCCACATAAGTGTGTCTCCATTCACGAGTCTTCCTGTGTCTTGACTGCACGACCACCGCCCAGATCCACCCCCCGCCCTATCAAAGGCAGTTCGCACCGGGGTACTTGAGCTGCTGGCAAGTGGAGCTGTCAGGGAGCGATAAAGGCCAAGAGGTGCCAAAGACCATGTACACTTCAAAGTGGTCTATAGAGCATGGGTTTGTTGTTCCCATGTCTACCTCCAGACCCCGTGTCTCCTGCCAAGCATCCCCCTCACGCTGGACGGCCCCCTGCAATCCACATAAGTGTGTCTCCATTCACGAGTCTTCCTGTGTCTTGTCTGCACGACCACCGCCCAGATCCACCCCCCGCCCTATCAAAGGCAGTTCGCACCGGGGTACTTGAGCTGCTGGCAAGTGGAGCTGTCAGGGAGCGATAAAGGCCAAGAGGTGCCAAAGACCATGTACACTTCAAAGTGGTCTATAGAGCATGGGTTTGTTGTTCCCATGTCTACCTCCAGACCCCGTGTCTCCTGCCAAGCATCCCCCTCACGCTGGACGGCCCCCTGCAATCCACATAATGCCACGACATATACACGTCATTCATTCACAAACACACCCCTGGTTCGAATTCTTTATAACCCACCTCATATTTCTAATGAGAACTTCTTTGCGCTTTGCTAGTCAACCCGTGAAGGTGCTGGTTATCTGCTCTTCGTCTCTGTGAACTTCCGTGACCACTTTGAGCAAACTCGTCAGTTTGCAACCTGTGAACTGCTCCCTGTTCTACGACAAGAAACTACTCTGATCCCTGCATCTAACTGTTTGTTCGTCAAGGTAAGTCCATGTACCATAATCATTTTGCGTCCAATTTTTTAATTTATATCTATTTGCTAGTAGTCATCAAATTGCATCCATGTTTTCTTTTCGTTCACGACAGTACATGCAAGGAACTAGTCACATGTTCTGAGTTTAGTCAAATTACTTTTTCTATTTTTTGAAAGTTATTGAAATACTTATCCGCATGTGAATAACGTGTATAGTTCCAAGAACCAAAACGGACCTTGCATTGAACCTTTTATGTGTCATTTACTGTTTTAACACATTGGTATTCATAGAGAATTGTTGATCTTTACTTTTCAGAACTTTCCATAATGCCTGCCTGTTCCATTGGCGGTTGCCCTTCGAAGACCCATAACAAATCTGAAGGTACTATAATGCATGTTTTCCCTAAGACAATAGATCAGATAAGAGGATGGGTCCGATATTGCGGATATCCAGCCTCTGAGCTAGAAAGTAGAGTCCTAGAAGTCTTTGCGGACAAGAGGGGTGATCGATACCGCATCTGCAGCAGGCACTTTAGCCCAGACATGTACTCCACATCATTGCTAATAAAGAAGAAAACACCGCGAGCGAGGCGAAAATTGCTCTCAACCGCTATTCCCACTCTATTCGTCCACATGCCTCCACTGGTGAGTCAAGTTTACGGATCTAGTTCTCGGCCTTGCGGTAGTGTGTAGCAGTAGCTAACAATAATTTCCCCATTTATGTATCCACTCAATATGAAGGCGGAAGATTCTCCATCCGTGTCGTTATTGCAGTCATCAGCCACTTCAAGCGCCTATCGGGTAATCTTACTTAGCTATTCTGACACTGACTTGTTTTAGGCATGTAAATCAATAGTTTTAATTGATCGTGTAATTATTTTACCTAATGGTACACCCTTGTACTCGTCCTCTAGTCTTTGTTTTCAGTTATAATTATTGTTATCCAAAATAATGCAAGTACTGTCTTTCAGGGAGATGCTGAGGAGTCCAACGCATTGACGACAACCGTAGATGTCACTCAGATGCTCGAGGTACGTTTCTTTCGTTTTTAGCCATTGATATGTCCTTCTGTCGTCGCCCTCCTATTTGTCTTCTTTTTTCAATATTGTGTTCATTACTAATGAAAGTCCTATGTTTCAGGGAGTCGATGGAGCATTAGTCCAAGTAGAAGGGGGAGCATGCAGTTACGGGTCGGCGCAACAGCTTGCAGAAGTGTGCACCGCAGTTACATCGTCCCTTGATGTTCTTATGCATTTCGAGGTATGGATACTGACAGTTCGATCAAGCGAAATCATATGACGTGATTACATCCGCTATACTTCCTTCTTTATTAACGCAAGTACTATGTTTCAGGGAGATGACGGAGCTTCTTCTACAAGAACATCACCCCTAGTAGTTGATGCAGATCTCTGGGTGGTGACACTTCCAACGATCGAGCAAATCGAATCATATTTACATATCCATTATTTATTTTAGACAACTGATCATTTGTGCAGGTCTATTTAGATGAGCCGTTGACGCCTGCTCAAAGTTTATGTTCTTTTTAACAAAATAGAAAAGCATACTAATGCAATTACTGTGTTTCAGGGAGTTGCTGAAGCGTCATCTTCAATAATATCATCAATGGAAGTCTATGCGGAGCCCGAGGTATGGATCTTGACAGTTCAATCTAACTAGATCAACAATGCGTGAACTATTGTCGTTTGAATGTTCTACACAATGCGTTCATTCGTGTTTTGCTATTGAGATGTACGTATGGGTATTGGTCCCCAAGTACATTTTGTGTTTTCAATATTATTATACATACTAATGAAAGTTCTATGTTTCAGGGAGTCGATGGAGCCTCAGTGAGTGATGGATGTGCTTATCATGAAAATATAGTCGTTGCAGCGCGAGAGGAAGTGGAGACATGCACACACGAGTCGGAGCAACAGCGTCCAGATGTTGAAGTTCGAGGCAAGAAAGTTTCAAAGAAAAGAAAGCAAAAGAAGGTTAGTGTCCTGTTCACTATATTATGTTGTCTTTCACTGTCAATAGTTCAATACTGTAAGTTGTGTTTAAACTGAACATCCCTTTTCTAATCTGTCCTCTAGTTGCGAGTGGGTGTAAGAACTAAATCTACACAGACAGTGAAGCGAACGAGAGATGTTGCTTGTCAAACCTTTTGGCAGGGACTTGAGACTGGAGATGCATCGTGCCAATGGGAAGAATATGAAGTGATTGACAACGGAGCTATACCACCACCAGCCATTGATAGTGAATGTCCTCCTGGTAGTTTGGATGCAGTCGGAGATCAATTCACAGAATCCACACCCGCAAAAAATAAGAGCGCGCGAAAGTTGAAGACATTGTTTTTTTCTCCCATCTCCGGACAAGGAACAGATGTTGCAATGGAAGAGAATGACGTGGACGACAATGAAACACCATCAATATCACTCAGCATAGCGGAAGACGATATCAGAGATTGTACCTTTCATGCGAGTGACATGTCCTCAACGTTACAGGCCGAACCAGCTGGGATGCAGAGTGAAAGTATAAGGAAAGAGGCCAAATTCATTGTATTCGATAGCTGTTTGATGGATATTATTATGATGATGAAATGTGGGCATTCGGTTGGTGGGGAAGTATGTGGGGAGCCATTGATTAATGTGACTCGTGCAATTCGAGGCACTAACCTTAAAATACATGCCACCTGTACACAATATCATCCGTTCGCATGGTCTGCACAACCCATGCTGGGGCAACTGCCAGCAGGCAATCTACTTTGTGCAGCGGCCGCACTTTTTAGTGGTTCAAGTTTTAAAAAGTTACAGTATTTCTTTCAGTTTGTGGGAATCCATTTCATTGCGAAAAGTCAGTTCTACAAATACCAAACCGATTATCTATTTCCAGCCATCAGCGAAGCTTGGAGAATGGAAAAAATGTCAATGGAAAGTACATTCGCGGGCAAACGCTTCAGGCTAGCCGGTGATGGACAGTGCGACAGCCCAGGATTTTCAGCCAAGTACTGCACCTACCACTTTCAGGACATGGAAAGTAAGAAAATTGTGAGTTCGGTGGTCGTGCAGGTGTCACAAAGTACATCCTCAGTGGCCATGGAGAAAGTTGGCTTTGTAGCATCATTGCAAGAACTACAATCGCGGGGAATGGTGATCGACCTGATAGCCACGGACAGACACGTTTCAATTGCCAAGACAATGAGAGAACAGTACAAAAATATAAATCACCAATTTGACGTTTGGCATCTTGCAAAATCAATCAATAAAAAATTGTCTGCTGCAGGTAAAAAAAAAGAATTGCAAGGTATTTCACAGTGGTCCAAGTCAATCAGCAACCATCTTTGGTGGAGCTCAAAAACATGTGAAGGGTCGTTGGAAATTCTACTGGAAAAATGGCGGTCAGTAATGTTGCACTGTAGCAACGTACATCGATGGTCGACAAATGAGCATTTCCACAAATGTGAACATGGCCATTTGTCCACAGAGGAGGCACGGAAGAAGAAGTGGTTGATTCCTTCATCACCCACTCACAAAGCCATTGAAAAGATTGTATTTGATAAAACTATAACAAAAGCTTTGAGGGGACTCACGGAATTCTGCCACACAGGAGATTTGGAGGTGTTCCACAATATGTGCCTCAAGTACAGGCCCAAAAGATTGCATTTTGGCATGGAAGGCATGATAAATCGGACTCTTTTAGCGGTCTTGGCACATAACCATAATGTTGGCCGTCAACAAAGTAGGACGACCGGAACTTTAGGGACGCTTCGCTACAATAAGGCCTTCACTAAAAGAAGTAAACAATGGGTGATCAAACCAGTGTTTGAGGATATGCAATATGAGTTTATTGAGAGACTTATCGTAGATGTCCTCGATAGGCACATACATGGAGTGGTGAACGAACCTATGCAGGGGACAACTGCATTGCCACCCAACATTGCCTCTGTTCCATGTCCACCTAAAGCAGAGCTCATTGAGAAATACACATCACGGTTTAAATGATTGTAATTTGATTGTCTGTTCTCTCGAGTCTCCTCATGTTGCAGGCCCATTGCAATTAAACCAAACAGTAATATAAATCATTTTTACAAAAATTATAGAATGTTTCCGTATTGCAAAAACATGGCCGACCCATAGGGACAATAAAAAAAAAGGCACGCAGACAAGATGTCCCTAAAACTAACTGCAGCTAACTAGAAATGTGTGCTCGCTCAAAGTGAAGGTCAGCTGCTTTGATGTTTTGCTCGGGTGGCGGAACGGCCCACGACCCAATATAAGGTTCTATTGTGATTTGACCTTGACAGGCCGGGACCATCCTGAAAGACTAAGAAAAGATAATGAATAAAATTTCAGAAACGAAACGATGAGCCACGTTCATTAGAAGAAGTAACGTCGGCAAAGAAGGAGTGGTGTTTCGGGTCTGCCCTACACAGAGACACAATGGAAAATGCAAATATAATGTAAGTAACTTTTGATGAGTTTATACCGCAATTTCATTACTATACAGTGGCTTTAAAGACGGGTTCAGTTGTACTTGTTCGTTCTATGTGGCATAGTGTTTTCTACCGCGCACTATCTGGAGGAGAAACATCTGCTTTTACTGAAGCACCTCAAAACCTTCCTCTTTGCTTCTGCTTTCTCTCTCCCTCTCCCCTGCTACAACTGGTCCACTGTCTGCGACCTCGGTCCTGGGCCCTTCCACTCTCCACCTGCACTGCCTCCCTGTCAACCCCTGCACTGGGGGACTGTCTCAGTATCCTACAGCCCCCCCTTCCCAGCACTTGTTCTGCACTTACCTTGCACTTGCCACCAGCTGGCCCTATTTATTTATTATTTTATGCTACTTACCTTGTACTCCACTCCCCCCCCCCTCCATGCCTCGCCACGCCTTTAAACACTTGTGTACACCCAGTAGCGCTGTCCTCGCTATGAAATGAATAATTTTAATAAGGATCTGATGGTGAGACTAATTTCATTTTTTATGTTTTTAGGTACATCATTCACTACTGTCTGTGTCACGAGTACCAGACACCGGCGGACGGCTTCTACAGCCGCCAGTTGCTTCTCCGCGTGAACAACGTTACCACCCTGACCATTTTATGGGACGATCGCCAAGTACAAGTATGCCCTTACGCGGTACTAACGGTTAGATGCAACATACCTACCATTGTGGTGGCCTAGCGCCTCGTTGTTGGAACAGCCATGCGATTATCAGTGCGACAGAAGAGCTTATTTTTATCGTAAACCAACACCCTGTGTACTGCACACGAACATCGCTTCCCTCAAGACGAACTAATTTGGATCGAGAGCAAAGAAAAATGCAAATCGCTGAATATTCTCTAAACATTTGATGTCCAATAAACGTACTTTGCCAAATGTACAATCTTGCCGTTTGCTTTTAAACCACGGTTTCACATTCCGAATTGTGGTGCTGTATTGTGAGATGCTCTAAGACCCTGTGTACAGCAAAGGACCATCGCGTTCCTCAATACGAACTTTTTGGAACATGAGCAAATAAAAATGCAAATCGCTGAATATTCTCTAAACATTTGATGTCAAATAAATGTACTTTACCACATTTACAATCTTGCGGTTTGATTTCAAAGTACAGTTTCATATTCCGAATTGTGGTGCGCTGTATTGTGAGCTGATCTGTGTTGATTTCCGGGGTCTGTGTGGAGTCGCGTAGAAGACGCCTGGGCGCGTTTGCCTACGCAGCACAGTCACGTCACGGATAGAGGCGGGGAATATGAATGTTTTGATAAAGTCTGTTTCAGGGGCGGGGGATTTGATTTAGTGCCGCAAAGGCAGGTGAGCCAGGTCGATGCGGCGGAATGATAGGATTATCACAAAATGGAGGCTGATTTCGAGTGCGATAAGGGGCGAAAAGTCGGGTAAGGTCCATAGGAAAGTTTCCTACGATCTACCGATGTATGCTTACAAACACATGGCCGACCCGTAGGGACAATAAAAAAAAAGTCCCGGAACTCTCCTTTAACAAAAGCCAAATAACCATGATGTGAAAAAGATGTTGAAATCCTCGATGGAAGTGAGTGTAGAGTATTTTGTCGCCGCTCCCGTCGGTTCCTCGAGATGCTGCCGTAGGTTGCCACAGAGGCATTGTCTGGCATGGCACTCATGTCAAGGAACTCAGTTCTTCTCCATATCACCCAATTCAATGGGAGAATAGAGACATTTGCCACATCCTGTGATATGTTCCCGGACCCTCCCGAAAGGACTCCACCGGGCTGCACACAGGCACTCAGCATACTCAGGATCTAGAATCACATTATTCAAAAAACAGTATCAGCGGGGTATTTTACTCACGCAAATAACATTTGTCAGCTGGAACATGAGACCATTTCCTCCTCCCTGGTTCCATTACAAGAACTATCTAGTCTTCTTCAGCCTAAATTACATCTGCTGGAGCAGGTGGGCCATCTGGTTTTACAAACCATACTTTTCCACCAGGGATCATTACGTCTGATGAGCCAAAACCTTTGTCCCCACGAATAGTTAATGGTGTGGGTGGCTCTCCTTTGCGTACTGCTGGTAATTTGACAGGTACCAATATTAATTGGGCCACTCGATCTCCTTTATGTATTGGCAGCATGGTTTCACCGCTGTTAATCAAAATATCTTTAATCACACCCTGGTCATCGGCATCCACAATCCCTCCTAATACTTGAATGCTTTTAAAGCCAACCCTGATCTGGGAGCAATTAATCCCATATGTTCAGAAGGAATTTGTACCCCGATGCCTGTATCAATCACAACAATGCCTCGTGGTTCAAGACAAATTTCTTCCCTTACATGCAAATCCACCCCAGCAGACTCAGGAGTGGCACGGTAAGGGGCCAGTGCAGCGGGGAATTTTCCCAGTATATCAATGTTTCCATTGCTCTGTTGGGTTTAATTTGAAGGGCTGGAGTCAACATGCGCAGAGGTATTTGCCCATTCATGGGCGCTGGAAAAAATTCTTCCCAATTCCCATTTGAGCACCATAGGGCTCAATGGGAATGGGGACGCCGAAGCACCCGCACCGTTTATAACGATGCCGGTGCATCCGCCTTGCTGCGCTTGCGGGTGCCTTTCATTCTGCCAGGTCAGACCTGGCGGAATGAAAGGCACCCGCGAGCACAACTCACAGTTTGCTGGTCCAGATACAACGGTGCCGGCATGCTTACTCGTACCGTTGCATCCGGACCGGCAAGCTCGTAATGAGGCCCACTGAATCTATTGCACAATGTGCATCTACATCATACAGTTGTCATAGTATGTATTAACATTTCGGCAATGTCCTGCCATAATTCTTTTCCCTACACCTGTTTTGCATGAATATTCCATCCATTCTTCTGCCAAGTAGGTAACCATACCACCAACCCATTAGCCACGGACCATGAATCAGTGTATAGATAACATACACCAGGCGTTTCCTGTTTCTAAGCCTGATGAACAGCATAAAGCTCGGCAAACTGGCTACTCAATCCCTTGCCAGATGTCCTTTAAAACCTTTTCAATTTAGGGTTGTACGCGTATATTTAGCCGAGCCATCCGTGAACCATGCATGCTCGATTTAATCACTGGTTAATTCATTATAGGGTGTTCCCCATTTGTTTGTTTGTTTTATTATTTTTAATGCGCTCCAGACCCAAAGGTATCAGGGCGCAGACGAAACAAGGCCATTTTCAGCTTGGGTTACAGTGCTGTAAAAATGTATGCAGTAGGATATACATATACATGCATGATACATTGAGCATATTCTATACAGCCACAGTTAACTAGTCAGGAAGTCTTTGAAAATTATATACAGGTAGACTGGATTAGACAACAAAATATTACAGGGACAAAAAGCTGTATACAGTGCAGGGCGCCGGAGATGGATCCGCAGGTTTATTGCTCATTGTCTTTGATCCAATTGATGAGAATATGTCTAAAGGGCGGGTATGTTTGGTTTGCCTTTAAGGAGGGGGGAAGGAAGTTCCAAAGCTGAGCCGATTTAACTGGAAAACTGCACCCTCCCGCTTTGGTGAGTTTAAATCTCGGGACCGTCAGGCACTTGGAGTTGGCCGTTCTAAATGGTCTGCTAGATGATTTTCTGATGAATCGTTCTGTAAAATAGCATGGGGCAGCATTGTTCAGACACTTATGTGTTGATGAGGCAGTTTTTAGTAAGATTGTATTGTTAGGGGTAAGCCAGTTGTTCTGTCTCCTGATCTCAGATATATGGGCTTTTTTTAGCTAAGCCTAACGCTTATTTTGGAGAATCTGAATTGTGTTGATGATGTACTTATTGGCCCCCAGGTATAGTGAGTTCCAATAGTCCAGTTTGGACAGAATTAGCGTTCTAGCTAAAATAGTACAGCTATTCGTGGGGAGAAATGGCTTGGCGGCTCTAATAAGCTGGCAGGTGTAAGCAGTAGAGGAAGCCATGGAATTTACCTGTTTGGTAAATGTGAGCGAGGCGTCTAGGTAAAAACCTAATGTCTTTACTTCTTTGGCGACTTTAATGGTGTTGCCATCAATGTAAAAAGTGGAATACTTATGTCCAAGTTTGTTGAGTAATGGTGTTGCCATCAATGTTAAAAGTAGAATACCTATGTCCAAGTTTGTTGAGGTTTGGGGGTGGTGCCGAGGATGATGAGCTCAGTTTTGTCACCATTTTGGCATAGACCATGGGCAGCTATCCATGCCTGGATGATAAGGTAGACTCTATTCACCAAGACCAAATCCTTGTCATAATCTCCAGTAAGTGGTATGAGGATCTGGGTATCATCTGCATAGTTAGTGTCGGTGATACCAAGACCATCTAGATCATCGTGAAGGGGCTTGGTGAATATGTTATACATGGTGGGTGAGACACAAAAACCCTGTGACTCCCCACACGTGATGGGAATAGGATTGACGGATGAAGAGGGTTAAAAGACTCGCATAGTCCTATTATTTAGGAAAGAACGTATCCAGTTTATGGCATCTTGGGAGAAGTGCGCAGCTGAGTCCAAGTGGATGCAGAGGACTTTGTGATCCACCAAATCAAACGCAGCCGAAATATCAAGTAGCAGTAGCAATGCAGTTTTTCCCTTGTCTTTGAGTGTGTCGATTTGGGCCTTAAGGTCAATCAGGACTGTTTTGGTCCCATGTTGGGGTCTAAAGCCAGATTGGCGGACTCCTAATAATTGATTCTGTTCTAACTACTTCTGTATTTGTAGGTAATCTATCCTATCTAGAATTTTGATCAGGAAGGGTACTGTGGTAATCGGTCTATAATTTGTAGGTATTGTTGGATCTAGTGTTTGTTTCTTTAGGAGGGGGAGTACCTAAGACTCCTTTAGGTTATTTGGGATGATACCGGTGGCGAAAGAGGTGTTAATTAATTTTGTAATGAAAGGAGATAGGTCTCTAGCAGCGTCTTTGATGATTTGCGCTGAGCAGTTGTTCCCCTGGCAATTTGAGGGTTTGAGGGTGAGGATGACCTTCTCAACCTCCAAGATTGAGACTTTGGAGAAACTAAAGCGGAGAGCGGGTTTGAGTGGGGGTGTGGACTTGCTAAGTTGAGGGGTAGACTTGGGGAGGTTGGCTTTTTTGTTAGCACTTTTATCCTGGAGAGATGCTACTTTATTGGACGGGGCTTTTTGAATATTGGTACAGTTATCTGGCGCCGGGATCGGAGTTTCGAGTTCCTTTCGGATTACGAAAAGTTCCATAATACTTGAATTGGCTTGCAGGATTCTCTTGCTCTATGTGTCTTGTTTGACAAGAAGTCATTCTTTTTTGTATTGGGCAGATAAATCCTAAAGGTTCGATCTGATTGGATCAGATTTAACTAAAGATTCAATAACTATTAGTTCATTTTCCGATTCTAAATCCATTAGCGGCACTCCGGCCATCTGCTCATGAAATTTAGCCACTCCGCCCTTCTCAGTTTTGGAACGATCTTGTATGTACCATTTCCATTTAATACTACTCACCTCTTGGACGTGACCTATTCGATGTGTTTTAGGGGAACTTAGTACCCACTGCATGATTGGTATTTCAGGTCTAATTAGTATACCATGACCCATCGTCATCTGCTCTGTATCAATCAATGCCCAATAGCAAATGGTGTATATCGGTCACCAGCATGCGGTAGCTTCCTACTCCAAAATCCAAAGGGCACGCGTTGCCTGTCCTGTTTTTTCCATAAGCTCCAGATGGCATATGCATCCTGCACAGACACGTTTAATTCCACTTCTCCATGCCTTAATGGCCACAGATCAAGTATTGTCCGAATGGTACTTTTGGCCAGTTGGAACGCATTCTCTTGTTCCTCACTCCCACGCCACTCTATAAAGGGGTGCCAAAATGTGTGCGCAAAGTGAGGCATATTGTCTCCAGAATCCAAACAGTCCTATGAACTGCTGAGCTTGTTTTTTCATTCTCGGATTGGGAACTCGAGAATCTTTTGTTTATCCTTTGACACCATCTCGTGATGTCCTTTGTGCCATTGTATTCCCAAGAGGATCACTGTCTCTGGTGTACTTTGGGCCTCATTACAAGGTTGGAGGCAGCCTTGCCGTTAAAGACTACCTCCAAACCGGCAAGAAAGTCCGGCACCCGCAAATGGGCAATTACCGGGCTGTTCCGGCATGCCGGACACAGTAATTGCCTTTTCGCGGGTGCCGGAGCTGGTAGATCCCCATTCCCATTGAGCCCGATAGGCTCAATGTGAATGGGGATGCCTGTAGCACCGGCATGGTTCATTACCGTGCCAGTGCTACAGGCTTGCTGTGCTCGCGGGTGCCTTTCATTCCGCCAGGGCAGACAGAGTTTGCTGGTACCGGTAAGCTTACCGGTAGGTTGTATCCGGACCGGCAAGCTTGTAATGAGGCCCCTTGTACCTTAGCGTCATTGATTTCCCTCCCCTCCTTCCTTAAACCGTCCCTGATCAATTCTAGATGCACTCTTACATTGTCTTCATCTTTACCTTGAATTAAAACGTCATCAGAATAATGCACAGCTGGTGGCAGATCATCGGCTATGCAAATAGCCCACTGGTAGGGGGTTAAAAGTATACTGGCTTCCATTTCAAGAAAATGCAAACTGTTCTTTGCATTCCTCTGCAATAGGTACAGTGAAGAAAGCGTTATCTAAATCTAACACTGCATACCATGTGCCCTCAAATTTCGGTACATTTTCCACCAAACTAACTGCATCGGGTAGGGTACTGCTGGCACTAATTGAGGTTTTTTTTTGTTCAATTCGCAATAATCAACCAACATCCGGTAACTACCATCTGTTTTTTTTTTAATAGGCCAGATCAGATTGTTCTAAGCCATAGTTCCAGGACGTAATACTCCGTCTTTGACATATTCCATAATTGTTTCAGAAATTTCTTTTGGCCCCCTGGGATTCAATACTGCTTCATAGATACTGTTTTAGTCGCAATTGTGTACCGGCGGCATATGCAACTGTCCAACCATCACAGGTGTACAAGTAAATGCGATTACCCCAAACTGGTATAATTTACCTCCAAATCCTATGGTTAATCCTTCTAAAATATCAAACCCAATAATGTATTCGGGAAGGGGAACAACTAATACTTGATAGGTGTCTCTTTTTAATTGACCTATTTTCATGTCAATGTTAGTCTGTACTGCTGGAGTCTCTTTCCCCCTAATCCTGTAATCATAAAATGTCTTCCTTTGAATCTAGAGGGATTCCCATATATCAAAGTGGCCTCCGCCCTGGTATCAATTAAGGCTCGGACCTCTTGTATATTTCCTGATTCACCTTTACATGAGGCCGTCTGTCCACCTTAATATGGGCTGTTTTACCGGAGTTTGGCACTCATCCTATTCGTACATTTGGATTCTATCTCCACCATCTTCCTCAGATCTGCAGAAGTTGGTAGAGAGCTAGCAGATTCCACTGTATTGCCCTCAATGTATTTTCAAGAAGGAGGTCCAAACGGATCCTCTTTCCTATTTGATTTCAATACTTCCTGTCGTTTCACTTGTTTATAACGTTCCTTTCCATCAAGGCCCCCTTTTTTTATACAATTGATACATTTCACGCGTTTCAATTCCATCGATTTCACTTTGCGGAACCTCGTCTTTTAAAAGTGCTAAAAACATGTCTTTTCTGGATATGCGAGAGTCACTATTATCAAATCGTTTGCCTGAAGTGAATTGATAGTTTGGGTGTAATTCATAGAATTTAGCGCACAAGTGGCACACGCAGTTGGCGCACAGAGTGCGCGTGCGGCAGTCTGCGCCAGCCGGGTGCGCCAAAACCAATTTTAGCGCACAACGTATTCATGGATACTTACATCCATAATTAACCATGGTGCAGAGTGGCGCAGCGACCCTGCAGCAGCGCCAGTTACACCCCCAAACCAGCCCCGTACGCCAAAAACATTGCCCAAATCCAGTACATGGTGCAAAGGCCAGTGGACCATTATGTGTTACTAATGACTTCTGCAATTGTATTGGCTCTCCACTCTTGCTTCTCCACTCTTTTTGACTGCTTACTCACTGTTCTCTCCTCATTTCCCTTCTCCCTTTTCTTATTTCCTCCCCTTACTTTCTTCTATGCACTTACTATATCAGAATTGTCCCTGGACCTAATATGATAGCAACCTCGTCTGTTTCCTCCACCCTCCCATTACTGTTTTTTTCCTCCCCACCCCCCCGGCACTATCTGTGTCGTCAGGCCTAGTATGCTAGTTGCTTGTTTTGTTCCTCCCCTCCCTTTCTGCACCCCTCACCCTCACCTTTTGTTTTTCTCTTGCACTATCTGAAATGTCGTCAGGCCGAGTACGATAGTTAACTTCCCATCCTTACTGTTCATGGCCTGTAAGAATGTGGTTGTATTTTCCCTTGTTCCCTCCCTTGCCTTGAAGCACTTTGAAACACATTGTGTATAGGCGCTATATAAATAAACAATCATATCATATCATATCAATCATATCATACAGCCCCCCAACCACGAAAACACGTAGAATACTCCCCGCGCACCCCTCAGAATACACATACCCGCTTGAGCCAGCGAAATCGCATGGAAAACTCCCTGCGCACCCTTCCGAATATGCGTACCCCACTCGCGCTAGTGAAATTGCGTGCAAAACTCCTGCGCACCCCCGGAATACACGTACCCCGCTTGCGCTAGCGAAATCGCATGTAATATTCCCTGTGCACTACCTGGAATACATGTACCCGCTTGCACCAGGCCAATCACGTGTGAAAGTCTATGCGCACCTCCGGAATACACGTACCCTGCTCGCGCTAGTGAAATCGCATGTAATACTCCCCACGCACCCCTGGAATACACGTACCCCGCTCGCACCAGGCCAATCGCGTGTAAAACTCCCCGCACACACCTCGGAATATGTGTACCCCGCTACGTCAGGTAAAATGCATGGAAAAAGTCCCCCCTGTGGTGTGGGCTGCCTGCGGGGCATGGACTGGGTTGATGGGCTGCCTGCGGGGCTGGGGTGATGGGCTGCCTGCGGGACATGGGGAGGGTGGATGGGCTGCCTGCACGTATTCCAGCGGTGCCCATAGACTGTCACACGCGATTGGCCTGGCGCGAGCGTGGTACGTGTATTCCGGGGGTGCGTGGGGAGTTTTACATGCGATTTCGCTAGTGCGAGCGTGTTACGTGTATTCCGGGGGTGCACAGGGAGTTTCATACGCGATTTGGCAGTGTTTGCCCTCCCGGGTGTGCCCCCCCTCCCCATGCCCTGCAGGCAGCCCACACCACAGGGAACCACCCCACACCCCTGGCCATGCCCCGCAGGCAGCCCATCACCCCAGGGCATGCTCCGCAGGCAGCCCATCACCACATACCATGCCCCGCAGGGAGGCCACATGGCACCATGCACTTGGGAGCCCCGACTCATGTCCCCCACCCCATTGACGGGCACCTGCCAGGAGGCCCAGACTCATGTCCCCCACCCCACCCCCAGTGATGGGCACCTGCCAGCAGGCCCCGACTCATGTCCCCCACCCCTTTCCCACCCACCCACCATTGACGGGCAACTGCCAACAGGCCCCAACTCATGTCCCCCAACCCACCCCCGGTGACGGGCACCTGCCAGCAGGCCCTGACTCATGTCCACCACCCCAAATTGACGGGCACCTGCCAGCAGGCCCCGACTCATGTCCCCCGCCCCACCCCCAGTGACGGGCACCTGCCAGCAGGCCCCGACTCATGTCCACCACCCCAAATTGACGAGCACCTGCCAGCAGGCCCCGACTCATGTCCCCCACCCCCAGTGACGGGCACCTGCCAGCAGGCCCCGACTCATGTCCACCACCCCAAATTGACGGGCACCTGCCAGCAGGCCCCGACACATGGCCCACCAAACACCATGTCATGAGAGAACAGACCCATGGCCCTAATGCCAACCCAAATCCGCCCCCCCCCAGTACAAGCACACAACCATATACTGCACCCACTTCCAAATTACCCATGACATGAGAGTTTGAAAAGAACCAGCATGGCCATGAATAAATGTACAACAGAGCCACACAGTGGCAACACATGACTGAGGCAATGTTCATAGAGACATGCTCAAAACCAATGAGAGTACACAACACCAATAATGAAGATATATGAAATGTATTAATAAGACATAAATGATGCCATAATGAAAATCACACATTCAAATGGTGAACTAATGAAAGCAATACCAAAAATAAAGTAAAAATCAATGAAAAACAAAAAACAACAACATGAAAACTGAAAAGTGGTCCATCGCCAAAGTCCATATAAAGTCAACAAAAAACAAAAGCACAAAAAACCATTGCTCCATGGAATGATGAAAGAACGAAAGTATGTACAAGTCTGGTACTATTTACACTGGAAATCAGAAGGGTCAATGATCCCAAAACAAAAGGAAACCTACCAAAAAACCTATAAAATATAGAACTATATACAAAAAGTGAAGCAAAGTCTGTGAACTCCAAATAATAATGAAAACAAAATGAAACCTAAGCCTAAATAACTATATACAAACGTGGCAGGCTAGTCCCACGGCTCACTTTTTGATGTTCCGGGCCAGGGCATCATTGAACTCCACGTCGATGTTCCGTAGGCGGGTCTCTTCCCTGGTCTCGCAGGGATGCAGCCATGGAATCCCTCAACTCCCTACGAATTTCCTCGAGGCCCTCCGCCCGCCTCAAACCCCGGTGCATGGAGTTCTCCGCCCTGACCATCCTGAGCCGTGCCCTCTTCGCCCGCTGCCTCTCCACATCTATTTGCTGGCCCAACCGCTGCCACACGGAAGACACTCCCAATCCGCGGTCCTCCTGCCCCTCGGCCGATGCCTGCCCCGGGGTGTTGATGGTCCCGAGCCATGATGCTTCCCACGCTGAGCCTGCTGCTGCCTCCGACGCAACTGACTCTGCCACCATGATGGCCTCCAGGCTGATGGAATCCCCCGGCGCCGTAGTGTACGTGCCCTGCCCGATGATGCCGGCACATCCTCCATCTGCTGACGTCCAGTTGGTGGGGTAGCCACCACTGCTGGACCTCTGACTCCCAACTGTGGCAGGGATGGGATCTCCACCAGGCTGGCTGCGTTGGTTGGGGCAGGTCCACAGGGGGCCCTGGTGGCATCTGGGCTGGAAGACGGCACGGAGAACCACTGGCGTATAGTGTGCACAGAGGAGGAGAGGGCCGCAAGAGTGGCCGACATATGGAGGAAAGCGCCGACCATGGAAAACTGGGCCACGTTGGTACACATCTCTTCGTGATGACGTGCGTGGTCTCCCCAGGAAGCACGAATGTCACGTCAGGACGGACTCAATCCTGTCACGAGTCCCCTCATCCGCAGGTAGAGGAGTGCCAGATGACGTGAACCTCCCCCCTACCTGCGGACGGGCCTGGGATGGGGCATCCCTGCTGGTGCATGGTGATGCAGTCACAGTGTCAGGGACAGTGACATGCACAGGCCCCTCCTCGGCGACCTGTGCTGCCTCCTGCCCCTGGACTGCACCACTTGCACCAGTGGTAAAACCCCCACCAGGCCACATGTGCGGCTCTGTTGCGGCCTCCTCCTCCTCCGTACACAGCACCAACCTGGATGGCTCCGCACCGTCTTCCACCGTCGCAGGCCCCTGTGGAGGCTCACCCACCCCTTCCGCTGCAGCCGTAGTGGCGGACGCGGCACCAGTCCCCTCACTCCTGGATGATGGAATTTCCTGGGAGGGTGACTGGGCCTTGTGTTGCCGGCCAGTGGAGGCATCCCTGCCTCTTTCCTCCACAGCGCAATCTCTGTCTTCTTCTTCACTCTCCGCTGTGTAAAGGGAGACATTGAACACTCCTTGCCCACCGCATCGCCGCTCTCTGCCCCCACTTCCAGTGCTATGCGGACGATACCCAGCTCATTTTCAGGCTACCCTCGGCCACCTCCTCTCCTTCCCTCATCTCCGACTGTCTGTCTGCTATCCAGGAATGGTGTGCTGCCAATGACCTCTACCTTAACGCCAGTAAGACTGAGATTCTACTCATCGGCACACCCACTCCCTCCTTCCCTGCAGCTCTCTGGCCTGCCTCCCTTGGCCCCCTTCCCGCCCCTACCTGCAAGGCTAAAAACCTCGGGGTCATCTTCGACTCCACACTCTCCTTCTCTCCTCATATATCTGACGTCTCTAAGAAGTCACACTACCAGCTGCACCTCCTCAGAGGTATTCTTCCCTTCCTCTCCTTCCCCCAGAAGCTCACTGTCTCCCGAGCCCTGGTTCTCTCAAGGCTGGACTACTGTAACAGCCTCTATCTTAATCTGCCTGCCTCCACTCTCCGCCCTCTGCAACTTATCCAGAACAGAACTGCGAGACTTGTCCTTGGCCTCAAGCCCAGGGACCGTATCTCTCCAGGACTGAAATCTCTTCACTGGCTCCCAGTGGCTGCGAGGATTAAGTTCAAAACCCTCTGCATTGTCCACAAGGCCTTCTGGGGCCTGGGGCCTAAATACCTTCAACTCTCTCTTCCTAAATATCTTCCTTCACGAGCCCTTCGCTCATCCGTCTCCAACTCCCTCATGGTCAGCCGCTTCTCGAAGCAACGAGCTGGGGGTAGATCTCTCTCCGCAGCAGGGGCCTCCCTCTGGAACAGCCTTCCTGCCTCCCTGAAACTTGAGGAGAACCATCTCCGGTTCCGGAAGTACCTCAAAACCTTCCTCTTCGCTTCTGCCTTCTCTCTCCATTTCCCCTGCTAAACCTGCTTAACTCCCCACTGAATTCTGCACTAAACCTGCATCTGGGCCACTCTCAGCGACCTCGGTCCAGGGCCCAGCCACTCTCCACTTGCACTGCCTCCCTGGCTCCCCCTGCACTGTGGGACTGTCACTGTATCCCTACAGCCCCCCTTCCCAGCACTTCTCAGCACTTGCTCTGCACTTACCTCGCACTTGCCACCAGCTGGCCCTTTTTATTTATTATTTATTATTTTGTTACGCTACTTACCTTGTACTGCACTTCCCCCCCACCTCCTCCCCCTGCACTTTCTCCTTTTCCCCTTACCTCTGCACTTGCGCGATCTGAATGACACCTGGCCTAGTAGGATCGTTTGTCTGTCTTCCCCTTGTTTCCCTCCCTCCCTGCCTCGTTGCGCCTTGAAACACTTGTGTATAGGCACGTTACAAATACCATATCATATCATATCATATCATAACACAAGCATCAGTGTACTGTACAATATTCCCCTAGACAGAAAGCAATAGCACATGAGTGGCACTGTCAAACGTCACTTCCATCATGTTCCTCCACAACACATGGGTCAGTGCAGGCAACACACATGCAGGAACCGGCATGTCACATGCAACACACATTAGCGCTCATGTCCAGGGCACCATAGAAACATCCAATTGTGGGCTGGAACTCACATGCATCATGGGACATGCTGATCACATGCACACACACCACTGGAGGGTCATGCATCTGGCCCTGTATACCCACAGACACAGTGGATACAAGGATGACTAGGCTGTATCAGTGAATCAACACATTGTCAGGGACACATGTCATGCATCCATGACGCACACACTACTCAGACACATGGACATGTACACCATGCATGTCCATGAAAGCAGCACACATCTCTCACACCCCAAACATGTCCAAGTACAGACACAGGCATGCATACATGTGTGCACACGCATGCTGCTACGCATGATGCATTGTGACACATACACCATCCATGTGGGTCACGCCTGACTGGACTCACATGCTGCACCATCATGTCCCTGACACACACATCCATATATGACCCATGTCACACATGCAGCCGAGTAGCTAACTACCACCGCACTGCAACATGCACTGTTTTAAACGTTAATGCATGGGCACTTACCGCTCGACTCCAGACGGGCCTGCATCCTGAGGATCTGGTGGTTAAGCACTGGGCGAATGTACTCCAGGACCCTCATCTGCTGGGTGGTAAGCTGGACCCGGCACCCCACTGCATCCGTTGTGTCCAAGAGGCGCCGTGCCTTCTTGAGGGTCCTGGACTTGTAGTCCTCCCAGTGCTTCTGGACATGTTTGATGTCATGGGGTGCCACCCCTTCCACGTTGATGGCACCCACTATATCCTTCCAGATCCTCTTCCATCCTTCCTTGTCGGTGCGCGATGGTGTGAAGAGGGCATCATAATGCCCCAGAACGTGCTCCACCAGGATACCAACTTCCTTTTCACTGAAGCTGGTAGCCCTCTACCTCTCTGCTGGGGGGTTGGCACTGGTGCCGGATGGTGTTGGTTCGGTCATGGCAACCCCTGAGGCAGGTGTGGATGGGCAACTGGGTCCTGGGGCTGGGCTGGGGAGCGATGGAACAACAGTCGGGAGTCTTCTGTTCCAGAGGGGTGGTCACTGCAACTGGACCCCTGCAGATGGCAGATGTGCAGGCACCAAATGGCAGGGCACAGTGGCAGCAGGCAGGCAGGCAGCAGCAGATGGCTCATGGGAGGCTGCTTGGGGCTCTTGGGGGCAGTAATTCAGCCTTCTGGGCAGGCATGTGGTCTTCTGTGTGTTGTCGCGTGGCCAGCTTGATACGGAGTGATTTGGCACGTGAAAAACAGCACGTTTGTGTGAATTCCGGGGAAAGGGCCTTAGCGCGTAAGCGCATTGGTGATGTAACGTGCGCGCAGGCATTTCACTCGGCACGGGTTAAAAGTCCCACGTGGGTTTCCATCGATCTGTACGTGCTTTTTGTGGAGAGCGTTGCATGTGTTTTCCAGATGTTGGGGTTCACACGCGATTACTTCACAGAGGCTACAGTTCATACTTCTTCTTTTGGCGGGGGAGTTGCCTACTCATTCTTCTTCTACATGCAGGGCAGACGGTGAATTGCGCACGCTATTTTTCCCTATGCAAGTGTCCCTGTTTGTCACATACCCCTTTTTTGCAGTCATACTAGCCCACGTGTAGATCACGTACGCATTTTTTGTGTTCCTGGCTGCCACATCATACTGCGTGTGTTTTTTACAAGCACGTGGGCTACAGGGGTCGCGTATCTCTTTTTCTTGCTTTTTTGGGATGCCTGAGCATTGCGTGACACGTCATTTCCCCTAAGGGGCCACAGAATGGGACATTCTTAGTAGCTGTATATGCGTGTTTGTTGTTTGTGCGCACTTTTATACAGCACGGGGATGCTTCCGCATGCCTTCGTGTGGCGGATGTGTTTAGGCCTGCGCATGTCTTTTGGCGTGCGCGTGTTTTCCCTATTCGATTCCATGAATAAGTGTAGTTCGATGGCGTGTGGGCGTTCCGTGTATTTCCCAGCAGTACTTCCCCAGTTATGCCCTCATTTTCACATGTTGTTCCCCATCCCGCGTGTTCCGCCCCGTGTTCCGCCCCCTTTTTGTGTGTGAGCTACATGCTGTGTGCTTTCACTGTGTGCATCGCGCACAGCGTTCGGGATGTTGCAGTGACGTGTGCGCCCATGTGCGCCACCTGCGGATTTGCCGCACATCCCGGGGAAAACACGCACAGGGCCTTCCATGAATCACACGCGTGCGCTTGCTTTTTCACGCTTGCGCCAGCTTGCGCCACATATTTCGGCACACATTTGTTCCATGAATCGGCCCCATGATTTCTATCACACTCTTACACAAGTGTTTCAGAGCGTGACAAGGCAAGGGAGGGGAACAGGGGAGAACAAAACAATGATCTTACTAGGCCCAGTGACATTGAGAACGCGTGCATGGGAGAGGGAGAGCGGAAAAGTGCAAGGAAGGGGGGAGAAGAGGAAAGTGTGCAGCAAAAAGAGAACAGAATAAATAATAATAAATAAATAAATAAACAATAAAAGCAACAAAGGTGGTAGTTCAGCCAGCAAGTGGCAATTGCTGAGTATAAGGCAGCAGACAGGGTAGGTCAGATAAATGCAGGAAGAAAAATGGGAGGCCTGTATGGGTACAGAGACAGACCCCAGTGCAAGGTGGGGCCCGGAGGCAGTGCGGGAGGGTGGCAGGGTGAGCAGGAACCGGGGCCCGGAGGACAGAGGGTGGCAAGGCGCACAGTGCCAAGAGAGAGCAGCTCAGCAGAGGAGAGGGAGAGCGAAGACAGAAGCAAAGAGGAAGGTCTTGAGGTGCTTCTGGAAACGGAGATGGTTCTCCTCAAGATTTAGAGTGGTAGTGAGGCTGTTCCAGAGGGAGGCCCCAGCCAAAGTCAGAGTTCTACCCCCAGCTTGTTTCTTTGAGAAACGACTCACCCTGAGGGAGTTAGAGGTAGTGAAGAAAAGAGCTCAAGAGGGGAGGTATTTGCAGAGATATAGCTGAAGGTATTTTGGAGCCAGGCCTCAGAAAGCCTTGGGGGCAATGCAGAGGGTTTTTTAATGTAATCCTTACATCTACTGGGAGCCAATGCTGAGATTTCTAAGCTGGTGAGATAGGATCCCAGGGCTTGAGCCCAAGGACAATTCTCACAGTCCTGTTCTGGGTTAGTTGCAGAGGGCGGAGAGTAGAGGCAGGTAGGTTTAGAAAGAGGCTGTTACAATAGTCCAACCTAGAGAGAACAGTGAGCTTCTGAGGGAAAGCAGAGTACCTCTGTGGAGGTTCAGTAGGAAGTTTGACTTTTTAGAGACCTCAGAGATGTGGGCAGAGAATCACAGTGTGGACTCAAAGATGACCCTGAGGTTCCTAGCGTCGCAGGTGGGAGTAGGAAGAGGGCCAAGGGAGGCCAGCCAGAGAGTGAGGGGAAAGGATGGAGAAGGTGTGCCGATGAGGAGGATCTCAGTCTTGCCGGCATTCAGACAAAGATCATTAGCGGAACAACAATCTTGAATGGCAGTTAGGCAATCAGAAAGGGAGAGGAGGTGGCAGAGGGCAGCCTGAAAATGAGTTCAGTGTTGTCAGCGTAGCACTGGAAATTTGAGCAGAAAATGGCAATACAGTGGGTGAGAGTTGCCAGGTATTGGTTAAACAAAAGCCAGGGCGAGAGATTAGACCCTTGGGGAACACCACAGGTAGAGAGGGAGATCGATGAAAGGAAGGACCTGGGAGGGTCAATCAGAGAGAAAAGAGGTCAGCCAGGCCAGAGTCTGATCAGTGATACCCAGGTTAGTAGAGCGGATTGCATGGTTGACCATGTCTAATGCAGCACAGACCACAGAGGATTAATTGCTGAGAGAGAACTGAGGCCAGGTCACTAGCCAACAATGCACTCTGATAGCCACCACTTCAGTACAGACCACAGAGGGAGCATTGCTGGGAGAGACCTGAGGCCAGGTCACCAGCACTCAATGCCCTCTGATAGCCACCACTTCAGTACAGACCACAGAGGGAGCATTGCTGGGAGAGACCTGAGGCCAGGTCACCAGCCAACAATGCACTCTGATAGCCAGCACTTCAGTACAGACCACAGAGGGAGCATTGCTGGGAGAGACCTGAGGCCAGGTCACCAGCACTCAATGCCCTCTGATAGCCACAACTTCAGTACAGACCACAAACGATTAACTGCTGAAAGAGACCTGAGGCCAGGTCACTAGCAGACAATGCCCTCTGCTAGCCACCACTTCAGTACAGACCACAGAACCGAGAGAGACCTGAGGCCAGGTCACTAGCAGTCAATGCCCTCTGATAGCCACTGCTTAAGTATAGACCACAGAGGCCAGGTCGCTAGCAGACAATGCCACTATCTCAGTAAAGAAAAAGGAAGAGGCATTGCTGGGAAAGACATGGGGCCTGGGCACTAGCTTACAATGTCCTCTGACAGCCACCAATTCAGTTCAGACCACAGAGGATTCATTGCTGAGAGAGACCTGATGCCCAGCAACTAGGAGGCAATGTCCTGTGATAGTCATTGCTTCAGTGCAGGCCACAGAGGATTCTTTGCTGAGACAGACATGAGGCCCGGCCACTAGCAGGAAATGCCCTCTGATAGCCACCACTTGAGTAAAGACCACGGAGGATTCACTGCTGAGAGAGACCTGATGACCGGTCACTAGCAGACAATGCCCTCTAACAGCCATCACGTCACAGTACAGGCCAGAGAGTATTCATTGATGAGAGAGACCTGAGTCCAGGTCACTAGATGACAATGCCCCCTGCTAGCCACCACTTCAGTACATACCAAAGAGGCTTCATTGCTGAGCGAGACCTGAGGCCAAGTAAATAGCAAGAAATGCCCTCTGATAGCCACCATTTGAGTACAGGCCACAGAGTATTAATTGCTGTGAGAGACCTGAAAGAGACCTGAGGCCAGTACTCAGTCACTAGCAGGCAATGTCCTCTGACAGCCACCACGTTAGTACAGGCCACAGAGGATTAATTGCTGAGATAGAACTGGGATCAGGTCACCAGCAGACAATGCCCTCTAACAGCCACCACGTCAATACAGGCCACAGAGGAGGCATTGATGAGAGAGACCTGAGACCCGGCCACTACCAGAGAATGCCCTCAGATAGACAGCACTTCAGTAGAGACCAGAGAGGAGGCATTGCTGAGAGAGAAAGAGGCCAGGTCACTAGCAATCAATGCCCTCTGATAGACACAACATCAGTAGAGACCAGAGAGGAGGCATTGCTGAGAGAGGCCTGAGGCCAGTTTATAAGCAGACAATGCCCTCCAAAAGCCACTAACGCAGCACAGAACACAGAGGATTAATTGCTGAGAGAGACCTGAGGCCAGGTCACTAGCAGACAATGCCCTCTGATAGAAACCACATAAGTATAGACCACAGAGAAATCTTTGCTGTGATATGATATGATAGGTTATTTATAACGAGCTTAATACACAGAGGTTTCTAAGATCGGACCCGGGGATCCAACCTGTGGTGCTCCATTTCTTCTTGCTTCTAAGGCGAGGATGTTGCCGCTGAGCTATCCTCCTGAGACCTTAGGTCAGGTCACTAGCAGACATGCCCACTAACACCCACCACTTAAGTGCAGACCACCGAGGATTCATTGCTGAGAGACCTGCAGAGGCCAGGTCACTAGCAGACAATGCCCTCTGCTATCCACCACTTCAGTACAGACCACGGAGAGAGACCTGAGGCCAGGTCACTAGCATACAATGCCCTCTGCTAGACACCACTTCAGTACAGACCACAGAGAGAGACCTGAGGCCAGGTCACTAGCATACAATGCCCTCTGCTAGACACCACTTCAGGACAGACCACAGAGAGAGACCTGAGGCCAGGTCACTAGAGCCAATGCCCTCTGCTAGCCACTACTTCAGTACAGACCACCAAGGATTAATTGCTGAGAGAGACCTGAGGCCATGTCACTAGCAGGCAATGCCCTCTGATAGCCACTACTTCAGTGCAGACCACAGTGGAGACATTGCGGAGAGAGACCTGAGGCCAGGTTACTAGCAGACAATGCCGTCTGATAGCCACTAATGCAGCACAGACTGCAGAGGATTATTTTCTTAGAGGGGCCTGAGGCCAGGTCACTAGCAGACAATGCCCTCTGATAGCCACCACTTCAGTACAGACCACTGAGGATTAATTGCTGAGAGAGACCTGAGGCCACGTCACTAGCAGACAATGCCCTCTGCTAGCCACCACTTCAGTACAGACCACATAGGATTCATTGCTGAGAGGGACCTGAGGCCAAGTCACTAGCAGACAATGCCCTCTGATAGCCACCACTTCAGTACAGACCACATAGGATTCATTGCTGAGAGAGACCTGAGGCCAAGTCACTAGCAGACAATGCCCTCTGATAGCTACCACTTCAGTACAGACCACGGAGAGAGAGACCTGAGGCCAGGCCACTAGCAGACAATGCCCTCTGCTAGCCACCACTTCAGTACAGACCACAGAGCAGGCATTACGGAGAGAGACCTGAGGCCAGGTCACTAGCAGACAATACCGTCTGATAGCCACTAATGCAGCACAGATTGCAGAGGATTCTTTTCTTAGAGGGGCCTGAGGCCAGGTCACTAGCAGACAATGCCCTCTCATAGCCACCACTTCAGTACAGACCACTGAGGATTAATTGCTGAGAGAGACCTGAGGCCACGTCACTAGCAGACAATGCCCTCTGCTAGCCACCACTTCAGTACAGACCACATAGGATTCATTGCTGAGAGAGACCTGAGGCCAAGTCACTAGCAGACAATGCCCTCTGCTATCCACCACTTCAGTACAGACCACGGAGAGAGACCTGAGGCCAGGTCACTAGCATACAATGCCCTCTGCTAGACACCACTTCAGTACAGACCACAGAGAGAGACCTGAGGCCAGGTCACTAGCATACAATGCCCTCTGCTAGACACCACTTCAGGACAGACCACAGAGAGAGACCTGAGGCCAGGTCACTAGAGCCAATGCCCTCTGCTAGCCACTACTTCAGTACAGACCACCAAGGATTAATTGCTGAGAGAGACCTGAGGCCATGTCACTAGCAGGCAATGCCCTCTGATAGCCACTACTTCAGTGCAGACCACAGTGGAGACATTGCGGAGAGAGACCTGAGGCCAGGTTACTAGCAGACAATGCCGTCTGATAGCCACTAATGCAGCACAGACTGCAGAGGATTATTTTCTTAGAGGGGCCTGAGGCCAGGTCACTAGCAGACAATGCCCTCTGATAGCCACCACTTCAGTACAGACCACTGAGGATTAATTGCTGAGAGAGACCTGAGGCCACGTCACTAGCAGACAATGCCCTCTGCTAGCCACCACTTCAGTACAGACCACATAGGATTCATTGCTGAGAGGGACCTGAGGCCAAGTCACTAGCAGACAATGCCCTCTGATAGCCACCACTTCAGTACAGACCACATAGGATTCATTGCTGAGAGAGACCTGAGGCCAAGTCACTAGCAGACAATGCCCTCTGATAGCTACCACTTCAGTACAGACCACGGAGAGAGAGACCTGAGGCCAGGCCACTAGCAGACAATGCCCTCTGCTAGCCACCACTTCAGTACAGACCACAGAGCAGGCATTACGGAGAGAGACCTGAGGCCAGGTCACTAGCAGACAATACCGTCTGATAGCCACTAATGCAGCACAGATTGCAGAGGATTCTTTTCTTAGAGGGGCCTGAGGCCAGGTCACTAGCAGACAATGCCCTCTCATAGCCACCACTTCAGTACAGACCACTGAGGATTAATTGCTGAGAGAGACCTGAGGCCACGTCACTAGCAGACAATGCCCTCTGCTAGCCACCACTTCAGTACAGACCACATAGGATTCATTGCTGAGAGAGACCTGAGGCCAAGTCACTAGCAGACAATGCCCTCTGATAGCCACCACTTCAGTACAGACCACATAGGATTCATTGCTGAGAGAGACATGAGGCCAAGTCACTAGCAGACAATGCCCTCTGATAGCTACCACTTCAGTACAGACCACGGAGAGAGAGACCTGAGGCCAGGCCACTAGCAGACAATGCCCTCTGCTAGCCACCACTTCAGTACAGACCACAGAGCAGGCATTGCTGAGAGAGACCTGAGGCCAGGTCATTAGCAGACAATGCCCTCTGCTAGCCACCACTTCAGTACAGACCACACAGGATTCATTGCTGAGAGAGACCTGAGGCCAAGTCACTAGCAGACAATGCCCTCTGATAGCCACCACTTCAGTATAGACCGCGGAGAGAGAGACCTGAGGCCAGGCAACTAGCAGACAATGCCCTCTGCTAGCTACCACTTCAGTACAGACCACAGAGCAGGCATTGCTGAGAGAGACCTGAGGCCAGGTCATTAGCAGACAATGCCCTCTGCTAGGCACCACTTCAGTACAGACCACGGAGAGAGAGACATGAGGCCAGGTCACTAGCATACAATGCCCTCTGATAGCCACCACTTCAGTACAGACCACAGAGGATTCATTGCTGAGGGAGACCTGAGGCCAGGTCATTAGCAGACAATGCCCTCTGCTAGCCACCACTTCAGTACAAACCACATAGGATTCATTGCTGAGAGAGACCTGAGGCCAAGTCACTAGCAGACAATGCCCTCTGATAGCCACCACTTAAGTACAGACCACGGAGAGAGAGACCTGAGGCCAGGCCACTAGCAGACAATGCCCTCTGCTAGCCACCACTTCAGTACAGACCACAGAGCAGGCATTGCGGAGAGAGACCTGAGGCCAGGTCATTAGCAGACAATGCCCTCTGCTAGCCACCACTTCAGTACAGACCACATAGGATTCATTGCTGAGAGAGACCTAAGTCACTAGCAGACAATGCCCTCTGATAGACACCACTTCAGTACAGACCACGGAGAGAGAGACCTGAGGCCAGGCCACTAGCAGACAATGCCCTCTGCTAGCCACCACTTCAGTACAGACCACAGAGCAGGCATTGCTGAGAGAGACCTGAGGCCAGGTCATTAGCAGACAATGCCCTCTGCTAGCCACCACTTCAGTACAGACCACACAGGATTCATTGCTGAGAGAGACCTGAGGCCAAGTCACTAGCAGACAATGCCCTCTGATAGCCACCACTTCAGTATAGACCGCGGAGAGAGAGACCTGAGGCCAGGCAACTAGCAGACAATGCCCTCTGCTAGCTACCACTTCAGTACAGACCACAGAGCAGGCATTGCTGAGAGAGACCTGAGGCCAGGTCATTAGCAGACAATGCCCTCTGCTAGGCACCACTTCAGTACAGACCACGGAGAGAGAGACATGAGGCCAGGTCACTAGCATACAATGCCCTCTGATAGCCACCACTTCAGTACAGACCACAGAGGATTCATTGCTGAGGGAGACCTGAGGCCAGGTCATTAGCAGACAATGCCTTCTGCTAGCCACCACTTCAGTACAGACCACATAGGATTCATTGCTGGGAGAGACCTGAGGCCAAGTCACTAGCAGACAATGCCCTCTGATAGCCACCACTTCAGTATAGACCACGGAGAGAGAGACCTGAGGCCAGGCCACTAGCAGACAATGCCCTCTGCTAGCCACCACTTCAGTACAGACCACAGAGCAGGCATTGCTGAGAGAGACCTGAGGCCAGGTCATTAGCAGACAATGCCCTCTGCTAGCCACCACTTCAGTACAGACCACATAGGATTCATTGCTGAGAGAGACCTAAGTCACTAGCAGACAATGCCCTCTGATAGACACCACTTCAGTACAGACCACGGAGAGAGAGACCTGAGGCCAGGCCACTAGCAGACAATGCCCTCTGCTAGCCACCACTTCAGTACAGACCACAGAGCAGGCATTGCGGAGAGAGACCTGAGGCCAGGTCACTAGCAGACAATGCCGTCTGATAGCCACTAATGCAGCACAGACTGCAGAGGATCATTTTCTTAGAGAGGCCTGAGGCCAGGTCACTAGCAGACAATGCCCTCTGATAGCCACCACTTCAGTACAGACCACTGAGGATTAATTGCTGAGAGAGACCTGAGGCCACGTCACTAGCAGACAATGCCCTCTGCTAGCCACCACTTCAGTACAGACCACATAGGATTCATTGCTGAGAGAGACCTGAGGCCAAGTCACTAGCAGACAATGCCCTCTGATAGCCACCACTTCAGTACAGACCACATAGGATTCATTGCTGAGAGAGACCTGAGGCCAAGTCACTAGCAGACAATGCCCTCTGATAGCTACCACTTCAGTACAGACCACGGAGAGAGAGACCGGAGGCCAGGCCACTAGCAGACAATGCCCTCTGCTAGCCACCACTTCAGTACAGACCACAGAGCAGGCATTGCTGAGAGAGACCTGAGGCCAGGTCATTATCAGACAATGCCCTCTGCTAGCCACCACTTCAGTACAGACCACATAGGATTCATTGCTGAGAGAGACCTGGGGCCAAGTCACTAGCAGACAATGCCTTCTGATAGCCACCACTTCAGTACAGACTGCGGAGAGAGAGACCTGAGGCCAGGCCACTAGCAGACAATGCCCTCTGCTAGCCACCACTTCAGTACAGACCACAGAGCAGGCATTGCTGAGAGAGACCTGAGGCCAGGTCATTAGCAGACAATGCCCTCTGCTAGCCACCACTTCAGTACAGACCACATAGGATTCATTGCTGAGAGAGACCTGAGGCCAAGTCATTAGCAGACAATGCCCTCTGCTAGGCACCACTTCAGTACAGACAACGGAGAGAGAGGCATGAGGCAAGGTCACTTGCAGACAATGCCCTCTGATAGCCACCACTTCAGTACAGACCACAGAGCAGGCATTGCTGAGAGAGACCTGAGGCCCCGTCACTAGCAGACAATGCCCTCTGCTAGCCACCACTTCAGTACAGACCACATAGGATTCATTGCTGAGAGAGACCTGAGGCCAAGTCACTAGCAGACAATGCCCTCTGATAGCCACCACTTCAGTACAGACCACACAGGATTCATTGCTGAGAGAGACCTGAGGCCAAGTCACTAGCAGACAATGCCCTCTGATAGCCACCACTTCAGTACAGACCGCGGAGAGAGAGACCTGAGGCCAGGCCACTAGCAGACAATGCCCTCTGCTAGCCACCACTTCAGTACAGACCACAGAGCAGACATTGCTGAGAGAGACCTGAGGCCAGGTCATTAGCAGACAATGCCCTCTGCTAGCCACCACTTCAGTACAGACTACATTGGATTCATTGCTGAGAAAGACCTGAGGCCAAGTCATTAGCAGACAATGCCCTCTGCTACGCACCACTTCAGTACAGACCACGGAGAGAGAGGCATGAGGCCAGGTCACTAGCATACAATGCCCTGTGATATCCACCACTTCAGTACAGACCACAGAGCAGGCATTGCTGAGAGAGACCTGATTCCAGGTCATTAGCAGACAATGCCCTCTGCTAGCCACCACTTCAGTACAGACCACACAGGATTCATTGCTGAGAGAGACCTGAGGCCAAGTCACTAGCAGACAATGCCCTCTGATAGCCACCACTTCAGTATAGACCGTGGAGAGAGAGACCTGAGGCCAGGCCACTAGCAGACAATGCCCTCTGCTAGCTACCACTTCAGTACAGACCACAGAGCAGGCATTGCTGAGAGAGACCTGAGGCCAGGTCACTAGCATACAATGCCCTCTGATAGCCACCACTTCAGTACAGACCACAGAGGATTCATTGCTGAGGGAGAACTGAGGCCAGGTCATTAGCAGACAATGCCCTCTGCTAGCCACCACTTCAGTACAAACCACATAGGATTCATTGCTGAGAGAGACCTGAGGCCAAGTCACTAGCAGACAATGCCCTCTGATAGCCACCACTTAAGTACAGACCACGGAGAGAGAGACCTGAGGCCAGGCCACTAGCAGACAATGCCCTCTGCTAGCCACCACTTCAGTACAGACCACAGAGCAGGCATTGCTGAGAGAGACCTGAGGCCAGGTCATTAGCAGACAATGCCCTCTGCTAGCCACCACTTCAGTACAGACCACATAGGATTCATTGCTGGGAGAGACCTGAGGCCAAGTCACTAGCAGTCAATGCCCTCTGATAGCCACCACTTCAGTATAGACCACGGAGAGAGAGACCTGAGGCCAGGCCACTAGCAGACAATGCCCTCTGCTAGCCACCACTTCAGTACAGACCACATAGGATTCATTGCTGAGAGAGACCTAAGTCACTAGCAGACAATGCCCTCTGATAGACACCACTTCAGTACAGACCACGGAGAGAGAGACCTGAGGCCAGGCCACTAGAAGACAATGCCCTCTGCTAGCCACCACTTCAGTACAGACCACAGAGCAGGCATTGCGGAGAGAGACCTGAGGCCAGGTCACTAGCAGACAATGCCGTCTGATAGCCACTAATGCAGCACAGACTGCAGAGGATCATTTTCTTAGAGAGGCCTGAGGCCAGGTCACTAGCAGACAATGCCCTCTGATAGCCACCACTTCAGTACAGACCACTGAGGATTAATTGCTGAGAGAGACCTGAGGCCACGTCACTAGCAGACAATGCCCTCTGCTAGCCACCACTTCAGTACAGACCACATAGGATTCATTGCTGAGAGAGACCTGAGGCCAAGTCACTAGCAGACAATGCCCTCTGATAGCTACCACTTCAGTACAGACCACGGAGAGAGAGACCGAAGGCCAGGCCACTAGCAGACAATGCCCTCTGCTAGCCATCACTTCAGTACAGACCACAGAGCAGGCATTGCTGAGAGAGACCTGAGGCCAGGTCATTAGCAGACAGTGCCCTCTGCTAGCCACCACTTCAGTACAGACCACATAGGATTCATTGCTGAGAGAGACCTGGGGCCAAGTCACTAGCAGACAATGCCTTCTGATAGCCACCACTTCAGTACAGACTGCGGAGAGAGAGACCTGAGGCCAGGCCACTAGCAGACAATGCCCTCTGCTAGCCACCACTTCAGTACAGACCACAGAGCAGGCATTGCTGAGAGAGACCTGAGGCCAGGTCATTAGCAGACAATGCCCTCTGCTAGCCACCACTTCAGTACAGACCACATAGGATTCATTGCTGAGAGAGACCTGAGGCCAAGTCATTAGCAGACAATGCCCTCTGCTAGGCACCACTTCAGTACAGACAACGGAGAGAGAGGCATGAGGCAAGGTCACTTGCAGACAATGCCCTCTGATAGCCACCACTTCAGTACAGACCACAGAGCAGGCATTGCTGAGAGAGACCTGAGGCCCCGTCACTAGCAGACAATGCCCTCTGCTAGCCACCACTTCAGTACAGACCACATAGGATTCATTGCTGAGAGAGACCTGAGGCCAAGTCACTAGCAGGCAATGCCCTCTGATAGCCACCACTTCAGTACAGACCACACAGGATTCATTGCTGAGAGAGACCTGAGGCCAAGTCACTAGCAGACAATGCCCTCTGATAGCCACCACTTCAGTACAGACCGCGGAGAGAGAGACCTGAGGCCAGGCCACTAGCAGACAATGCCCTCTGCTAGCCACCACTTCAGTACAGACCACATAGGATTCATTGCTGAGAGAGACCTAAGTCACTAGCAGACAATGCCCTCTGATAGACACCACTTCAGTACAGACCACGGAGAGAGAGACCTGAGGCCAGGCCACTAGAAGACAATGCCCTCTGCTAGCCACCACTTCAGTACAGACCACAGAGCAGGCATTGCGGAGAGAGACCTGAGGCCAGGTCACTAGCAGACAATGCCGTCTGATAGCCACTAATGCAGCACAGACTGCAGAGGATCATTTTCTTAGAGAGGCCTGAGGCCAGGTCACTAGCAGACAATGCCCTCTGATAGCCACCACTTCAGTACAGACCACTGAGGATTAATTGCTGAGAGAGACCTGAGGCCACGTCACTAGCAGACAATGCCCTCTGCTAGCCACCACTTCAGTACAGACCACATAGGATTCATTGCTGAGAGAGACCTGAGGCCAAGTCACTAGCAGACAATGCCCTCTGATAGCTACCACTTCAGTACAGACCACGGAGAGAGAGACCGAAGGCCAGGCCACTAGCAGACAATGCCCTCTGCTAGCCATCACTTCAGTACAGACCACAGAGCAGGCATTGCTGAGAGAGACCTGAGGCCAGGTCATTAGCAGACAGTGCCCTCTGCTAGCCACCACTTCAGTACAGACCACATAGGATTCATTGCTGAGAGAGACCTGGGGCCAAGTCACTAGCAGACAATGCCTTCTGATAGCCACCACTTCAGTACAGACTGCGGAGAGAGAGACCTGAGGCCAGGCCACTAGCAGACAATGCCCTCTGCTAGCCACCACTTCAGTACAGACCACAGAGCAGGCATTGCTGAGAGAGACCTGAGGCCAGGTCATTAGCAGACAATGCCCTCTGCTAGCCACCACTTCAGTACAGACCACATAGGATTCATTGCTGAGAGAGACCTGAGGCCAAGTCATTAGCAGACAATGCCCTCTGCTAGGCACCACTTCAGTACAGACAACGGAGAGAGAGGCATGAGGCAAGGTCACTTGCAGACAATGCCCTCTGATAGCCACCACTTCAGTACAGACCACAGAGCAGGCATTGCTGAGAGAGACCTGAGGCCCCGTCACTAGCAGACAATGCCCTCTGCTAGCCACCACTTCAGTACAGACCACATAGGATTCATTGCTGAGAGAGACCTGAGGCCAAGTCACTAGCAGGCAATGCCCTCTGATAGCCACCACTTCAGTACAGACCACACAGGATTCATTGCTGAGAGAGACCTGAGGCCAAGTCACTAGCAGACAATGCCCTCTGATAGCCACCACTTCAGTACAGACCGCGGAGAGAGAGACCTGAGGCCAGGCCACTAGCAGACAATGCCCTCTGCTAGCCACCACTTCAGTACAGACCACAGAGCAGGCATTGCTGAGAGAGACCTGAGGCCAGGTCATTAGCAGACAATGCCCTCTGCTAGCCACCACTTCAGTACAGACTACATAGGATTCATTGCTGAGAGAGACCTGAGGCCAAGTCATTAGCAGACAATGCCCTCTGCTGCGCACCACTTCAGTACAGACCACGGAGAGAGAGGCATGAGGCCAGGTCACTAGCATACAATGCCCTCTGCTAGCCACCACTTCAGTACAGACCACAGAGCAGGCATTGCGGAGAGAGACCTGAGGCCAGGTCACTAGCAGACAATGCCGTCTGATAGCCACTAATGCAGCACAGACTGCAGAGGATTATTTTCTTAGAGAGGCCTGAGGCCAGGTCACTAGCAGACAATGCCCTCTGATAGCCACCACTTCAGTACAGACCACATAGGATTCATTGCTGAGAGAGACCTGAGGCCAAGTCACTAGCAGACAATGCCCTCTGATAGCCACCACTTCAGTACAGACCACATAGGATTCATTGCTGAGAGAGACCTGAGGCCAAGTCACTAGCAGACAATGCCCTCTGATAGCTACCACTTCAGTACAGACCACGGAGAGAGAGACCTGAGGCCAGGCCACTAGCAGACAATACCCTCTGCTAGCCACCACTTCAGTACAGACCACAGAGCAGGCATTGCTGAGAGAGACCTGAGGCCAGGTCATTAGCAGACAATGCCCTCTGCTAGCCACCACTTCAGTACAGACCACATAGGATTCATTGCTGAGAGAGACCTGAGGCCAAGTCACTAGCAGACAATGCCCTCTGATAGCCACCACTTCAGTACAGACTGCGGAGAGAGAGACCTGAGGCCAGGCCACTAGCAGACAATGCACTCTGCTAGCCACCACTTCAGTACAGACCACAGAGCAGGCATTGCTGAGAGAGACCTGAGGCCAGGTCATTAGCAGACAATGCCCTCTGCTAGCCACCACTTCAGTACAGACCACATAGGATTCATTGCTGAGAGAGCCCTGAGGCCAAGTCATTAGCAGACAATGCCCTCTGCTAGGCACCACTTCAGTACAGACCACGGAGATTTATTTATTTATTTATTTATTTATTCGGATTTATTTAAAGCGCACGTCAGCCCGGGGGCATCGTGGCGCTGTTACATGAATACATACATAGTCTGGAGAGAGACGCATGAGGCCAGGTCACTAGCATACAATGCCCTCTGATAGCCACCACTTCAGTACAGACCACAGAGGATTCATTGCTGAGGGAGACCTGAGGCCAGGTCATTAGCAGACAATGCCCTCTGCTAGCCACCACTTCAGTAAAGACCACATAGGATTCATTGCTGAGAGAGACCTGAGGCCAAGTCACTAGCAGACAATGCCCTCTGATAGCCACCACTTCAGTACAGACCATGGAGAGAGAGACCTGAGGTCAGGCCACTAGCAGACAATGCCCTCTGCTAGCCACCACTTCAGTACAGACCACAGAGCAGGCATTGCTGAGAGAGACCTGAGGCCAGGTCATTAGCAGACAATGCCCTCTGCTAGCCACCACTTCAGTACAGACCACATAGGATTCATTGCTGGGAGAGACCTGAGGCGAAGTCACTAGCAGACAATGCCCTCTGATAGCCACCACTTCAGTACAGACCACGGAGAGAGAGACCTGAGGCCAGGCCACTAGCAGACAATGCCCTCTGCTATCCACCACTTCAGTACAGACCACAGAGCAGGCATTTCTGAGAGAGACCTGAGGCCAGGTCATTAGCAGGCAATGCCCTCTGCTAGCCACCACTTCAGTACAGACCACATAGGATTCATTGCTGAGACAGACCTAAGTCACTAGCAGACAATGCCCTCTGATAGACACCACTTCAGTACAGACCACGGAGAGAGAGACCTGAGGCCAGGTCATTAGCAGACAATGCCCTCTGCTAGCCACCACTTCAGTACAGACCACAGAGCAGGCATTGCTGAGAGAGACCTGAGGCCAGGTCATTAGCAGACAATGCCCTCTGCTAGCCACCACTTCAGTACAGACCACATAAGATTTATTGCTGAGAGAGACCTGAGGCCAAGTCACTAGCAGACAATGCCTTCTGCTATCCACCACTTCAGTACAGACCATGGAGAGAGAACTGAGGCCAGGTCAGTAGCATACAATGCCCTGTGCTATCCACCACTTCAGTACAGACCACGGAGAGAGACCTGAGGCCAGGTCACTAGCATACAATGTCCTCTGCTAGCCACCACTTCAGTACAGACCACATAGGATTCATTGCTGAGAGAGACCTGAGGCCAAGTCACTAGCCGACAATGCCCTCTGCTAGCCACCACTTCAGTACGGACCACAGAGCAGGCATTGCTGAGAGAGACCTGAGGCCAGGTCATTAGCAGACAATGCCCTCTGCTAGCCACCAATTCAGTACAGACCACAGAGCAGGCATTGCTGAGAGAGACCTGAGGCCAGGTCATTAGCAGACAATGCCCTCTGCTAGCCACCACTTCAGTACAGACCACAGAGCAGGCATTGCTGAGAGAGACGTGAGGCCAAGTCATTAGCAGACAATGCCCTCTGCTAGGCACCACTTCAGTACAGACCAAGGAGAGAGACGCATGAGGCCAGGTCACTAGCATACAATGCCCTCTGATAGCCATCACTTCAGTACAGACCACAGAGGATTCATTGCTGAGGGAGACCTGAGGCCAGATCATTAGCAGACAATGCCCTCTGCTAGCCACCACTTCAGTAAAGACCACATAGGATTCATTGCTGAGAGAGACCTGAGGCCAAGTCACTAGCAGACAATGCCCTCTGATAGCCACCACTTCAGTACAGACCACGGAGAGAGAGACCTGAGGTCAGGCCACTAGCAGACAATGCCCTCTGCTAGCCACCACTTCGGTACAGACCACAGAGCAGGCATTGCTGAGAGAGACCTGAGGCCAGGTCATTAGCAGACAATGCCCTCTGCTAGCCACCACTTCAGTACAGACCACATAGGATTCATTGCTGGGAGAGACCTGAGGCGAAGTCACTAGCAGACAATGCTCTCTGATAGCCACCACTTCAGTACAGACCACGGAGAGAGAGACCTGAGGCCAGGCCACTAGCAGACAATGCCCTCTGCTATCCACCACTTCAGTACAGACCACAGAGCAGGCATTTCTGAGAGAGACCAGAGGCCAGGTCATTAGCAGGCAATGCCCTCTGCTAGCCACCACTTCAGTACAGACCACATAGGATTCATTGCTGAGAGAGACCTAAGTCACTAGCAGACAATGCCCTCTGATAGACACCACTTCAGTACAGACCACGGAGAGAGAGACCTGAGGCCAGGTCATTAGCAGACAATGCCCTCTGCTAGCCACCACTTCAGTACAGACCACAGAGCAGGCATTGCTGAGAGAGACCTGAGGCCAGGTCATTAGCAGACAATGCCCTCTGCTAGCCACCACTTCAGTACAGACCACATAAGATTTATTGCTGAGAGAGACCTGAGGGCAAGTCACTAGCAGACAATGCCTTCTGCTATCCACCACTTCAGTACAGACCACAGAGAGAGACCTGAGGCCAGGTCAGTAGCATACAATGCCCTGTGCTATCCACCACTTCAGTACAGACCACGGAGAGAGACCTGAGGCCAGGTCACTAGCATACAATGCCCTCTGCTAGCCACCACTTCAGTACAGACCACATAGGATTCATTGCTGAGAGAGACCTGAGGCCAAGTCACTAGCCGACAATGCCCTCTGCTAGCCACCACTTCAGTACGGACCACAGAGCAGGCATTGCTGAGAGAGACCTGAGGCCAGGTCATTAGCAGACAATGCCCTCTGCTAGCCACCACTTCAGTACAGACCACAGAGCAGGCATTGCTGAGAGAGACCTGAGGCCAGGTCATTAGCAGACAATGCCCTCTGCTAGCCACCACTTCAGTACAGACCACAGAGCAGGCATTGCTGAGATAGACCTGAGGCCAGGTCATTAGCAGACAATGCCCTCTGCTAGCCACCACTTCAGTACAGACCACAGAGCAGGCATTGCTGAGAGAGACCTGAGGCCAGGTCATTAGCAGACAATGCCCTCTGATAGCCACCATTTCAGTACAGACCACGGAGAGAGAGACCTGAGGCCAGGCCACTAGCAGACAATGCCTTCTGCTAACCACCACTTCAGTACAGACCACAGAGCAGGCATTGCTGAGAGAGACCTGAGGCCAGGTCATTAGCAGAAAATGCCCTCTGCTAGCCACCACTTCAGTACAGACCACAGAGCAGGCATTGCTGTGAGTGACCTGAGGCCAGGCCATTAGCAGACAATGCCCTCTGATAGCCACCATTTCAGTACAGACAACGGAGAGAGAGACCTGAGGCCAGGCCACTAGCATACAATGCCCTCTGCCACTAGCAGACAATGCCCTCTGCTAGCCACCACTTCAGTACAGACCACAGAGCAGGCATTGCTGAGAGAGACCTGAGGCCAGGTCATTAGCAGACAATGCCCTCTGCTAGCCACCACTTCAGTACAGACCACATAGGATTCATTGCTGGGAGAGACCTGAGGCCAAGTCACTAGCAGACAATGCCTTCTGATAGCCACCACTTCAGTATAGACCACGGAGAGAGAGACCTGAGGCCAGGCCACTAGCAGACAATGCCCTCTGCTAGCCACCACTTCAGTACAGACCACAGAGCAGGCATTGCTGAGAGAGACCTGAGGCCAGGTCATTAGCAGACAATGCCCTCTGCTAGCCACCACTTCAGTACAGACCACATAGGATTCATTGCTGAGAGAGACCTAAGTCACTAGCAGACAATGCCCTCTGATAGACACCACTTCAGTAGAGACCACGGAGAGAGAGACCTGAGGCCAGGCCACTAGCAGACAATGCCCTCTGCTAGCCACCACTTCAGTACAGACCACAGAGCAGGCATTGCGGAGAGAGACCTGAGGCCAGGTCACTAGCAGACAATGCCGTCTGATAGCCACTAATGCAGCACAGACTGCAGAGGATCATTTTCTTAGAGAGGCCTGAGGCCAGGTCACTAGCAGACAATGCCCTCTGATAGCCACCACTTCAGTACAGACCACTGAGGATTAATTGCTGAGAGAGACCTGAGGCCACGTCACTAGCAGGCAATGCCCTCTGCTAGCCACCACTTCAGTACAGACAACATAGGATTCATTGCTGAGAGAGACCTGAGGCCAAGTCACTAGCAGACAATGCCCTCTGATAGCCACCACTTCAGTACAGACCACATAGGATTCATTGCTGAGAGAGACCTGAGGCCAAGTCACTAGCAGACAATGCCCTCTGATAGCTACCACTTCAGTACAGACCACGGAGAGAGAGACCGGAGGCCAGGCCACTAGCAGACAATGCCCTCTGCTAGCCACCACTTCAGCACAGACCACAGAGCAGGCATTGCTGAGAGAGACCTGAGGCCAGGTCATTAGCAGACAATGCCCTCTGCTAGCCACCACTTCAGTACAGACCACATAGGATTCATTGCTGAGAGAGACCTGGGGCCAAGTCACTAGCAGACAATGCCTTCTGATAGCCACCACTTCAGTACAGACTGCGGAGAGAGAGACCTGAGGCCAGGCCACTAGCAGACAATGCCCTCTGCTAGCCACCACTTCAGTACAGACCACAGAGCAGGCATTGCTGAGAGAGACCTGAGGCCCCGTCACTAGCAGACAATGCCCTCTGCTAGCCACCACTTCAGTACAGACTAAAGAGCAGGCATTGCTGAGAGAGACCTGAGGCCAGGTCATTAGCAGACAATGCCCTCTGCTAGCCACCACTTCAGTACAGACCACATATGATTCATTGCTGAGAGAGACCTGAGGCCAAGTCATTAGCAGACAATGCCCTCTGCTAGGCACCACTTCAGTACAGACAACGGAGAGAGAGGCATGAGGCAAGGTCACTTGCAGAAAATGCCCTCTGATAGCCACCACTTCAGTACAGACCACAGAGCAGGCATTGCTGAGAGAGACCTGAGGCCCCGTCACTAGCAGACAATGCCCTCTGCTAGCCACCACTTCAGTACAGACCACATAGGATTCATTGCTGAGAGAGACCTGAGGCCAAGTCACTAGCAGACAATGCCCTCTGATAGCCACCACTTCAGTACAGACCACACAGGATTCATTGCTGAGAGAGACCTGAGGCCAAGTCACTAGGAGACAATGCCCTCTGATAGCCACCACTTCAGTACAGACCGCGGAGAGAGAGACCTGAGGCCAGGCCACTAGCAGACAATGCCCTCTCCTAGCCACCACTTCAGTACAGACCACAGAGCAGGCATTGCTGAGAGAGACCTGAGGCCAGGTCATTAGCAGACAATGCCCTCTGCTAGCCACCACTTCAGTACAGACTACATAGGATTCATTGCTGAGAGAGACCTGAGGCCAAGTCACTAGCAGACAATGCCCTCTGATAGCCACCACTTCAGTACAGACCACGGAGAGAGAGACCTGATGCCAGGCCACTAGCAGACAATGCCCTCTGCTAGCCACCACTTCAGTACAGACCACAGAGCAGGCATTGCGGAGAGAGACCTGAGGCCAGGTCACTAGCAGACAATGCCGTCTGATAGCCACTAATGCAGCACAGACTGCAGAGGATTATTTTCTTAGAGAGGCCTGAGGCCAGGTCACTAGCAGACAATGCCCTCTGATAGCCACCACTTCAGTACAGACCACTGAGGATTAATTGCTGAGAGAGACCTGAGGCCACGTCACTAGCAGACAATGCCCTCTGCTAGCCACCACTTCAGTACAGACCACATAGGATTCATTGCTGAGAGAGACCTGAGGCCAAGTCACTAGCAGACAATGCCCTCTGATAGCTACCACTTCAGTACAGACCACGGAGAGAGAAACCTGAGGCCAGGCCACTAGCAGACAATACCCTCTTCTAGCCACCACTTCAGTACAGACCACAGAGCAGGCATTGCTGAGAGAGACCTGAGGCCAGGTCATTAGCAGACAATGCCCTCTGCTAGCCACCACTTCAGTACAGACCACATAGGATTCATTGCTGAGAGAGACCTGAGGCCAAGTCACTAGCAGACAATGCCCTCTGATAGCCACCACTTCAGTACAGACTGCGGAGAGAGAGACCTGAGGCCAGGCCACTAGCAGACAATGCACTCTGCTAGCCACCACTTCAGTACAGACCACAGAGCAGGCATTGCTGAGAGAGACCTGAGGCCAGGTCATTAGCAGACAATGCCCTCTGCTAGCCACCACTTCAGTACAGACCACATAGGATTCATTGCTGAGAGAGCCCCGAGGCCAAGTCATTAGCAGACAATGCCCTCTGCTAGCCACCACTTCAGTACAGACCACATAGGATTAATTGCTGAGAGAGCCCTGAGGCCAAGTCACTAGCAGACAATGCCCTCTGCTAGGCACCACTTCAGTACAGACCACGGAGAGAGACGCATGAGGCCAGGTCACTAGCATACAATGCCCTCTGATAGCCACCACTTCAGTACAGACCACAGAGGATTCATTGCTGAGGGAGACCTGAGGCCAGGTCATTAGCAGACAATGCCCTCTGCTAGCCACCACTTCAGTACAGACCACATAAGATTTATTGCTGAGAGAGACCTGAGGCCAAGTCACTAGCAGACAATGCCTTCTGCTATCCACCACTTCAGTACAGACCACAGAGAGAGACCTGAGGCCAGGTCAGTAGCATACAATGCCCTGTGCTATCCACCACTTCAGTACAGACCACGGAGAGAGACCTGAGGCCAGGTCACTAGCATACAATGCCCTCTGCTAGCCACCACTTCAGTACAGACCACATAGGATTCATTGCTGAGAGAGACCTGAGGCCACGTCACTAGCAGACAATGCCCTCTGCTAGCCACCACTTCAGTACAGACCACATAGGATTCATTGCTGAGAGAGACCTGAGGCCAAGTCACTAGCAGACAATGCCCTCTGATAGCTACCACTTCAGTACAGACCACGGAGAGAGAGACCTGAGGCCAGGCCACTAGCAGACAATACCCTCTTCTAGCCACCACTTCAGTACAGACCACAGAGCAGGCATTGCTGAGAGAGACCTGAGGCCAGGTCATTAGCAGACAATGCCCTCTGCTAGCCACCACTTCAGTACAGACCACATAGGATTCATTGCTGAGAGAGACCTGAGGCCAAGTCACTAGCAGACAATGCCCTCTGATAGCCACCACTTCAGTACAGACTGCGGAGAGAGAGACCTGAGGCCAGGCCACTAGCAGACAATGCACTCTGCTAGCCACCACTTCAGTACAGACCACAGAGCAGGCATTGCTGAGAGAGACCTGAGGCCAGGTCATTAGCAGACAATGCCCTCTGCTAGCCACCACTTCAGTACAGACCACATAGGATTCATTGCTGAGAGAGCCCTGAGGCCAAGTCATTAGCAGACAATGCCCTCTGCTAGCCACCACTTCAGTACAGACCACATAGGATTAATTGCTGAGAGAGCCCTGAGGCCAAGTCATTAGCAGACAATGCCCTCTGCTAGGCACCACTTCAGTACAGACCACGGAGAGAGACGCATGAGGCCAGGTCACTAGCATACAATGCCCTCTGATAGCCACCACTTCAGTACAGACCACAGAGGATTCATTGCTGAGGGAGACCTGAGGCCAGGTCATTAGCAGACAATGCCCTCTGCTAGCCACCACTTCAGTACAGACCACATAAGATTTATTGCTGAGAGAGACCTGAGGCCAAGTCACTAGCAGACAATGCCTTCTGCTATCCACCACTTCAGTACAGACCACAGAGAGAGACCTGAGGCCAGGTCAGTAGCATACAATGCCCTGTGCTATCCACCACTTCAGTACAGACCACGGAGAGAGACCTGAGGCCAGGTCACTAGCATACAATGCCCTCTGCTAGCCACCACTTCAGTACAGACCACATAGGATTCATTGCTGAGAGAGACCTGAGGCCAAGTCAGTAGCCGACAATGCCCTCTGCTAGCCACCACTTCAGTACGGACCACAGAGCAGGCATTGCTGAGAGAGACCTGAGGCCAGGTCATTAGCAGACAATGCCCTCTGCTAGCCACCAATTCAGTACAGACCTACAAGCAGGCATTGCTGAGAGAGACCTGAGGCCAGGTCATTAGCAGACAATGCCCTCTGCTAGCCACCACTTCAGTACAGACCACAGAGCAGGCATTGCTGAGAGAGACGTGAGGCCAAGTCATTAGCAGACATTGCTCTCTGCTAGGCACCACTTCAGTACAGACCAAGGAGAGAGACGCATGAGGCCAGGTCACTAGCATACAATGCCCTCTGATAGCCATCACTTCAGTACAGACCACAGAGGATTCATTGCTGAGGGAGACCTGAGGCCAGGTCATTAGCAGACAATGCCCTCTGCTAGCCACCACTTCAGTAAAGACCACATAGGATTCATTGCTGAGAGAGACCTGAGGCCAAGTCACTAGCAGACAATGCCCTCTGATAGCCACCACTTCAGTACAGACCACGGAGAGAGAGACCTGAGGTCAGGCCACTAGCAGACAATGCCCTCTGCTAGCCACCACTTCGGTACAGACCACAGAGCAGGCATTGCTGAGAGAGACCTGAGGCCAGGTCATTAGCAGACAATGCCCTCTGCTAGCCACCACTTCAGTACAGACCACATAGGATTCATTGCTGAGAGAGACCTAAGTCACTAGCAGACAATGCCCTCTGATAGACACCACTTCAGTACAGACCACGGAGAGAGAGACCTGAGGCCAGGTCATTAGCAGACAATGCCCTCTGCTAGCCACCACTTCAGTACAGACCACAGAGCAGGCATTGCTGAGAGAGACCTGAGGCCAGGTCATTTGAAGACAATGCCCTCTGCTAGCCACCACTTCAGTACAGACCACATAGGATTCATTGCTGAGAGAGACCTGAGGCCAAGTCACTAGCCGACAATGCCCTCTGCTAGCCACCACTTCAGTACGGACCACAGAGCAGGCATTACTGAGAGAGACCTGAGGCCAGGTCATTAGCAGACAATGCCCTCTGCTAGCCACCAATTCAGTACAGACCACAGAGCAGGCATTGCTGAGAGAGACCTGAGGCCAGGTCATTAGCAGACAATGCCCTCTGCTAGCCACCACTTCAGTACAGACCACAGAGCAGGTATTGCTGAGAGAGACCTGAGGCCAGGTCATTAGCAGACAATGCCCTCTGCTAGCCACCACTTCAGTACAGACCACAGAGCAGGCATTGCTGAGAGAGACCTGAGGCCAGGTCATTAGCAGACAATGCCCTCTGATAGCCACCATTTCAGTACAGACCACGGAGAGAGAGACCTGAGGCCAGGCCACTAGCAGACAATGCCCTCTGCTAACCACCACTTCAGTACAGACCACAGAGCAGGCATTGCTGAGAGAGACCTGAGGCCAGGTCATTAGCAGAAAATGCCCTCTGCTAGCCACCACTTCAGTACAGACCACAGAGCAGGCATTGCTGAGAGTGACCTGAGGCCAGGCCATTAGCAGACAATGCCCTCTGATAGCCACCATTTCAGTACAGACAACGGAGAGAGAGACCTGAGGCCAGGCCACTAGCAGAAAATGCCCTCTGCTAGCCACCACTTCAGTACAGACCACAGAGCAGGCATTGCTGAGAGAGACCTGATGCCAGGTCATTAGCAGACAATGCCCGCTGCTAGCCACCACTTCAGTAAAGAACACATAGGATTCATTGCTGAGAGAGACCTGAGGCCAAGTCACTAGCAGACAATGCCCTCTACTATCCACCACTTCATTACAGACCACAGAGAGAGACCTGAGGCCAGGTCACTAGCATACAATGCCTTGTGCTACCCACCACTTCAGTACAGACCACGGAGAGAGACTTGAGGACAGGTCACTAGCATACAATGCCCTCTGCTAGCCACCACTTCAGTACAGACCACATAGGATTCATTGCTGAGAGAGTCCTGAGGCCAAGTCACTAGCAGACAATGCCCTCTGATAGCCACCACTTCGGTACAGACCACAGAGCAGGCATTGCTGAGAGAGACCTGAGGCCAGGTCATTAGCAGACAATGCCCTCTGTTAGCCACCACTTCAGTACAGACCACAGAGCAGGCATTGCTGAGAGAGACCTGAGGCCAGGTCATTAGCAGACAATGCCCTCTGCTAGCCACCACTTCAGTACAGACCACAGAGCAGGCATTGCTGAGAGAGACCTGAGGCCAGGTCATTAGCAGACAATGCCCTCTGCTAGCCACCACTTCAGTACAGACCACATAGGATTCATTGCTGGGAGAGACCTGAGGCCAAGTCACTAGCAGTCAATGCCCTCTGATAGCCACCACTTCAGTATAGACCACGGAGAGAGAGACCTGAGGCCAGGCCACTAGCAGACAATGCCCTCTGCTAGCCACCACTTCAGTACAGACCACATAGGATTCATTGCTGAGAGAGACCTAAGTCACTAGCAGACAATGCCCTCTGATAGACACCACTTCAGTACAGACCACAGAGCAGGCATTGCTGAGAGAGACCTGAGGCCAGGTCATTAGCAGACAATGCCCTCTGCTAGCCACCACTTCAGTACAGACCACATAGGATTCATTGCTGAGAGAGACCTAAGTCACTAGCAGACAATGCCCTCTGATAGACACCACTTCAGTACAGACCACGGAGAGAGAGACCTGAGGCCAGGCCACTAGCAGACAATGCCCTCTGCTAGCCACCACTTCAGTACAGACCACAGAGCAGGCATTGCGGAGAGAGACCTGAGGCCAGGTCACTAGCAGACAATGCCGTCTGATAGCCACTAATGCAGCACAGACTGCAGAGGATCATTTTCTTAGAGAGGCCTGAGGCCAGGTCACTAGCAGACAATGCCCTCTGATAGCCACCACTTCAGTACAGACCACTGAGGATTAATTGCTGAGAGAGACCTGAGGCCACGTCACTAGCAGACAATGCCCTCTGCTAGCCACCACTTCAGTACAGACCACATAGGATTCATTGCTGAGAGAGACCTGAGGCCAAGTCACTAGCAGACAATGCCCTCTGATAGCCACCACTTCAGTACAGACCACATAGGATTCATTGCTGAGAGAGACCTGAGGCCAAGTCACTAGCAGACAATGCCCTCTGATAGCTACCACTTCAGTACAGACCACGGAGAGAAAGACCGGAGGCCAGGCCACTAGCAGACAATGCCCTCTGCTAGCCATCACTTCAGTACAGACCACAGAGCAGGCATTGCTGAGAGAGACCTGAGGCCAGGTCATTAGCAGACAGTGCCCTCTGCTAGCCACCACTTCAGTACAGACCACATAGGATTCATTGCTGAGAGAGACCTGGGGCCAAGTCACTAGCAGACAATGCCTTCTGATAGCCACCACTTCAGTACAGACTGCGGAGAGAGAGACCTGAGGCCAGGCCACTAGCAGACAATGCCCTCTGCTAGCCACCACTTCAGTACAGACCACAGAGCAGGCATTGCTGAGAGAGACCTGAGGCCAGGTCATTAGCAGACAATGCCCTCTGCTAGCCACCACTTCAGTACAGACCACATAGGATTCATTGCTGAGAGAGACCTGAGGCCAAGTCATTAGCAGACAATGCCCTCTGCTAGGCACCACTTCAGTACAGACAACGGAGAGAGAGGCATGAGGCAAGGTCACTTGCAGACAATGCCCTCTGATAGCCACCACTTCAGTACAGACCACAGAGCAGGCATTGCTGAGAGAGACCTGAGGCCCCGTCACTAGCAGACAATGCCCTCTGCTAGCCACCACTTCAGTACAGACCACATAGGATCCATTGCTGAGAGAGACCTGAGGCCAAGTCACTAGCAGACAATGCCCTCTGATAGCCACCACTTCAGTACAGACCACACAGGATTCATTGCTGAGAGAGACCTGAGGCCAAGTCACTAGCAGACAATGCCCTCTGATAGCCACCACTTCAGTACAGACCGCGGAGAGAGAGACCTGAGGCCAGGCCACTAGCAGACAATGCCCTCTGCTAGCCACCACTTCAGTACAGACCACAGAGCAGGCATTGCTGAGAGAGACCTGAGGCCAGGTCATTAGCAGACAATGCCCTCTGCTAGCCACCACTTCAGTACAGACTACATAGGATTCATTGCTGAGAGAGACCTGAGGCCAAGTCATTAGCAGACAATGCCCTCTGCTGCGCACCACTTCAGTACAGACCACGGAGAGAGAGGCATGAGGCCAGGTCACTAGCATACAATGCCCTCTGCTAGCCACCACTTCAGTACAGACCACAGAGCAGGCATTGCGGAGAGAGACCTGAGGCCAGGTCACTAGCAGACAATGCCGTCTGATAGCCACTAATGCAGCACAGACTGCAGAGGATTATTTTCTTAGAGAGGCCTGAGGCCAGGTCACTAGCAGACAATGCCCTCTGATAGCCACCACTTCAGTACAGACCACATAGGATTCATTGCTGAGAGAGACCTGAGGCCAAGTCACTAGCAGACAATGCCCTCTGATAGCCACCACTTCAGTACAGACCACATAGGATTCATTGCTGAGAGAGACCTGAGGCCAAGTCACTAGCAGACAATGCCCTCTGATAGCTACCACTTCAGTACAGACCACGGAGAGAGAGACCTGAGGCCAGGCCACTAGCAGACAATACCCTCTGCTAGCCACCACTTCAGTACAGACCACAGAGCAGGCATTGCTGAGAGAGACCTGAGGCCAGGTCATTAGCAGACAATGCCCTCTGCTAGCCACCACTTCAGTACAGACCACATAGGATTCATTGCTGAGAGAGACCTGAGGCCAAGTCACTAGCAGACAATGCCCTCTGATAGCCACCACTTCAGTACAGACTGCGGAGAGAGAGACCTGAGGCCAGGCCACTAGCAGACAATGCACTCTGCTAGCCACCACTTCAGTACAGACCACAGAGCAGGCATTGCTGAGAGAGACCTGAGGCCAGGTCATTAGCAGACAATGCCCTCTGCTAGCCACCACTTCAGTACAGACCACATAGGATTCATTGCTGAGAGAGCCCTGAGGCCAAGTCATTAGCAGACAATGCCCTCTGCTAGCCACCACTTCAGTACAGACCACGGAGATTTATTTATTTATTTATTTATTCGGATTTATTTAAAGCGCACGTCAGCCCGGGGGCATCGTGGCGCTGTTACATGAATACATACATAGTCTGGAGAGAGACGCATGAGGCCAGGTCACTAGCATACAATGCCCTCTGATAGCCACCACTTCAGTACAGACCACAGAGGATTCATTGCTGAGGGAGACCTGAGGCCAGGTCATTAGCAGACAATGCCCTCTGCTAGCCACCACTTCAGTAAAGACCACATAGGATTCATTGCTGAGAGAGACCTGAGGCCAAGTCACTAGCAGACAATGCCCTCTGATAGCCACCACTTCAGTACAGACCATGGAGAGAGAGACCTGAGGTCAGGCCACTAGCAGACAATGCCCTCTGCTAGCCACCACTTCAGTACAGACCACAGAGCAGGCATTGCTGAGAGAGACCTGAGGCCAGGTCATTAGCAGACAATGCCCTCTGCTAGCCACCACTTCAGTACAGACCACATAGGATTCATTGCTGGGAGAGACCTGAGGCGAAGTCACTAGCAGACAATGCCCTCTGATAGCCACCACTTCAGTACAGACCACGGAGAGAGAGACCTGAGGCCAGGCCACTAGCAGACAATGCCCTCTGCTAGCCACCACTTCAGTACAGACCACATAGGATTCATTGCTGAGAGAGACCTAAGTCACTAGCAGACAATGCCCTCTGATAGACACCACTTCAGTACAGACCACGGAGAGAGAGACCTGAGGCCAGGTCATTAGCAGACAATGCCCTCTGCTAGCCACCACTTCAGTACAGACCACAGAGCAGGCATTGCTGAGAGAGACCTGAGGCCAGGTCATTAGCAGACAATGCCCTCTGCTAGCCACCACTTCAGTACAGACCACATAAGATTTATTGCTGAGAGAGACCTGAGGCCAAGTCACTAGCAGACAATGCCTTCTGCTATCCACCACTTCAGTACAGACCATGGAGAGAGACCTGAGGCCAGGTCAGTAGCATACAATGCCCTGTGCTATCCACCACTTCAGTACAGACCACGGAGAGAGACCTGAGGCCAGGTCACTAGCATACAATGCCCTCTGCTAGCCACCACTTCAGTACAGACCACATAGGATTCATTGCTGAGAGAGACCTGAGGCCAAGTCACTAGCCGACAATGCCCTCTGCTAGCCACCACTTCAGTACGGACCACAGAGCAGGCATTGCTGAGAGAGACCTGAGGCCAGGTCATTAGCAGACAATGCCCTCTGCTAGCCACCAATTCAGTACAGACCACAGAGCAGGCATTGCTGAGAGAGACCTGAGGCCAGGTCATTAGCAGACAATGCCCTCTGCTAGCCACCACTTCAGTACAGACCACAGAGCAGGCATTGCTGAGAGAGACGTGAGGCCAAGTCATTAGCAGACAATGCCCTCTGCTAGGCACCACTTCAGTACAGACCAAGGAGAGAGACGCATGAGGCCAGGTCACTAGCATACAATGCCCTCTGATAGCCATCACTTCAGTACAGACCACAGAGGATTCATTGCTGAGGGAGACCTGAGGCCAGGTCATTAGCAGACAATGCCCTCTGCTAGCCACCACTTCAGTAAAGACCACATAGGATTCATTGCTGAGAGAGACCTGAGGCCAAGTCACTAGCAGACAATGCCCTCTGATAGCCACCACTTCAGTACAGACCACGGAGAGAGAGACCTGAGGTCAGGCCACTAGCAGACAATGCCCTCTGCTAGCCACCACTTCGGTACAGACCACAGAGCAGGCATTGCTGAGAGAGACCTGAGGCCAGGTCATTAGCAGACAATGCCCTCTGCTAGCCACCACTTCAGTACAGACCACATAGGATTCATTGCTGGGAGAGACCTGAGGCGAAGTCACTAGCAGACAATGCTCTCTGATAGCCACCACTTCAGTACAGACCACGGAGAGAGAGACCTGAGGCCAAGCCACTAGCAGACAATGCCCTCTGCTATCCACCACTTCAGTACAGACCACAGAGCAGGCATTTCTGAGAGAGACCAGAGGCCAGGTCATATGCCCTCTGCTAGCCACCACTTCAGTACAGACCACATAGGATTCATTGCTGAGAGAGACCTAAGTCACTAGCAGACAATGCCCTCTGATAGACACCACTTCAGTACAGACCACGGAGAGAGAGACCTGAGGCCAGGTCATTAGCAGACAATGCCCTCTGCTAGCCACCACTTCAGTACAGACCACAGAGCAGGCATTGCTGAGAGAGACCTGAGGCCAGGTCATTAGCAGACAATGCCCTCTGCTAGCCACCACTTCAGTACAGACCACATAAGATTTATTGCTGAGAGAGACCTGAGGGCAAGTCACTAGCAGACAATGCCTTCTGCTATCCACCACTTCAGTACAGACCACAGAGAGAGACCTGAGGCCAGGTCAGTAGCATACAATGCCCTGTGCTATCCACCACTTCAGTACAGACCACGGAGAGAGACCTGAGGCCAGGTCACTAGCATACAATGCCCTCTGCTAGCCACCACTTCAGTACAGACCACATAGGATTCATTGCTGAGAGAGACCTGAGGCCAAGTCACTAGCCGACAATGCCCTCTGCTAGCCACCACTTCAGTACGGACCACAGAGCAGGCATTGCTGAGAGAGACCTGAGGCCAGGTCATTAGCAGACAATGCCCTCTGCTAGCCACCAATTCAGTACAGACCACAGAGCAGGCATTGCTGAGAGAGACCTGAGGCCAGGTCATTAGCAGACAATGCCCTCTGCTAGCCACCACTTCAGTACAGACCACAGAGCAGGCATTGCTGAGATAGACCTGAGGCCAGGTCATTAGCAGACAATGCCCTCTGCTAGCCACCACTTCAGTACAGACCACAGAGCAGGCATTGCTGAGAGAGACCTGAGGCCAGGTCATTAGCAGACAATGCCCTCTGATAGCCACCATTTCAGTACAGACCACGGAGAGAGAGACCTGAGGCCAGGCCACTAGCAGACAATGCCCTCTGCTAACCACCACTTCAGTACAGACCACAGAGCAGGCATTGCTGAGAGAGACCTGAGGCCAGGTCATTAGCAGAAAATGCCCTCTGCTAGCCACCACTTCAGTACAGACCACAGAGCAGGCATTGCTGAGAGTGACCTGAGGCCAGGCCATTAGCAGACAATGCCCTCTGATAGCCACCATTTCAGTACAGACAACGGAGAGAGAGACCTGAGGCCAGGCCACTAGCATACAATGCCCTCTGATAGCCACCACTTCAGTACAGACCACAGAGGATTCATTGCTGAGGGAGACCTGAGGCCAGGTCATTAGCAGACAATGCCCTCTGCTAGCCACCACTTCAGTACAAACCACATAGGATTCATTGCTGAGAGAGACCTGAGGCCAAGTCACTAGCAGACAATGCCCTCTGATAGCCACCACTTAAGTACAGACCACGGAGAGAGAGACCTGAGGCCAGGCCACTAGCAGACAATGCCCTCTGCTAGCCACCACTTCAGTACAGACCACAGAGCAGGCATTGCTGAGAGAGACCTGAGGCCAGGTCATTAGCAGACAATGCCCTCTGCTAGCCACCACTTCAGTACAGACCACATAGGATTCATTGCTGGGAGAGACCTGAGGCCAAGTCACTAGCAGACAATGCCTTCTGATAGCCACCACTTCAGTATAGACCACGGAGAGAGAGACCTGAGGCCAGGCCACTAGCAGACAATGCCCTCTGCTAGCCACCACTTCAGTACAGACCACAGAGCAGGCATTGCTGAGAGAGACCTGAGGCCAGGTCATTAGCAGACAATGCCCTCTGCTAGCCACCACTTCAGTACAGACCACATAGGATTCATTGCTGAGAGAGACCTAAGTCACTAGCAGACAATGCCCTCTGATAGACACCACTTCAGTAGAGACCACGGAGAGAGAGACCTGAGGCCAGGCCACTAGCAGACAATGCCCTCTGCTAGCCACCACTTCAGTACAGACCACAGAGCAGGCATTGCGGAGAGAGACCTGAGGCCAGGTCACTAGCAGACAATGCCGTCTGATAGCCACTAATGCAGCACAGACTGCAGAGGATCATTTTCTTAGAGAGGCCTGAGGCCAGGTCACTAGCGGACAATGCCCTCTGATAGCCACCACTTCAGTACAGACCACTGAGGATTAATTGCTGAGAGAGACCTGAGGCCACGTCACTAGCAGGCAATGCCCTCTGCTAGCCACCACTTCAGTACAGACAACATAGGATTCATTGCTGAGAGAGACCTGAGGCCAAGTCACTAGCAGACAATGCCCTCTGATAGCCACCACTTCAGTACAGACCACATAGGATTCATTGCTGAGAGAGACCTGAGGCCAAGTCACTAGCAGACAATGCCCTCTGATAGCTACCACTTCAGTACAGACCACGGAGAGAGAGACCGGAGGCCAGGCCACTAGCAGACAATGCCCTCTGCTAGCCACCACTTCAGCACAGACCACAGAGCAGGCATTGCTGAGAGAGACCTGAGGCCAGGTCATTAGCAGACAATGCCCTCTGCTAGCCACCACTTCAGTACAGACCACATAGGATTCATTGCTGAGAGAGACCTGGGGCCAAGTCACTAGCAGACAATGCCTTCTGATAGCCACCACTTCAGTACAGACTGCGGAGAGAGAGACCTGAGGCCAGGCCACTAGCAGACAATGCCCTCTGCTAGCCACCACTTCAGTACAGACCACAGAGCAGGCATTGCTGAGAGAGACCTGAGGCCCCGTCACTAGCAGACAATGCCCTCTGCTAGCCACCACTTCAGTACAGACTACAGAGCAGGCATTGCTGAGAGAGACCTGAGGCCAGGTCATTAGCAGACAATGCCCTCTGCTAGCCACCACTTCAGTACAGACCACATATGATTCATTGCTGAGAGAGACCTGAGGCCAAGTCATTAGCAGACAATGCCCTCTGCTAGGCACCACTTCAGTACAGACAACGGAGAGAGAGGCATGAGGCAAGGTCACTTGCAGACAATGCCCTCTGATAGCCACCACTTCAGTACAGACCACAGAGCAGGCATTGCTGAGAGAGACCTGAGGCCCCGTCACTAGCAGACAATGCCCTCTGCTAGCCACCACTTCAGTACAGACCACATAGGATTCATTGCTGAGAGAGACCTGAGGCCAAGTCACTAGCAGACAATGCCCTCTGATAGCCACCACTTCAGTACAGACCACACAGGATTCATTGCTGAGAGAGACCTGAGGCCAAGTCACTAGGAGACAATGCCCTCTGATAGCCACCACTTCAGTACAGACCGCGGAGAGAGAGACCTGAGGCCAGGCCACTAGCAGACAATGCCCTCTCCTAGCCACCACTTCAGTACAGACCACAGAGCAGGCATTGCTGAGAGAGACCTGAGGCCAGGTCATTAGCAGACAATGCCCTCTGCTAGCCACCACTTCAGTACAGACTACATAGGATTCATTGCTGAGAGAGACCTGAGGCCAAGTCACTAGCAGACAATGCCCTCTGATAGCCACCACTTCAGTACAGACCACGGAGAGAGAGACCTGATGCCAGGCCACTAGCAGACAATGCCCTCTGCTAGCCACCACTTCAGTACAGACCACAGAGCAGGCATTGCGGAGAGAGACCTGAGGCCAGGTCACTAGCAGACAATGCCGTCTGATAGCCACTAATGCAGCACAGACTGCAGAGGATTATTTTCTTAGAGAGGCCTGAGGCCAGGTCACTAGCAGACAATGCCCTCTGATAGCCACCACTTCAGTACAGACCACTGAGGATTAATTGCTGAGAGAGACCTGAGGCCACGTCACTAGCAGACAATGCCCTCTGCTAGCCACCACTTCAGTACAGACCACATAGGATTCATTGCTGAGAGAGACCTGAGGCCAAGTCACTAGCAGACAATGCCCTCTGATAGCTACCACTTCAGTACAGACCACGGAGAGAGAGACCTGAGGCCAGGCCACTAGCAGACAATACCCTCTTCTAGCCACCACTTCAGTACAGACCACAGAGCAGGCATTGCTGAGAGAGACCTGAGGCCAGGTCATTAGCAGACAATGCCCTCTGCTAGCCACCACTTCAGTACAGACCACATAGGATTCATTGCTGAGAGAGACCTGAGGCCAAGTCACTAGCAGACAATGCCCTCTGATAGCCACCACTTCAGTACAGACTGCGGAGAGAGAGACCTGAGGCCAGGCCACTAGCAGACAATGCACTCTGCTAGCCACCACTTCAGTACAGACCACAGAGCAGGCATTGCTGAGAGAGACCTGAGGCCAGGTCATTAGCAGACAATGCCCTCTGCTAGCCACCACTTCAGTACAGACCACATAGGATTCATTGCTGAGAGAGCCCTGAGGCCAAGTCATTAGCAGACAATGCCCTCTGCTAGCCACCACTTCAGTACAGACCACATAGGATTAATTGCTGAGAGAGCCCTGAGGCCAAGTCACTAGCAGACAATGCCCTCTGCTAGGCACCACTTCAGTACAGACCACGGAGAGAGACGCATGAGGCCAGGTCACTAGCATACAATGCCCTCTGATAGCCACCACTTCAGTACAGACCACAGAGGATTCATTGCTGAGGGAGACCTGAGGCCAGGTCATTAGCAGACAATGCCCTCTGCTAGCCACCACTTCAGTACAGACCACATAAGATTTATTGCTGAGAGAGACCTGAGGCCAAGTCACTAGCAGACAATGCCTTCTGCTATCCACCACTTCAGTACAGACCACAGAGAGAGACCTGAGGCCAGGTCAGTAGCATACAATGCCCTGTGCTATCCACCACTTCAGTACAGACCACGGAGAGAGACCTGAGGCCAGGTCACTAGCATACAATGCCCTCTGCTAGCCACCACTTCAGTACAGACCACATAGGATTCATTGCTGAGAGAGACCTGAGGCCACGTCACTAGCAGACAATGCCCTCTGCTAGCCACCACTTCAGTACAGACCACATAGGATTCATTGCTGAGAGAGACCTGAGGCCAAGTCACTAGCAGACAATGCCCTCTGATAGCTACCACTTCAGTACAGACCACGGAGAGAGAGACCTGAGGCCAGGCCACTAGCAGACAATACCCTCTTCTAGCCACCACTTCAGTACAGACCACAGAGCAGGCATTGCTGAGAGAGACCTGAGGCCAGGTCATTAGCAGACAATGCCCTCTGCTAGCCACCACTTCAGTACAGACCACATAGGATTCATTGCTGAGAGAGACCTGAGGCCAAGTCACTAGCAGACAATGCCCTCTGATAGCCACCACTTCAGTACAGACTGCGGAGAGAGAGACCTGAGGCCAGGCCACTAGCAGACAATGCACTCTGCTAGCCACCACTTCAGTACAGACCACAGAGCAGGCATTGCTGAGAGAGACCTGAGGCCAGGTCATTAGCAGACAATGCCCTCTGCTAGCCACCACTTCAGTACAGACCACATAGGATTCATTGCTGAGAGAGCCCTGAGGCCAAGTCATTAGCAGACAATGCCCTCTGCTAGCCACCACTTCAGTACAGACCACATAGGATTAATTGCTGAGAGAGCCCTGAGGCCAAGTCATTAGCAGACAATGCCCTCTGCTAGGCACCACTTCAGTACAGACCACGGAGAGAGACGCATGAGGCCAGGTCACTAGCATACAATGCCCTCTGATAGCCACCACTTCAGTACAGACCACAGAGGATTCATTGCTGAGGGAGACCTGAGGCCAGGTCATTAGCAGACAATGCCCTCTGCTAGCCACCACTTCAGTACAGACCACATAAGATTTATTGCTGAGAGAGACCTGAGGCCAAGTCACTAGCAGACAATGCCTTCTGCTATCCACCACTTCAGTACAGACCACAGAGAGAGACCTGAGGCCAGGTCAGTAGCATACAATGCCCTGTGCTATCCACCACTTCAGTACAGACCACGGAGAGAGACCTGAGGCCAGGTCACTAGCATACAATGCCCTCTGCTAGCCACCACTTCAGTACAGACCACATAGGATTCATTGCTGAGAGAGACCTGAGGCCAAGTCAGTAGCCGACAATGCCCTCTGCTAGCCACCACTTCAGTACGGACCACAGAGCAGGCATTGCTGAGAGAGACCTGAGGCCAGGTCATTAGCAGACAATGCCCTCTGCTAGCCACCAATTCAGTACAGACCTGCAAGCAGGCATTGCTGAGAGAGACCTGAGGCCAGGTCATTAGCAGACAATGCCCTCTGCTAGCCACCACTTCAGTACAGACCACAGAGCAGGCATTGCTGAGAGAGACGTGAGGCCAAGTCATTAGCAGACATTGCCCTCTGCTAGGCACCACTTCAGTACAGACCAAGGAGAGAGACGCATGAGGCCAGGTCACTAGCATACAATGCCCTCTGATAGCCATCACTTCAGTACAGACCACAGAGGATTCATTGCTGAGGGAGACCTGAGGCCAGGTCATTAGCAGACAATGCCCTCTGCTAGCCACCACTTCAGTAAAGACCACATAGGATTCATTGCTGAGAGAGACCTGAGGCCAAGTCACTAGCAGACAATGCCCTCTGATAGCCACCACTTCAGTACAGACCACGGAGAGAGAGACCTGAGGTCAGGCCACTAGCAGACAATGCCCTCTGCTAGCCACCACTTCGGTACAGACCACAGAGCAGGCATTGCTGAGAGAGACCTGAGGCCAGGTCATTAGCAGACAATTCCCTCTGCTAGCCACCACTTCAGTACAGACCACATAGGATTCATTGCTGAGAGAGACCTAAGTCACTAGCAGACAATGCCCTCTGATAGACACCACTTCAGTACAGACCACGGAGAGAGAGACCTGAGGCCAGGTCATTAGCAGACAATGCCCTCTGCTAGCCACCACTTCAGTACAGACCACAGAGCAGGCATTGCTGAGAGAGACCTGAGGCCAGGTCATTAGCAGACAATGCCCTCTGCTAGCTACCAATTCAGTACAGACCACAGAGCAGGCATTGCTGAGAGAGACCTGAGGCCAGGTCATTAGCAGACAATGCCCTCTGCTAGCCACCACTTCAGTACAGACCACAGAGCAGGTATTGCTGAGAGAGACCTGAGGCCAGGTCATTAGCAGACAATGCCCTCTGCTAGCCACCACTTCAGTACAGACCACAGAGCAGGCATTGCTGAGAGAGACCTGAGGCCAGGTCATTAGCAGACAATGCCCTCTGATAGCCACCATTTCAGTACAGACCACGGAGAGAGAGACCTGAGGCCAGGCCACTAGCAGACAATGCCCTCTGCTAACCACCACTTCAGTACAGACCACAGAGCAGGCATTGCTGAGAGAGACCTGAGGCCAGGTCATTAGCAGAAAATGCCCTCTGCTAGCCACCACTTCAGTACAGACCACAGAGCAGGCATTGCTGAGAGTGACCTGAGGCCAGGCCATTAGCAGACAATGCCCTCTGATAGCCACCATTTCAGTACAGACAACGGAGAGAGAGACCTGAGGCCAGGCCACTAGCAGAAAATGCCCTCTGCTAGCCACCACTTCAGTACAGACCACAGAGCAGGCATTGCTGAGAGAGACCTGATGCCAGGTCATTAGCAGACAATGCCCGCTGCTAGCCACCACTTCAGTAAAGAACACATAGGATTCATTGCTGAGAGAGACCTGAGGCCAAGTCACTAGCAGACAATGCCCTCTACTATCCACCACTTCATTACAGACCACAGAGAGAGACCTGAGGCCAGGTCACTAGCATACAATGCCTTGTGCTACCCACCACTTCAGTACAGACCACGGAGAGAGACTTGAGGACAGGTCACTAGCATACAATGCCCTCTGCTAGCCACCACTTCAGTACAGACCACATAGGATTCATTGCTGAGAGAGTCCTGAGGCCAAGTCACTAGCAGACAATGCCCTCTGATAGCCACCACTTCGGTACAGACCACAGAGCAGGCATTGCTGAGAGAGACCTGAGGCCAGGTCATTAGCAGACAATGCCCTCTGTTAGCCACCACTTCAGTACAGACCACAGAGCAGGCATTGCTGAGAGAGACCTGAGGCCAGGTCATTAGCAGACAATGCCCTCTGCTAGCCACCACTTCAGTACAGACCACAGAGCAGGCATTGCTGAGAGAGACCTGAGGCCAGGTCATTAGCAGACAATGCCCTCTGCTAGCCACCACTTCAGTACAGACCACATAGGATTCATTGCTGGGAGAGACCTGAGGCCAAGTCACTAGCAGTCAATGCCCTCTGATAGCCACCACTTCAGTATAGACCACGGAGAGAGAGACCTGAGGCCAGGCCACTAGCAGACAATGCCCTCTGCTAGCCACCACTTCAGTACAGACCACAGAGCAGGCATTGCTGAGAGAGACCTGAGGCCAGGTCATTAGCAGACAATGCCCTCTGCTAGCCACCACTTCAGTACAGACCACATAGGATTCATTGCTGAGAGAGACCTAAGTCACTAGCAGACAATGCCCTCTGATAGACACCACTTCAGTACAGACCACGGAGAGAGAGACCTGAGGCCAGGCCACTAGCAGACAATGCCCTCTGCTAGCCACCACTTCAGTACAGACCACAGAGCAGGCATTGCGGAGAGAGACCTGAGGCCAGGTCACTAGCAGACAATGCCGTCTGATAGCCACTAATGCAGCACAGACTGCAGAGGATCATTTTCTTAGAGAGGCCTGAGGCCAGGTCACTAGCAGACAATGCCCTCTGATAGCCACCACTTCAGTACAGACCACTGAGGATTAATTGCTGAGAGAGACCTGAGGCCACGTCACTAGCAGACAATGCCCTCTGCTAGCCACCACTTCAGTACAGACCACATAGGATTCATTGCTGAGAGAGACCTGAGGCCAAGTCACTAGCAGACAATGCCCTCTGATAGCCACCACTTCAGTACAGACCACATAGGATTCATTGCTGAGAGAGACCTGAGGCCAAGTCACTAGCAGACAATGCCCTCTGATAGCTACCACTTCAGTACAGACCACGGAGAGAGAGACCGGAGGCCAGGCCACTAGCAGACAATGCCCTCTGCTAGCCATCACTTCAGTACAGACCACAGAGCAGGCATTGCTGAGAGAGACCTGAGGCCAGGTCATTAGCAGACAGTGCCCTCTGCTAGCCACCACTTCAGTACAGACCACATAGGATTCATTGCTGAGAGAGACCTGGGGCCAAGTCACTAGCAGACAATGCCTTCTGATAGCCACCACTTCAGTACAGACTGCGGAGAGAGAGACCTGAGGCCAGGCCACTAGCAGACAATGCCCTCTGCTAGCCACCACTTCAGTACAGACCACAGAGCAGGCATTGCTGAGAGAGACCTGAGGCCAGGTCATTAGCAGACAATGCCCTCTGCTAGCCACCACTTCAGTACAGACCACATAGGATTCATTGCTGAGAGAGACCTGAGGCCAAGTCATTAGCAGACAATGCCCTCTGCTAGGCACCACTTCAGTACAGACAACGGAGAGAGAGGCATGAGGCAAGGTCACTTGCAGACAATGCCCTCTGATAGCCACCACTTCAGTACAGACCACAGAGCAGGCATTGCTGAGAGAGACCTGAGGCCCCGTCACTAGCAGACAATGCCCTCTGCTAGCCACCACTTCAGTACAGACCACATAGGATTCATTGCTGAGAGAGACCTGAGGCCAAGTCACTAGCAGACAATGCCCTCTGATAGCCACCACTTCAGTACAGACCACACAGGATTCATTGCTGAGAGAGACCTGAGGCCAAGTCACTAGCAGACAATGCCCTCTGATAGCCACCACTTCAGTACAGACCGCGGAGAGAGAGACCTGAGGCCAGGCCACTAGCAGACAATGCCCTCTGCTAGCCACCACTTCAGTACAGACCACAGAGCAGGCATTGCTGAGAGAGACCTGAGGCCAGGTCATTAGCAGACAATGCCCTCTGCTAGCCACCACTTCAGTACAGACTACATAGGATTCATTGCTGAGAGAGACCTGAGGCCAAGTCTTTAGCAGACAATGCCCTCTGCTGCGCACCACTTCAGTACAGACCACGGAGAGAGAGGCATGAGGCCAGGTCACTAGCATACAATGCCCTCTGCTAGCCACCACTTCAGTACAGACCACAGAGCAGGCATTGCGGAGAGAGACCTGAGGCCAGGTCACTAGCAGACAATGCCGTCTGATAGCCACTAATGCAGCACAGACTGCAGAGGATTATTTTCTTAGAGAGGCCTGAGGCCAGGTCACTAGCAGACAATGCCCTCTGATAGCCACCACTTCAGTACAGACCACATAGGATTCATTGCTGAGAGGGACCTGAGGCCAAGTCACTAGCAGACAATGCCCTCTGATAGCCACCACTTCAGTACAGACCACATAGGATTCATTGCTGAGAGAGACCTGAGGCCAAGTCACTAGCAGACAATGCCCTCTGATAGCTACCACTTCAGTACAGACCACGGAGAGAGAGACCTGAGGCCAGGCCACTAGCAGACAATACCCTCTGCTAGCCACCACTTCAGTACAGACCACAGAGCAGGCATTGCTGAGAGAGACCTGAGGCCAGGTCATTAGCAGACAATGCCCTCTGCTAGCCACCACTTCAGTACAGACCACATAGGATTCATTGCTGAGAGAGACCTGAGGCCAAGTCACTAGCAGACAATGCCCTCTGATAGCCACCACTTCAGTACAGACTGCGGAGAGAGAGACCTGAGGCCAGGCCACTAGCAGACAATGCACTCTGCTAGCCACCACTTCAGTACAGACCACAGAGCAGGCATTGCTGAGAGAGACCTGAGGCCAGGTCATTAGCAGACAATGCCCTCTGCTAGCCACCACTTCAGTACAGACCACATAGGATTCATTGCTGAGAGAGCCCTGAGGCCAAGTCATTAGCAGACAATGCCCTCTGCTAGGCACCACTTCAGTACAGACCACGGAGATTTATTTATTTATTTATTTATTCGGATTTATTTAAAGCGCACGTCAGCCCGGGGGCATCGTGGCGCTGTTACATGAATACATACATAGTCTGGAGAGAGACGCATGAGGCCAGGTCACTAGCATACAATGCCCTCTGATAGCCACCACTTCAGTACAGACCACAGAGGATTCATTGCTGAGGGAGACCTGAGGCCAGGTCATTAGCAGACAATGCCCTCTGCTAGCCACCACTTCAGTAAAGACCACATAGGATTAATTGCTGAGAGAGACCTGAGGCCAAGTCACTAGCAGACAATGCCCTCTGATAGCCACCACTTCAGTACAGACCATGGAGAGAGAGACCTGAGGTCAGGCCACTAGCAGACAATGCCCTCTGCTAGCCACCACTTCAGCACAGACCACAGAGCAGGCATTGCTGAGAGAGACCTGAGGCCAGGTCATTAGCAGACAATGCCCTCTGCTAGCCACCACTTCAGTACAGACCACATAGGATTCATTGCTGAGAGAGACCTGGGGCCAAGTCACTAGCAGACAATGCCCTCTGATAGCTACCACTTCAGTACAGACCACGGAGAGAGAGACCGGAGGCCAGGCCACTAGCAGACAATGCCCTCTGCTAGCCACCACTTCAGCACAGACCACAGAGCAGGCATTGCTGAGAGAGACCTGAGGCCAGGTCATTAGCAGACAATGCCCTCTGCTAGCCACCACTTCAGTACAGACCACATAGGATTCATTGCTGAGAGAGACCTGGGGCCAAGTCACTAGCAGACAATGCCTTCTGATAGCCACCACTTCAGTACAGACTGCGGAGAGAGAGACCTGAGGCCAGGCCACTAGCAGACAATGCCCTCTGCTAGCCACCACTTCAGTACAGACCACAGAGCAGGCATTGCTGAGAGAGACCTGAGGCCCCGTCACTAGCAGACAATGCCCTCTGCTAGCCACCACTTCAGTACAGACTACAGAGCAGGCATTGCTGAGAGAGACCTGAGGCCAGGTCATTAGCAGACAATGCCCTCTGCTAGCCACCACTTCAGTACAGACCACATATGATTCATTGCTGAGAGAGACCTGAGGCCAAGTCATTAGCAGACAATGCCCTCTGCTAGGCACCACTTCAGTACAGACAACGGAGAGAGAGGCATGAGGCAAGGTCACTTGCAGACAATGCCCTCTGATAGCCACCACTTCAGTACAGACCACAGAGCAGGCATTGCTGAGAGAGACCTGAGGCCCCGTCACTAGCAGACAATGCCCTCTGCTAGCCACCACTTCAGTACAGACCACATAGGATTCATTGCTGAGAGAGACCTGAGGCCAAGTCACTAGCAGACAATGCCCTCTGATAGCCACCACTTCAGTACAGACCACACAGGATTCATTGCTGAGAGAGACCTGAGGCCAAGTCACTAGGAGACAATGCCCTCTGATAGCCACCACTTCAGTACAGACCGCGGAGAGAGAGACCTGAGGCCAGGCCACTAGCAGACAATGCCCTCTCCTAGCCACCACTTCAGTACAGACCACAGAGCAGGCATTGCTGAGAGAGACCTGAGGCCAGGTCATTAGCAGACAATGCCCTCTGCTAGCCACCACTTCAGTACAGACTACATAGGATTCATTGCTGAGAGAGACCTGAGGCCAAGTCACTAGCAGACAATGCCCTCTGATAGCCACCACTTCAGTACAGACCACGGAGAGAGAGACCTGATGCCAGGCCACTAGCAGACAATGCCCTCTGCTAGCCACCACTTCAGTACAGACCACAGAGCAGGCATTGCGGAGAGAGACCTGAGGCCAGGTCACTAGCAGACAATGCCGTCTGATAGCCACTAATGCAGCACAGACTGCAGAGGATTATTTTCTTAGAGAGGCCTGAGGCCAGGTCACTAGCAGACAATGCCCTCTGATAGCCACCACTTCAGTACAGACCACTGAGGATTAATTGCTGAGAGAGACCTGAGGCCACGTCACTAGCAGACAATGCCCTCTGCTAGCCACCACTTCAGTACAGACCACATAGGATTCATTGCTGAGAGAGACCTGAGGCCAAGTCACTAGCAGACAATGCCCTCTGATAGCTACCACTTCAGTACAGACCACGGAGAGAGAGACCTGAGGCCAGGCCACTAGCAGACAATACCCTCTTCTAGCCACCACTTCAGTACAGACCACAGAGCAGGCATTGCTGAGAGAGACCTGAGGCCAGGTCATTAGCAGACAATGCCCTCTGCTAGCCACCACTTCAGTACAGACCACATAGGATTCATTGCTGAGAGAGACCTGAGGCCAAGTCACTAGCAGACAATGCCCTCTGATAGCCACCACTTCAGTACAGACTGCGGAGAGAGAGACCTGAGGCCAGGCCACTAGCAGACAATGCACTCTGCTAGCCACCACTTCAGTACAGACCACAGAGCAGGCATTGCTGAGAGAGACCTGAGGCCAGGTCATTAGCAGACAATGCCCTCTGCTAGCCACCACTTCAGTACAGACCACATAGGATTCATTGCTGAGAGAGCCCTGAGGCCAAGTCATTAGCAGACAATGCCCTCTGCTAGCCACCACTTCAGTACAGACCACATAGGATTAATTGCTGAGAGAGCCCTGAGGCCAAGTCACTAGCAGACAATGCCCTCTGCTAGGCACCACTTCAGTACAGACCACGGAGAGAGACGCATGAGGCCAGGTCACTAGCATACAATGCCCTCTGATAGCCACCACTTCAGTACAGACCACAGAGGATTCATTGCTGAGGGAGACCTGAGGCCAGGTCATTAGCAGACAATGCCCTCTGCTAGCCACCACTTCAGTACAGACCACATAAGATTTATTGCTGAGAGAGACCTGAGGCCAAGTCACTAGCAGACAATGCCTTCTGCTATCCACCACTTCAGTACAGACCACAGAGAGAGACCTGAGGCCAGGTCAGTAGCATACAATGCCCTGTGCTATCCACCACTTCAGTACAGACCACGGAGAGAGACCTGAGGCCAGGTCACTAGCATACAATGCCCTCTGCTAGCCACCACTTCAGTACAGACCACATAGGATTCATTGCTGAGAGAGACCTGAGGCCACGTCACTAGCAGACAATGCCCTCTGCTAGCCACCACTTCAGTACAGACCACATAGGATTCATTGCTGAGAGAGACCTGAGGCCAAGTCACTAGCAGACAATGCCCTCTGATAGCTACCACTTCAGTACAGACCACGGAGAGAGAGACCTGAGGCCAGGCCACTAGCAGACAATACCCTCTTCTAGCCACCACTTCAGTACAGACCACAGAGCAGGCATTGCTGAGAGAGACCTGAGGCCAGGTCATTAGCAGACAATGCCCTCTGCTAGCCACCACTTCAGTACAGACCACATAGGATTCATTGCTGAGAGAGACCTGAGGCCAAGTCACTAGCAGACAATGCCCTCTGATAGCCACCACTTCAGTACAGACTGCGGAGAGAGAGACCTGAGGCCAGGCCACTAGCAGACAATGCACTCTGCTAGCCACCACTTCAGTACAGACCACAGAGCAGGCATTGCTGAGAGAGACCTGAGGCCAGGTCATTAGCAGACAATGCCCTCTGCTAGCCACCACTTCAGTACAGACCACATAGGATTCATTGCTGAGAGAGCCCTGAGGCCAAGTCATTAGCAGACAATGCCCTCTGCTAGCCACCACTTCAGTACAGACCACATAGGATTAATTGCTGAGAGAGCCCTGAGGCCAAGTCATTAGCAGACAATGCCCTCTGCTAGGCACCACTTCAGTACAGACCACGGAGAGAGACGCATGAGGCCAGGTCACTAGCATACAATGCCCTCTGATAGCCACCACTTCAGTACAGACCACAGAGGATTCATTGCTGAGGGAGACCTGAGGCCAGGTCATTAGCAGACAATGCCCTCTGCTAGCCACCACTTCAGTACAGACCACATAAGATTTATTGCTGAGAGAGACCTGAGGCCAAGTCACTAGCAGACAATGCCTTCTGCTATCCACCACTTCAGTACAGACCACAGAGAGAGACCTGAGGCCAGGTCAGTAGCATACAATGCCCTGTGCTATCCACCACTTCAGTACAGACCACGGAGAGAGACCTGAGGCCAGGTCACTAGCATACAATGCCCTCTGCTAGCCACCACTTCAGTACAGACCACATAGGATTCATTGCTGAGAGAGACCTGAGGCCAAGTCAGTAGCCGACAATGCCCTCTGCTAGCCACCACTTCAGTACGGACCACAGAGCAGGCATTGCTGAGAGAGACCTGAGGCCAGGTCATTAGCAGACAATGCCCTCTGCTAGCCACCAATTCAGTACAGACCTACAAGCAGGCATTGCTGAGAGAGACCTGAGGCCAGGTCATTAGCAGACAATGCCCTCTGCTAGCCACCACTTCAGTACAGACCACAGAGCAGGCATTGCTGAGAGAGACGTGAGGCCAAGTCATTAGCAGACATTGCCCTCTGCTAGGCACCACTTCAGTACAGACCAAGGAGAGAGACGCATGAGGCCAGGTCACTAGCATACAATGCCCTCTGATAGCCATCACTTCAGTACAGACCACAGAGGATTCATTGCTGAGGGAGACCTGAGGCCAGGTCATTAGCAGACAATGCCCTCTGCTAGCCACCACTTCAGTAAAGACCACATAGGATTCATTGCTGAGAGAGACCTGAGGCCAAGTCACTAGCAGACAATGCCCTCTGATAGCCACCACTTCAGTACAGACCACGGAGAGAGAGACCTGAGGTCAGGCCACTAGCAGACAATGCCCTATGCTAGCCACCACTTCGGTACAGACCACAGAGCAGGCATTGCTGAGAGAGACCTGAGGCCAGGTCATTAGCAGACAATTCCCTCTGCTAGCCACCACTTCAGTACAGACCACATAGGATTCATTGCTGAGAGAGACCTAAGTCACTAGCAGACAATGCCCTCTGATAGACACCACTTCAGTACAGACCACGGAGAGAGAGACCTGAGGCCAGGTCATTAGCAGACAATGCCCTCTGCTAGCCACCACTTCAGTACAGACCACAGAGCAGGCATTGCTGAGAGAGACCTGAGGCCAGGTCATTTGAAGACAATGCCCTCTGCTAGCAACCACTTCAGTACAGACCACATAGGATTCATTGCTGAGAGAGACCTGAGGCCAAGTCACTAGCCGACAATGCCCTCTGCTAGCCACCACTTCAGTACGGACCACAGAGCAGGCATTACTGAGAGAGACCTGAGGCCAGGTCATTAGCAGACAATGCCCTCTGCTAGCCACCAATTCAGTACAGACCACAGAGCAGGCATTGCTGAGAGAGACCTGAGGCCAGGTCATTAGCAGACAATGCCCTCTGCTAGCCACCACTTCAGTACAGACCACAGAGCAGGTATTGCTGAGAGAGACCTGAGGCCAGGTCATTAGCAGACAATGCCCTCTGCTAGCCACCACTTCAGTACAGACCACAGAGCAGGCATTGCTGAGAGAGACCTGAGGCCAGGTCATTAGCAGACAATGCCCTCTGATAGCCACCATTTCAGTACAGACCACGGAGAGAGAGACCTGAGGCCAGGCCACTAGCAGACAATGCCCTCTGCTAACCACCACTTCAGTACAGACCACAGAGCAGGCATTGCTGAGAGAGACCTGAGGCCAGGTCATTAGCAGAAAATGCCCTCTGCTAGCCACCACTTCAGTACAGACCACAGAGCAGGCATTGCTGAGAGTGACCTGAGGCCAGGCCATTAGCAGACAATGCCCTCTGATAGCCACCATTTCAGTACAGACAACGGAGAGAGAGACCTGAGGCCAGGCCACTAGCAGAAAATGCCCTCTGCTAGCCACCACTTCAGTACAGACCACAGAGCAGGCATTGCTGAGAGAGACCTGATGCCAGGTCATTAGCAGACAATGCCCGCTGCTAGCCACCACTTCAGTAAAGAACACATAGGATTCATTGCTGAGAGAGACCTGAGGCCAAGTCACTAGCAGACAATGCCCTCTACTATCCACCACTTCATTACAGACCACAGAGAGAGACCTGAGGCCAGGTCACTAGCATACAATGCCTTGTGCTACCCACCACTTCAGTACAGACCACGGAGAGAGACTTGAGGACAGGTCACTAGCATACAATGCCCTCTGCTAGCCACCACTTCAGTACAGACCACATAGGATTCATTGCTGAGAGAGTCCTGAGGCCAAGTCACTAGCAGACAATGCCCTCTGATAGCCACCACTTCGGTACAGACCACAGAGCAGGCATTGCTGAGAGAGACCTGAGGCCAGGTCATTAGCAGACAATGCCCTCTGTTAGCCACCACTTCAGTACAGACCACAGAGCAGGCATTGCTGAGAGAGACCTGAGGCCAGGTCATTAGCAGACAATGCCCTCTGCTAGCCACCACTTCAGTACAGACCACAGAGCAGGCATTGCTGAGAGAGACCTGAGGCCAGGTCATTAGCAGACAATGCCCTCTGCTAGCCACCACTTCAGTACAGACCACATAGGATTCATTGCTGGGAGAGACCTGAGGCCAAGTCACTAGCAGTCAATGCCCTCTGATAGCCACCACTTCAGTATAGACCACGGAGAGAGAGACCTGAGGCCAGGCCACTAGCAGACAATGCCCTCTGCTAGCCACCACTTCAGTACAGACCACAGAGCAGGCATTGCTGAGAGAGACCTGAGGCCAGGTCATTAGCAGACAATGCCCTCTGCTAGCCACCACTTCAGTACAGACCACATAGGATTCATTGCTGAGAGAGACCTAAGTCACTAGCAGACAATGCCCTCTGATAGACACCACTTCAGTACAGACCACGGAGAGAGAGACCTGAGGCCAGGCCACTAGCAGACAATGCCCTCTGCTAGCCACCACTTCAGTACAGACCACAGAGCAGGCATTGCGGAGAGAGACCTGAGGCCAGGTCACTAGCAGACAATGCCGTCTGATAGCCACTAATGCAGCACAGACTGCAGAGGATCATTTTCTTAGAGAGGCCTGAGGCCAGGTCACTAGCAGACAATGCCCTCTGATAGCCACCACTTCAGTACAGACCACTGAGGATTAATTGCTGAGAGAGACCTGAGGCCACGTCACTAGCAGACAATGCCCTCTGCTAGCCACCACTTCAGTACAGACCACATAGGATTCATTGCTGAGAGAGACCTGAGGCCAAGTCACTAGCAGACAATGCCCTCTGATAGCCACCACTTCAGTACAGACCACATAGGATTCATTGCTGAGAGAGACCTGAGGCCAAGTCACTAGCAGACAATGCCCTCTGATAGCTACCACTTCAGTACAGACCACGGAGAGAGAGACCGGAGGCCAGGCCACTAGCAGACAATGCCCTCTGCTAGCCATCACTTCAGTACAGACCACAGAGCAGGCATTGCTGAGAGAGACCTGAGGCCAGGTCATTAGCAGACAGTGCCCTCTGCTAGCCACCACTTCAGTACAGACCACATAGGATTCATTGCTGAGAGAGACCTGGGGCCAAGTCACTAGCAGACAATGCCTTCTGATAGCCACCACTTCAGTACAGACTGCGGAGAGAGAGACCTGAGGCCAGGCCACTAGCAGACAATGCCCTCTGCTAGCCACCACTTCAGTACAGACCACAGAGCAGGCATTGCTGAGAGAGACCTGAGGCCAGGTCATTAGCAGACAATGCCCTCTGCTAGTCACCACTTCAGTACAGACCACATAGGATTCATTGCTGAGAGAGACCTGAGGCCAAGTCATTAGCAGACAATGCCCTCTGCTAGGCACCACTTCAGTACAGACAACGGAGAGAGAGGCATGAGGCAAGGTCACTTGCAGACAATGCCCTCTGATAGCCACCACTTCAGTACAGACCACAGAGCAGGCATTGCTGAGAGAGACCTGAGGCCCCGTCACTAGCAGACAATGCCCTCTGCTAGCCACCACTTCAGTACAGACCACATAGGATTCATTGCTGAGAGAGACCTGAGGCCAAGTCACTAGCAGACAATGCCCTCTGATAGCCACCACTTCAGTACAGACCACACAGGATTCATTGCTGAGAGAGACCTGAGGCCAAGTCACTAGCAGACAATGCCCTCTGATAGCCACCACTTCAGTACAGACCGCGGAGAGAGAGACCTGAGGCCAGGCCACTAGCAGACAATGCCCTCTGCTAGCCACCACTTCAGTACAGACCACAGAGCAGGCATTGCTGAGAGAGACCTGAGGCCAGGTCATTAGCAGACAATGCCCTCTGCTAGCCACCACTTCAGTACAGACTACATAGGATTCATTGCTGAGAGAGACCTGAGGCCAAGTCATTAGCAGACAATGCCCTCTGCTGCGCACCACTTCAGTACAGACCACGGAGAGAGAGGCATGAGGCCAGGTCACTAGCATACAATGCCCTCTGCTAGCCACCACTTCAGTACAGACCACAGAGCAGGCATTGCGGAGAGAGACCTGAGGCCAGGTCACTAGCAGACAATGCCGTCTGATAGCCACTAATGCAGCACAGACTGCAGAGGATTATTTTCTTAGAGAGGCCTGAGGCCAGGTCACTAGCAGACAATGCCCTCTGATAGCCACCACTTCAGTACAGACCACATAGGATTCATTGCTGAGAGAGACCTGAGGCCAAGTCACTAGCAGACAATGCCCTCTGATAGCCACCACTTCAGTACAGACCACATAGGATTCATTGCTGAGAGAGACCTGAGGCCAAGTCACTAGCAGACAATGCCCTCTGATAGCTACCACTTCAGTACAGACCACGGAGAGAGAGACCTGAGGCCAGGCCACTAGCAGACAATACCCTCTGCTAGCCACCACTTCAGTACAGACCACAGAGCAGGCATTGCTGAGAGAGACCTGAGGCCAGGTCATTAGCAGACAATGCCCTCTGCTAGCCACCACTTCAGTACAGACCACATAGGATTCATTGCTGAGAGAGACCTGAGGCCAAGTCACTAGCAGACAATGCCCTCTGATAGCCACCACTTCAGTACAGACTGCGGAGAGAGAGACCTGAGGCCAGGCCACTAGCAGACAATGCACTCTGCTAGCCACCACTTCAGTACAGACCACAGAGCAGGCATTGCTGAGAGAGACCTGAGGCCAGGTCATTAGCAGACAATGCCCTCTGCTAGCCACCACTTCAGTACAGACCACATAGGATTCATTGCTGAGAGAGCCCTGAGGCCAAGTCATTAGCAGACAATGCCCTCTGCTAGGCACCACTTCAGTACAGACCACGGAGATTTATTTATTTATTTATTTATTCGGATTTATTTAAAGCGCACGTCAGCCCGGGGGCATCGTGGCGCTGTTACATGAATACATACATAGTCTGGAGAGAGACGCATGAGGCCAGGTCACTAGCATACAATGCCCTCTGATAGCCACCACTTCAGTACAGACCACAGAGGATTCATTGCTGAGGGAGACCTGAGGCCAGGTCATTAGCAGACAATGCCCTCTGCTAGCCACCACTTCAGTAAAGACCACATAGGATTAATTGCTGAGAGAGACCTGAGGCCAAGTCACTAGCAGACAATGCCCTCTGATAGCCACCACTTCAGTACAGACCATGGAGAGAGAGACCTGAGGTCAGGCCACTAGCAGACAATGCCCTCTGCTAGCCACCACTTCAGTACAGACCACAGAGCAGGCATTGCTGAGAGAGACCTGAGGCCAGGTCATTAGCAGACAATGCCCTCTGCTAGCCACCACTTCAGTACAGACCACATAGGATTCATTGCTGGGAGAGACCTGAGGCGAAGTCACTAGCAGACAATGCCCTCTGATAGCCACCACTTCAGTACAGACCACGGAGAGAGAGACCTGAGGCCAGGCCACTAGCAGACAATGCCCTCTGCTATCCACCACTTCAGTACAGACCACAGAGCAGGCATTTCTGAGAGAGACCTGAGGCCAGGTCATTAGCAGGCAATGCCCTCTGCTAGCCACCACTTCAGTGCAGACCACATAGGATTCATTGCTGAGAGAGACCTAAGTCACTAGCAGACAATGCCCTCTGATAGACACCACTTCAGTACAGACCACGGAGAGAGAGACCTGAGGCCAGGTCATTAGCAGACAATGCCCTCTGCTAGCCACCACTTCAGTACAGACCACAGAGCAGGCATTGCTGAGAGAGACCTGAGGCCAGGTCATTAGCAGACAATGCCCTCTGCTAGCCACCACTTCAGTACAGACCACATACGATTTATTGCTGAGAGAGACCTGAGGCCAAGTCACTAGCAGACAATGCCTTCTGCTATCCACCACTTCAGTACAGACCATGGAGAGAGACCTGAGGCCAGGTCAGTAGCATACAATGCCCTGTGCTATCCACCACTTCAGTACAGACCACGGAGAGAGACCTGAGGCCAGGTCACTAGCATACAATGCCCTCTGCTAGCCACCACTTCAGTACAGACCACATAGGATTCATTGCTGAGAGAGACCTGAGGCCAAGTCACTAGCCGACAATGCCCTCTGCTAGCCACCACTTCAGTACGGACCACAGAGCAGGCATTGCTGAGAGAGACCTGAGGCCAGGTCATTAGCAGACAATGCCCTCTGCTAGCCACCAATTCAGTACAGACCACAGAGCAGGCATTGCTGAGAGAGACCTGAGGCCAGGTCATTAGCAGACAATGCCCTCTGCTAGCCACCACTTCAGTACAGACCACAGAGCAGGCATTGCTGAGAGAGACGTGAGGCCAAGTCATTAGCAGACAATGCCCTCTGCTAGGCACCACTTCAGTACAGACCAAGGAGAGAGACGCATGAGGCCAGGTCACTAGCATACAATGCCCTCTGATAGCCATCACTTCAGTACAGACCACAGAGGATTCATTGCTGAGGGAGACCTGAGGCCAGGTCATTAGCAGACAATGCCCTCTGCTAGCCACCACTTCAGTAAAGACCACATAGGATTCATTGCTGAGAGAGACCTGAGGCCAAGTCACTAGCAGACAATGCCCTCTGATAGCCACCACTTCAGTACAGACCACGGAGAGAGAGACCTGAGGTCAGGCCACTAGCAGACAATGCCCTCTGCTAGCCACCACTTCGGTACAGACCACAGAGCAGGCATTGCTGAGAGAGACCTGAGGCCAGGTCATTAGCAGACAATGCCCTCTGCTAGCCACCACTTCAGTACAGACCACATAGGATTCATTGCTGGGAGAGACCTGAGGCGAACTCACTAGCAGACAATGCTCTCTGATAGCCACCACTTCAGTACAGACCACGGAGAGAGAGACCTGAGGCCAGGCCACTAGCAGACAATGCCCTCTGCTATCCACCACTTCAGTACAGACCACAGAGCAGGCATTTCTGAGAGAGACCAGAGGCCAGGTCATTAGCAGGCAATGCCCTCTGCTAGCCACCACTTCAGTACAGACCACATAGGATTCATTGCTGAGAGAGACCTAAGTCACTAGCAGACAATGCCCTCTGATAGACACCACTTCAGTAGAGACCACGGAGAGAGAGACCTGAGGCCAGGTCATTAGCAGACAATGCCCTCTGCTAGCCACCACTTCAGTACAGACCACAGAGCAGGCATTGCTGAGAGAGACCTGAGGCCAGGTCATTAGCAGACAATGCCCTCTGCTAGCCACCACTTCAGTACAGACCACATAAGATTTATTGCTGAGAGAGACCTGAGGGCAAGTCACTAGCAGACAATGCCTTCTGCTATCCACCACTTCAGTACAGACCACAGAGAGAGACCTGAGGCCAGGTCAGTAGCATACAATGCCCTGTGCTATCCACCACTTCAGTACAGACCACGGAGAGAGACCTGAGGCCAGGTCACTAGCATACAATGCCCTCTGCTAGCCACCACTTCAGTACAGACCACATAGGATTCATTGCTGAGAGAGACCTGAGGCCAAGTCACTAGCCGACAATGCCCTCTGCTAGCCACCACTTCAGTACGGACCACAGAGCAGGCATTGCTGAGAGAGACCTGAGGCCAGGTCATTAGCAGACAATGCCCTCTGCTAGCCACCACTTCAGTACAGACCACAGAGCAGGCATTGCTGAGAGAGACCTGAGGCCAGGTCATTAGCAGACAATGCCCTCTGCTAGCCACCACTTCAGTACAGACCACAGAGCAGGCATTGCTGAGATAGACCTGAGGCTAGGTCATTAGCAGACAATGCCCTCTGCTAGCCACCACTTCAGTACAGACCACAGATCAGGCATTGCTGAGAGAGACCTGAGGCCAGGTCATTAGCAGACAATGCCCTCTGATAGCCACCATTTCAGTACAGACCACGGAGAGAGAGACCTGAGGCCAGGCCACTAGCAGACAATGCCCTCTGCTAACCACCACTTCAGTACAGACCACAGAGCAGGCATTGCTGAGAGAGACCTGAGGCCAGGTCATTAGCAGAAAATGCCCTCTGCTAGCCACCACTTCAGTACAGACCACAGAGCAGGCATTGCTGAGAGTGACCTGAGGCCAGGCCATTAGCAGACAATGCCCTCTGATAGCCACCATTTCAGTACAGACAACGGAGAGAGAGACCTGAGGCCAGGCCACTAGCATACAATGCCCTCTGATAGCCACCACTTCAGTACAGACCACAGAGGATTCATTGCTGAGGGAGACCTGAGGCCAGGTCATTAGCAGACAATGCCCTCTGCTAGCCACCACTTCAGTACAAACCACATAGGATTCATTGCTGAGAGAGACCTGAGGCCAAGTCACTAGCAGACAATGCCCTCTGATAGCCACCACTTAAGTACAGACCACGGAGAGAGAGACCTGAGGCCAGGCCACTAGCAGACAATGCCCTCTGCTAGCCACCACTTCAGTACAGACCACAGAGCAGGCATTGCTGAGAGAGACCTGAGGCCAGGTCATTAGCAGACAATGCCCTCTGCTAGCCACCACTTCAGTACAGACCACATAGGATTCATTGCTGGGAGAGACCTGAGGCCAAGTCACTAGCAGACAATGCCTTCTGATAGCCACCACTTCAGTATAGACCACGGAGAGAGAGACCTGAGGCCAGGCCACTAGCAGACAATGCCCTCTGCTAGCCACCACTTCAGTACAGACCTCATAGGATTCATTGCTGAGAGAGACCTAAGTCACTAGCAGACAATGCCCTCTGATAGACACCACTTCAGTAGAGACCACGGAGAGAGAGACCTGAGGCCAGGCCACTAGCAGACAATGCCCTCTGCTAGCCACCACTTCAGTACAGACCACAGAGCAGGCATTGCGGAGAGAGACCTGAGGCCAGGTCACTAGCAGACAATGCCGTCTGATAGCCACTAATGCAGCACAGACTGCAGAGGATCATTTTCTTAGAGAGGCCTGAGGCCAGGTCACTAGCAGACAATGCCCTCTGATAGCCACCACTTCAGTACAGACCACTGAGGATTAATTGCTGAGAGAGACCTGAGGCCACGTCACTAGCAGGCAATGCCCTCTGCTAGCCACCACTTCAGTACAGACAACATAGGATTCATTGCTGAGAGAGACCTGAGGCCAAGTCACTAGCAGACAATGCCCTCTGATAGCCACCACTTCAGTACAGACCACATAGGATTCATTGCTGAGAGAGACCTGAGGCCAAGTCACTAGCAGACAATGCCCTCTGATAGCTACCACTTCAGTGCAGACCACGGAGAGAGAGACCGGAGGCCAGGCCACTAGCAGACAATGCCCTCTGCTAGCCACCACTTCAGCACAGACCACAGAGCAGGCATTGCTGAGAGAGACCTGAGGCCAGGTCATTAGCAGACAATGCCCTCTGCTAGCCACCACTTCAGTACAGACCACATAGGATTCATTGCTGAGAGAGACCTGGGGCCAAGTCACTAGCAGACAATGCCTTCTGATAGCCACCACTTCAGTACAGACTGCGGAGAGAGAGACCTGAGGCCAGGCCACTAGCAGACAATGCCCTCTGCTAGCCACCACTTCAGTACAGACCACAGAGCAGGCATTGCTGAGAGAGACCTGAGGCCCCGTCACTAGCAGACAATGCCCTCTGCTAGCCACCACTTCAGTACAGACTACAGAGCAGGCATTGCTGAGAGAGACCTGAGGCCAGGTCATTAGCAGACAATGCCCTCTGCTAGCCACCACTTCAGTACAGACCACATATGATTCATTGCTGAGAGAGACCTGAGGCCAAGTCATTAGCAGACAATGCCCTCTGCTAGGCACCACTTCAGTACAGACAACGGAGAGAGAGGCATGAGGCAAGGTCACTTGCAGACAATGCCCTCTGATAGCCACCACTTCAGTACAGACCACAGAGCAGGCATTGCTGAGAGAGACCTGAGGCCCCGTCACTAGCAGACAATGCCCTCTGCTAGCCACCACTTCAGTACAGACCACATAGGATTCATTGCTGAGAGAGACCTGAGGCCAAGTCACTAGCAGACAATGCCCTCTGATAGCCACCACTTCAGTACAGACCACACAGGATTCATTGCTGAGAGAGACCTGAGGCCAAGTCACTAGGAGACAATGCCCTCTGATAGCCACCACTTCAGTACAGACCGCGGAGAGAGAGACCTGAGGCCAGGCCACTAGCAGACAATGCCCTCTCCTAGCCACCACTTCAGTACAGACCACAGAGCAGGCATTGCTGAGAGAGACCTGAGGCCAGGTCATTAGCAGACAATGCCCTCTGCTAGCCACCACTTCAGTACAGACTACATAGGATTCATTGCTGAGAGAGACCTGAGGCCAAGTCACTAGCAGACAATGCCCTCTGATAGCCACCACTTCAGTACAGACCACGGAGAGAGAGACCTGATGCCAGGCCACTAGCAGACAATGCCCTCTGCTAGCCACCACTTCAGTACAGACCACAGAGCAGGCATTGCGGAGAGAGACCTGAGACCAGATCACTAGCAGACATTGCCGTCTGATAGCCACTAATGCAGCACAGACTGCAGAGGATTATTTTCTTAGAGAGGCCTGAGGCCAGGTCACTAGCAGACAATGCCCTCTGATAGCCACCACTTCAGTACAGACCACTGAGGATTAATTGCTGAGAGAGACCTGAGGCCACGTCACTAGCAGACAATGCCCTCTGCTAGCCACCACTTCAGTACAGACCACATAGGATTCATTGCTGAGAGAGACCTGAGGCCAAGTCACTAGCAGACAATGCCCTCTGATAGCTACCACTTCAGTACAGACCACGGAGAGAGAGACCTGAGGCCAGGCCACTAGCAGACAATACCCTCTTCTAGCCACCACTTCAGTACAGACCACAGAGCAGGCATTGCTGAGAGAGACCTGAGGCCAGGTCATTAGCAGACAATGCCCTCTGCTAGCCACCACTTCAGTACAGACCACATAGGATTCATTGCTGAGAGAGACCTGAGGCCAAGTCACTAGCAGACAATGCCCTCTGATAGCCACCACTTCAGTACAGACTGCGGAGAGAGAGACCTGAGGCCAGGCCACTAGCAGACAATGCACTCTGCTAGCCACCACTTCAGTACAGACCACAGAGCAGGCATTGCTGAGAGAGACCTGAGGCCAGGTCATTAGCAGACAATGCCCTCTGCTAGCCACCACTTCAGTACAGACCACATAGGATTCATTGCTGAGAGAGCCCTGAGGCCAAGTCATTAGCAGACAATGCCCTCTGCTAGCCACCACTTCAGTACAAACCACATAGGATTAATTGCTGAGAGAGCCCTGAGGCCAAGTCACTAGCAGACAATGCCCTCTGCTAGGCACCACTTCAGTACAGACCACGGAGAGAGACGCATGAGGCCAGGTCACTAGCATACAATGCCCTCTGATAGCCACCACTTCAGTACAGACCACAGAGGATTCATTGCTGAGGGAGACCTGAGGCCAGGTCATTAGCAGACAATGCCCTCTGCTAGCCACCACTTCAGTACAGACCACATAAGATTTATTGCTGAGAGAGACCTGAGGCCAAGTCACTAGCAGACAATGCCTTCTGCTATCCACCACTTCAGTACAGACCACAGAGAGAGACCTGAGGCCAGGTCAGTAGCATACAATGCCCTGTGCTATCCACCACTTCAGTACAGACCACGGAGAGAGACCTGAGGCCAGGTCACTAGCATACAATGCCCTCTGCTAGCCACCACTTCAGTACAGACCACATAGGATTCATTGCTGAGAGAGACCTGAGGCCACGTCACTAGCAGACAATGCCCTCTGCTAGCCACCACTTCAGTACAGACCACATAGGATTCATTGCTGAGAGAGACCTGAGGCCAAGTCACTAGCAGACAATGCCCTCTGATAGCTACCACTTCAGTACAGACCACGGAGAGAGAGACCTGAGGCCAGGCCACTAGCAGACAATACCCTCTTCTAGCCACCACTTCAGTACAGACCACAGAGCAGGCATTGCTGAGAGAGACCTGAGGCCAGGTCATTAGCAGACAATGCCCTCTGCTAGCCACCACTTCAGTACAGACCACATAGGATTCATTGCTGAGAGAGACCTGAGGCCAAGTCACTAGCAGACAATGCCCTCTGATAGCCACCACTTCAGTACAGACTGCGGAGAGAGAGACCTGAGGCCAGGCCACTAGCAGACAATGCACTCTGCTAGCCACCACTTCAGTACAGACCACAGAGCAGGCATTGCTGAGAGAGACCTGAGGCCAGGTCATTAGCAGACAATGCCCTCTGCTAGCCACCACTTCAGTACAGACCACATAGGATTCATTGCTGAGAGAGCCCTGAGGCCAAGTCATTAGCAGACAATGCCCTCTGCTAGCCACCACTTCAGTACAGACCACATAGGATTAATTGCTGAGAGAGCCCTGAGGCCAAGTCATTAGCAGACAATGCCCTCTGCTAGGCACCACTTCAGTACAGACCACGGAGAGAGACGCATGAGGCCAGGTCACTAGCATACAATGCCCTCTGATAGCCACCACTTCAGTACAGACCACAGAGGATTCATTGCTGAGGGAGACCTGAGGCCAGGTCATTAGCAGACAATGCCCTCTGCTAGCCACCACTTCAGTACAGACCACATAAGATTTATTGCTGAGAGAGACCTGAGGCCAAGTCACTAGCAGACAATGCCTTCTGCTATCCACCACTTCAGTACAGACCACAGAGAGAGACCTGAGGCCAGGTCAGTAGCATACAATGCCCTGTGCTATCCACCACTTCAGTACAGACCACGGAGAGAGACCTGAGGCCAGGTCACTAGCATACAATGCCCTCTGCTAGCCACCACTTCAGTACAGACCACATAGGATTCATTGCTGAGAGAGACCTGAGGCCAAGTCAGTAGCCGACAATGCCCTCTGCTAGCCACCACTTCAGTACGGACCACAGAGCAGGCATTGCTGAGAGAGACCTGAGGCCAGGTCATTAGCAGACAATGCCCTCTGCTAGCCACCAATTCAGTACAGACCTACAAGCAGGCATTGCCGAGAGAGACCTGAGGCCAGGTCATTAGCAGACAATGCCCTCTGCTAGCCACCACTTCAGTACAGACCACAGAGCAGGCATTGCTGAGAGAGACGTGAGGCCAAGTCATTAGCAGACATTGCCCTCTGCTAGGCACCACTTCAGTACAGACCAAGGAGAGAGACGCATGAGGCCAGGTCACTAGCATACAATGCCCTCTGATAGCCATCACTTCAGTACAGACCACAGAGGATTCATTGCTGAGGGAGACCTGAGGCCAGGTCATTAGCAGACAATGCCCTCTGCTAGCCACCACTTCAGTAAAGACCACATAGGATTCATTGCTGAGAGAGACCTGAGGCCAAGTCACTAGCAGACAATGCCCTCTGATAGCCACCACTTCAGTACAGACCACGGAGAGAGAGACCTGAGGTCAGGCCACTAGCAGACAATGCCCTCTGCTAGCCACCACTTCGGTACAGACCACAGAGCAGGCATTGCTGAGAGAGACCTGAGGCCAGGTCATTAGCAGACAATGCCCTCTGCTAGCCACCACTTCAGTACAGACCACATAGGATTCATTGCTGAGAGAGACCTAAGTCACTAGCAGACAATGCCCTCTGATAGACACCACTTCAGTACAGACCACGGAGAGAGAGACCTGAGGCCAGGTCATTAGCAGACAATGCCCTCTGCTAGCCACCACTTCAGTACAGACCACAGAGCAGGCATTGCTGAGAGAGACCTGAGGCCAGGTCATTTGAAGACAATGCCCTCTGCTAGCCACCACTTCAGTACAGACCACATAGGATTCATTGCTGAGAGAGACCTGAGGCCAAGTCACTAGCCGACAATGCCCTCTGCTAGCCACCACTTTAGTACGGACCACAGAGCAGGCATTACTGAGAGAGACCTGAGGCCAGGTCATTAGCAGACAATGCCCTCTGCTAGCCACCAATTCAGTACAGACCACAGAGCAGGCATTGCTGAGAGAGACCTGAGGCCAGGTCATTAGCAGACAATGCCCTCTGCTAGCCACCACTTCAGTACAGACCACAGAGCAGGTATTGCTGAGAGAGACCTGAGGCCAGGTCATTAGCAGACAATGCCCTCTGCTAGCCACCACTTCAGTACAGACCACAGAGCAGGCATTGCTGAGAGAGACCTGAGGCCAGGTCATTAGCAGACAATGCCCTCTGATAGCCACCATTTCAGTACAGACCACGGAGAGAGAGACCTGAGGCCAGGCCACTAGCAGACAATGCCCTCTGCTAACCACCACTTCAGTACAGACCACAGAGCAGGCATTGCTGAGAGAGACCTGAGGCCAGGTCATTAGCAGAAAATGCCCTCTGCTAGCCACCACTTCAGTACAGACCACAGAGCAGGCATTGCTGAGAGTGACCTGAGGCCAGGCCATTAGCAGACAATGCCCTCTGATAGCCACCATTTCAGTACAGACAACGGAGAGAGAGACCTGAGGCCAGGCCACTAGCAGAAAATGCCCTCTGCTAGCCACCACTTCAGTACAGACCACAGAGCAGGCATTGCTGAGAGAGACCTGATGCCAGGTCATTAGCAGACAATGCCCGCTGCTAGCCACCACTTCAGTAAAGAACACATAGGATTCATTGCTGAGAGAGACCTGAGGCCAAGTCACTAGCAGACAATGCCCTCTACTATCCACCACTTCATTACAGACCACAGAGAGAGACCTGAGGCCAGGTCACTAGCATACAATGCCTTGTGCTACCCACCACTTCAGTACAGACCACGGAGAGAGACTTGAGGACAGGTCACTAGCATACAATGCCCTCTGCTAGCCACCACTTCAGTACAGACCACATAGGATTCATTGCTGAGAGAGTCCTGAGGCCAAGTCACTAGCAGACAATGCCCTCTGATAGCCACCACTTCGGTACAGACCACAGAGCAGGCATTGCTGAGAGAGACCTGAGGCCAGGTCATTAGCAGACAATGCCCTCTGTTAGCCACCACTTCAGTACAGACCACAGAGCAGGCATTGCTGAGAGAGACCTGAGGCCAGGTCATTAGCAGACAATGCCCTCTGCTAGCCACCACTTCAGTACAGACCACAGAGCAGGCATTGCTGAGAGAGACCTGAGGCCAGGTCATTAGCAGACAATGCCCTCTGCTAGCCACCACATCAGTACAGACCACAGAGCAGGCATTGCTGAGAGAGACCTGAGGCCAGGTCATTAGCAGACAATGCCCTCTGTTAGCCTCCATTTCAGTACAAACCACTGAGAGAGAGACCTGAGGCCAGGCCACTAGCAGACAATGCCCTCTGCTAGCCAACACTTCAGTACAGACCACAGAGCAGGCATTGCTGAGAGAGACCTGAGGCCAGGTCATTAGCAGACAATGCCCTCTGATAGCCACCATTTCAGTACAGACCACAGAGAGAGAGACCTGAGGCCAGGCCACTAGCAGACAATGCCCTCTGCTAGCCACCACTTCAGTACAGACCACAGAGCAGGCATTGCTGAGAGAGACCTGAGGCCAGGTCATTAGCAGACAATGCCCTCTGCTAGCCACCACTTCAGTACAGACCACATAGGATTCATTGCTGAGAGAGACCTGAGGCCAAGTCATTAGCAGACAATGCCCTCTGCTAGGCACCACTTCAGTACAGACCACGGAGAGAGAGGCATGAGGCCAGGTCACTAGCAGACAATGCCCTCTGATAGCCACCACTTCAGTACAGACCACAGAGCAGGCATTGCTGAGAGAGACCTGAGGCCAGGTCATTAGCAGACAATGCCCTCTGCTAGCCACCACTTCAGTACAGACCACAGAGCAGGCATTGCTGAGAGAGACCTGAGGCCAGGTCATTAGCAGACAATGCCCTCTGCTAGCCACCACATCAGTACAGACCACAGAGCAGGCATTGCTGAGAGAGACCTGAGGCCAGGTCATTAGCAGACAATGCCCTCTGTTAGCCTCCATTTCAGTACAAACCACTGAGAGAGAGACCTGAGGCCAGGCCACTAGCAGACAATGCCCTCTGCTAGCCAACACTTCAGTACAGACCACAGAGCAGGCATTGCTGAGAGAGACCTGAGTCCAGGTCATTAGCAGAAAATGCCCTCTGCTAGCCACCACTTCAGTACAGACCACAGAGGAGTCATTGCAGAGGGAGACCTGAGGCCAGGTCATTAGCAGACAATGCCCTGTGCTAGCCACCACTTCAGTACAGACCACATAGGATTAATTGCTGAGAGAGACCTGAGGCCAATTCACTAGCAGACAATGCCCTCTGATAGCCACCACTTAAGTACAGACCACGGAGAGAGAGACCTGAGGCCAGGCCACTTACAGACAATGCCCTCTGCTAGCCACCACTTCAGTACAGACCACAGAGCAGGCATTGCTGAGAGAGACCTGAGGCCAGGTCATTAGCAGACAATGCCGTCTGCTAGCCACCACTTCAGTACAGACCACATAGGATTTATTGCTGGGAGAGACCTGAGGCCAAGTCACTAGCAGACAATGCCCTCTGCTAGCCACCACTTCAGTACAGACCACATAGGATTCATTGCTGAGAGAGACCTAAGTCACTAGCAGACAATGCCCTCTGATAGACACCACTTCAGTACAGACCACGGAGAGAGAGACCTGAGGCCAGGCCACTAGCAGACAATGCCCTCTGCTAGCCACCACTTCAGTACAGACCACAGAGCAGGCATTGCGGAGAGAGACCTGAGGCCAGGTCACTAGCAGACAATGCCGTCTGATAGCCACTAATGCAGCACAGACTGCAGAGGATTATTTTCTTAGAGAGGCCTGAGGCCATGTCACTAGCAGACAATGCCCTCTGATAGCCACCACTTCAGTACAGACCACTGAGGATTAATTGCTGAGAGAGACCTGAGGCCACGTCACTAGCAGACAGTGCCCTCTGCTAGCCACCACTTCAGTACAGACCACATAGGATTCATTGCTGAGAGGGACCTGAGGCCAAGTCACTAGCAGACAATGCCCTCTGATAGCCACCACTTCAGTACAGACCACATAGGATTCATTGCTGAGAGAGACCTGAGGCCAAGTCACTAGCAGACAATGCCCTCTGATAGCTACCACTTCAGTACAGACCACGGAAAGAGAGACCTGAGGCCAGGCCACTAGCCGACAATGCCCTCTGCTAGCCACCACTTCAGTACAGACCACAGAGCAGGCATTGCTGAGAGAGACCTGAGGCCAGGTCATTAGCAGACAATGCCCTCTGCTAGCCACCACTTCAGTACAGACCACATAGGATTCATTGCTGAGAGAGACCTGAGGCCAAGTCACTAGCAGACAATGCCCTCTGATAGCCACCACTTCAGTACAGACTGCGGAGAGAGAGACCTGAGGCCAGGCCACTAGCAGACAATGACCATCATTCCGACCCAGGTGGTAAGTTACCACCTGGGTCGTACCTTTACCGCCATGGCGTAAACTACGTTTACGCCATGGTGGTTGCCGGATTTACCGCCCCATTCCGAGGTTGGCGGGGCGGTAAGTCCCCAATCCCCATTTACCCTTCCCCATTCCCATTTTTGCCCCATAGGGCATAATGGGAGTGGGGAAGGCGTTAATTACGCCACCGTAAATTACGGTGGCGTAATTAACATCAAGGTCCCTTAGCGCCGTGGATTTTAACACCTGCTAAAAGCAGGTGTTAAATGCTCCATGGCGCTAAGGGACCTCGGAATCAGGCGGTAAGGGTCGGCGCTGTTTACGTTGCCGTAAACCCCTTACCGCCTGGGTCGGAATGAGGCCCAATGCCCTCTGCTAGCCACCACTTCAGTACAGACCACAGAGCAGGCATTGCTGAGAGAGACCTGAGGCCAGGTCATTAGCAGACAATGCCCTCTGCTAGGCACCACTTCAGTACAGACCACGGAGAGAGACGCATGAGGCCAGGTCACTAGCATACAATGCCCTCTGATAGCCACCACTTCAGTACAGACCACAGAGGATTCATTGCTGAGCGAGACCTGAGGCCAGGTCATTAGCAGACAATGCCCTCTGCTAGGCACCACTTCAGTACAGACCACGGAGAGAGACGCATGAGGCCAGGTCACTAGCATACAATGCCCTCTGATAGCCACCACTTCAGTACAGACCACAGAGGATTCATTGCTGAGGGAGACCTGAGGCCAGGTCATTAGCAGACAATGCCCTCTGCTAGCCACCACTTCAGTACAGACCACATAGGATTCATTGCTGGGAGAGACCTGAGGCCAAGTCACTAGCAGACAATGCCCTCTGATAGCCACCACTTCAGTACAGACCACGGAGAGAGAGACCTGAGGCCAGGCCACTAGCAGACAATGCCCTCTGCTATCCACCACTTCAGTACAGACCACAGAGCAGGCATTTCCGAGAGAGACCTGAGGCCAGGTCATTAGCAGACAATGCCCTCTGCTAGCCACCACTTCAGTACAGACCACATAGGATTCATTGCTGAGAGAGACATAAGTCACTAGCAGACAATGCCCTATGATAGACACCACTTCAGTACAGACCATGGAGAGAGAGACCTGAGGCCAGGTCATTGGCAGACAATGCCCTCTGCTAGCCACCACTTCAGTACAGACCACAGAGCAGGCATTGCTGAGAGAGACCTGAGGCCAGGTCATTAGCAGACAATGCCCTCTGCTAGCCACCACTTCAGTACAGACCACATAGGATTTATTGCTGAGAGAGACCTGAGGCCAAGTCACTAGCAGACAATGCCTTCTGCTATCCACCACTTCAGTACAGACCACGGAGCGAGACCTGAGGCCAGGTCACTAGCATACAATGCCCTGTGCTATCCACCACTTCAGTACAGACCACAGAGAGAGACCTGAGGCCAGGTCACTAGCATACAATGCCCTCTGCTAGCCACCACTTCAGTACAGACCACATAGGATTCATTGCTGAGAGAGACCTGAGGCCAAGTCACTAGCCGACAATGCCCTCTGCTAGCCACCACTTCAGTACGGACCACAGAGCAGGCATTGCTGAGAGAGACCTGAGGCCAGGTCATTAGCAGACAATGCCCTCTGCTAGCCACCAATTCAGTACAGACCACAGAGCAGGCATTGCTGAGAGAGACCTGAGGCCAGGTCATTAGCAGACAATGCCCTCTGCTAGCCACCACTTCAGTACAGACCACAGAGAGAGAGACCTGAGGCCAGGCCACTAGCAGACAATGCCCTCTGCTAGCCACCACTTCAGTACAGACCACAGAGCAGGCATTGCTGAGAGAGACCTGAGGCCAGGTCATTAGCAGAAAATGCCCTCTGCTAGCCAACACTTCAGTACAGACCACAGAGCAGGCATTGCTGAGAGAGACCTGAGGCCAGGGCATTAGCAGACAATGCCCTCTGTTAGCCTCCATTTCAGTACAGACCACAGAGAGAGAGACCTGAGGCCAGGCCACTAGCAGACAATGCCCTCTGCTAGCCACCACTTCAGTACAGACCACAGAGCAGGCATTGCTGAGAGAGACCTGAGGCCAGGTCATTAGCAGACAATGCCCTCTGCTAGCCACCACTTCAGTACAGATCACATAGGATTCATTGCTGAGAGAGACCTGAGGCCAAGTCACTAGCAGACAATGCCCTCTGATAGCCACCACTTCAGTACAGACTGCGGAGAGAGAGACCTGAGGCCAGGCCACTAGCAGACAATGACCATCATTCCGACCCAGGCGGTAAGTTACCGCCTGGGTCGTACCTTTACCACCATGGCGTAAACTACATTTACGCCATGGTGGTTGGCGGACTTACCGCCCCATTCCGAGGTTGGCGGGGCGGTAAGTCCCCAATCCCCATTTACCCTTCCCCATTCCCATTTTTGCCCCATAGGGCATAATGGGAGTGGGGAAGGCGTTAATTACGCCACCGTAAATTACGGTGGCGTAATTAACATCAAGGTCCCTTAGCGCCATGGATTTTAACACCTGCCAAAAGCAGGTGTTAAATGCTCTATGGCGCTAAGGGACCTCGGAATCAGGCGGTAAGGGTCGGCGCTGTTTACGCTGCCGTAAACCCCTTACCGCCTGGGTCGGAATGAGGCCCAATGCCCTCTGCTAGCCACCACTTCAGTACAGACCACAGAGCAGGCATTGCTGAGAGAGACCTGAGGCCAGGTCATTAGCAGACAATGCCCTCTGCTAGGCACCACTTCAGTACAGACCACGGAGAGAGACGCATGAGGCCAGGTCACTAGCATACAATGCCCTCTGATAGCCACCACTTCAGTACAGACCACAGAGGATTCATTGCTGAGGGAGACCTGAGGCCAGGTCATTAGCAGACAATGCCCTCTGCTAGCCACCACTTCAGTACAGACCACATAGGATTCATTGCTGAGAGAGACCTGAGGCCAAGTCATTAGCAGACAATGCCCTCTGCTAGGCACCACTTCAGTACAGACCACGGAGAGAGACGCATGAGGCCAGGTCACTAGCATACAATGCCCTCTGATAGCCACCACTTCAGTACAGACCACAGAGGATTCATTGCTGAGGGAGACCTGAGGCCAGGTCATTAGCAGACAATGCCCTCTGCTAGCCACCACTTCAGTACAGACCACATAGGATTCATTGCTGGGAGAGACCTGAGGCCAAGTCACTAGCAGACAATGCCCTCTGATAGCCACCACTTCAGTACAGACCACGGAGAGAGAGACCTGAGGCCAGGCCACTAGCAGACAATGCCCTCTGCTATCCACCACTTCAGTACATACCACAGAGCAGGCATTTCTGAGAGAGACCTGAGGCCAGGTCATTAGCAGACAATGCCCTCTGCTAGCCACCACTTCAGTACAGACCACATAGGATTCATTGCTGAGAGAGACATAAGTCACTAGCAGACAATGCCCTCTGATAGACACCACTTCAGTACAGACCACAGAGAGAGAGACCTGAGGCCAGGTCATTAGCAGACAATGCCCTCTGCTAGCCACCACTTCAGTACAGACCACAGAGCAGGCATTGCTGAGAGAGACCTGAGGCCAGGTCATTAGCAGACAATGCCCTCTGCTAGCCACCACTTCAGTACAGACCAAATAAGATTTATTGCTGAGAGAGACCTGAGGCCAAGTCACTAGCAGACAATGCCTTCTGCTATCCACCACTTCAGTAAAGACCACGGAGAGAGACCTGAGGCCAGGTCACTAGCATAGAATGCCCTCTGCTAGCCACCACTTCAGTACAGACCACATAGGATTCATTGCTGAGAGAGACCTGAGGCCAAGTCACTAGCCGACAATGCCCTCTGGTAGCCACCACTTCAGTACGGACCACAGAGCAGGCATTGCTGAGAGAGACCTGAGGCCAGGTCATTAGCAGACAATGCCCTCTGCTAGCCACCACTTCAGTACAGACCACAGAGCAGGCATTGCTGAGAGAGACCTGAGGCCAGGTCATTAGCAGACAATGCCCTCTGCTAGCCACCACTTCAGTACAGACCACAGAGCAGGCATTGCTGAGAGAGACCTGAGGCCAGGTCATTAGCAGACAATGCCCTCTGATAGCCACCATTTCAGTACAGACCACGGAGAGAGAGACCTGAGGCCAGGCCACTAGCAGACAATGCCCTCTGCTAACCACCACTTCAGTATAGACCACAGAGCAGGCATTGCTGAGAGAGACCTGAGGCCAGGTCATTAGCAGAAAATGCCCTCTGCTAGCCACCACTTCAGTACAGACCACAGAGCAGGCATTGCTGAGAGTGACCTGAGGCCAGGCCATTAGCAGACAATGCCCTCTGATAGCCACCATTTCAGTACAGACAACGGAGAGAGAGACCTGAGGCCAGGCCACTAGCAGAAAATGCCCTCTGCTAGCCACCACTTCAGTACAGACCACAGAGCAGGCATTGCTGAGAGAGACCTGATGCCAGGTCATTAGCAGACAATGCCCGCTGCTAGCCACCACTTCAGTAAAGAACACATAGGATTCATTGCTGAGAGAGACCTGAGGCCAAGTCACTAGCAGACAATGCCCTCTACTATCCACCACTTCATTACAGACCACAGAGAGAGACCTGAGGCCAGGTCACTAGCATACAATGCCTTGTGCTACCCACCACTTCAGTACAGACCACGGAGAGAGACTTGAGGACAGGTCACTAGCATACAATGCCCTCTGCTAGCCACCACTTCAGTACAGACCACATAGGATTCATTGCTGAGAGAGTCCTGAGGCCAAGTCACTAGCAGACAATGCCCTATGATAGCCACCACTTCGGTACAGACCACAGAGCAGGCATTGCTGAGAGAGACCTGAGGCCAGGTCATTAGCAGACAATGCCCTCTGTTAGCCACCACTTCAGTACAGACCACAGAGCAGGCATTGCTGAGAGAGACCTGAGGCCAGGTCATTAGCAGACAATGCCCTCTGCTAGCCACCACTTCAGTACAGACCACAGAGCAGGCATTGCTGAGAGAGACCTGAGGCCAGGTCATTAGCAGACAATGCCCTCTGCTAGCCACCACATCAGTACAGACCACAGAGCAGGCATTGCTGAGAGAGACCTGAGGCCAGGTCATTAGCAGACAATGCCCTCTGTTAGCCTCCATTTCAGTACAAACCACTGAGAGAGAGACCTGAGGCCAGGCCACTAGCAGACAATGCCCTCTGCTAGCCAACACTTCAGTACAGACCACAGAGCAGGCATTGCTGAGAGAGACCTGAGGCCAGGTCATTAGCAGAAAATTCCCTCTGCTAGCCAACACTTCAGTACAGACCACAGAGCAGGCATTGCTGAGAGAGACCTGAGGCCAGGTCATTAGCAGACAATGCCCTCTGATAGCCACCATTTCAGTACAGACCACGGAGAGAGAGACCTGAGGCCAGGCCACTAGCAGACAAAGCCCTCTGCTAGCCACCACTTCAGTACAGACCACAGAGCAGGCATTGCTGAGAGAGACCTGAGGCCAGGTCATTAGCAGACAATGCCCTCTGCTAGCCACCACTTCAGTACAGACCACATAGGATTCATTGCTGAGAGAGACCTGAGGCCAAGTCATTAGCAGACAATGCCCTCTGCTAGGCACCACTTCAGTACAGACCACGGAGAGAGAGGCATGAGGCCAGGTCACTAGCAGACAATGCCCTCTGATAGCCACCACTTCAGTACAGACCACAGAGCAGGCATTGCTGAGAGAGACCTGAGGCCACGTCACTAGCAGACAATGCCCTCTGCTAGCCACCACTTCAGTACAGACCACATAGAATTCATTGCTGAGAGAGACCTGAGGCCAAGTCACTAGCAGACAATGCCCTCTGATAGCCACCACTTCAGTACAGACCACACAGGATTCATTGCTGAGAGAGACCTGAGGCCAAGTCACTAGCAGACATTGCCCTCTGATAGCCACCACTTCAGTACAGACCGCGGAGAGAGAGACCTGAGGCCAGGCCACTAGCAGACAATGCCCTCTGCTAGCCACCACTTCAGTACAGACCACGGAGAGAGAGACCTGAGGCCAGGCCACTTACAGACAATGCCCTCTGCTAGCCACCAATTCAGTACAGACCACAGAGCAGGCATTGCTGAGAGAGACCTGAGGCCTGGTCATTAGCAGACAATGCCCTCTGCTAGCCACCACTTCAGTACAGACCACATAGGATTCATTGCTGAGAGAGACCTGAGGCCAAGTCATTAGCAGACAATGCCCTCTGCTAGGCACCACTTCAGTACAGACCACGGAGAGAGAGGCATGAGGCCAGGTCCCTAGCATACAATGCCCTCTGATAGCCACCACTTCAGTACAGACCACAGAGGAGTCATTGCAGAGGGAGACCTGAGGCCAGGTCATTAGCAGACAATGCCCTGTGCTAGCCACCACTTCAGTACAGACCACATAGGATTAATTGCTGAGAGAGACCTGAGGCCAATTCACTAGCAGACAATTCCCTCTGATAGCCACCACTTCAGTACAGACCACGGAGAGAGAGACCTGAGGCCAGGCCACTTACAGACAATGCCCTCTGCTAGCCACCACTTCAGTACAGACCACAGAGCAGGCATTGCTGAGAGAGACCTGAGGCCAGGTCATTAGCAGACAATGCCCTCTGCTAGCCACCACTTCAGTACAGACCACTTAGGATTCATTGCTGGGAGAGACCTGAGGCCAAGTCACTGCCAGACAATGCCCTCTGATAGCCACCACTTCAGTACAGACCACGGAGAGAGAGACCTGAGGCCAGGCCACTAGCAGACAATGCCCTCTGCTAGCCACCACTTCAGTACAGATCACAGAGCAGGCATTGCTGAGATAGACCTGAGGCCAGGTCATTAGCAGACAATGCCCTCTGCTACCCACCACTTCAGTACAGACCACATAGGATTCATTGCTGAGAGAGACCTAAGTCACTAGCAGACAATGCCCTCTGATAGACACCACTTCAGTACAGACCACGGAGAGAGAGACCTGAGGCCAGGCCACTAGCAGATAATGCCCTCTGCTAGCCACCACTTCAGTACAGACCACAGAGCAGGCATTGCGGAGAGAGACCTGAGGCCAGGTCACTAGCAGACAATGCCGTCTGATAGCCACTAATGCAGCACAGACTGCAGAGGATTATTTTCTTAGAGAGGCCTGAGGCCATGTCACTAGCAGACAATGCCCTCTGATAGCCACCACTTCAGTACAGACCACTGAGGATTAATTGCTGAGAGAGACCTGAGGCCACGTCACTAGCAGACAGTGCCCTCTGCTAGCCACCACTTCAGTACAGACCACATAGGATTCATTGTTGAGAGGGACCTGAGGCCAAGTCACTAGCAGACAATGCCCTCTGATAGCCACCACTTCAGTACAGACCACATAGGATTCATTGCTGAGAGAGACCTGAGGCCAAGTCACTAGCAGACAATGCCCTCTGATAGCTACCACTTCAGTACAGACCACGGAAAGAGAGACCTGAGGCCAGGCCACTAGCCGACAATGCCCTCTGCTAGCCACCACTTCAGTACAGACCACAGAGCAGGCATTGCTGCGAGAGACCTGAGGCCAGGTCATTAGCAGACAATGCCCTCTGCTAGCCACCACTTCAGTACAGACCACATAGGATTCATTGCTGAGAGAGACCTGAGGCCAAGTCACTAGCAGACAATGCCCTCTGATAGCCACCACTTCAGTACAGACTGCGGAGAGAGAGACCTGAGGCCAGGCCACTAGCAGACAATGACCATCATTCCGACCCAGGCGGTAAGTTACCACCTGGGTCGTACCTTTACCGCCATGGCGTAAACTACGTTTACGCCATGGTGGTTGCCGGATTTACCGCCCCATTCCGAGGTTGGCGGGGCGGTAAGTCCCCAATCCCCATTTACCCTTCCCCATTCCCATTTTTGCCCCATAGGGCATAATGGGAGTGGGGAAGGCGTTAATTACGCCACCGTAAATTACGGTGGCGTAATTAACATCAAGGTCCCTTAGCGCCATGGATTTTAACACCTGCTAAAAGCAGGTGTTAAATGCTCCATGGCGCTAAGGGACCTCGGAATCAGGCGGTAAGGGTCGGCGCTGTTTACGCTGCCGTAAACCCCTTACCGCCTGGGTCGGAATGAGGCCCAATGCCCTCTGCTAGCCACCACTTCAGTACAGACCACAGAGCAGGCATTGCTGAGAGAGACCTGAGGCCAGGTCATTAGCAGACAATGCCCTCTGCTAGGCACCACTTCAGTACAGACCACGGAGAGAGACGCATGAGGCCAGGTCACTAGCATACAATGCCCTCTGATAGGCACCACTTCAGTACAGACCACAGAGGATTCATTGCTGAGCGAGACCTGAGGCCAGGTCATTAGCAGACAATGCCCTCTGCTAGCCACCACTTCAGTACAGACCACATAGGATTCATTGCTGAGAGAGACCTGAGGCCAAGTCATTAGCAGACAATGCCCTCTGCTAGGCACCACTTCAGTACAGACCACGGAGAGAGACGCATGAGGCCAGGTCACTAGCATACAATGCCCTCTGATAGCCACCACTTCAGTACAGACCACAGAGGATTCATTGCTGAGGGAGACCTGAGGCCAGGTCATTAGCAGACAATGCCCTCTTCTAGCCACCACTTCAGTACAGACCACATAGGATTCATTGCTGGGAGAGACCTGAGGCCAAGTCACTAGCAGACAATGCCCTCTGATAGCCACCACTTCAGTACAGACCACGGAGAGAGAGACCTGAGGCCAGGCCACTAGCAGACAATGCCCTCTGCTATCCACCACTTCAGTACAGACCACAGAGCAGGCATTTCCGAGAGAGACCTGAGGCCAGGTCATTAGCAGACAATGCCCTCTGCTAGCCACCACTTCAGTACAGACCACATAGGATTCATTGCTGAGAGAGACATAAGTCACTAGCAGACAATGCCCTATGATAGATACCACTTCAGTACAGACCATGGAGAGAGAGACCTGAGGCCAGGTCATTGGCAGACAATGCCCTCTGCTAGCCACCACTTCAGTACAGACCACAGAGCAGGCATTGCTGAGAGAGACCTGAGGCCAGGTCATTAGCAGACAATGCCCTCTGCTAGCCACCACTTCAGTACAGACCACATAAGATTTATTGCTGAGAGAGACCTGAGGCCAAGTCACTAGCAGACAATGCCTTCTGCTATCCACCACTTCAGTACAGACCACGGAGCGAGACCTGAGGCCAGGTCACTAGCATACAATGCCCTGTGCTATCCACCACTTCAGTACAGACCACAGAGAGAGACCTGAGGCCAGGTCACTAGCATACAATGCCCTCTGCTAGCCACCACTTCAGTACAGACCACATAGGATTCATTGCTGAGAGAGACCTGAGGCCAAGTCACTAGCCGACAATGCCCTCTGCTAGCCACCACTTCAGTACGGACCACAGAGCAGGCATTGCTGAGAGAGACCTGAGGCCAGGTCATTAGCAGACAATGCCCTCTGCTAGCCACCAATTCAGTACAGACCACAGAGCAGGCATTGCTGAGAGAGACCTGAGGCCAGGTCATTAGCAGACAATGCCCTCTGCTAGCCACCACTTCAGTACAGACCACAGAGCAGGCATTGCTGAGAGACACCTGAGGCCAGGTCATTAGCAGACAATGCCCTCTGCTAGCCACCACTTCAGTACAGACCACAGAGCAGGCATTGCTGAGAGAGACCTGAGGCCAGGTCATTAGCAGACAATGCCCTCTGATAGCCACCATTTCAGTACAGACCATGGAGAGAGAGACCTGAGGCCAGGCCACTAGCAGACAATGCCCTCTGCTAACCACCACTTCAGTACAGACCACAGAGCAGGCATTGCTGAGAGAGACCTGAGGCCAGGTCATTAGCAGAAAATGCCCTCTGCTTGCCACCATTTCAGTACAGACCACAGAGCAGGCCTTGCTGTGAGTGACCTGAGGCCAGGCCATTAGCAGACAATGCCCTCTGATAGCCACCATTTCAGTACAGACCACAGAGCAGGCATTGCTGAGAGAGACCTGAGGCCAGGTCATTAGCAGACAATGCCCTCTGTTAGCCTCCATTTCAGTACAGACCACAGAGAGAGAGACCTGAGGCCAGGCCACTAGCAGACAATGCCCTCTGCTAGCCACCACTTCAGTACAGACCACAGAGCAGGCATTGCTGAGAGAGACCTGAGGCCAGGTCATTAGCAGAAAATGCCCTCTGCTAGCCAACACTTCAGTACAGACCACAGAGCAGGCATTGCTGAGAGAGACCTGAGGCCAGGTCATTAGCAGACAATGCCCTCTGTTAGCCTCCATTTCAGTACAGACCACGGAGAGAGAGACCTGAGGCCAGGCCACTAGCAGACAATGCCCTCTGCTAGCCACCACTTCAGTACAGACCACAGAGCAGGCATTGCTGAGAGAGACCTGAGGCCAGGTCATTAGCAGACAATGCCCTCTGCTAGCCACCACTTCAGTACAGATCACATAGGATTCATTGCTGAGAGAGACCTGAGGCCAAGTCACTAGCAGACAATGCCCTCTGATAGCCACCACTTCAGTACAGACTGCGGAGAGAGAGACCTGAGGCCAGGCCACTAGCAGACAATGACCATCATTCCGACCCAGGCGGTAAATTACCGCCTGGGTCGTACCTTTACCACCATGGCGTAAACTACATTTACGCCATGGTGGTTGGCAGACTTACCGCCCCATTCCGAGGTTGGCGGGGCGGTAAGTCCCCAATCCCCATTTACCCTTCCCCATTCCCATTTTTGCCCCATAGGGCATAATGGGAGTGGGGAAGGCGTTAATTACGCCACCGTAAATTACGGTGGCGTAATTAACATCAAGGTCCCTTAGCGCCATGGATTTTAACACCTGCCAAAAGCAGGTGTTAAATGCTCTATGGCGCTAAGGGACCTCGGAATCAGGCGGTAAGGGTCGGCGCTGTTTACGCTGCCGTAAACCCCTTACCGCCTGGGTCGGAATGAGGCCCAATGCCCTCTGCTAGCCACCACTTCCGTACAGACCACAGAGCAGGCATTGCTGAGAGAGACCTGAGGCCAGGTCATTAGCAGACAATGCCCTCTGCTAGGCACCACTTCAGTACAGACCACGGAGAGAGACGCATGAGGCCAGGTCACTAGCATACAATGCCCTCTGATAGCCACCACTTCAGTACAGACCACAGAGGATTCATTGCTGAGGGAGACCTGAGGCCAGGTCATTAGCAGACAATGCCCTCTGCTAGCCACCACTTCAGTACAGACCACATAGGATTCATTGCTGAGAGAGACCTGAGGCCAAGTCATTAGCAGACAATGCCCTCTGCTAGGCACCACTTCAGTACAGACCACGGAGAGAGACGCATGAGGCCAGGTCACTAGCATACAATGCCCTCTGATAGCCACCACTTCAGTACAGACCACAGAGGATTCATTGCTGAGGGAGACCTGAGGCCAGGTCATTAGCAGACAATGCCCTCTGCTAGCCACCACTTCAGTACAGACCACATAGGATTCATTGCTGGGAGAGACCTGAGGCCAAGTCACTAGCAGACAATGCCCTCTGATAGCCACCACTTCAGTACAGACCACGGAGAGAGAGACCTGAGGCCAGGCCACTAGCAGACAATGCCCTCTGCTATCCACCACTTCAGTACAGACCACAGAGCAGGCATTTCTGAGAGAGACCTGAGGCCAGGTCATTAGCAGACAATGCCCTCTGCTAGCCACCACTTCAGTACAGACCACAGAGGATTCATTGCTGAGCGAGACCTGAGGCCAGGTCATTAGCAGACAATGCCCTCTGCTAGCCACCACTTCAGTACAGACCACATAGGATTCATTGCTGAGAGAGACCTGAGGCCAAGTCATTAGCAGACAATGCCCTCTGCTAGGCACCACTTCAGTACAGACCACGGAGAGAGACGCATGAGGCCAGGTCACTAGCATACAATGCCCTCTGATAGCCACCACTTCAGTACAGACCACAGAGGATTCATTGCTGAGGGAGACCTGAGGCCAGGTCATTAGCAGACAATGCCCTCTTCTAGCCACCACTTCAGTACAGACCACATAGGATTCATTGCTGGGAGAGACCTGAGGCCAAGTCACTAGCAGACAATGCCCTCTGATAGCCACCACTTCAGTACAGACCACGGAGAGAGAGACCTGAGGCCAGGCCACTAGCAGACAATGCCATCTGCTATCCACCACTTCAGTACAGACCACAGAGCAGGCATTTCCGAGAGAGACCTGAGGCCAGGTCATTAGCAGACAATGCCCTCTGCTAGCCACCACTTCAGTACAGACCACATAGGATTCATTGCTGAGAGAGACATAAGTCACTAGCAGACAATGCCCTATGATAGACACCACTTCAGTACAGACCATGGAGAGAGAGACCTGAGGCCAGGTCATTGGCAGACAATGCCCTCTGCTAGCCACCACTTCAGTACAGACCACAGAGCAGGCATTGCTGAGAGAGACCTGAGGCCAGGTCATTAGCAGACAATGCCCTCTGCTAGCCACCACTTCAGTACAGACCACATAAGATTTATTGCTGAGAGAGACCTGAGGCCAAGTCACTAGCAGACAATGCCTTCTGCTATCCACCACTTCAGTAAAGACCACGGAGAGAGACCTGAGGCCAGGTCACTAGCATACAATGCACTGTGCTATCCTCCACTTCAGTACAGACCACGGAGAGAGACCTGAGGCCAGGTCACTAGCATACAATGCCCTCTGCTAGCCACCACTTCAGTACAGACCACATAGGATTCATTGCTGAGAGAGACCTGAGGCCAAGTCACTAGCCGACAATGCCCTCTGGTAGCCACCACTTCAGTACGGACCACAGAGCAGGCATTGCTGAGAGAGACCTGAGGCCAGGTCATTAGCAGACAATGCCCTCTGCTAGCCACCAATTCAGTACAGACCACAGAGCAGGCATTGCTGAGAGAGACCTGAGGCCAGGTCATTAGCAGACAATGCCCTCTTCTAGCCACCACTTCAGTACAGACCACATAGGATTCATTGCTGGGAGAGACCTGAGGCCAAGTCACTAGCAGACAATGCCCTCTGATAGCCACCACTTCAGTACAGACCACGGAGAGAGAGACCTGAGGCCAGGCCACTAGCAGACAATGCCCTCTGCTATCCACCACTTCAGTACAGACCACAGAGCAGGCATTTCCGAGAGAGACCTGAGGCCAGGTCATTAGCAGACAATGCCCTCTGCTAGCCACCACTTCAGTACAGACCACATAGGATTCATTGCTGAGAGAGACATAAGTCACTAGCAGACAATGCCCTATGATAGACACCACTTCAGTACAGACCATGGAGAGAGAGACCTGAGGCCAGGTCATTGGCAGACAATGCCCTCTGCTAGCCACCACTTCAGTACAGACCACAGAGCAGGCATTGCTGAGAGAGACCTGAGGCCAGGTCATTAGCAGACAATGCCCTCTGCTAGCCACCACTTCAGTACAGACCACATAAGATTTATTGCTGAGAGAGACCTGAGGCCAAGTCACTAGCAGACAATGCCTTCTGCTATCCACCACTTCAGTACAGACCACGGAGCGAGACCTGAGGCCAGGTCACTAGCATACAATGCCCTGTGCTATCCACCACTTCAGTACAGACCACAGAGAGAGACCTGAGGCCAGGTCACTAGCATACAATGCCCTCTGCTAGCCACCACTTCAGTACAGACCACATAGGATTCATTGCTGAGAGAGACCTGAGGCCAAGTCACTAGCCGACAATGCCCTCTGCTAGCCACCACTTCAGTACGGACCACAGAGCAGGCATTGCTGAGAGAGACCTGAGGCCAGGTCATTAGCAGACAATGCCCTCTGCTAGCCACCAATTCAGTACAGACCACAGAGCAGGCATTGCTGAGAGAGACCTGAGGCCAGGTCATTAGCAGACAATGCCCTCTGCTAGCCACCACTTCAGTACAGACCACAGAGCAGGCATTGCTGAGAGACACCTGAGGCCAGGTCATTAGCAGACAATGCCCTCTGCTAGCCACCACTTCAGTACAGACCACAGAGCAGGCATTGCTGAGAGAGACCTGAGGCCAGGTCATTAGCAGACAATGCCCTCTGATAGCCACCATTTCAGTACAGACCATGGAGAGAGAGACCTGAGGCCAGGCCACTAGCAGACAATGCCCTCTGCTAGCCACCACTTCAGTACAGACCACAGAGCAGGCATTGCTGAGAGAGACCTGAGGCCAGGTCATTAGCAGACAATGCCCTCTGCTAGCCACCACTTCAGTACAGACCACAGAGCAGGCATTGCTGAGAGACACCTGAGGCCAGGTCATTAGCAGACAATGCCCTCTGCTAGCCACCACTTCAGTACAGACCACAGAGCAGGCATTGCTGAGAGAGACCTGAGGCCAGGTCATTAGCAGAAAATGCCCTCTGCTAGCCACCATTTCAGTACAGACCACAGAGCAGGCCTTGCTGTGAGTGACCTGAGGCCAGGCCATTAGCAGACAATGCCCTCTGATAGCCACCATTTCAGTACAGACCACAGAGCAGGCATTGCTGAGAGAGACCTGAGGCCAGGTCATTAGCAGACAATGCCCTCTGTTAGCCTCCATTTCAGTACAGACCACAGAGAGAGAGACCTGAGGCCAGGCCACTAGCAGACAATGCCCTCTGCTAGCCACCACTTCAGTACAGACCACAGAGCAGGCATTGCTGAGAGAGACCTGAGGCCAGGTCATTAGCAGAAAATGCCCTCTGCTAGCCAACACTTCAGTACAGACCACAGAGCAGGCATTGCTGAGAGAGACCTGAGGCCAGGTCATTAGCAGACAATGCCCTCTGTTAGCCTCCATTTCAGTACAGACCACAGAGAGAGAGACCTGAGGCCAGGCCACTAGCAGACAATGCCCTCTGCTAGCCACCACTTCAGTACAGACCACAGAGCAGGCATTGCTGAGAGAGACCTGAGGCCAGGTCATTAGCAGACAATGCCCTCTGCTAGCCACCACTTCAGTACAGATCACATAGGATTCATTGCTGAGAGAGACCTGAGGCCAAGTCACTAGCAGACAATGCCCTCTGATAGCCACCACTTCAGTACAGACTGCGGAGAGAGAGACCTGAGGCCAGGCCACTAGCAGACAATGACCATCATTCTGACCCAGGCGGTAAGTTACCGCCTGGGTCGTACCTTTACCACCATGGCGTAAACTACATTTACGCCATGGTGGTTGGCAGACTTACCGCCCCATTCCGAGGTTGGCGGGGCGGTAAGTCCCCAATCCCCATTTACCCTTCCCCATTCCCATTTTTGCCCCATAGGGCATAATGGGAGTGGGGAAGGCGTTAATTACGCCACCGTAAATTACGGTGGCGTAATTAACATCAAGGTCCCTTAGCGCCATGGATTTTAACACCTGCCAAAAGCAGGTGTTAAATGCTCTATGGCGCTAAGGGACCTCGGAATCAGGCGGTAAGGGTCGGCGCTGTTTACGCTGCCGTAAACCCCTTACCGCCTGGGTCGGAATGAGGCCCAATGCCCTCTGCTAGCCACCACTTCAGTACAGACCACAGAGCAGGCATTGCTGAGAGAGACCTGAGGCCAGGTCATTAGCAGACAATGCCCTCTGCTAGGCACCACTTCAGTACAGACCACGGAGAGAGACGCATGAGGCCAGGTCACTAGCATACAATGCCCTCTGATAGCCACCACTTCAGTACAGACCACAGAGGATTCATTGCTGAGGGAGACCTGAGGCCAGGTCATTAGCAGACAATGCCCTCTGCTAGCCACCACTTCAGTACAGACCACATAGGATTCATTGCTGAGAGAGACCTGAGGCCAAGTCATTAGCAGACAATGCCCTCTGCTAGGCACCACTTCAGTACAGACCACGGAGAGAGACGCATGAGGCCAGGTCACTAGCATACAATGCCCTCTGATAGCCACCACTTCAGTACAGACCACAGAGGATTCATTGCTGAGGGAGACCTGAGGCCAGGTCATTAGCAGACAATGCCCTCTGCTAGCCACCACTTCAGTACAGACCACATAGGATTCATTGCTGGGAGAGACCTGAGGCCAAGTCACTAGCAGACAATGCCCTCTGATAGCCACCACTTCAGTACAGACCACGGAGAGAGAGACCTGAGGCCAGGCCACTAGCAGACAATGCCCTCTGCTATCCACCACTTCAGTACAGACCACAGAGCAGGCATTTCTGAGAGAGACCTGAGGCCAGGTCATTAGCAGACAATGCCCTCTGCTAGCCACCACTTCAGTACAGACCACAGAGGATTCATTGCTGAGCGAGACCTGAGGCCAGGTCATTAGCAGACAATGCCCTCTGCTAGCCACCACTTCAGTACAGACCACATAGGATTCATTGCTGAGAGAGACCTGAGGCCAAGTCATTAGCAGACAATGCCCTCTGCTAGGCACCACTTCAGTACAGACCACGGAGAGACGCATGAGGCCAGGTCACTAGCATACAATGCCCTCTGATAGCCACCACTTCAGTACAGACCACAGAGGATTCATTGCTGAGGGAGACCTGAGGCCAGGTCATTAGCAGACAATGCCCTCTTCTAGCCACCACTTCAGTACAGACCACATAGGATTCATTGCTGGGAGAGACCTGAGGCCAAGTCACTAGCAGACAATGCCCTCTGATAGCCACCACTTCAGTACAGACCACGGAGAGAGAGACCTGAGGCCAGGCCACTAGCAGACAATGCCCTCTGCTATCCACCACTTCAGTACAGACCACAGAGCAGGCATTTCCGAGAGAGACCTGAGGCCAGGTCATTAGCAGACAATGCCCTCTGCTAGCCACCACTTCAGTACAGACCACATAGGATTCATTGCTGAGAGAGACATAAGTCACTAGCAGACAATGCCCTATGATAGACACCACTTCAGTACAGACCATGGAGAGAGAGACCTGAGGCCAGGTCATTGGCAGACAATGCCCTCTGCTAGCCACCACTTCAGTACAGACCACAGAGCAGGCATTGCTGAGAGAGACCTGAGGCCAGGTCATTAGCAGACAATGCCCTCTGCTAGCCACCACTTCAGTACAGACCACATAAGATTTATTGCTGAGAGAGACCTGAGGCCAAGTCACTAGCAGACAATGCCTTCTGCTATCCACCACTTCAGTACAGACCACGGAGCGAGACCTGAGGCCAGGTCACTAGCATACAATGCCCTGTGCTATCCACCACTTCAGTACAGACCACAGAGAGAGACCTGAGGCCAGGTCACTAGCATACAATGCCCTCTGCTAGCCACCACTTCAGTACAGACCACATAGGATTCATTGCTGAGAGAGACCTGAGGCCAAGTCACTAGCCGACAATGCCCTCTGCTGGCCACCACTTCAGTATGGACCACAGAGCAGGCATTGCTGAGAGAGACCTGAGGCCAGGTCATTAGCAGACAATGCCCTCTGCTAGCCACCAATTCAGTACAGACCACAGAGCAGGCATTGCTGAGAGAGACCTGAGGCCAGGTCATTAGCAGACAATGCCCTCTGCTAGCCACCACTTCAGTACAGACCACAGAGCAGGCATTGCTGAGAGACACCTGAGGCCAGGTCATTAGCAGACAATGCCCTCTGCTAGCCACCACTTCAGTACAGACCACAGAGCAGGCATTGCTGAGAGAGACCTGAGGCCAGGTCATTAGCAGACAATGCCCTCTGATAGCCACCATTTCAGTACAGACCATGGAGAGAGAGACCTGAGGCCAGGCCACTAGCAGACAATGCCCTCTGCTAACCACCACTTCAGTACAGACCACAGAGCAGGCATTGCTGAGAGAGACCTGAGGCCAGGTCATTAGCAGAAAATGCCCTCTGCTAGCCACCATTTCAGTACAGACCACAGAGCAGGCCTTGCTGTGAGTGACCTGAGGCCAGGCCATTAGCAGACAATGCCCTCTGATAGCCACCATTTCAGTTCAGACCACAGAGCAGGCATTGCTGAGAGAGACCTGAGGCCAGGTCATTAGCAGACAATGCCCTCTGTTAGCCTCCATTTCAGTAGAGACCACAGAGAGAGAGACCTGAGGCCAGGCCACTAGCAGACAATGCCCTCTGCTAGCCACCACTTCAGTACAGACCACAGAGCAGGCATTGCTGAGAGAGACCTGAGGCCAGGTCATTAGCAGAAAATGCCCTCTGCTAGCCAACATTTCAGTACAGACCACAGAGCAGGCATTGCTGAGAGAGACCTGAGGCCAGGTCATTAGCAGACAATGCCCTCTGTTAGCCTCCATTTCAGTACAGACCACAGAGAGCGAGACCTGAGGCCAGGCCACTAGCAGACAATGCCCTCTGCTAGCCACCACTTCAGTACAGACCACAGAGCAGGCATTGCTGAGAGAGACCTGAGGCCAGGTCATTAGCAGACAATGCGCTCTGCTAGGCACCACTTCAGTACAGACCACGGAGAGAGACGCATGAGGCCAGGTCACTAGCATACAATGCCCTCTGATAGCCACCACTTCAGTACAGACCACAGAGGATTCATTGCTGAGGGAGACCTGAGGCCAGGTCATTAGCAGACAATGCCCTCTGCTAGCCACCACTTCAGTACAGACCACATAGGATTCATTGCTGGGAGAGACCTGAGGCCAAGTCACTAGCAGACAATGCCCTCTGATAGCCACCACTTCAGTACAGACCACGGAGAGAGAGACCTGAGGCCAGGCCACAAGCAGACAATGCCCTCTGCTATCCACCACTTCAGTACAGACCACAGAGCAGGCATTTCTGAGAGAGACCTGAGGCCAGGTCATTAGCAGACAATGCCCTCTGCTAGCCACCACTTCAGTACAGACCACATAGGATTCATTGCTGAGAGAGACATAAGTCACTAGCAGACAATGCCCTCTGATAGACACCACTTCAGTACAGACCACAGAGAGAGAGACCTGAGGCCAGGTCATTAGCAGACAATGCCCTCTGCTAGCCACCACTTCAGTACAGACCACAGAGCAGGCATTGCTGAGAGAGACCTGAGGCCAGGTCATTAGCAGACAATGCCCTCTGCTAGCCACCACTTCAGTACAGACCACATAAGATTTATTGCTGAGAGAGACCTGAGGCCAAGTCACTAGCAGACAATGCCTTCTGCTATCCACCACTTCAGTAAAGACCACGGAGAGAGACCTGAGGCCAGGTCACTAGCATACAATGCACTGTGCTATCCTCCACTTCAGTACAGACCACGGAGAGAGACCTGAGGCCAGGTCACTAGCATACAATGCCCTCTGCTAGCCACCACTTCAGTACAGACCACATAGGATTCATTGCTGAGAGAGACCTGAGGCCAAGTCACTAGCCGACAATGCCCTCTGGTAGCCACCACTTCAGTACGGACCACAGAGCAGGCATTGCTGAGAGAGACCTGAGGCCAGGTCATTAGCAGACAATGCCCTCTGCTAGCCACCAATTCAGTACAGACCACAGAGCAGGCATTGCTGAGAGAGACCTGAGGCCAGGTCATTAGCAGACAATGCCCTCTGCTAGCCACCACTTCAGTACAGATCACATAGGATTCATTGCTGAGAGAGACCTGAGGCCAAGTCACTAGCAGACAATGCCCTCTGATAGCCACCACTTCAGTACAGACTGCGGAGAGAGAGACCTGAGGCCAGGCCACTAGCAGACAATGACCATCATTCCGACCCAGGCGCTAAGTTACCGCCTGGGTCGTACCTTTACCACCATGGCGTAAACTACATTTACGCCATGGTGGTTGGCAGACTTACCGCCCCATTCCGAGGTTGGCGGGGCGGTAAGTCCCCAATCCCCATTTACCCTTCCCCATTCCCATTTTTGCCCCATAGGGCATAATGGGAGTGGGGAAGGCGTTAATTACGCCACCGTAAATTACGGTGGCGTAATTAACATCAAGGTCCCTTAGCGCCATGGATTTTAACACCTGCCAAAAGCAGGTGTTAAATGCTCTATGGCGCTAAGGGACCTCGGAATCAGGCGGTAAGGGTCGGCGCTGTTTACGCTGCCGTAAACCCCTTACCGCCTGGGTCGGAATGAGGCCCAATGCCCTCTGCTAGCCACCACTTCAGTACAGACCACAGAGCAGGCATTGCTGAGAGAGACCTGAGGCCAGGTCATTAGCAGACAATGCCCTCTGCTAGGCACCACTTCAGTACAGACCACGGAGAGAGACGCATGAGGCCAGGTCACTAGCATACAATGCCCTCTGATAGCCACCACTTCAGTACAGACCACAGAGGATTCATTGCTGAGGGAGACCTGAGGCCAGGTCATTAGCAGACAATGCCCTCTGCTAGCCACCACTTCAGTACAGACCACATAGGATTCATTGCTGAGAGAGACCTGAGGCCAAGTCATTAGCAGACAATGCCCTCTGCTAGGCACCACTTCAGTACAGACCACGGAGAGAGACGCATGAGGCCAGGTCACTAGCATACAATGCCCTCTGATGGCCACCACTTCAGTACAGACCACAGAGGATTCATTGCTGAGGGAGACCTGAGGCCAGGTCATTAGCAGACAATGCCCTCTGCTAGCCACCACTTCAGTACAGACCACATAGGATTCATTGCTGGGAGAGACCTGAGGCCAAGTCACTAGCAGACAATGCCCTCTGATAGCCACCACTTCAGTACAGACCACGGAGAGAGAGACCTGAGGCCAGGCCACTAGCAGACAATGCCCTCTGCTATCCACCACTTCAGTACAGACCACAGAGCAGGCATTTCTGAGAGAGACCTGAGGCCAGGTCATTAGCAGACAATGCCCTCTGCTAGCCACCACTTCAGTACAGACCACATAGGATTCATTGCTGAGAGAGACATAAGTCACTAGCAGACAATGCCCTCTGATAGACACCACTTCAGTACAGACCACAGAGAGAGAGACCTGAGGCCAGGTCATTAGCAGACAATGCCCTCTGCTAGCCACCACTTCAGTACAGACCACAGAGCAGGCATTGCTGAGAGAGACCTGAGGCCAGGTCATTAGCAGACAATGCCCTCTGCTAGCCACCACTTCAGTACAGACCACATAAGATTTATTGCTGAGAGAGACCTGAGGCCAAGTCACTAGCAGACAATGCCTTCTGCTATCCACCACTTCAGTAAAGACCACGGAGAGAGACCTGAGGCCAGGTCACTAGCATACAATGCACTGTGCTATCCTCCACTTCAGTACAGACCACGGAGAGAGACCTGAGGCCAGGTCACTAGCATACAATGCCCTCTGCTAGCCACCACTTCAGTACAGACCACATAGGATTCATTGCTGAGAGAGACCTGAGGCCAAGTCACTAGCCGACAATGCCCTCTGGTAGCCACCACTTCAGTACGGACCACAGAGCAGGCATTGCTGAGAGAGACCTGAGGCCAGGTCATTAGCAGACAATGCCCTCTGCTAGCCACCAATTCAGTACAGACCACAGAGCAGGCATTGCTGAGAGAGACCTGAGGCCAGGTCATTAGCAGACAATGCCCTCTGCTAGCCACCACTTCAGTACAGACCACAGAGCAGGCATTGCTGAGGGACACCTGAGGCCAGGTCATTAGCAGACAATGCCCTCTGCTAGCCACCACTTCAGTACAGACCACAGAGCAGGCATTGCTGAGAGAGACCTGAGGCCAGGTCATTAGCAGACAATGCCCTCTGATAGCCACCATTTCAGTACAGACCATGGAGAGAGAGACCTGAGGCCAGGTCACTAGCAGACAATGCCCTCTGCTAACCACCACTTCAGTACAGACCACAGAGCAGGCATTGCTGAGAGAGACCTGAGGCCAGGTCATTAGCAGAAAATGCCCTCTGCTAGCCACCACTTCAGTACAGACCACAGAGCAGGCATTGCTGAGAGTGACCTGAGGCCAGGCCATTAGCAGACAATGCCCTCTGATAGCCACCATTTCAGTACAGACAACGGAGAGAGAGACCTGAGGCCAGGCCACTAGCAGAAAATGCCCTCTGCTAGCCACCACTTCAGTACAGACCACAGAGCAGGCATTGCTGAGAGAGACCTGAGGCCAGGTCATTAGCAGACAATGCCCTCTGCTAGCCACCACTTCAGTAAAGAACACATAGGATTCATTGCTGAGAGAGACCTGAGGCCAAGTCACTAGCAGACAATGCCCTCTGCTATCCACCACTTCAGTACAGACCACAGAGAGAGACCTGAGGCCAGGTCACTAGCATACAATGCCCTGTGCTACCCACCACTTCAGTACAGACCACGGAGAGAGACTTGAGGCCAGGTCACTAGCATACAATGCCCTCTGCTAGCCACCACTTCAGTACAGACCACATAGGATTCATTGCTGAGAGAGTCCTGAGGCCAAGTCACTAGCAGACAATGCCCTCTGCTAGCCACCACTTCAGCACAGACCACAGAGCAGGCATTGCTGAGAGAGACCTGAGGCCAGGTCATTAGCAGACAATGCCCTCTGTTAGCCACCACTTAAGTACAGACCACAGAGCAGGCATTGCTGAGAGAGACCTGAGGCCAGGTCATTAGCAGACAATGCCCTCTGCTAGCCACCACTTCAGTACAGACCACAGAGCAGGCATTGCTGAGAGAGTCCTGAGGCCAGGTCATTAGCAGACAATGCCCTCTGCTAGCCACCACTTCAGTACAGACCACAGAGCAGGCATTGCTGAGAGAGACCTGAGGCCAGGTCATTAGCCGACAATGCCCTCTGTTAGCCTCCATTTCAGTGCAGACCAAAGAGAGAGAGACCTGAGGCCAGGCCACTAGCAGACAATGCCCTCTGCTAGCCACCACTTCAGTACAGACCACAAAGCAGGCATTGCTGAGAGAGACCTGAGGCCAGGTCATTAGCAGAAAATGCCCTCTGCTAGCCAACACTTCAGTACAGACCACAGAGCAGGCATTGCTGAGAGAGACCTGAGGCCAGGTCATTAGCAGACAATGCCCTCTGTTAGCCTCCATTTCAGTACAGACCACAGAGAGAGAGACCTGAGGCCAGGTCACTAGCAGACAATGCCCTCTGCTAGCCACCACTTCAGTACAGACCACCGAGGATTAATTATTATTTTTTTTATTCATAAAATTGTATTATGATTCAACAAAAAATCTTTACCAAACATTAAAAACAATCGAATATTTATAATTACTCAAGATTATATCTTTAACAGTCACATAAAATAATTATCTAACATCAATAAGATCAACATTAAAGAAACAAAAACTCATGATTTAGGTCTCAACATCAAACGCTAGGTTACACTGCATCAGCAGTTTTTCCAATTGGAATAACATTTTTGCCAGTGCTATAATAAGTTTAGTACTTTCGCCTCTCATCGCTCTAAGCCAGAACGATTCACATGCTATTTCAGAACTCAAGGGCAACTTTCGCCCAAACATAGTTCTCTTAATGTCTCAAGATTGGAACAATACGCAACCAGATGTCTCAAAGATTCTTTTTGGTCTTGTAATTGACAAAATCGACAATAGTGAAAACTTGATTCCGCTTCACACAGCTCATAATGTACACGTTCCAATGTAGGAAGTTGATTTAATTTAAATCTCATATACATGTTTGTAATTTTCGGACATGGTCATTTCAAGATATAACCTGGCCGAAAGCTTCTTTCAGTCTCAAAGAAGGCATGTCCACTGTAGGTTTTATACGTACTGTTGGTATCCATGGTCCGAATCCAGTCTAAGTTAAATAGCTTTCTCTTTAAAAATGGAAGGCCTAACAACAGGTCCTCAGAGATAGCATTTATCCTCAGAGTACTTGTTTCATTTGTTCAGAGAATGTCATAACTGATCTAACATTTCCTTTATGTAAAGGAACATTCAGATCTTGATATAATGAATTTTTGACTGGCGCCAAAATTCTAGCATACATTAAAAGTTTGCGCCATGTGGCTCTTGCTGACAAAGAAATTAATCTAAGTTCATTCCGAAGTATCGAATTGGGCACGGACATCGCCAATCCCAAGGTTTGTTTCAATAGCTGGCCCTGCAGACTATCCTAAGCTTCGTCCAAATTCGCTAGACATAAATCCAAGCCATACAGTAGAATTGGTTCCACTTTGAGCAGATAAAAGTCTATCAATGATTTTAGAGATAATTTACAGTATTTACCAAGGATGATTCTCATTTGTGAGAGTATTGCCAAGGATTTATCTTTCAGCCCCTTCATCCAATGTGTTGATGAATTAGATACTGTAAGGTGGTAACCCAAGTAGCACATTGTTTTTACCTTTGGGATGTTTGACCCATCTAAATTCCATTGATAGGTTTTAATTCGTCTAGAGTTGGCAAAGACCATAGTGTTAGATTTTTTGGAATTAGCTTGCAGATTATGGTCAGAGGCGAATCTTTGAAAAGCATTTAGTTTTAATTGCAAACCTGACAGGGTTCTATCCAGTAAAATGATTTCATCTGCAAAGCAGAGCCATCCTAAGTGAATAGAACCCAACCGTACAGCGAAAATTCCCACCTACCCAAAGCGAGTCTATGGGCCTCATTACGAGAATGGAGGTAATGAAAATAGGAAGGCGGAATGGTATTACCGGCACCGTTAACGGGTCCGGGCCATTACGACCTGACAACCTGCCAATACCACCACCGCCCGTACCGTGCCCCTTCAGAATGGGTCGCGCGCATACACGCGCCACTTCGTGGAGTAAATACCGGGATGCCGATAATTGGAGGACATCACAACTCACGCGGGCATGCAATTACCGGCATCCCGAAGGCAGTAATTAGTGCCTGCGCGATGGCGGCCATACAAGCATCGTGGACCACCCGTAAACAGCAAGGAGGAGGGTGAGACAGGCCCTGCAATTTCCACCAGTGAAGCAAGTAGTACCTCGCAGGCAGTCACCAATCCCTCGCATCAAATTCAGTCCATTCAATCTAACCTCTGAGCAGATCCACACCCTGTACCGGTTGGACCGGGACGCCATCACCACCATTGTGGACATGATACATGACAATATTGTCAGCCTCATAGAAATTCGCACTGCCATTCCCCCGCTACTAAAGGTGGTGTCTGTGCTCCACTTCCTGGCCACATGCACCTACCAGCACACAGTGGGCCAGCTGCATGGTATATCACAACCACTCTTTTCATGCATGCTGACCCAAGTGCTGGATGCCCTCCTGAAGGATGGTAGCACCCACATATCCCTACCACAGACTGCCCAGGAGATTGCCGACACCAAAGTAGGCTTCCATGCACTGGCAGGCATGCCCAATTGCGTTGGGGCCCTCGACTGCACCCATGTTGGATTGGTAGTCCCTCATGCCATACAGGCGGTGTGCCACAATCGCAAGAAATACCACTCCATCAATGTGCAGATGGTATGTGACTCCAGCAAGATCATCACACATTGTTGTGCCCGATATCCCGGATCCACACATGATTCCACGGTGCTGCGTAACTCCACGCTACCCCGTCACATGGAGCGACATTCTGGACGACGTGCCTGGCTGCTTGGTGAGTTGCCTGACTGGCCCATGGCAGTGCATCGGGGTTGTGATGTGGTGGGATGCATACTCCACCTGGGTGGGAATGGGGGGATGCATACTCCACCTGGGTGGGATTGGGGGGGATGCATACTCCACCTGGGTGGGAATGGGGGGGATGCATACTCCACCTGGGTGGGAATGGGTGGTGAGTGGATAGTGCACTTAGAGCTAAACACTTCCTACCTGAACCTCCCAACCCGAACATGACACATGACTGCCACACATTGGACCAATGCAGCACATCAATGAAAACATGTAAGATGCCCAACCAGGCCACCATGGGTCCGTCAAGCGATGCATGAATGAACATGATTACAACTGTGCCAATGTGGCCGGTGTGATTAGGCACAGTGTAGCATACACTGCAATCATGGGAGGCAAGACATCGCTCCGCATCCACAGTACATTCGCATCAGCATGCAAGTTAACACCCTGCATAATCTGTAGAACGCCATCCAGACTAGCACACCATATTGCAGTACCCAATGCATCCAAATGATCTCAGTGCATACGTACAGGGACATGTGCATGTCAACAGCAAATAGCTGTGGCCATAGCTGTGAATCCTGAAGGTGGCAGCTCAGAATGACTAACACAGGCCTCTCTGTACTCCCATGCAGGTGATGGAGGATATCCCTTGAAGCCGTGACTACTTACCCCCGTGTGGAACCCACGTAACAGGCATGAAGAGGAGTACAATCGGGTCTATACCCGTACCCGTGTTGTGATTGAAGGCGCGATTAAGCAGGTCTGGTGGAGCACTTCTTTATAGGCCGGAAAAAGTGGCAAAGATCACCATGTCCTGTGTCATGCTGCGCAACATGTGCATCCGGAGAAATGTACCACTGCCACCTGACATTGACATGCATGCACTGGGTGAGGATGATGAGGAAGAAGATGGAAGAGAAGCAGCACCCCTCTCATTACGTGATACACAAGATGGACGTGCTGTACGCCAATCGCTGTTTGACGAATACTTCTGAACCACAGGGACGTTGATGGATATGTGTCACTACTACATTGAACACTGGGTCCATGTGGACATGCACACAGGGAATGTGGGGAGGTGGGCACTGTGCACTAACATGAATGAAATTAATACACACAAAATGAACAATGTCCAGGCATCAAATGATTTTGTACACAACGGGTGCATTAATAATAACTACAGAAAAGTGCTACCCCCTCCCACCCCCCACTACACCAAAACACCCCATACCCCCAATGAACACCCCATACCCCAATGAACACCCCATACCCCCAATGAACACCCCCATATCCCCAATAAACACCCCATACCCCCCAATGAACACCACCGTCACCATGTAACCCACTCCCATTGTTGTCCAAAACTATTTTCGTCCTTTCTTGCTCTCCGGGGGCAGCATTTGTGACTGCCTCGCACTCTGCCTTGTCTGACGCACAGGGCCAGAGGGTGCAGAGGAAGCGGCTTTGGAGGATGTGGGTGTGGTGGATGGGATGGTTGCCGCAGTGATTGCCACGGCTGGCACGGGTTGTTGCTCCTGCATGTGCAGCAGGTTTGAGGTCAGGACCTGCGTGGCGGCCCCCAGACTGTCTCGCATCATCAGCGCAGAGGCATTGATGGCGGTTGTGTTCACCCCTATGGCCTGCGCTATCTGCCGCCTTGTGTCCTCACCCTCCGCTACATATCGTCGTACTAGTTCCAGCATTGAGTCCTGTCTTGGCCCCACCCTTGCAAGCCGTGCCTCAAGGTTGGTGGGAGCAGTAGTGGTTGAGAGTGCTATGACCGGGCGTGCCTTGGCAGGACTGGCCTTGGGGGTGGTGGAGAGGTCTGAGCTGTGGAGGGCAGGATCCGCAATGCTGCTGGTGAGTGTGTCCTGAGTGTGGGGTTAGGGGGTGGACAGGGGGCTTGGGGAGTGTGGACATGTCACATGTATCAGCCCTTCCTCATCCACATACTCCGCTGCTTCAACTTCAATGTCGCTCTGTGGGGCAGTGGCAGCTGTCTCGCCCACGGAACTGGTTTCTGCGGAATTGGTGCCACTGAGCTCGCCTTCTGCTGGTGTTGCCAGCCCTGTTGTTCTGGTGTCTGGCATAGCTGTGGGGCCCTCATGTGCGGGCATGGCCTGGGCACTCGCCCTGGGTTTTGGTGTGGCTTGGGAGGCTGCCCCGGAGGTGGTTCTGCCTGTGGGAGTTGTCTTGGGCTGGGACGTGGATTCCCTTGTGGGTGTTTCTTCACTGGCATCCTCTCCGTCGGTGCCTGGGGGGTAGAAGAGATGCAGGGCATTAATGATGGTGTTACATGCAAGATGCATTATATGGTGCTGTGGAGATTTTCTTTTAGCATGCATTCATATCTTACAGGTGTGTCACACAGGGTAATTTGAAGGGGGCATTTTGGCATTTCCTGTGACGTCTCAATTCAGGAATGCTGCATGGCCGGTGGCATGCGGTTGTATTGGGGTTTGTGTGATGTATTACATGGGCACGGTCCGTGTGTGTTGGCTGTCTGTTGGTAATGGGATTGGCAATCAGCATGCATTTCAGTGTGGCAGGGTTTGGGCCTCCATCTGGACATGGATATGTTGATGTTTGTGTGTTGGGACATGCATTGCCTTGCCTAGGCTCTCTTCCAGATCACTTGTGCTACATCATGGTTTCCCCTACTGGGGTCTGCAGGGTCACTCACCTCCATCTCCAGATGTAGCTGCACCCGTCTCCATCTCACCGAAGCCCTCGATAGACTCCATCTGGATAAAAGTACTACAGGTCTCCTCCCAGCACATTAGTTTTGTGGGTGAGTGGGCACCCCCGCCTGTGGCCTCCCTCCTATTGCTGGCCAGGATGTTCCGTACCCTAAGGCAGAGGTTGTCCCACCTTTTCTTACAGTCTTGGGGCCTCATTACGACTTTAGAGGTAGCCATGCCCTCAATAAGGGCATGGCAGCCTCCAAAATCGGGTCCAGGTCTGGGTTCCCTGAATGGGGAATTACCGGGCCATTCTGAGTTTGGAGGGCCCGGTAATTCCTCCTTCAGGGAACCCGGGCCCGAACCTTCCCCATTCCCATTTGGGAATGGGTGCGGGAGCTAACAACGGGCTGATTACGACCGCCCGTTGTTAGCTCCCTGGTCCCCTCGCGGGACCCGCTCTGGACGTCTGGTACAACCAGACGTCCACATCGGGTCCCGCGAGGGAACCTCGTAATAGTGCGGAATGCATTTAATGGCGCCGGCACCATTACCGGTGCCGTTAAACACATTCCGCCCAGGTCGTAATGAGGCCCTTTGACTGTTCGTGGGGTGGTGCCGACCGCAGAAACGTTGCTGGCTACCTACTCCCAAATCTCCTTTTTCCTTAGCTGCACCTCCCTTTTGAGGTTGTGCGTGTTTATCTCCTCAGCATGGGCAGCGAGGGTGTCCACCAACATGTTCAGTTCTTGATCCGAAAAACGCTTTTTGCGCAGGTAGGGTTTTGATTTTCTGCTTGCCTTGGACATGGTGATTTGGAAGGCCCTGGTCTCTCCTGTAAAACACTGGTGGTTTGGGAGGATTGCAATGGATTGTCTTTTTAAAGATGGCCGCCGGCGCATTTCCCGTTACGACGTGATGACGTTACTTCCGTGTCCGGTATTGCGAGCCCAGTATTAGCATGGTGTTAATACCGGGTCGGTATTAAGGGGTTCCTCCTAGGCAGAGGCGATATCAGCGGGTCCCGTGAAGGCGCTATCAGGGGGTTGGAGGTCCTTTAGCGGCATGCCGGTATGGCCATTACCGGCATGGGGGTCCGCGCATGCTCGCACACTCGTAATCATCCGCTATTAGCGGCATCATACGAGCACGGACCTGCTAGTTCCTCCATGCCGGTAATGACCCCGTTTTTAGCGCACTTCTCGTAATGAGGCCCTATGTCCACTATATAAAGATTAAAAAGAGTCGCCGCCATGTTGCACCCCTGCTTCACACCCGTCAGAGTAGGGATGGCCCCTGTGACGACACCATCCCGATTAACTTGCACTTGAAAAGAAGTGTTGGTGTGAAGAAGGGTAATTAGTTGTACCAAACGCCTTGGGAACTCGATTTTGAACATTTTGACCCATAGTAGGTTTCTTATCACAGCATCAAACGCGCATGAAAGATCTAAAGCTGCCATGTATATGGGGCCAGTGACAGCAATATTAGTAGGGAACACAAATGTGCAAGTACCATTGCATTCAGAGAAGTGCTCATGTTTTTGTGAAAACCTACTTGCACTTTCGAGTAAATATCATTGGTTTCAAAATGATTCTCTAAATGTTTTAAAAGGAGACTAGCATAGATTTTAGCTGCTGAGTACATCAGCGCAAGAGGCCGACAATGTTTTGGGTCACTAGGTTGCCCTTTTTGTATAATGGAATAATTGCGCATTACACTAGGATTGAGGTATTACTGCAGTACATAAAATATGTTCAAATTTCGCATGCAAAACTACAGCCCAAAACTTTGGGTCAGATTTAAAAATACACGATGGCATCCCATCTGGCCCAGCTGCTTTTGAACTTTTGATTGGCCAATTGCCCAATCTACGTCCTCAATGGAAAAGGTTAAATCATTATTATGTGATTAATAGTCATGAAAGAAATTTTGAGGATATAAAGGTTTCCCAAACCTCGGCAGGAATTACAGTTTTCATACACATATCACTGCATTTGTTGGAGTTTTTTAACATATCTCAAATGTTGCGAACATCACGTTTGCAAATTAGTTCAAGTATCTTCTGGTTTTTCACACCATGTATTTGATGTTTGATCACCTTCCGATTATACTTATAGTTCCTCAAGATTAGATGTTTTCTAATAGAATATTTTTCAGGTGAAAAACAAGCCTTTTTTAATGATCTTAGTAACTTTTTCTTATTAGATTTATGTCTCGCAATCTCAGAATTGTATGATTTGGTAATTCCTGGTAATGGTAATTCTTCTTTCACATGAGCTCTGATTAACTTTGCATTTCAATTTTCACGCTCAAAGGAATAGCAGTCGTTCTCATCTCTGCGCTTCAAGTCTCTGTTGACCAAATAACTCGGGGTGCTACATAATTTGGGGGACCAATGAACAGAAACAGTTGACCTATTCACCTGCGCCAAAGCAGCTTCTGAATTAACTTCAAGTAATGCATAGCGAACAGTAACTTCTAAACTGATCAAAGAGTGGTCGCTATATTTCACTGGAACTACCAACACAGGTTTAACCATTGTTGATGCAAGATGCGGCCAGCCCCCTTGTCCAAGTTATTGGCCCAGTATTCGAGCAAAAATAAACCAAATAACAACTCCAGCTTTCAAGACATTGGGCCTCATTACCCTTATTAAGGGCACGGCTACCGCCAAACTCGCTACCGGCACCCACGAATGGGCCATTACCGGCCCATGAGGAGTTGAATGGGCCGGTAATGGCCCATTCGCGGGTGCCGGTATGGCCGGTCTCCCGATCCTCATTATGCCTTATAAAAAAGTCAGGATTGGCAATTACTGCAGCTTCAAAGACCAAATCAACCGAATCAAAATACTCATCAAGTGTAAATTTCAGAGGATTACAGTAGATACATACCACTAAAAATATAATTTGAGGATCTTTTAAAAGCTGATACTCAACTGCCAGAATGTTGTTCTGCATCCAAAACAATTTAGATTTTACATGAGTTGAAATTTTAATTAAAATCGCCAACCCACCTCAGGGCCTTCCACTCTAACCCATGGTAGCAACTTGTGAATATTTTTCAAAACCATCCATATAAATAGGGGATTTAGACATTGTTTCCTGAATGAGCAATACATCAGGGGGGTCATTACAAGGAGGGTGGTAAGGGGTTAACAGCGCCGGTAAAGGTGCCGGAGCCATTAACCCCTTACCGCCCTATCACGAGGTCCGCTCGCGGGACCCGATAAGGACGCCTGGTAAAACCATGTGTCCTTACTGGGTCGCGGTAAGCGGGTAGCCTCTACTGGACGAGCACTCTTCCTCTTCCGCTTGGAAGGTGGTGGGGATCCTGAGTGTCCTACGCCGCTCTGGACACTAGGAGCAGGAGCTCCATTGGACTCTGTACTAGGAGAGTGGGATTGCACACTCAGCATGAGAGTTGGTGCAGGCATTAGCTCAAGTGTGATGGTGTCAGGGGGAATGTCAGCATGATGGACTTGGACCGACACTGTCCTGGCTGGGTGTGTGAGAGGTGGGGTGGATGGAGCCACAGCTGCCCCTGCAGCCTCCCCAGCCTGCCTACGTGGGGCCGCAGATGACCTAGCTGCCCCTGATCCACATGGCCTGATGACACCAACGTGCACTGGCGCATGTGGCCTAGACCTGCTGACCTGGAAGTCAGCCATGGAGTCACCCTGTGCCAGGTCTGGTTCCACAGTGGGCTGGTCCGACAAGGGCTGAGCATGGATGGTGTCAGCCACGTTAACCTCAACTAGGGGGGGCATGGGTGTCCCTGACTGCTCCTCCACACATGGGGGGCTAGGGGCACCCTGTAAGTCACAGCCACGTCCCCTACCGGATCCACCACGGCCACCACTTGGGGCTCGGCCACCTTTGCCACCCTTATGGCTTGTTCGCCTCCCAGCCATGGCACTGATGTTATTGTGCATATTGGAGTCAATGTGAACTATTGTCCTGGGCAATTGGGGGTCAAAGGGGTTGGGTACCAGATGGTAATCGTACCCTAGTGCTCTAGCAAGGCTGTATGTCACCCCTGGGGAAAGATGACGGGTCACGCAACGCACAGGCACCCCAAAAAAGGGAAGTAAGGTGCACGCAACCCCTCCTAGAACACGTGCGTGGAAAAATAAACCTGCACTACGCTGTGGCACCCAGAGACACAAGAATGAACGTATGCATGTCACACGCAGCCTAGAATGACCTGTGAAGGGGTACGCGACACACGGGGCAAGCACAGATGTTAAATACGTGCGCGACTCACCGTCTGCCAGGAACAAAAGCGTGAAAAATATGCGCGTGTGCGCGTTGGCAACACCCCCACCAAAAGAAGAATTGTACGCTGTCTGAGGAGACAGGACAACAGTAGAAGGGAACGGAAAGGAAAAGAGAAAAAGCTGTCAGAGGTAACAGGGAGTACGAACTGGAAACACCGTGAAGTAAATCGCGTGTGAACCGACAAGAAGTACAGATTTCACCCACTCGCTCTCCACGAAAAGCACGTACAAGGAAATGGCGTTCTACACGTACCTTTTATACACACGTCACAGACGCGCATACGCGATGAGGCCATTTCCACCAATTACGCGCTTTGACACTCGGACGTGTATCTCTTTTTTTTTACACGCGCCATTCTCTACGGCCATGCGCGTGACGTCACAGCTGCGCATGGTGGGCTTTGGGCCAATGAAATCACATATGCGAGCACACGTGGTAAAACTGCACGTCCGAGTGTCATCGCGTGTAATCGGAGGGAAGTGAGCGTACACGCGATTGGCCTGGGTACGTGTATTTCTGGGGTGCGCAGGAAGTTTCACACGTGATTGGTGGAAATCCACGTGTGCTCTGTCATCACGTGTAATGAGGGAAACACCCGCGCGCGTCATGTCACAGACGCGCTTATGTGCTAAGGGCCTTTGGTCCAATGAAATCGCATATGCGTGCTGACGTGAATACGCGCTAAGGGCCTTTCCTCGATTTACACGCAGACGTGCAGGATTTTCACGTGCAAAATCACTCCGTATCAAGCTGGCCACGTGTAAGCACACAGAAGACCATGCTCCTGCTCACAAGGCCAAATTACTGCCCCCCAGAGCCCTGAGCACGCTCCCACCTGCCATCTGCTGCTGCCTGACTGCCTGCTGCCCACGTGCCCTGCCATTTGATGCCTGCACATCAGCCAGGGGTGCTGTTGCTTTGACCACCCCTGCTGGAACCGAAGACTCCCCGACTGGGATTCCATCACTCCACAGCCCAGCCCCAGGACCCAGTTGCCCACCCACTCCTGTCTCTGGGGTTGTCATGTTGGGCACTGCAACATCTGGCACCACTGAAAACCCCCGGCCAGAGAGGCAGAGGGGCACCAGCTTCAGTGCCAGGGAAGTTGGTGTCCTGGTGGAGCAAGTCCTGGGGCAGTATGATGCCCTCTACGGAAGTGTGCACGCTGACAAGGAAGGACGGAGTCGGATCTGGACGGACATTGTGACTGCCATCAACGCGGAGGGGGTGGCAGTCCGCGACTTCCAACATGTCAAGAAGCGCTGGGAGGACTTCAGGTCCAGGACCCTGAACAAGGCCCGGCGCCTCTTGAAGGCAGCGGATGCTAAGGGGCGCCGGGGCCACTTGTCGGAAGATCAGATGAGGGTCCTGGAACGCATATCCCCAGTGCTCCACGTCCAGGTCCTTGAGAGGCAGACCCGTCTGGAGTCGAGCGGTAAGTGTACATGCATCCTGATTGTGAGCTGTGCGTGTGGTGATGTGCCAGTAGTGTGCCGGTTGCACATATGTTTGTATGGGGCCGAGTATGGGTGGGGGTGTACAGGGCCGTGCGGCTAACACATGCAAGGGCTGTCATGTATGAGACATGGATGGTGCTTGTGTGTGCAGGCTTGCATGCCAAATGCAGTTGCGTGGGCACACATGTTTGGATGAATGTATATGTAAGTGGGCATGGTCATGATGTCACGCATGTCTGTTGTTTTCAGCAGCATGTATCAGCACTGTGTACATGTGCATGTGTGTGTATTTGACAAGGGTGCAACAGTGATGCAACATGGATGCATGTGACAGTGGGATGTGGAAGCCTGATTGGCAGATGTGACATGGGTGCCCATCGGAACACTGCGACAGTTGGTTGAGGTGTACACATGCATGCAAATGTGGTGGTGTGCGTGCATGTGTAGTGCACTCCCTGTGTTGCATGTGATGTCTGGCTCACCTTTGCCTGCTCATGCTGTTGTATGTCTATGGATGGTGCTGGCAGTTGCGATGTGGCTGTGGTATGGCTCATGTGTGCAAGTTGAAATGACATGTGTGTTGGGGATTGTGATGACATGTCTGAGGTTTGCCAATGCCACTCATGTACAACTGTCATGTGTGTATGTGTCCATTGTACAGTGCCCTGATGCCTGTGTTTTGTTTCTCCCTGTCTGCAGCGTCAACTGATGAAGCGGGCGGAGAAGGTGCTGTGGAGCACAGCGGCGGGGATCCCACCGCCAGCCGTAGACGCAAGGCCCGGCTCCCCTCCCAGGTTGTGATCTCGTCGGGGAGTGAGGAGTCCGGTGCCGCGTCCCAGGCCGCCGCTGCCGGGGGGAGGTCCAAGAGGCGGAGGTTGGAGTTGGACTCCTCGGCAGCAGAAGGGGCAGCTGGGACCCCGCAGGGCCCAACGGGGGAAGATGGCACAGAGTCATCCAGGTTGGTGGGGGGTTTGGTGGAGGAGGAGGCCGTGCAAGCACCAGAGACGGGGTCTGGAGGTGGGGATCCCACTGGTGCTAGTGGTGCAGTGCAGGACCAGGGACAGGAGGCAGCACAGGTCGCCGCGGAGGTGCCTGTGTGCAATCCTGTCCCTGATCCTGTCCCTGCATCATCTTGCACCAGCAGGGATGCCTACGTCCAGACCCGTTTTCAGGCAGGGGATGATATCACGACAACTGGCTTTCCTCTGCCTGCAGATGTGGCTATCTGGGTCCGGGTTGAGCCTGTCCTGACTGGTGTGGCGTTGTGTCAACGGGCCATGGAGGTGACCTGCAGTCTTTTCATGAGGAGACTGCAAGTCATCTCGAATGGCTCATTGACCGCGTCGGCCTACTGGGACAGGTCACCCAGGCAGGATTCCTCCGTTTGATGGGGCTTGCTCAGACCCCCTCCTCCACTGAACCCCCTATGCGCCAGTCGTCCTCCGTGCCATCTTCCCACCCATCAGTCACCTGGGTGCCCTGTGGAGCTGCCTCAGACGGTGCGGCCAGGCTGGTGGAGGAGACATCCCTGCCACAGTCGGGAGTCGGACGTCCAGCAGGGGTGGACACATCAACAACTGTACCCCAGCCAGCAGAGGATGTGCAGGCAGCAGGAGGCAGTGCACGGGCAGAGGCGCAGCAGCAACGTGGTGGGAGCCATGATGGCTCGGGGCCTTCGACATCAGAGGGGCAGGCATCGGCCGGAGGGCAGGAGGACCCAGGACGGGAAGTGTCTTCCGTGTGGCAGCGGTTGGGCCACACCATAGATACGGAGCGGCAGCGGGCGGAAGAGGCATGGCTCACGATGGTCAGGGCGGAGAACTCCATGCAGAGGACCCTGGGGCGTGCCGAGTGCCTCGAGGCAATCCGCAAGAAGTTTGGGGGGAACATGTGGACGGCCCTACGGACCCTCGGGGCCATGGAGGAGGAGCGCCTCCGCGACATTGAGCAGGAGTTCGATGATGCCCTGGCCCGGAACATCCCGAAGTGAGCCGTCGGACTAGCCCGCTGCCCTTGTAAGTAGTTCTGTAGTTAGTGTTAGGTTTCCTTTGGTTTAGCATTTTTTTTGGACCTTTTGGACAATGGGCCACATTTTTGTATATAGTTTATTTTTTTAGGTAGTGTTATTAGATAGGTTTAATTTCTTCGTTTGGGATAATGGACCATGGATTGTTTATCTGTATATAGTTGACTTTTGGATTTTCATTTTTTTTATGATTTCCCCATGGAGCAATGGTTTTCGATTTTAATTTTCCATTGGATTAACTTTTGGGGACTGTGACTTTGGACACCTTTCGTTTGCATTATGATTTGTGGTTTTGCATTATTTCACGTACCTGCTGGTTTATTTTTTAAAAATTCAATTATTGTTTCTTTATTTTTTATTTATTATATATTATTATTTATATTTATTATGTTGCGTTTAATACATATTTTTTCTTCAAACTTCAATGTGTAGTATCATCTCATTGGTTTCATGCATATCATGATATGGGTTTTGACATTCACTGACACCCATTGGGTGTATGTGAGGGACATGTGTTCATTTGCAAACTTGCAATTGTGGTTCTATCATGTTTTTGCCATTTCTAAGTGGGTAGATGCAATACTCGGGTGGGTGTTTGGCATTTGGAGGCTGACCATAAGGGCCAGGGATCTAGATTGTGATGGCCTGGTGGAGGCTGCCCCTGCACTGCTGGGGGGTGGGGTGATAGGGGACATGAGTGGGGGCCTGGTGGAGGCTGCCCCTGGTGGCTGGGGTGTGGGGGCGGTGGGAGACATGAATGGGGGCCTGGTGGAGGCTGCCCCTGCACTGCTGGGGGGTGGGGGTGATAGGGGACATGAGTGGGGGCCTGGTGGAGGCTGCCCCTCGTGCCTGGGATGTGGGGGTGGTGGGAGACATGAGTGGGGGCCTGGTGGAGGCTGCCCCTGGTGGCTGCGGGGTGGGGGTGATAGGGGACATGAGTGGGGGCCTGGTGGAGGCTGCCCCTGCACTGCTGGGGGGTGGGGGTGGTGGGAGACATGAGTGGGGGCCTGATGGAGGCTGCCCCTGCACTGCTGGGGGTGGGGGTGATAGGGGACATGAGTGGGGGCCTGGTGGAGGCTGCCCCTGGTGGCTGGGGGGTGGGGGTGGTGGTAGACATGAGTGGGGCCTGGTGGAGGCTGCCCCTGCACTGCTGGGGGGTGGGGGTTATAGGGGACATGAGTGGGGGCCTGGTGGAGGCTGCCCCTGGTGGCTGGGGGTGATAGGGGACATGAGTGGGGGCCTGGTGGAGGCTGCCCCTGCACTGCTGGGGATTGGGGGTGGTGGGAGACATGAGTGGGGGCCTGGTGGAGGCTGCCCCTGCACTGCTAGGGGGTGGGGGTGATAGGGGACATGAGTGGAGGCCTGGTGGAGGCTGCCCCTGGTGGCTGGGGGTGGGGGTGGTGGGAGACATGAGTGGGGGCCTGGTGGAGGCTGCCCCTGGTGGGTGGGGGGTGGGGGTGGTGGGAGACATGAGTGGGGGCCTGGTGGAGGCTGCCTCTGCACTGCTGGGGGCTGGGGGTGATAGGGGACATGAGTGGGGGCCTGGTGGAAGCTGCCCCTGGTGGCTGGGCGGTGGGGGTGGTGGGAGACATGAGTGGGGGCCTGGTGGAGGCTGCCCCTGGTGGCTGGGGAGTGGGGGTGATAGGGGACATGAGTGGGGGCCTGGTGGAGGCTGGCCCTGCACTGCTGCGGGGTGGGGGTGGTGGGAGACATGAGTGGGGGCCTGGTGGAGGCTGCCTCTACACTGCTGGGGGGTGGGGGTGATAGGGGACATGAGTGGGGGCCTGGTGGAGGCTGCCCCTGGTGGCTGGGGGGTGGGGGTGGTGGGAGACATGAGTGGGGGCCTGGTGGAGGCTGCCACTGCACTGCTGGGGGGTGGGGGTGATAGGGGACATGAGTGGGGCCTGGTGGAGGCTGCCCCTGCACTGCTGCGGGGTGGGGGTGGTGGGAGACATGAGTGGGGGCCTGGTGAAGGCTGCCCCTGCACTGCTGGGGGGTGGGGTTGATAGGGGACATGAGTGGGGGCCTGGTGGAGGCTGCCCCTGGTGGCTGGGGGGTGGGGGTGGTGGGAGACATGAGTGGGGGCCTGGTGGAGGCTGCCCCTGGTGGCTGGGGGGTGGGGGTGATAGGGGACATGAGTGGGGGCCTGGTGGAGGCTGCCCCTGCACTGCTGGGGCATGGGGGTGATAGGGGACATGAGTGGGGGCCTGGTGGAGGCTGCCCCTGGTGGCTGGGGGGTGGGGGTGGTGGGAGACATGAGTGGGGGCCTGGTGGAGGCTGCACCTGGTGGCTGGGGAGTGGGGGTGGTGGGAGACATGAGTGGGGGCCTGGTGGAGGCTGCCCCTGGTGGCTGGGGGGTGGGGGTGATGGGAGACATGAGTGGGGGCCTGGTGGAGGCTGCCCCTGGTGGCTGGGGGTGCAGGGGGGCATGCGTTGGTGGGCAGAAGTGCAAGGTGACATGTGGGTTGGCTGGGGTGCCTGCAGGACATGTGCAGGGTAGGCCCCTGTGGTGTGGGCCACCTGCAGGGGCCGTGGAGGGTGTAGAGGGAACACCTGGGAGGACCCACACGTGCAATTCACGTGTGGTGCTCCCCGCACACCTCTGTAATACACGTACCCGGATGGAATCGCGTGTGATACTTCCTGCGCACCCCTGAAATACACGTACCCTGCTGCTTTTGCATGTGATACTTTCCGCGCACCCCTGGAATACACGTACCCTGATGGAATCGCGTGTGATACTTCCCGCGCACCCCTGAAATACACGTACCCTGCTGATTTTGCATGTGATACTTCCCGTGCACCCCTGAAATACACGTACCCTGCTGCTTTTGTGTGTGATACTTCCCGTGCACCCCTGGAATACACGTACCCTGCTGTTTTTGCATGTGATACTTCCCGCGCACCCCTGGAATACACGTACCCGGATGGAATCGCGTGTGATACTTCCTGCGCACCCCTGAAATACACGTACCCTGCTGCTTTTGCATGTGATACTTTCCGCGCACCCTTGGAATACACGTACCCTGATGGAATCGCGTGTGATACTTCCCGCGCACCCCTGAAATACACGTACCCTGCTGTTTTTGCATGTGATACTTCCCGCGCACCCCTGGAATACACGTACCCTGATGGAATCGCTTGTGATACTTCCCGCACACCCCTCAAATACACGTACCCTGCTGCTTTTGCGTGTGTTACTTCCCACGCACCCCTGATGCACAAGTACACAGGACAATCGCATGTGGAACTTCCCGCGAACCACTGAAATACACGTTCCCCGCTTGGCGTTTGCTGCTTGCCAGCCCTGTGAACTGGTCCAGGGTTAGTGCATCCCTTTGCAATCATTTGGGGATTTTGAAGGCTTTTCCTTCCGCGAGGGCGTTGTTGGGGGCGTAACTGGCACTGCTGTAGGGTCGCTGCACCACGCTGCGCCACGGCTGGTTTTGGATGTGAAAATCCATGAATACGCTGTGCGCAGAAATCGATTTTAGTGCACGCGGCTGGCGCAGACATTCGCACGGGCACGCTGTGCGCCAGCCGCGTGGGCCACTTTTGTGCGAATTTCTATGAATTACCCTGTTAGCATCTAAGATTTGCTTTTTTAGGGATGGTGCTTACTTGGCTCTTTTTATTGCTCTGGCGTGTTGACGTTGCAGTTTGCGAGAGTACAATCTATGATCAGGCTCCTTAATTGAAGTAAGATCAACTGAACTCTTGCTAGCTGTAGAGCACATTTCGGCTTCATTGATCTCTTCGATAACTTCATGGAGATGAGACAGACTACTAGGATTGTCACAAAACTGCGCCTTATCTAATGAAGGTGATCCTGCGGGAGGTGGGATCATTCCAGTAATTTTATAAGTAGATCTTAATTCCGTCATCAGAAAACTTAAATTATCATCTAATTTCAAGGAGTGAGAGTCCAGCTTCAAAGCATTTAAGTTTACAGCCACCTTTAGAGAATGCATATCACTTTCTTTATACAGATGTCAGAGGCACCTGTAGACACCACTTCTGCATAAGTTCCCAATGCAGTATTCATTGTAAACCCTGTCTCCAGGGTTTGAGTAACTGCATTTTTCACTGAGCAATTAGATGGAATAGGAACGTTCACCTGGATGGGCTTATTTACCTCGGAGCTCATAAGTGCCAACATATAGCCCTCGATTTTACTCATCTTTACATTTTGTTCTACGATGAGGTGCATCATGTAGTCAATGGAACCATGCGTCCTCTTGCGCCCGTGACATTACAGGAAACTCAGCTAAAGCCCTGTTGCCTGTTTGAGGTGCTAACAGTTTACTCACATCTTCATCGCAGCTGTTATGGTCATTGGGGAAAGACCGTGAAACTGAAAGAGGTAACCCCTCATTATGGTTAACCATACTCACCGGAAACACAGTTTGAGGACCATTTGGGAAGCTTGTTAAGTTATAAGAGGGCTGTAGTGAATTGTGCTCTTATGCCACAGAATGAAAGACCTGATCCTGCGCCTGCAGAACATGCCCCCCCATTTCTCTTTCTTCAATGGGTAATGCTGACATGGGGGACGGACGTGTCAAGGGCCCACGACAGCGCTTGCTCCATTCAGCCTCAACAACAGGTGAGAGAATGGAGACATCAGAGGTACAAGAATCCAGAGCTATACGCTGGTGAATACCCTGAGCAAACTGGCTACTTTGCCCCACTGGCTTACAGGGTCCATCACTTGTGGCTGGAGTTTTATGCTCCCAAAGATCCACAGGCGGATCTCGTTGGTGATAACTTACCGGCGACTGCTCGGCTGGGACAAAACCAAGACCACTGTTAAATTCAACCGCCAAAGATTGTTGGGCATAGGGAACAGTTTCCACACCCATTATACGCCCTGTGAGAGTTGAGGGTTCAATCATTGGCAAATAACTAGCATCATTAGAACCACTATTGTATTAGGCATAGAATTGGATCAGGCCCGTCAGATTTAGAATAGAATTAGCCTGTTTGTTTTTCAAGCATTTCCCGCTTCGTAGACTCCCAACCATGGTGCAGATATGTTTGTAGATTGCTAAAGTGAGAAAATGTGATCACAACACACGTGTTCTGAAGAAGATTCTTTTGGTAATTTTCAAGCTATATCAACAATCTAAGTTATACCATTTGCAACACAGGAAAAATGAAGGTGCTGTCGTTCTCAATATTTACCATTTGCAATACAATTTAAATAGTTAAAATGAACTGTGCCTAAACGCTGCCACGCCGAACAGTTCAACAGCTGAACTCACTTCTGCTCACCTCATGCGCTGAGTATCTAAAGTAAATAAAAAACGGTTTAATTAAATTCCTACATTCACGTAACCTTTTGTTACAAGCCCAGCCCAATGAACTCCAGTGTCCAACCCACTGACTAACGTTGCCCAACCCACGCAGTTACAATGCAATACAGCGAATACAAGTGCTGTCTCGAATGCCCAGAATAATTATTTTGGTTGAGTTAGTCCACAGCCTTAAACAGAATCCGCAGTCCATCAAGTGTTTCACCTTATACAAACAGTCCACTCTTCTTCTCCTCCATAGGCCCTTAGATAGCCACTAATGCAGCAGAGACTGCATAGGAATCTTTGTTGCGAGAGAACTGAGGCTGGTCAGTGGCAGAGAATGTCCTCTGATAGCCACTACCTCAGTACGGAACATTGAGGAGGCGTTGCTGAGAGAGACCTGAGGCCAGGTCACTAGCAGACAGTGCCCTCTGGTAGCCTCTAATGCAGCACAGAGCGCAGAGAATTAATTGCTGAGAGAGGCCTGAGGCCAGGTCACTGGCAGACAATGCCCTCTGCTAGCCACCACTTCAGTACAGACCACAGAGGAGGCATTGCTGAGAGAGAGCTGGGGCCAGGTTACTAGCAGACAATACTCTCTGATAGCCACTACTTCAGAACAGACCACAGAGGAGTGTAGGGTATTTTATGTAGATTTGGGGCCTAGCTGTATTTTCTTACCGCCAAAAATAAAGTAATTCAGCAATATTCACTCCTTGCATTCAGATTGGGTTTGGTATTATAGTGGTATTGTGGCCATGCATTATTTCAGTACACAGATACATTTAGTTGGTATGCATTTTGTTGTGGTATAGTGATGAGCATAATGTCTTTGTTTTATTTGTGGCCCCAACATAAAAAAAAAACCTTTCTTTTGTTTAGACTGTTCTTGTGATCTCTAGAGGCCTCAGGCTTCTACACTATTCAAGAACACCACATTTTCATATGGAGTGCCACTTACTGCTGTTATCACTGATTTATCTACACCAGTGAGCTATGCTTCCATAAAGTATTCACAATAACATGTGGTATAATCACTAATTTATTTACATTAGTGAAACTATTTCCAGAGGCCTCTCTTTCTGCTGACTCATATAAGTCCAGCAAACTATTTCATTATGTTCCACTCAGAAATCACACACACATATATACACTGAGTGGAACCACGCACACAGCTATTTATAATTGCTCATAACATTACTTTATCTGCATAGAAACGTGGCGCTTTAAGCATCATTCCCTCTATGGCATAATATTTTTTTTGAGACACCAAATGAAACAGAAACTAAAATACTCTTAGGCAGACTGTGTTATCACAATTTCAATTTACAATGATACATTATCATTTGTGAGTCAATCCTCTTCTGAAATAAAAACATGAGAAAGACAAAATGCAAGAACACTACGAATTTCATTTCATATTTGCACAAGAGAGAGAAAAAATTACATTGATTTGCCTTCAGCTGGCAACATTAAAATGTGTCATTTGAACACAGTGAAAAGCTATCGCTACGCTGCCTGTCTAAAATAGGTCTCATGCAGATACCGCACCCTCACTTTCATACAAGATAATTACCAGCGAGTTGTAGCTGTTTAGCACGCGAACTCCCCGGAGTGGTCGCTTTCTTTAAATGGCTCAAGGCTTTCCTCCAAAGCACTCTAGCGAGGACATGCAGTTCTGATCTGCGGTCTCTCAAGCCAGTGCTTATTGACTGGAATCTTCAGCCTGGGAAAGTCAGCAATGGACTGGGACGGCACCTCTCAATCAGTAAACCCCATAGAAACTCCAGCCAGGTCTTCCCCGAGCTGTGTAAAATGTCCTCTTCCTTTCTTCCTCCCTGAAATGTGCCAAGAGACCTCTGTCACCAATGAAAATGCACAATAATCTATCCTCCTCTTTTAACAATGGCTTGGCTTATACGGTTTAGAAACTGTATCTACTCATTTCCTGGCATGCAGATTTCGCATCCAGCTAACACAGTGAACAGAGAAAAAAATTAATCCAAGTGGACTTTTAAAATGACTTTCAGAGCCTGTTTTTTTCCACCTCACTTTGCACTGGAGAACACATTATGATGTTAATAAATTAAGATCATGTTAGTACTGTTAATTATATTAGTTCATTAATCCTCTAATGTGTCTCCTGCAACAGAGGCATTTCGGGAGAAAAAAATGGTGCAATTGCTTGTACCGCATTATAGCAATACATTGATCTCATGCCGTGGTGCTGTGCTCCCAAAACACGCTAAATAATCCTATATAGCCCCTCCTTTTTCTGAGAATTTTGGCAATGGTCCAAGCCACAATTGGAAGAAATCCAACTTGCTCCCTTTCTTCTTTTTTAAAATGTAACAATCCAATACAATTAATATTTATGTGTGAAAAATGAAAACTGAAAAATCACTGTTCAATCATCATAATATCAAAATTCATTTTTAGTCCATCAGTTCTTATATAATGTTCTATATTTTTCTTCCCAATGGAAGTGTCCATAGTCCAGTGTCTTACTTTTTTACTTGAGTTCAATCACAACATAATAAAATAAAACAAATAACTAAAACAAAGAATTAACATAACAGATTAAAATAATTAATTAAAATAATAAATACGTGGAGCTCCATACTCCAGGACACTTGTCTGCCTCTGATATGTCCCGACCAGCGATGTCACATCATTTGGCTCATTCGGGTGTTCTTCCATCTTGGTACTCTTGGATCCTTTTCTACAGAGTCATCTTTTCTTTGGCATTCCGGTTATTTTGTCTTCACCTCCACCCGGAGGCAGGCATCATTCGATCTTCATCCAGGGGACTCCAGGACTCCATCGTCTCCAGTGACCTCCGGTACAAATATGTTAATATTGTAAATCAAATAGAAAAGAAATAGATTAAGTACATAGCACAATACTAACGTCACCCTTTTGCTTTATATTTCACCCTTTTCCCTCTTGCTTTCTGAAATTAAACATAGGTTAAAGAGAAAACAAACATACATACAACAGCATTCAATATTTAATACATTTTCACACCAATTCCATACATTTAGCTTCCATTTTTTTATATATATTCACATATTTTACAGTGTTTATGTGCCATTATCATAATCAACCATGTTTATTTAAGTTCTCTGCCACTTCTATTGACCAGACCCATTCACTTTACCTTTTTATGTTCAAGGGACTTTATCTGCTTCTACACGCTCAAGTTGCTTAACCTCATGTTTAGGGTGACATGGTTTTATTTGATTTACGTGAACAAACTGCTCTGTTGCTGTTTCACCTTCAGTCTTCAAAATTTTATAGACCACAGGAGAGACCTTATCTATAATTCGATATGGCCCCTGCCAGGCCGCTAGAAATTTTGAATTTTTCTGTTTACCTTTTCCAAAATTAAATTTATACACCTGATCGCCCACACAATATTCCTTTACTGACGTCTTTTTTATCATAATATGTGTTAGCACTGTCATCAGCTCTTTCTAAATTTTTCTGTACAAAAGCAAATGCATGTTGTAAATGCTTCCTCAGTTCATCAATGTATTCATGAACTGTGGATGCGCTCACAAGTGTTTGCTCATGTGTCCTGTATAGCAGGTGCTGTGGTAACACCATTTTCCTACCAGTCAAATCTTCATGAGGGCTAATACCTGTTGCTTTGGCAGGAGTTGATCTGATTGCCATCAGAACCAAAGGTAAGCGTAAATCCCAGCTGGAACATGCTTCTGCCACAAATTTATTTAAAATGTCCACAATAGACCTATTGCTGCGTTCAATTCCACCTGAAGACGCCGCCCGATATGCGATATGTAGCTTTATCTTCACACCCAGTATTTGCCATACCTTATTCATTAGAGCACTTGTAAAATGACTTCTTCTGTCTGATTCTATTCTTTGTGGAAACCCAAACCTTGAGAACACATGGTTCACCAGCAATGTGGTTGCTGTTTGCGCACTACAATCTGGTGCAGGAATACACTCAATCCACTTCGACATCAAACATACCACACTTAAAATATACCGGTTCCCCCTGCTCGACCTCTTTACAGGCCCTACATAGTCTATTTGCAAATTTGACCATGGAAGGGTTAGGCCTCTTTTCATCAATGGGGCTCTGTGCATTGGTGAAGCAGGTTTAAATTGGGCGCATACTAGACATCCTCTAGTATATAATTCCACATCTTGGGACATATGTGGCCAGTAAGCATAATCTTTTTAGTATTTCCAATGTTTTTTGTGAACCTCTGTGGCCTGCAGTTATAGCATCATGTGCATGGTGTAGCATTAGCCCTCTGTATGAAAGGGGTACCACCCACTGTATCTGTCCTGTTATGGATTCTCTAATCATGAGTCCATCTTGTAGTCTTATTCATTTTTTTTATTCTTTAATAGCACCCTCAACTCTTCTTTTCCCATAAAATCATTTTCTGTTAAAGGGTTTTGTTCAGGATCTATCAAATGATTATAATAGATTCCCAAAATTCGATCATTCTTTTGTGCCTCAATCAGATCTTGATCTGGTGTATCATAAATCCACTGTACCACTGGTTGATCTGTCTCCTTTGTCGCTTTAGAACGTGTTACTGCATCAATTTGTATTTCACCAAGTAAATGTTCAATAGGTAGCAATTCTCCCATCACAGCCCCAATTTTAGCCAGGTGATCTGCCTTATCATTTCCCTCCTTAGCCTCTTCTGGAGTTTGTAAATGCCCACGAATTTTCCTACAGTATATTGTTAAATCATTTTCTGACACCAATTTGTCTATGGCTTTTATCATTTTTCCATGTTTAAGTGGCTTTTTGTTGTATGTAATCATGCGTCTCGCTTTCCAGCCAGGTAAATACTCCACAAAGCTATTTCGTGCATAGTCAGAATCAGTCACCAGAGCAATTTCACTGAATTTATTATCAACTGCAGTAGCAATTGCTTTATAAATGGCTGCCAATTCCGCTACCTGACTGCACCTAGCACCGATTCTCATCCCTATACTCGGGATACCTTCACACTTCAAGCAGACATTCCCTATTCCTGACACTAAATGTTTATTACTGTCATTTTCAATGTGAAAGGCACAACCATCAACATATACAGTTGGCCAGTCTTTGCATGTTTTTTCATCAAAAGCTTTGTGTGGTGATTGTTCAAATTCCTGCCAATTAGGTTCCACTTTTATTTCATTTGATATTTGTTCAGCTGCGCAGTCATGTAAGTCAGCTAACCCTTGAGCAATTGGGCTTTTTTATTTTGGCCATATCTCACTTCTACAGGAAAACCCTGTAATGCTAGCGTCCATGAAGTGATTCTGGACTGCGCTAAATTACCTGACCTAATTCTTTTACTCTCTCAAAATTGCAAAGGTTGATGAATAATCACCTTTTCTCCCTGAACAATGGGGCGGAAATGTTGTAGCGCCCACACAGTGGTTAATAGGTCCTTTTCACATTCATTGAATTTAATTTCAACTTGGCAAAATGCCTTACTTGCATATGCAATGGTTTTGTGATTCAAATCATGTTTTTGTGATAACACTGCTGACATACACTGTTCAGAGAAACCTATTTCTATAAAGAAATCCCTGTCCTTTATGGGATATGCTAAACATGGTGCCTTTACAAGACATTCCTTTAATTTAGCCACTGCCTCAGACTGCTCTTTTTCCCATTTCCAGGGTGTATTCAGTTTAAGCAGTTTAGTCAATGGTTGAGTGATTTCAGCATAATTTTCAATGAACTTTCTGTTATAGCCTGTCATTCCTAATAGATTTTTACCCCTTTCACATTTTTAGGATCTTTTAGTTTCTGTATGGCCGCTATTTTCTTCTTTTGTGGATTTAGTCCATGTTCAGTCACTTCATGGCCTAGGAAATTCACCTTTTTCTTGCACCATTGTGCTTTTTGTAAAGATACTTTGGCGCCTGCTTTCTGCAATTGGCCAAGAACATGTCTTATTTCATCAAAATGGCTTTTCAAGCTATCATTTTTTATCAGGACATCATCCACATAAATTATGGTTCCTCTTTCTGCTGTATCAGGCATGGCCTTTCTCAAAAATATACCAAATTCACTCCCACTATTGACATACCCGAATGGAGTTCTAACCCATGAGTATTGAGTCTTATCAAATGAAAAGGAAAATAAATTCTGTATCTCCTCTGCCAATGGCACACACCAATATCCAGAGGTGAGATCTAATGTGGTAAACACTTTTGAACCATGTACCTGAGCTAGGCCCTGATCAATGAATGGCAATGGCCATCTGGACACTGGTACTCTTTTATTTAACTCCCTCAAGTCTGGACATAGCCGCCATTGACCATTTGGTTTTAACACACCTAAAATAAGTGTATTGGATGTGCTATGAATGGGCCTGATGATTCCCCGTGACTCCAAATTTTTAATAATCTCTGCCAAGGTTTCTAAACATGCCAGCGGTAGTCTATACTGGCGAACAAATACTGGGCTTCTGCTACACCCTTCTGGAAGTGTGGCCACATGTAAATCAGTTAACCCGCAATCATAACCATCTTTTGCAAATACATCTTTAAACTCCATAAATATCTTCCTCACTTCATTCCTATCCTCCTCGTTGTCACACGCATCTGCTAATAAAATCTGCTCCTCTACCATTTTGGGGAATTCTGGAAAATGTTCTGGCATGGGAATCTCGGCGCTTTCCTCTAATTGTGTGGCTGTGTCTCTTTGTAAAGCTGCCACATTTAAATGTTTTGGCATATCAGCTTCCACTTCAATGCGTTGATTTTCTATTTCATTTTCATTTAAGTTAAATGTTATGCAATCCTCTTGATGACAGCACACTCTCTCACTTGAATCATAAGGGTACACAGAATGAATTCTAAATATCCCTATGGGCTGAGAGTCCAGGTATTCTGGCAATTCGCCCTTAGCATCTACATACTTTTCAGGGATATTTCCAATCACCATGTTATTTAGATCTGCTGTGTAATGTGATTTTTGTATGGCCATTCCTACTGGGGAGTTTTCCTCTAAATGAATATTCTGACAACCTTTATTATTCACCATCATTTTTACAGACCCTTCACCCACATCTACCAATGGAATGTATTCATAATCCAGACCCTGCTGTTTTATGGATTCATTCAGACACACAAATGCATCAGAATCTTTCATCTGCTGTCCATTTTTGCATTTCAGTGTTATTGCAAACTGCTTTGTGAATGCAGGCACAACAGTATCTTTCCTCATTTGTAATTCAATTGCATAAGGGACCAGCTGTGCGCAATGATAAGCCCTTCTTTTGTCTTCAAATTCAGGTGACGGCGCACCTATGCGTGACCATATTTTTTGATTAAGGAAATCTAACACCATACACATTCTGTGCATGATGTCATTGCCCATGTAAAAGTCATTTTGTGTTCCACACACTATCCAAACATTATGGTAAATTGTTTTTTGTCCAATGCTAATTTTCAGCGTGCATCTACCTGCAATTCGGTTTTCAAAGTCTGGACCGTCCAAACCAGAGACATACTGGTTTTTAATCCTAAATTTCGGGATCTCCTCCCTTTCCATTATTTTTTGAAACAATTTCTCATTAATGAAGCTCCTCTCCTGTTCAAGCGCTAAAGTGGCTTTTATTGTTTTAGAATAGTCATTTATCCCAACATGAACCCATGGTTGTTCATCTTCCATGTGTATTTCAGCAAGAGTGGTAATGTGTTTTTCTCAACCTGCTCTAGGAGCAGTATTCTGTTTACATGTCTTCTCTTTTAAATAAAAACGTAAGGTGTGCTCACCTATGGCAGTTTGCCATTCTTTCCTTAGGTCTAAGTATATTTGTACAGGTAATTTCTTATTTTCACTCTGCATCTTGTCTTGACACATTAATATAACAGTGATGCTAGGTATGCAACTATTCTGGAGATACACCTCCACTGCATCAATGAATCCAAGTGCACGTTTAAAATGACTTTCAGAGCCTGTTTTTTTCCACCTCGTTTTGCACTGGAGAACACATTATGATGTTAATAAATTAAGATCATGTTAGTACTGTTAATTATATTAGTTCATTAATCCTCTAATGTGTCTCCTGCAACAGAGGCATTTCATGAGAAAAAAAATGGTGCAATTGCTTGTACCGCATTATAGCAATACATTGATCTCATGCAGTGGTGCTGCACTCCAAAAACACGCTAAATAATCCTACAGGAGGCATTGCTGAGAGAGAGATGAGGCCAGGTCTCTAGCAGACAATACTCTCTGATAGCCACTACTTCAATACAAACCTCAGAGGATTAATTGCTGAGAGAGACCTGAGGCCAGGTCACTAGCAGACAATGCACTCTGATTGTCACGAACCCAGCACAGACTGCACAGTATTCTTTGCTGAGAGAGACCCGAGGCCAGGTCACTAGCAGACAATACTCTATGATAGCCACTACTTCAGTACAGACCACAGAAGAGGCATTGCTGAGAGAGAACTGAGGCCAGGTCACTAGCAGACAATACTCTATGATAGCCACTACTTCAGTACAGACCAGAGAGGAGGCATTGCTGAGAGAACTGAGGCCAGGTCACTAGCACACAATACTCTATGATAGCCATTACTTCAGTACAGACCACAGAGGATTAATCGTTCAGAGACACCTGAGGCCAGGCCACTAGCACACAATGCCATCTGATAGCCTCCACTTCATTATAGACAACAGAGGATTCATTGCTGAGAGACACCTGAGGCCAGGTCACTAGCAGACTATGCCCTCTGATAGTCACCACTTCAGTACAGACCACAGTGGATTCATTGCTGGGAAAGACATGAGGCCATGTCATGCATTGATTCTACTGTCGAAGACTGCACACCGCCCAAATTACATATCCGGATCTCTGAGGCACCATAAACTGAGGCTATAACACTTCGCCATTGCACATGCTGCATTCACCCTGGATCACAACCCTTCTAATTATTACCAAAGCTACTGCCTATCTGAACTTTGCGAAACTACTGCCATTATCCTGCTTTTGATTACAATATATCAGGTGCCTGCACAGTGCTTTACATGACCGCCCTCTCTTGCGAGATGATAAACATACCACTGTACCCCACATGCTGTATCCACTGAATCACTGTCTAACTGTTAACTATTGACCCTACACTGAAGGAACTAACAACAGCCCCTACTATTGTTGTATGATTAACCCTCACAGGGGACTACATCATTTAGCTGAACCATCACTGCTTCACCAGTCAGATGTACCCATAGCCTCACTGTGTCCGTCATACTTAGACGTACACTCATTGTCTTAAATAATTACATGCATCTTAATCTATTACTCCCACTGGGCTACACTGACTGCCCGGTGCCTACAAATGCATTTAGCCTATGTGTGTTTTTGCATTGACTAGCCTAGGAGTTCCTTGCGCCTACAATCGCATTTAGCCTATCTGTGTTTTGCACTGACTAGCCTAGAAGGGCCCTGCACCTACAATTGCATTTAGCCTATCTGTGTTTTGCATTGACTAGCTTAGAAGTGCCTTGCGCCTTCAATCGCATTTAGCCTATGTGTGTTTTCGCATTGACTAGCCTAGAAGTGCCTTGCGCCTTCTATTGCATTTAGCCTATACAAGTGCGTTTTTGCATTGAGTAGTCTAGATGTGCCCTGCACCTACAATCACATTTAGCCTATGTGTGTTTTGCATTGACTAGCCTAGATGTGATCTAACCATAACTAACATATGTTAGGTATAGCACAGTAGTCCCGCCCCCCCTCATCTACACTAAATTAATCACTTAGATGTCAGTATGACCTCAGCATAATTTGACAATGACTTCTGCCTACTTGGCTAAACCAGCCCTGACGATACTACTTACCTGTGCCATCATAACCATTATGGCCACTGCCACTATAACAAACCCCCCTAAGGATAGAAAGCTGAGACTTAGGTCTAGACTGTCTCCTATCTATGAACCTTATAGAAACTCCCCTAACAATGCCAATAATCGAACTACTACCCGGTCTAAGAACCCCTCTTCCACACCAACGCAAACTACCAATACCACTGACCAAACTACCCCCAAAAATCACTCCTCCCGAGATACTCTTTATCACAAAACTTCGCCAACTGCCAACCCTGACAGTACCCTAATGCTAACAGGGTCCCTCATAAATTCTAGATCAATGGTAGCCCATGCTACTGAAATTGCAGACATCTTAAACAATGACAATCTCGATCTACTGGCCATAACTGAGACTTGGCTACATGAGGCCGTAGGACCAACTCTCATGTTAGCAGTACCTGATAACTACCAAATCATTAGAGTGGACCGGCCTAATGCCAGAGGTGGTGGCCTAGCCATCACCTTAAAAACAACCCACCCTATTAGACTTGCCACCTCAGCTCCCTTCACATCTTGTGAAGTACTCACCGCCAAATTGCCCCTCTCCAACAACCGTACTCTAACCATAAACTTGATATATAGACCCCCCGGCCTCTAGGCACCTTTGAAGACGACCTAACTAGTCTTCTAGCTAACAACACCAAAGATCATTCTCAAACACTACTGTTGGGAGATCTCAGTCTAGGCTTTAATGATACTGACAACAAACATGCTATATCTATTGCAGCCTTGCTAAACAACCGCAGTCTTATTCAAAAAAAGTCCTTTCCCCAACGCATATCAAAGGAAGGAGCCTTGACTGGGTTTCCAAACTAAACTGCAACATCAACATTACTGATATTGTCCCACAATCTTGGACAGATCATCACTTAATAAATTCATCTGCCTCATTAGACCTCCTTAGACCCAAGCCTAACAACTTAGTACCACCTCTCCCTACCAGAAGTAAGAAGGATATTACTGCTGAAAAACATATCCCTCTTCTCCTCCCTGCTATCTCTGGAATGGAAAACAACAACAACCCTGACACATTGATAAATACCTTCAACAATGCTATGACTAAGGCACTGGACATGATTGCTCCTGTCAAACTGCGCAAAGCTAGGCAAGTAGAGCACCTGAATGCCTGGTTCACCCCGCAACTTAAATCCTTAAGACCACAAAAAAGGAAACTCCAGGCCATGTGGCGCAACTCCCCTTCTGAAAATAACAAAAATAACCTAACAGAATTTTCAAAGATGTACAAAAAAGAAATAACCAAAGCTAAAAAGAACACCTTCAATGACAAGATTGAGAAAGCTAAATCCAACACTAAAGAATTATTCTCCATCCTCTGTGAACTAGATCCCCAATCCAACCGATAGACAACGCCCCTAAGGATAAAGCATGGTGTACTAACATACAAAATGCTGTATCGAATAAAATGTTGTCCATACAATGCAAAATTGCTATAAAAAAAGGCCTCACTACCACTCACTGACCAACAAACTAGTCAACCTTCGGTGATTAGGACAACCACACCCTTTAGATTCAAGACCATCTCCATAACTGAAATAGAAAAAATAATACTCTCCCTCAAACCTTCTAATTGTAAAGGCGACACATGCCCAGCACAGATTATAAAGGATGCAGCTAGAGATCTAGCCCCTTTTATCCCCCAAGTAGATAAACTCCTCATTTAAAACTAATACAGTACCGGCCAACCTTAAAGAATCCTGGGTTCTACCATTACGTAAAAAACAAACTCTGGACTCCACTATCCCTACCAATTACAGGCCCATCACCGCTGTGCCATTTCTTCTTAAAATTTTAGATAGAGCTGCTTACATACAAATTCAGGACTATCTGAAGGCCAACCACCTACTTTGCTCATGACAATCGGGCTTCCGCCCTCTCCATGGCACTGAAACAGCGTTGCTAGACCTCAAGACACAAATTGAAGAATTAAAGGATAATGGTAAAATAGCCTTGCTACTCCTATTGGACTTGTTGGCAGCATTCGACTTGATGGACCATGTAGTGTTATGCAACCACCTACAATCTGCCGCCAACTTCACTAATGATGCTATAGCTTGGGTCCAATCATTCTTAGCTAACAGGACCATGAGAGTCTTCTCTACTTCAGCCTCTGTCGACCCTATCAAAATAACTTGCGCGGTCCCACAAGGTTCCTGCGTCTTCCCCACCATGTATAATATCTTCACCAAGCCTCTGTTTGACAAGTTGGATAGACTGGGTGTCACCTGCACTAATTATGCAGATGACTCACAGATCCTCATACCCCTTTCGGACAACTTTGAGGCAGACTCAGCCTTGGTGAACAAAATATTCACCCTCATTCAGGCATAAATGGCATCCCATGGCCTCTGCCTGAATGACGAAAAAACGGAGCTACTCATCTTAGGCTCTGAAGCCAATATCCAAAAACTCAGCACAAACTACACATCCTTTAACATTGATAACAACCCTATCAAGGTGATGTCTGTAGTTAAAACTTTAGGATTCTACTTGGCCTCCTCTCTCACTCTCAAAAAGCAAGTCAACTCCCTCGCCTCATCCACAACATACACTTGCTAACTTATCAGAGCCTCCAGACCATACCTCTCGAGAGCAAGCTGCACCACACCAGCCAATGCTCTTATCATGTCAAGATTAGATTACTGTAATGCCCTGTACTCAGGAGCCAACAAATACATTACAGACAAAATTCAAAGACTGCAGAATAACGCCCTGAGGGCAGCTCTGAACATCCCCCACAGAGAGCATATTACCAAATTCAGGAAAGAGGTAAACTGGCTGAAAATAACGGACAGAATTCTCCTCAAAACAGCATCCCTCACCTCCAAATGCCTGAATAACCTAGCACCTCCATACCTAATGGATAAAATCACTAGGAGAGCAGCAGCTACCCGCCCTACGAGATCTGCCAAATCATATATGCTGGGGATTCCCAGGTTCAAACGCGTGACAGCAGGAGGATCTAGCTTCCCTGTTAAAGCTGCACAATGCTGGAACAAACTACCAGTTGACCTCAGACAAATACAACCGTACCCTAAATTCAGACATAAGATACTCAACTGGCTACACACTAATGACACCTAACTAATGAATTACACTCCTATCTCTCCAGCCCCAACACGACCCTTTGTTTCCACCTAACTACACTGTAGTTTGGTTAACTGCGCATGCTTGGTCATCTTTGTCATATTTGTATGCCATATGGATATACAATAATGTAGGCATGTAAGGTTGTATATACATATGTGTATATGTAGGTGTGCATACACTGATATTCATGATAATGCTTCCTTGACTCACCAAGACCATTGCTTTGTATTTAATGTATCTTGTACCTGTATCTTGCTCCGATTGCAATCACTGTTCTATGTATTTCTACCTTTGCACTGAAACTAAGTTTTAAGATTTCCTGTTTCTGTTGCGCCCGTCTACCCTAGGGCTTGGTGCACATTACCAAACAAATAAACAAACAAACAAACAAACAATGCCCTTGGATAGCCACTAACGCAGCACAGACTGCAGATGATTCTTTGCTGAGAGAGACCTGAGGCCATGTCACTAGCAGTCAATGCCCTCTGATAGTCACCACTTTAGTACAGACCACGGAGAGAGACCCGAGGCCAGGTCACTAGCAGACAATGCCCTCTGCTAGCCACCACTTCATTACAAGCAAATGAGGCCTGTGCCCAGGAGAATGGCAGAGCATGTCCTCAGATAACCCCCGCATCAGAACAGACCACTGAGGTGGTGTTATCGAGGGAGTTCCCTCCCAAACTAGAATTGAAATATCTTGCACGTTTAGTGCCCCACGTCCCGCAGGTCGCTCCCCTGGCACTCTATTGTTTTTAACCAGGCATTAATTACTGTTTGTGTCTCTGGGGGTCCCTGAAAGCAATTACCAAACTTTTGTTTATGTATACATGATGATTGCAGGCATCTTATTATCTACCTGTGAACCTCATTAGTGTGGAAATTAAAACTTCATTAAAATGTGTTTTCCGATCATCAACGGATAACACGTGTTGGTGTGTGTGCATTAATTAACTGTGCCCCTGGATAGTGCACTGTGGGTGGAAGACCTTTGCTTTGAATGCCCCCAGGATTCTGGAAGCTCAGGGCGAAGGTGGCATGATGCCGCTGCTTTGCCGTCTAGCCAAGATGATCTCATGTGTGCATTTAATGTATGCCAGAATCAAATGACAGCGGTGTGACCACAGAGCAACACAATATAGTTATTACAACCATAATCATAACAATTATAGCATTAAGGCACAGTGTGTATGTGAAAGAGACAGCACCCCAATGGTGAGGATCCCCTCTACCTCTCAGTCTTCACATACGGGTGGAAAGAATTGCAAGACTGCTACAAGAACAACAAGAGGGACAACCGCTCGCAAAAGATTATCAGTCCGGTCACTCTCAGTAGTACACAGTGACAGCAGCTTATGTGGATTTACAGTCGGATCACTCTCAGTAGTAGACAGTGACAGCAGCTTGTGTTTCAGGTCATTCACAGTAGCAGACAGTGAGAGCAGCTTGCGTGGATTCACAGTTGGGTCACTCTCAGTAGTAGACAGTGACAGCAGCTTGTGTGATTTATAGTCGGGTCACTCTCAGTAGTTGACAGTGACAGCAGTTTGTGTTACAAGGACTGTCTCTTTGTGTGGATTTACAGTTGTTAGGCAGAATCCTGTGCAGTGCCCTTAGGGACCACTACACACAATTACGACTACGACTACAATTACGACTACAAGCGGTAATACAAGTTCACCTTTGGTACAATCCTCTACTATACTGTTAAAGTGGTAGCAGTAGCGGAGCAGCCAGGCTTATCTCAATATGTATGTGAGCAGTAGCAGAGATTACACAAAGGGACTACAATTACTGTGACTCAAGCAAACACTGACTCAACGTTTCAGGTAAAAAATATAAGTACATTTATTTTTAAACCATCTGTTATAAAACACAACACTTCTATAAATTCAAAACCACACGTAAAATACACTACACAACAACCAATTCACTTGGTACAGCATAACTCAAGATACCAAGTACCCTATGTTTTAACGGACTGGTGTTGTGAAACAAAAGACGTTACCGGGAATACATATGCATCACTTTTTGACAGTAATGACAGTTCGGCCTTAATAAAGATATGCATATTCGCGGGTAGAAATGGTACCGGGGTAAAAACACACTTAGCACATGAGTTAACCATTGAGAGTTGGGGGCAAAAATCATAGGCAATACTTTTGTCAGGGCAAACAGAATCAGAGAACACTCGTTGGCATAAATACAAGTGTCAATAGGCCGGAGCCAGTGTCAAGTGGAACCGGGTTCCTGTTGTCGAGGATCACACAGTCGGACAGTTCAAGATTCAACGTTGCCAGGAGTACTTAGATATTGACAACAGAAGAAGCAAAAGTTATAAGAAGGAGGGAAGATAAGAACAAGCCTTGGAAGAGGAGAAAAGGGATTCACCCTAGTTCCTCAAAGCAGAACACAGTACCTTATTCAAGGGAGAAGCTGGTGCCACGGCAGTTGTTCCTGGTGGTTTCCTGCAGACCCACGGTTCCTGCAGCTTCGTTCGTGGATACAGGAAGTAGGATGTCTGGAGGGGTCTGCAGGGATGAAGCCAGCAGCAGCGACGGTGAATAAAAGGTGCGCTCCTTTAAAACAGGAGAGGCTCTTCAGGTATCTATCTGGACCACTACAGCAGTGTGCAGAAATTTCGACCACGAAGAGGATCCTCTGGCTGTGTAAAATGAGCTGGTGGACCACACCAGGCTCAAGGGAAGAAGACTCCAGACTGGATCTTCTCTGGTCATCGAAGGGTAGATAGCTCAGTACTGCAGCAGGGCTTCAACGGGACGGGGTAGTTGCAGCAGCCGTCTTCTTCTCCGCTTCTCTTCGGTTCCTTGTAGTTCCAGTGGCAACTCTGACTTCCAGCCCAAGAGTCCTGCCTTTTATGCTAAAATCCCCCATTCACACAGCCTGGCTGTCAATCAAGCAGTAGGGGGTTGTCCAGCCCGGACAACCACCTCAGCCAATCATGGCAAAGTGCGACTTGGGTTTCCTAGGATACCCTGTGCAGGGGGTGACTACACCCCTCCCTCACATTCAGCTCACCTAGACACCCAGGTGCCTAGAGGAAGGCTTCTTGGCAGAAGCCGCCAAAAGACAGTGAACAAAGGAGGCAAACCTGGTTTGCGCGCAAAGTAAAACACAAGAAGGACTTTAACAAAAAGAAATGGTGACTAAACCCAACCTGAGCCAAAAGGAAGAGTATTTGGTCAAGCGGGTTTATGTTTGAGGCTAATATAATAGCCTAAAACAGTACCACGTTTATATAGTATAAACGCGATAGAAAATCGCCACCAGCCAAGTCTAAATGTTAAAAGAGCAAAACAAGGCTCTAGCAGGTACAGATAAAAAGGCTAAGGAGTAACCCTTTCCAGTACTCCATGTAAGATGGGGTGTACTGTATCTGTGGTTTAGTGACTAGGTAAAGTTAATGGCAACTTCACCCTTTTCAGAAATGTAGTCGGTGGGAAGTCTAAAAGAAACCCTGTGTCACTGCACTGAAGGTGCTGTGTAACACACAAAAGAAGGGGGCTACTGAAGTGGTGTACTTCAGAGTCCACAATCACAAAAACAGATGAAATACACATGGGAAAAATGAGTAAGAGTTGGGGAAAAGCTCACACTCTTACCAAGTGGAAGAAAATAACTCCAGAAATCCAGCAAAGCTACTGGGGGACTCACTAGGTAAGGGAAATTAGCCCTTGAATGAGAATTCTCCCTAACACTCGCCCCCCTCATACTAAGGGACAGGAGGATTTAATCCACTCCTGGATGAATCTCATACCTCTAGTCGGTCACAAACATCCTAGACAGACCATCAGCATTTTGGTGGTGACTTCCTGCTCTGTGCTCAATGGAAAAATCAAACCATTGCAGGCAGATTGACCATCTGAGTAACTTTGGGTTTTCCCCTTTCATTTGCATCAGCCATCTCAAGGGTTGGTGGTCAGTCTGGATAATGAAGGTAGATCCATACAAGTATGGTCTAAACCTCTTCAGTGACCACACAATAGCAAAACATTCACGTTCTATTGTTGCCCACCTTGTCTCAGGATCCTTTAACTTCCTGCTGATGAAAAAAATGGGGTGCTCCCTATCTTTCTCATCCAGTTGACTAAGGACTGCACCTATACCTATATTAGAAGCATCAGTTTGTACAATGAAGGGTTGGTGGTAGTCAGGAGCTCTTAGGACTGGAGCTTGACAAAGGGCTTTCTTTAGACCTTCAAAGGCTTGATTGCACTCCCTTCAAAGGCTTGATTGTACTCCCCATTCCACCTTTTTAGGAAATTTGTTAGAGGAGATGACATTCAAGGGAGAAGCTATGGTCCCATAGTTCTCTATGAAGTTCCTGTAATACCCAGTGAGACTAAGAAGGCTCTCACTTGGGTTTAAGTAGTAGGAGTGGCCCAGTTTCCTACAGCCTGTATTTTGCTAGGCAATGGCCTTATTTCACCTCCTCCTACCTCATGTCCAAGGTATACCACTGTACTCTGACCAATTTGACATTTACTTGCCTTTATGGTCAGATAGGCCTGTTCCAGGGACTGCAATACGTATCCTAGGTGTTAAATATGTTCTTTCCATGTAGGGCTGAACACTGCAATGTCATCAAAGTATGCCATGCAGAAGACCTCCATCCCATTCAGAACTTGATTGACCATCCTCTGGAATGTAGCAGGTGCACTCTTTAGTCCAAAAGGCATTACCTTGAATTGGTTGAGGCCAGCTGGGGTGGAGAATGCAGTTTCCTCCTTGGCATGGTCTGTCAGGGCTATTTGCCAATAGCCTGACGTTAGGTCAAATGTGCTGAGGTACTTGGCTGCACCAAGTTCGTCCACCTGCTCATCTGTCCTAGGCAAAGGATGGGCATCAGTCTTTGTGACTGTATTTAGGGCTCTATAGTCCACACATAATCTCAACTCCTTGGATCCTGCCTTTGGTACAAGCACAACTGGGCTAGACCATGGGCTAGTAGAGGGCTCTATAATCCCGAGATCAAGCATCTTGTTGACTTCATTCCTTACATGGGTTCTCACATTGTCTGACATTCTGTACCCCCTGATTTTGACAGGCAAAGAGTCACCAGTGAGTATATCATGCTGTCCCCAAGGGGTCATGCCTGGTGAAAGTGAGAACAGGGAGGCAAACTGATTTAACAGTAACTTGCACTCATCCTGCTGGTCAGATGTGAGACTGGAAGAGAGATTAACTCCTTCCACTTGCTCATCTAAAGGTAAGCCTCTGAGGAGGTCAGGCAGAGATTCACTCTCCTCCTCCTCCTGAGCTGAAGTTAGAAGCAAAGCTCCTATTGCCAGGTCTAGAGACATAAGCCTTCAAACAGTTGGTGTGAAAGACTCTGGGACCCTCCTTAGGATTGCCTAAGTCCACCAGATAGTTCAACTCTCCAAGTTTACCCACAACTTTGAAGGGTCCTATCCATTTGTCCCGCAAGGCCCTCTGCCTTTTGGGGACCATAACAAGAACAAGCAGGTCTTGAGTAAACTCAAGCATGTTAGCCTTCTGGTCATGCCAATGCTTGACCAGAGCCTGACCAGCCTTCAGGTTATCACTTGCCTCTGCCATTATGTGTGACATTCACCTCCGGAGACTTTTGACATAGTCAGTCACTCTGACTGGCTTGGGGGATGGAGCACTCTCCAACCCCTCCTTAATCAGGGCCAATGGACCTCTGACTGGATGTCCATAAAGGAGTTTGAAGGGACTGTAGCCTACTCCCTCCTGAGGGACTTATCTATATGTAAAGAGAAGGCATGGCAGTAGAAGGTCCCACTTTCTTTTAAGGGATTCTTCTAAAGCAGCTATCATGCTCTTCATAGTTCTGTTAAACCTCTCTACCAGTCCATTGGTTTGTGGGTGGTAGGCAGTAGAGAACTTGTAGGTGACTCCACAGGTTTTCCACATGGCTTGCATGTAGTGGGGCATAAAATGTGATCCCCTGTCAGATATCACCTCCTTAGGAAAACCTACTCTGGTAAAAATACCAAGTAGGGCCTTAGCCACAGCGGAGGCGTTACAGTCCTCATAGGTATTGCTTCAGGATACCTAGCGGCATGATCCACTACAACCAGGATAAACCTGTTGCCTGAAGATGTGGGAGGGTCAAGAGGACCAACAATGTCAATCCCGACCCTCTCAAAAGGAACTCCCACCACTGGGAGAGGCACCACGGGTGCCACATTCTTGGCTCCACTCTTGCCAGAGGTTTGGCAAGTGTGGCAGCTCCTGCAGAATTTGTCTACTTCTGAACCCATCTTAGGCCTGTAGAAGTAAAAAGAGAGCCTTTCCTTGGTCTTCTTAAAACTTAAGTGACCAGCCAAAGGTATCTTGTGGGCTAACTGCAGAAACTGGAGTCAGTTTCCCAGAGGTACTACAAATCTTTTGCAGTCTCCAGGGGTTAACTCAGTCAGTTCACTGTAGAAGAGGCCATCTTCCCAGTGCAACCTACACTTCCCAGGCTCAGTCCCATTGAGCTGAGAAGCTGCCTGTAGGCGAAGACCTTCAAGGGTAGGACACTCTCTTTGTCCTTTACTGAAATCTACCCTGTTGGGTCCACCTTCTGCCAGTAAAGACTGCAGCTCATTATGGACAACAGGGTCAAGATCTTCTACCAGAGTAAGATCTTCTTCTAGATCTGATTCCTTAATATCTAGCTGAACCATACAGGGTTGGACCTCACACTCAGCTTCAGTTGGTGGAGGTGTCACAGATGTGACTTTCGACAGTCTTGGAGATGTCCATCTGGGCACAAGAGTGCTTGCTGGTTTCTTGCTGGCAGACTTGGGTTTCCCCTTTGTCTCTTTGGACCTGCAATAGCAGTAAGTAAGTCCTGTGGACTTGGGGTGATAGTTTCCTCCATCATGTCCCCAGGAGAGCCTCTCAAGGTGCTCTCCCTTGCAGACCTTGTGAGCTCCTGCTTTCTTCTGCTGGAAGGCCTGTGGGTACTAGACACAACTCCCAGAGTTTTAAGGTCATTACCCAGCAGGACCCTCCGAGGTACGTTATTTTGCACACTTACAGGTATTCTGATAGTCATGTCATTACACTGGATGAGAGCTGGTAACTGGGGAACCATTTGCACAGGGCCTCCAGCTAACTTGGTTAGGTGTTTGGGTGCCTTAGCAACATCCCCCACCTTGGAAAAACATTCATCAACCACAGTTATGCTGGCTCCAGTGTCTCTGATGGCAGGGGTTTCCTGACCATTCACAAGAACACTATCTTTGTAATGCTCTTTAGTATTATCTGGGATTGAGTTATAGACATCTATGTTCTGTTGTTCCCAAAGACCCAAGGACACTAAAGAAACACTAGCTGAGACTCTCATGGGCTCATCTACTAGTAACTGAATGTTTCCACTGGCAATAGGTACTTAATCCACCTGGTAGAAGGCTAAGGACACGGTGTGGGCCCCTGAAGGTTTAGCCTTACAGCTGGGATCCCCTTTTACATGGTCAGCTAACCCAAAAACAAAGCATTTTCCAAATGCTCTCTTGAATGGGGGCTTGTTCTGACCTCCATCTGGTTTGGGACCAGAGGGTACACTAGCCTGATTCGGTTTCCCTTGTGGCTTACCCTGGTTATGTTTGGGGCCCTCTTTTGCATTGGAATTATTGGAATTCTCTTTGTTGTCTTTCTTTGGCTGCTTTCCCTCATCCTTTTTCTAAGTTACCCCAGAATCCTTGTGAGTAGCCCTGTTGGCAACCCACAAGTCAGCAGCCTTAGCTAACTTCTTAGGATCTATCTCCTTTGAATAAGCCAAGTGCTGTCTAAGCTCAGAGGAGCAGACATCAAAAATAGACTCCAACATTACGAGATTCCTCAAACCTTCATAAGTGTTCACTTTGTAACCCTTAACCCAGCCATCTAAGTTTTTCAAACATTCACACACCCAGGTAGCCCAAGGGGTACCATCATGCTTTTTGAGGATTCCAAACCTCTTAAGATATTGGGAAGGGGTCTTCCAAAATCTATCTATTAATGCTAGCTTCACACACTCATAATCCTGTTTATCCTCCTCCCCCAACTCCATTACAGCGTCACTTGCAACAGAGGGAAGCCTAGAGAAAAGCCAGGGAATCAGCTGATTCCCTAAAATACCTTGAATCCCATGATTGTACTCAAACATTGCCAACCATTCCAAAACATCAAGTTTAGTCTCATACATACCAATCATTTCCTTTGGCATACGGGGTCACTTAGGACTGGAAGGCCTAGAATACTCTGGGGGAGAAGGTTTTTTCTACAGACAATTTCTTCATCTCTAGTTCATGATTCAGATCTATTTCTCTGAGCCTTAACTCTTGATGTTTCATGGCAGTTTGTGCATCAATACGTTTCACTTCCAATTCAAGTCTCATTTTCTCAAGTGCAATAAATTCAGGAGTGAGTGTAGGACCTGATGGAGTCCCTGTGGACAGATGTTGTGCTTTCTGAGCAGGCAAATGAGTTCTAGGGTTTCCTAACATGGACCCATCTACTTCTTCTAAATCAACACTCTCAGAATCAGAAACATCAGTATCCACATTTGATGGAGGGGTAGGCCCTTCTGACCCACTAATGTCTGGCAGAGGGACTCCCAGGACCCCCCTGTTAGGATGTGCAGTGCATTCAATGTTTTATCTGCTAAACTACAAGTGTCTAATATCTCCTTCTCTTTGTATTCTGTCACCTAGTTACCATAGAACATAGAACTGCTTCTTATGTAGGAGAGTTCTAGGGTGGGTCAGTGAAGAAGCAGGACCCTAGTGGGAAGGTTGTGTTCCTCCTGCTGGGGGCCGTCCTATTTGGTCAACTGAACCTTTCTTTACAATAAAGGTTCCCATCTTAAAACTGCTGAACGTGTGAAGACTGCTTTGTACATAACACCCCCCTTGTCAATTTGCATAATTAAGTAACTTTGGGTCTCACACTAAGTTACTAGGGGAATCCAGACGTGGACCCCTTGCTCACTATTCTTAGAGAGGCACAGCTCCTCCCCACTGATGAGGTCCAACCAGACCGAAACACGTGTCTGGGGATGCTGTTGGTACTCTTGTTCAGAGGAGAATTGCCTAGCATTTCGATGCTGGACTGCCCCAGGGCAGGACAAGGACTGATATGTTTGGGATGTTTCTCCTCTGTGAAAGATAGTGAGCTAAAGACTCTGGGTAAGTCCCTCCTAACCAGGACTAATGTCTGACAGAGGGACTCCCAGGACCCCCCCCTTGTCAATTTGCCTTCTGACCCACTCACCAGACTTTGTTTTCCTATAAACTTTGCAATCAATTCATATTTATTACATTTACCAGAGAGACTCCTCTCCCTACACATGGTTCTCAAAACCTCATCAGTGTAGTTTAAGAGACCTTCTTCAGTGTGGCTTTCCATATTTGACATGATTTAGCAGTTAAATAGAATTTAGTCGTGTCTTAGCTTTGTGGTTAGTTGAACCCAAGCAATAGCAGCTATCTAAGTGTAATCACTCCACTTCCAAATCCCACCGCTGCCACCAGTGTTAGGCAGAATCCTGTGCAATGCCCTTAGGAACCACTACACACAATTAAGACTACAAGTGGTAATACAAGTTCACCTTTGGTACACGCCCGTACTACTATGTTAAAGTGGTAGTAGCAGCGGAGCAGCCAGGCTTATCTCAAGAGTATATGAGCAGTAGAAGAGATTACACAAAGGGACCACAATTACTGTGACTCAAGCAAACACTGACCCAAACTTTCAGGTAAAAAATATAAGTACATTTATTTTTAAATCATCTGTTATAAAACACAATACTTCTATAAATTCAAAACCACACGTAAAATACACTACACACAACCAATTCACTTGGTACAGTATAACTCAAGGAAGTGCCCTATGTTTTAATGGACCGGTGTTGTGAAACAAAAGACATTACCGGAACACATGTGCAATCACTTTTTGACAGTATTGACAGTTCGGTCTTACTAAAGATACGTGTATCCGCGGCAAGAAATGTTACTAGGGCAAAAACACACTTAGCACCTGAGTTAACCAGAGAGAGTTGGGGGCAAAAATCATAGCCAATACTTTTGTCAGGGCAGACAGAATCAGAGAACACTCGTTGACAGAAATACAAGAGTCAATAGGCCAGAGCCAGTGTCAAGTGGAACCGGGTTCCTGTTGTCGAGGATCACACAGTCGGACAGTTCAAGATTCAACGTTGCCAGGAGTACTTAGATATTGTCAACATAGGAAACAAAAGTTATAAGAAGGAGGGAAGATAAGAACAAGCCTTGGAAGAGGAGAAAAGGGATTCACCCTAGTTCCTCAAAGCAGAACACAGTACCTTATTCAAGGGAGAAACTGGTGCCACAGCAGTTGTTCCTGGTGGTTTCCTGCAGACCCACGGTTCCTGGAGCTTTGGTCATTGAGACGAGAAGGAGGACGTCTGGAGGGGTCTGCACCACACAAGGATGAAGCCAGCAGCAGCGACGAATAATAAAAGGTGCACTCCTTTAAAACAGGAGAGGCTCTTCAGGTGGCTATCTGGACCACTACAGCAGTGTGCAGCGATTTCAACCACGATGAGGATACTCTGGATGTGTAAGATCAGCTGGTTGACCCCACCAGGCTCAAGGGAAGAAGATTCCGGACTGGATGTTCTCTGGTCGTCAAAGGGTAGATAGCTCAGGACTGCAGCAGGGCTTCACCAGGACGGGGTAGTTGCAGCAGCCGTCTTCTTCTCCGATTCTCTTCGGTTCCTTGTAGTTCCAGTGGCAACTCTGACTTCCAGCCCAAGAGTGCTGCCTTTTATTTGAAAATCCCCCATTCACACGGCCTGGCTGTCAATCTCGCAGTGGGGGGGTTGTCCAGCCTGGACAACCACCTCAACCAATCATGGCAAAGTGTAACTTGGGTTTCCTAGGATACCCTGTGCAGGGGGTGATTACACCCCTCCCTCACATTCAGCCCACCTAGACACCCAGGTGCCTAGAGGAGGGCTTCTTGGCAGAAGCCCGCCAAAAGACAGTGAACAAGGAGGCAAACCTGGTTTGCTGCACAAAGTAAAACACAAGAAGAACTTTAACAAAAAAAAATGGGGACTAAACCTGACCGGAGCCAAAAGAAAGAGTATTTGGTCAAGCAGGTTTATGTTTGAGGCTAATATATTAGCCTAAAACAGTACCACGTTTATATAGTATGAACGCAGTAGAAAAGGTAGGGTAGATACCACTGCCACCAGCCAAGTCTAAATGTTAAAAAAGCAAAACAAGGCTCTAGGAGGTACAGATAAAAAGGGCTAAGGAGTAACCATTTCCAGTACTCCTTGTAAGATGGGGTGTACTGTATCTGTGGTTTAGTGACTAGGTAAAATTAATGGCAACTTCCCCCTTTTCTGGGGGACAGTATTCAGCCCCAGAAATGGAGTCGGTGGAAGTGTAAAAGACAACCCTGTGTCACTGCACTGAAGGTGCTGTCTAACACACAAAAGAAGGGGGCTACTGAAGGGGTGTACTCCAGAGTCCACAATCACAAAAAACAGATGAAATACACATGGCAAAACATGGGTAAGAGTGGGGGAAAAGCTCACACTCTTACCAAGTGGAAAAAAATAACTCCAGAAATCCAGCAAAGCTGCTGGGGGACTCACTAGGTAATTGAAATTAGCCATTGAATGAAAATTCTCCCTAACAACAGTCGGGTCACTCTCAGTAGTAGACAGTAACAGCAGCTTGTATTACAAGGACTGTCTCTATGTGTGGATTTACATGTCACTCTCAGTAGCAGACGGTGACAGCAGCTTGTGTGGAATTACAGTCGAATGACTCTCAGTAGTAGACAGTGACAGCATCTTGTGTGGATTTACAGGTGGCTCTCAGTAGTAGGAAGTGACAGCAGCTTGTGTGGGTTTTCAGGTCACTATAAGTAGTAGAGAGTGACCGCAGCTTGTGTTACAAGGACTGTCTCTTTGTGTGGATTTACAGTTGGGTCACTCTCAGTAGTAGACAGTGACAGCAGCTTGTGTGGATTTACAGTCGGGTGACTCTCAGTAAAAGACAGCAGCTTGTATTACAAGGACTGTCTCTTTGTGTGGATTTACAGTCAGGTCCCTCTCAGTAGAAGACAGTGACAGCAGCTTGTGCGGATTTACAGTCGGGTCACTTTCAGTAGTAGACAGTGACAGCAGCTTGTGTGGATTTGAAGTCGGGTCACTCTCAGTAGCAGACAGTGACAGCAGCTTGTGTTACAAGGACTGTCTCTATGTGTGGATTTACATGTCACTCTCAGTAGCAGACAGTGCCAGCAGCTTGTGTGATTTACAGTCGGGTCACTCTCAGTAGTAGACAGTGCCAGCAGCTTGTGTTACAAGGACTGTCTCTATGGGTGGATTTAAAGGTCACTCTCAGTAGTAGACAGTGACAGCAGCTTGTATTACAAGGACTGTCTCTATGTGTGGATTTACAGGTCACTCTCAGTAGTAGACAGTGACTGCAGCTTGTGTGGATTTACAGTTGGGTCATTCTCAGTAGTAGACATTGACAGCAGCTTGTGTGGTTTTTCAGGTCATTCTCAGTAGTATATAGTGACAGCAGCTTGTGTTGCAAGGACTTTCTCTGTGTGTGAATTTACAGGTCACTCTCAGTAGCAGACAGTGACAGCAGCTTGTGTGGATTTATAGTTGTGGCACTCTCATTAGTAGACAGTGACAGCAGCTTGTGTGGATTTACAGTCGGGTCAGTCTCAGTAGTAGGCAGTGACAGCAGGTTGTCTTACAAGGACTGTCTCTGTGTGTGGATTTACAGTTGGGTCACTCTCAGTAGTAGACAGTGAAAGCAGCTTGTGTTAAAAGGACCGTATCTTTGTGTGGAATTACAGTCGGGTCACTCGCAGTAGCAGACAGTGACAGCATCTTTTGTGGATTTACAGTTGGGTCACTCTCAGTAGTAGACAGTGAAAGCAGCTTGTGTTAAAAGGACCGTCTCTTTGTGTGCAATTACAGTCGGGTCACTCGCAGTAGCAGACAGTGACAGCATCTTTTGTGGATTTACAGTTGGGTCACTCTCAGTAGTAGACCTTGACAGCAGCTTGTGTGGATTTACAGTCTAGTCACTCTCAGTAGTAGGCAGTGACAGCAGCTTGTTTTACAATGACTGTCTTTGTGTGTGGATTTACAGGTCACTCTCAGTAGCAGACAGTGATAGCAGCTTCTGTGGATTAACAGTCGGGTCACTCTCAGTAGTAGACATTGAAAGCAGCTTGTGCTAGAAGGACTGTCTCTTTGAGTGGATTTACAGTCGTTTCACTCACTGTAGCAGATAGTGACAGCAGCTTGTGTGGATTTACAGTCGGGTCACTCTCAGTAGTAGACAGCGCCAGCAGCTTGTGTTTCAAGGACTGTCCCTAGGTGTGGATTTACAGGTCACTCTCAATAGTAGACAGTGACAGCAGCTGGTTTTACAAGGACTGTCTCTATGTGTGGCTTTACAGTCGGATCACTCTCAGAATTACAGTCAGGTCACTCTCTGAGGTAGACAGTGACAGCAGCTTGTGTTACAACGACTGTCCCTATGTGTGGATTTACAGTCAGGTGACTCTCAGTAAAAGACAGCAGCTTGTATTACAAGGACTGTCTCTTTGTGTGGATTTACAGTCAGGTCCCTCTCAGTAGCAGACAGTGACAGCAGCTTGTGCGGATTTACAGTCGGGTCACTTTCAGTAGTAGACAGTGACAGCAGCTTGTGTGGATTTGAAGTCGGGTCACTCTCAGTAGCAGACAGTGACAGCAGCTTGTGTTACAAGGACTGTCTCTATGTGTGGATTTACATGTCACTCTCAGTAGCAGACAGTGCCAGCAGCTTGTGTGATTTACAGTCGGGTCACTCTCAGTAGTAGACAGTGCCAGCAGCTTGTGTTACAAGGACTGTCTCTATGGGTGGATTTAAAGGTCACTCTCAGTAGTAGACAGTGACAGCAGCTTGTATTACAAGGACTGTCTCTATGTGTGGATATACAGGTCACTCTCAGTAGTAGACAGTGACTGCAGCTTGTGATACAAGGACTCTCTCTATGTGTGGATTTACAGGTCACTCTCAGTAGTAGACAGTGACAGCAGCTTGTGTGGATTTACAGTTGGGTCATTCTCAGTAGTAGACATTGACAGCAGCTTGTGTGGTTTTTCAGGTCATTCTCAGTAGTATATAGTGACAGCAGCTTGTGTTGCAAGGACTTTCTCTGTGTGTGAATTTACAGGTCACTCTCAGTAGCAGACAGTGACAGCAGCTTGTGTGGATTTATAGTTGTGGCACTCTCATTAGTAGACAGTGACAGCAGCTTGTGTGGATTTACAGTCGGGTCAGTCTCAGTAGTAGGCAGTGACAGCAGGTTGTCTTACAAGGACTGTCTCTGTGTGTGGATTTACAGTTGGGTCACTCTCAGTAGTAGACAGTGAAAGCAGCCTGTGTTAAAAGGACCGTCTCTTTGTGTGGAATTACAGTCGGGTCACTCGCAGTAGCAGACAGTGACAGCATCTTTTGTGGATTTACAGTTGGGTCACTCTCAGTAGTAGACAGTGAAAGCAGCTTGTGTTAAAAGGACCGTCTCTTTGTGTGCAATTACAGTCGGGTCACTCGCAGTAGCAGACAGTGACAGCATCTTTTGTGGATTTACAGTTGGGTCACTCTCAGTAGTAGACCTTGACAGCAGCTTGTGTGGATTTACAGTCTAGTCACTCTCAGTAGTAGGCAGTGACAGCAGCTTGTTTTACAATGACTGTCTTTGTGTGTGGATTTACAGGTCACTCTCAGTAGCAGACAGTGACAGCAGCTTCTGTGGATTAACAGTCGGGTCACTCTCAGTAGTAGACATTGAAAGCAGCTTGTGCTACAAGGACTGTCTCTTTGAGTGGATTTACAGTCGTTTCACTCACTGTAGCAGATAGTGACAGCAGCTTGTGTGGATTTACAGTCGGGTCACTCTCAGTAGTAGACAGCTCCAGCAGCTTGTGTTTCATGGACTGTCCCTAGGTGTGGATTTACAGGTCACTCTCAATAGTAGACAGTGACAGCAGCTGGTTTTACAAGGACTGTCTCTATGTGTGGATTTACAGTCGGATCACTCTCAGAATTACAGTCAGGTCACTCTCTGAGGTAGACAGTGACAGCAGCTTGTGTTACAACGACTGTCCCTATATGTGGATTTACAGGTGTTTCTCAGTAGTAGACGGTGATAGCAGCTTGTGTGGATTCACAGTCGGTTCACTCTCAGAAGCAGACAGTGACAGCAGCTTGTGATTCTGGTCACTCTCAGTAGTAGACAGTGACCACAGCTTATATGGATTTACAGTAGGTCACTCTTAGGATTAGACAGAGACAGCAGCTTGTGTTACAAGGACTGGCTCTTTGTGTGGATTTACAGTCGGTTCACTCGCAGTAGCAGATGGTGATAGCAGCTTGTGTTGATTTACAGTCGTATCACTGTCAGTAGTAGACAGCGCCAGCAGCTTCTGTTTCAAGGACTGCCTCTATGTGTGGATTTACAGGTCACTCTCTGTAGTAGACAGTGACAGCAGCTTGTGTTACAAGTGTAATCGAGGTCTGAGTGACCTCTGATGGGCCCATGGGATCAGAGCTCATCCTCGAGTATCTTAAGACAAGATAGCTGCACCTTGTGGTGCATGGGGTGCGGGATTCTCTTACTCCAACACCAATCAATATGGAAAACTCAATGGTTCAACAAGGAGACAGTGAAGTTCATCAAGTTTTATTTCATGCCAAGCTAAGGCTGACACAGAGCACAAAACAGCATTGTGGTCAGGTACACAAACTCCACCACCCCCAAGCTCAAAACATAGCTCCCTCTTATAGTTCGTCCAAGGGAGAATCCAGCCCCCTCTCACCCTACACAAGTCTACGCAAACTCATCGTTAAGCATTCACACACCGGGCAATTATTTTTAAATGTATCTAAACCTTCAAAAATGAAATATATTCTGGCACACATTCTCGCTTTTTCTCGGTGCTCTGCCCAATTATGGTTGATGCAGCAGGACCCTTTAGATAGGTTTTCAGATACGGGCCAATTAAATGTCTGAGTTTTAGCACATTTGTCTGATTGCTGATAGTACGGCATCCTTGAATGTTTCAACTTTAGAATTACCTCATTCTACATTCTGTGCCTTGTCAACTTACCACATCATGATAAAGAAATGTTTTACCTTATAACCATGTCATCCTTTAGACTACTAGTATATACTAACATTATGAATACCACTTTCACACAATTACAACACCAAATAAGTCCATTCAAATTTCTCTGCTTGTTTTAAGTGTGGGGGGAGCTGCCCCCCACTGCATTCAGTTGTTGATTCCTTATCTTTATCTCAGCTCCTCCAGTACATTGCCCCATCTTTAAAGTGCTTTGTTTGTAAAACAATAACCTTTAACCACATCCGTGTTCACTCTCCTTAATTACTTATCTAAACATATCCTATCACAGTCTTACAATTTGTCACATGCTAACGTATTGTTATTCTTAAAAGAAAACATTTTTGTGTCATCTTCTTCCATTTGAACCCCACTTCCTGTAATCATTTGCTTTAACCTAACCGTATGCCTTAGATAATTTCACAGCCATTATGAGACTCGACAGGTTGGTCAAGCTTTGAGGTAACCCATTAGCCCATTGTCTCTTCGTATTTCACCTTGTCTGCAACTCCCACCCCAAACAAATACAATCTCTCCTTGATCATCTTCTTCTGCCCATGCAATGAATATATCATTTTCACTGTGTCCTTCCCTCTTTTCCACACTCTGTCTTCTTCCGTATCTTCCACTTTACTCGTTTTTTAGTTTGGCGTTGGTGGACCGTCTGTGTCCTGTCGCCTTTTGTCCTTTCTTTTGAGCTGTTTTCACAGTCAGTCTCCAGGTTCCTTTGATGCTTAAACCAGGAGTCCATTGTCTCCTTTTTCATTTTCACAAGACGTTCATTTTGAATAGAGTGTCCCTCTTTCAACAAGTTCATTGTTCAATGAGTCCAAAAGAGGGGACCTTTTCAGCATGGCGACGCAGGGTTGGGGGGAGTTTTTTGCAGACATAACTCAGCATCAGGCTTTCACTGGGTTTCTCTACGACCTCCCTCTTTCCTCACGCGGTTCAACGTCAATTTCCCAAGGCATACAGGTCCCTCGACGCATACCTGTAACATAAAATGGAATGAGTTTCTTTTGTAAATTAAAAATGTCTCTTCTATTTAACACATTTCCTACCAACCCATTTCCTTAAAACCTCTCTTCTCCACATTGGCTCTCATACCCTACTTCCTACAAAATCCCAAGACATTCCCTCTTGTTGGACACCCCTGCCTCCTAGACAAAACATTTTCATTTAAATATTGCCTTTTTGTGGGTCATTCCCACATTACAACCAAAAATACCCCCATTCCTAGCTCTGTGTCAGCCGGCTACAACCGGAATTTGGTTTCAATAACATACATCTTGTCCTTCATGGGACAAATTTTTTTCCCCTTCCGGGTGCCACATGCAACCTATGGAGACAAAACCATTAAAGAAAGACGTCTTCTTCTTTTCTAGTCTTCTAGGCACGTCAGTAGTAGATGATAGAAACGTTCTTGGGGAATCCCCTCGTCTGTAGAAAGTCTGTAGAAAGTCAAAATAGGGACAAAAGTAATTTCGGGCACTGGCAAGGGGTCAGGTTTCCTTCCCAACTTCAATCCTTTCCTCCTTTTCTGCTATAGAAAAATACTTTCTTGATCATTCTCCCCTATTCGTTGGTGCACATAAACAACTATTTTCCAATCACCCCGCAGGATGCTTAGTTTAGGCTTGGTTCTTTGCACAGCTTGTCAGTAAATGCTTCCTGGTTAGCAGTACATTTTTCCTGGTTATCTGTATATTCTTCCTCAGCTCAGCAGCCATTCTTCCTTTTCTCTTCTTGTCTTTTGGTTGGACCATGGTCTTTGCTTGTGCTTTATGTTCATCCTATGGAGACAAAACAGAGGCGTTTCACTGCACACCGTCCCTGCCTAACTTAATCTATCTTACCCCTGTTTTCCAAGACTATGGCACCAATTCTTACTACGTGCCTCCATTTTTTATCATTCCCAACAATGTTTGCCTCTTCTAATGATTGCATACCCCTGTCACAACAATCTTTTTTGACATTCTGAACATGAAAATGATTACTCACCTACAATTTTATTTCTGTTTTCTGTGGTTTTCTGAAATGGCCATGTTGTCATCTATTTTCTTCTCTTTCCACACCTGATTATACCTATCTTGGGAAAAACATCTAACACTTGAAGACATTGCATCTCTTACTAGCTTTTCCTGTTACTCACCTGGATGCTCTTACCTTTAGTGCTGATCGGTTTTGCATCCACACCCTTTTAGCGTGAACTAGTACTTACCTTTTTCTTTTTCTCCATAGTTTTAAGGCCATGCAGACATTTTTTGTGCTTCCACGCAAAAGGTCCATAACTTTTATCTGTAAAATAAATCAAAATTGTTACAGGCACTCAAACGTTGTTTTTTACTTGCCTCACTATATTTTCTTAAAATGGCTTGTGTGATTTTCCTTTACTTAATGGACCAAATTTTTTGTCAGTCATACTCCTTTTCTTGGTCTTCATGGTCCTTGATGCCTTTTATTGCCCTACGCTTCTTTTTGCTGTTGGCCAGGAAACCTCATAAGTGCTATTTGTTTTCTAATTTTTACATTTTTTGTCCGTTTTATGCTTTTGAGTTTATCCCCTATCCTTTTATTCATTTGCCAATTGTTCCCTGTCTCAATTTTTCTTTTATTCATTTTTTATTCAAGATAACCAACCATTTTCAACGTTTCCTGAATTATTTATTTATTTATTTTCCTTCATTGTTCCTATTGATTTCTAATTTGTCCAGGGATAGTTCCTTATTCCCACTACTTCGGGTGATATCCTCAGTGTCGTAGCACTGGGTGCTCTCTGGACGCTCGTCTTCCCCCTTTAGGGTATTTGTTCCAGACCTATTTCGTCTTGTATTCTATCATTCGTTTCCCTGATGCTTCTGGTGTCGAAGTCATCATCAACATTTTCCCTAGATGTGCCTGGAACGGAATCGTACCTAGAACTGAATCGTACGCAGGGAATAATTCTTCAAAGTCTTCCCAGTCTGCCAATGGAGCGGGTTTTTTAACCTCTCTCTCCAACTATTCGAGATTGCATGCCCTCTGTCTCCGCTTAGGCTCAATGTCAACATCAAATTATTTGCCCTTCCTCGCCTCTTATCTGACCTTATCTTCTTCCCTTCTCTTTCATTTCTTTGTTCATCTGCCCTTCGAACTTTCTCATCCCTTCATCTCCTTATCTTTTTTTCATGTACCCTTTGCTTTTCTTCTAGCCTTTGCTGTTTCTGTCTGTCTTGTTCACAGGCTGCTCTCTGTTTTGCGATCGAGCTGCTTTTCTTGCTCTTCGCGATATAGCTGCTCTCGTCCTAGCCTATCTTTCCTTCGTATCCTTTTGTCCCTTATCTCCTTCTCTTTTTCCCTTCTCTGTGCCTCATCTAACCTCTCTGTAGGTCTCACTTCATCACTTTCTTTTCCATCGAGTTTCAATAATATTTCTCCTCCCATCCATTCGTCTTTTGCAAATGTTATCTCATCAGTTCTGTCTTCACTTCCTTTCCATTTCTTTCCCTCTCTCAATCAAGAGATGCACTAATCTGTGCCTGGTCCTTCCTCTCATCATCGCGTCTCTCCTTGTCCCTCGGGACTGCGGAGGTGAGATTCTTATCCTGATCCTTCCCTTTATTTTCGTCACTACTGTACGTAGGTGACTCATATGCGTGGTTGCTGTACACTGTAGCTGCTTTAAGCTCCCTTAATGGGAAGAGTCCCTCAGGCTTATTTCGTTCAGTTTTTGTTTAAGGCGGGGCAGGTGGCGCGGTAGGCATCTCACCCCCCCTCCGTGCATATATTTAATATGCAGTCTGTAGGTGGCTCTTCCTCCTTTGACTGTTCAACATTTTCCAAAGTTCTAGAACAGCAAGGCGTTTCTCTAGCTTATTGCCTGTATATGTGGCATGCAAGTACGTCGTCATATGCTGCAAGACGGCTTTAGATAAGGGCCCATTTTGTGGTCACGGCATAAACATCTTGTAGGCGGTACCCTTAACCCACTCAGTGCTATATTTCTTAAGCTCGGGTGCATGTTTCGGTAGTTGCTTACATAGGCGTGCCAATGGTGTAATTTCTTCCATGTTTAAATCTGTTCTACTTCCCTCTTAAACACCACTTTTCAATGCTTCCATGCAATTTTAACACTTGTCAGTAATATGAGCGAGCACCAAACCCCACAAGCTCCAATCCAATTTTTTCCCTCCAAAACTTTTTTATCACCAATTTACTCAAAAACATCAATCCATGTGCGATTCCCTCTCAACTATAGAATCGCGTAAAAACCCTATTTGATTTCAACGATACAAGACAAAATTTCTTACATGTGACATACAACAGAACAGGTAAACAGACATTTGACAGACTAGACAGACACCAGCTGGACACAAATATCTCTACCTTCCAATTAATACCCGACATGGAGTTTAAACAAACTCCTTTTACAACGTCTTTAAACGTGGTGGTAGCCTAGTCGTTCCCCATTATGTGGGACTCCGAGTTCATGTTTCTTCTGCCCGCTTTATTAAAGCGCAGGAACAAGGCGAATCCTCTCTCTCCTTAGGTGTCTACCCCGGTAACATCTGTCTTCTCGGTGTCTACCCTGGTAACCTTTGTTTTCTCGGGTGTCTACCCCGGTAACCTTTGTTTTCTCGCGTGTCTAACCCGGTATCCTTTCACTTCTCGGGTGTCTGACCCGGTATCTTTTCACTTGAACCACTACTGTCCTTCACGATTCTCTTTTCATTCTGCTTGTTTCTTAATCATTTGCCATATTTCCCTATGTTATGGCTGCCTTTAATTTCCTGGTGGTAATCTGTCTCTACCTCTTGTTCGCAAATGTTCATAAAAATTCGAGGCCTTCGTCTGAATTTCTAAAATCTTTTCATTATTTCTTCACCAGGTTATACAGCTGGCTATATTTTGCCATGCCGCCACAATAATACATTTTTTAATTTTCATCCAAACAGTCTCATTGGCCTTCTGTCGTTTTCATGCCTCAAAATTGTGCTTGTCTCTACATGGGGCATGTCCTACATAAAACATGCTTTCCTTGGTAACCTAAACACTGTCATCATTCTTTCATGCTTTGTCATTCAAACCTTTCTTCATCCGTCTGAATCCTTTAATTCCAGAATCTCAACTGATCGTCTCAAATCACAGAGGGTTTTTTCCGATTTAAAAATGTTCTCCACTCTGACCATCAAGGCCTCAAAAATGGTAAAATACCACCCCTGGTACAACACCATTCAAACTGTCCTACCACTCACGGTGGAGCACCTGGAAAGACGGCTTTAGAAGCACCCCAAGCCCCCCCTTCAATACAATTGTGCTATCCTTGAAATTCCCCAAAAGGCAGGTCACAGGGTCCAGTAACCCCCTTCAGCTTCAGAGGCCATTCTAAGTCAAAATAATAGAAAACATGAATGGCAATGGACCATTCAGCTACTGGGCAGTGCCTGCTCCTGCCCGCATGTTAGTTAAAAACCCCATGTAAAATCACTTGCTTTTCATCTCATGACGTTCATCAATACCTCCTTTAATTCCAACACTATTTCTGTAGCTGTGAAACAACCCTTGTGAGAGTAGCCTCCACTCACCCTTGTTCATGCCATGCCAGATTACATGCTACAGTCTGTTTTGTTGCACTTATCATTTGAGTGCCATTGCTTCCTTTTCAGTACCACATCTACTACTGCCACCGGCCCTTTCCTTTCCCTGCAATACTTACAAAACCTGCTCATTCATTTCCTGTGTCATTATCAGTGTTAAATTGTATTACTACACTGCCATCCTTGCCGGCATTTTACAAAAATCTTCACAGGCTCTAAATGTGCGGAGTGATGCTGTGTGCAACTCTCTGTATTCTTCAAAAGAATTTGCATTACTCACGCCAGGCGAGCTGCTCACTGCCTACCCGTGGAGGAAAGTGTATTTTAAAATCACAATGTATGTCTCACACAGCACCAGTATATCTAACTGATGCTGTCACTAGGGTCAGTTCCGCCTGACCCAAACAAAGTCACCATGTCACTCACCTATAAGTCCCGTTAGCCGAAAGAGCTAAGGCCAGAGGGCTAAGCTTCCCCGTCTTGTCCCCAAACCATGGAATGCTTTCTTTAGCGAACTTAGAGAAGAACCATCCCTCCTCATTTTTCGCAAAACCCCCCAAACCTACTTTGGTTACCTACCCCTATCAATTACCCGAGCGGTGTCTATACTCATCCCCCTGTTGCTAAATTAACTTCTATGCTGTGTTTTACTTAATATCTACTTTACCCAGTGTGAGCTAAACATGCAGCTCATTCATTGTAATTACAATATATATTTATCTGTCCTATAACTACAGGGGAATCTTTGCCATGCAACCCCTTGTGTATGACATTTTATTGTAATCTGCAAGCCCCTTCTTTGTAATAGCACCACTATGTCTATTTATTTATTTATTTATTTATTTATATATTTATTTATTTATTCGCATTTGTTTAGCGCACAGGCAGCCCAATGGGCATCGTGGCGCTTGTTACAGATATGAAAATGGCTAGTTGTACATACATTGAAATCATTACTTAGTTGCAAGAGAAGAGAATTAGCTACAGGAGAGGAAGAGAAGAGAGGAGAGGAGGAGGAGAGAGTAAACAACATAAGGAGAGGGAATTAGTTAAACAAGGTGGTTTTCAGCTTTTTTCAGAAGGCAGTGAGAGAGGTTTCTGCTCTCAGCGTGCTAGGTAGTGCGTTCCATAGCTTAGGGGCAATGTAGGGGAAACTTATTCCACCTGCTCTAGCTCGTTTGATGCGTGGGACCCTAAGCTGGTTAGAGTGGCATTGCCTAGTTGGTCTGGTGGAGTGAGATCTGGCTAGCGTATCAGACAGGCATGAGGGTACAGACAGGTTGATACATTTGTGTGCGGTGGTAAGTATTTTGAATGTAATGCGCTCTTTGACAGGTAGCCAGTGTGCTGCCTTACTGGCTTGCGCGATGTGGTCCCTTTTTGCTATATTGAGAGCTGCTGTTAGTGCATTATTCTGTGTTGTTTGGAGTTTATTGAGATTGGAGGTGCCAGCCAATAGCGCATTACAATAATCTAGTTTGGCTCCAGTGGTGGCTCTGGCAATAGAAAGGCAATTTTCTTTGGTTAGGAAAGGTTTGATGGCATTAATGATCTTAGGGCTCAGGGCGGAGGCAGAAACAATGGAGTTGACTTGTTTGTCCATGGAAAGTGAGGCGTCAATGTGGACTCCTAGTGTTTTTACAGAAGGTATAACTGGGATGACACAATTGTCTATGCAGAAATTGGTGTAAAGTGGGTCGAGGTTAGTGAGAGTGGATTTTTGCCCAAGGATGAGAATTTCGGTCTTGTCTCTGTTAAGACATAGGCCGTTAGCGGCCATCCATGCTTGGATGGTGGCGTATATGTTCTGGAGGGTGGCTGCGTCCTGATGGTATAGTCCTGTGAGCGGGAGGAGTACTTGGGTATCGTCCGCGTAGTTGGTGTATGTGATCCCAAGTGCGTTCAGTTTATCAAAAAGAGGCTCGGTAAACAGATTATAAAGGGTAGGAGCCGTACATGAGCCCTGAGGAACTCCATACCTGATGGTGGTAGGCTCTGTATTAGCTATATTGGAGAACACTTTCATTACTCTTCCTTCAAGGAAGGAGGTGATCCAGTTTGTAGCTTGTTTGGAGAAATGTGCGGCCTGAGTGAGATGGTTCGTGAGGATGGCATGAGCGACTTAATCAAATGCCGCCGAGAGGTCTAGGAGGAGCAGAAGGGCCGGCTTGCCTTTGTCTAAAATTAGGGTAATTTGGTTCTTCAGATCTAGTAGAGCGGTTTCAGTGCCATGACCTTTGCAAAATCCGGACTGCCTTTTACCTAGGACAGAGTTGTTTTCCAGGTAGGACTGTATCTGCATGTGTGCAGCTTTATCTAAGATTTTTAGAAGAAAAAGAACCGTTGTAATGGGCCGGTAGGTGTTGGGTTGGGCAGGATCCAGGGTTGGTTTCTTTAAGAGTGGGCGCACCCATGCCTCTTTTAGGCTGTCAGGGACTATGCCCGTCTTGAATGAGGCGTTGATGAATGCTGTGATGATCGGTGTGAGGGGTGCCGCACACTCTTTAATGATATTGGGGGGGCATATATCACCTTTGCATTGAGATGGTTTGAGCTGTTTGAGGATGTGGAGAGCATCTGCTTTGGTGATTGGAGAAAAATTTGAATTTGGGGGTGTTCTTGTCTTTAGCGGTATTGGCGGAGTGGGTCTGTTGGGGGTGCAGAGCCTTGAAGTGTTCTGCTATTTTATTTTGAAGAAGGTCTATTTTATTTAACATCGCTGTTTGGATGCTATTGCACCAGGCTTCATCCTTAACAATCTCATTTGTACAGATTGGGGGGACGGGGAGCTCTTTAAAGGTGGTGAAAAGCTCTTTTGAGTGGGAGTTGGCTTCTAGGATACGTTTATTGTAGGTTTCTGACTTAGCTTTAAATATGGCACTTTTGTATTTTTTAGAAATGCAAAGAAAGTCTACTTTGGTGGTATCACAGGGATTGGCCTGCCATGTTTTGAGGGCTTGGCGCTTGCATTGGCGTAGATTTAATAAGTCTTCCGTGAACCATGAGTTGGAATGAAACAATTTATTTTCTTTTTTGTTTTCAAGAGGAGCTGCGGTGTTGATGGCATGGGTGAGGGTATCTTTGAAGATCTCTGCTAGAATGTTGGGGTCAGAGGAGAAAGGAGGTGCTAGGCAGGGGTTGTTGAGAAAGGGACGTATATTGTCTGCTCTAAGTCTTTTGGCACTTCTGGCTAGCTTGGCCGGTGCGGGTATGGAGTATGAGGAAATGGGAATGCAGAATTGAAGGCATTTGTGATCAGACCATGAGAGGGCTGTGTTGGAGTTGAGGGTGGAGCCACAGTTGTGATCAGACCATGGACGGGCTGTGTTTGAGTTGAGGGTGGAGCCACAGTTGTGATCTGCCACCCAATCTAAGGTACGGCCTTTATTATGGGTCGGGGCAGTAACTATCTGTGTGAATCCTAGATCTGTGAGGTTTCTGGCGAGAGTGTTAGCTGCTTTGTCAAGTTTGTCATTGTATCCAAGGTTTAGGTCTCCTAGGAGCAGTGTTTTGGAAGTTTGTTTGATGTTTTTCCAAGGAGATGGTTGACTATGCCTGTGCAGTTATTGACAGAGCCTGGGGGTCTATATATGACATGAATGTTTACTGTATCTTTAGGGGAGACGGTGGGTTTGGCTGAGAGGATGTCAGTGGTGTCTTCCCCGGTGGTGGGAGTCTGTCTTAAGGCTAGGGTGTCTTTATAAATTAGTGCGACCCCACCTCCCGTTTTAGTTAATCTGTCCTGTCTTAAGATCGAGTAACCTGGCGGTACAGCTAGGCTGATAGTAGGGCCAGAGGCGGAATGCAACCATGTTTCTGTTATGGCTAACATGTCTAAGTCTTAGCTGGTAATAATATCATTGACTTCTAAAGCGTGGGCATTGACTGAGCGAACATTTAATAGAGCACATTTAAGGTGTTGGAGCTTTTTTGATTGTAGTGGCTTGAGGTCAGTAGTTGGAATGAGCTTATTGGTAGTGTGAGTGGGCTTATTGGTCATGTGAAGTATGGGAGGAGCGAGCGTCCGAGCATGGTTAAGGCGCTTGTGGGTAGTGGTGTATGGCAGGCGGAAGGTCTTAGCGTGAGTGTGTGAGCCTAGGCGTGTGTTCCTGAATGTTACCTGCATGGGTGTGGAGGGGAATGCTATGGGGAATGTGCATGTTCTGAGTCTGTGCTGCCTGAGTAGGATCTCGGGCATTTTGGGGGGAGTAGCGTGTGTGGTGGAGTGCCTTAGTTCCATGATATGGCTGTTGGGTTGCCCTGTGGGCACGAAGTAGGCAATACTACTAGTAAGTAAGATGTAGACTAAGCCTAAGAGGATGTATAGTGTGTGGGCGGTGTACATATTGAGATAGGACGGTGAGAGCTGGGATGCTACATGGGTTGGACAACACAATAGCACAGTGGTCACTAAACGACCATAAGGCACAACACAATAGCACAATGGTCTCTACACGACCATAAGGCACAACACAATAGCACAGTGGTCTCTACGCGACCATAAGGCACAACACAATAGCACAGTGGTCTCTACGCGACCATAAGGCACAACAGAATAGCACAGTGGTCTCTACGCGACCATAAGGCACAACACAATAGCACAGTGGTCTCTACCCGACCATAAGGCACAACACAATAGCACAGTGGTCTCTACGCGACCATAAGGCACAACAGAATAGCACAGTGGTCTCTACGCGACCATAAGGCACAACACAATAGCACAGTGGTCTCTACGCGACCATAAGGCACAACAGAATAGCACAGTGGTCTCTACGCGACCATAAGGCACAACACAATAGCACAGTGGTCTCTACGCGACCATAAGGCACAACAGAATAGCACAGTGGTCTCTACGCGACCATAAGGCACAACACAATAGCACAGTGGTCTCTACCCGACCATAAGGCACAACACAATAGCACAGTGGTCTCTACACGACCATAAGGCACAACACAGTTGCATAGTATTTTCAGGCGACCTAGATTTGAATATTGCAGTGGTGCCAGAGAACAGCAGTTCAAAAATGCATACCCTGTGGGACACCTAGATTTGAATATTTGCAATGAGGCAATGAGGCCAGAGAACCAGCTATATATACTGAATGCGGCAGTTAGAGGCACACATGGAGACTAGACAGGGGGTGTGTGTCTATCAATATTGCGGATGGTAGGAGGCATTAAACAGGGAATGTGCCCAATAGCAGGAAGTGCAACGATCCTGTCTGGTATTGGCTGAATGTAACGAACAGTCTATGCCTATGGTGATAAAGAGTCTTACTGTAGCGAGGCAAGGTGACCAAGGGCTTCTGTGTGCTCCATGAATTCTAATACATAAATTATTAAAGGGTTTTTTCACGCATTCAACCCTTTCCTTTCTACTAGGAATCGCTCATTCCTTGCCAAACTACAGTAGGCACCAGAGACGTTTTTATTGGAGGGCAAACGGGGCACCTGCCCAGGGCCCCCACAAGGCTGCCTGATCTAAAGTAAGATTCCATTGTTCACCAGGCTTAAATAGCACACGCCAGGAGATTGTATTGCATGCTACTGAGGCTCTAAACCTATTGCCTGTCTGTTTTGACAAGTACATTCTGCCTTGACCAATTAATCATGTAATGCTTTCTGTTTTCACTGTGGAATACATAGTTTGTCTAACACCATTTGTGTAGCATTCTTTCCTTCTTGTGGGAATATGCTGATCACGTGCAATAGCCAAAGTTGGAATCCATATTCATCCGCGATGGTTCAAACGTTACCTCAGTGTGTTAAGCACTCATTGCAGAGATATGTGTTCATATGAAAGATTAGAAGGGCACATTCCAGCAAGGCTGGCTGAACCGTCCCTATGTCTGAAGTGTATAAACATACCTGCATATCTTACTTGGGTTTGCAGCACAAGAGGTGCTATTACCAGCACAGTTCCCGCACCAGATAGGGCTTGCTATAAAACTAAAATGTCATTCCTATGGTGAAGGTCTAGACATTAGTTTGTTCAGATGGGGCATTCTTAAAGCCTAAGAAATCCCTTCCAAAGATGTGCATAAACTATTAGTCCAAGAGGTAAATAAGTATGCAAGTTCAAGACTGTGCAGCCAAAGTGTCCATGCTTGTATCCTGGCTTTGCCAGCAGACGATACAGTGATCCTGGTCAAATCATATAGGATCCTTTGCATTACTGTCCTGTCTTCTGTGAGGTTTGCCTACTTGCATGCTTGTGGCATTGTTTTTAGCTCATTACTTGGTACTTCTGCTTATGTAGGCCAATTGAGTGGCAAAAGTCATTGTTTTGGAACTATTTAAAGCTTAAAAGTACGAAAGACGTACACAGATTAAATCTGTTACTTCACATCGAATTGGTATGATGGAGAGAATGAAGCTAGAATCATTCCCACTTTGTGTAACACCGTTCTGTAATATTTTGGTATTAAAAATTGTCAGTTTTGGAAATGTGATTTGCGTACTTTGCAAGTCAGTTTTATAAAATTAGATTGTTTTAGTACATGTTAAGAGCTGGAAAAGAAAGTGTTCAAATGCAATGTTGGCACAAATCCTAGCTTCATCCCTTAAGCACTGTGTGATCCTTGGCATCTCATTTAATCTTTTATTGCCTAACATCTCAGAATTGCCAGTCCCTAAACCTTTCGAAACCGTCCGATTTTCTTCCCAGGGTATGTTCTTCAAAAAAGCCTCACTCATGGTTTTCACTGGCTATAGGGTTTCTTCCAATATAGTGAGCATTGATATACTGCACGCCACAGGCACTTGTTCCCTTGATCTCTAATGGCAACACTATTTGAAAACCATGTCCTACTCCTACTCTCAGTCTGTCTGGATAGAGACACCTTCCTGTTAGCTTCTAATCTGCATTCACTACCTATGCTTTGCTATGTGCAGCTTTCTCCTTCCTTACGATCTACTCTATCAATGCGTGAGCACTTTTGCATTCTCTGAGGCAGCTAATGTGAGTACTTTGCCTATTTTGGGTTACATGTACTTTTTTTTACTACAGTCCTACATTAATACTACAGGTTGCATACCTTCCTGGATGCTATTGATAAAAGTATCTTGTTTCTGTACTCAAAGATAAGTAACCTCTTCGTAGATTGCTAATGTTGATCTTCAAAAGCTGCTTGTTTATCATTCTGATTAGAGCAAGAATGGAGAGGGTAAAGGGACTTAAAGGGCATAAACATGCTTATTTTGAATGCTGCAAGGCAGCTCATCAACCTATAGGTTATGATCATGGTGGGGGAAGGGTGCCGCCAGATATTCCTGATCACTTTATTCCTTTGGTTTGGTGGAGGGGGCCCCAAAGACGTCCATGCCCCGGTCCCCAGAAAATGCTTGAGATGGCCCTGGTAGGTACTACTGTTGGATCACTACAATACCCCTTCTCTGAGCACTCATGGTCAACTCCTTAAAAAAAAAAGTGTATCACAGAGGAAAATGCCTCTAGGCGATACTGATTATTCCCATACAGAAACCTCTCATAAGCCAGGGGAAAGTGCTCTGGCTATCAGTTAACAGATGCATTCCTTTATTAAACTCATGGGCAGCACACAAAGAAATGTATTTTTGTCCAGGCCCCTTCTTCCTTATCAGAATGAATCACTCTTGTTAGTCCTTCAGACCCTCCAGTTCAGACCAATATATATATGCCTTTCTTTAAAACTCCACAACTGTGGGCCCAGCTTTAGTCATCCGGCTCCTAAAACTGGAATGCCCGCCTACCAGTACTAAAAAATGAAACAGTGGACAGTGACAGCAGCTTTTGTTACCAGGACTGTCTCTGTGTGTGGATTTACGGGTCACTCTCAGTAGTAGACAGTGACAGCAGCTTGTGTTACAACGACTGTCCCTATATGTGGATTTACAGGTCATTCTCAGTAGCAGACAGTGACAGCAGCTTGTATTGCAAGGACGGTCTCTATGTGTGGGTTTACTGGTCACTCTCAGTAGTAGGCAGTGACAGCAGGTTGTGTTACAAAGACTGTCTCTGTGTGTGGATTTACAGTTGGGTCACTCTCGGTAGCAGACAGAGACAGCAGCTTGTGTTACAATGATTGTCTCTATGTGTGGATTTACAGTCGGGTCACTCTCAGTAGCAGATGGTGATAGCAGCTTGTGTGGATTTACAGTTCACTCTCAGTAGTAGACAGTGAAAGGAGCTTGTGTTTCTGGTCACTCTCAGTGGTAGACAGGACAGCAGCTTGTGTGGATTTACAGTCGGGTCACTCTCAGGATTAGACAGTGGCAGCAGCTTGTGTTACAAGGACTGTCTCTATGTGTGGATTTACAGTCCACTCTCAGTAGTAGTCAGTGACAGCAGCTTGTGTGGATTTACAGTCGGTCACTCTCAGTAGTAGACAGTGACAGCAGCATGTGTGGATTTACAGTCAGGTCACTCTCAGTAGTAGACAGTGACAGCAGCTTGTGTTTCTGGTCACTCTCAGTAGTAGAGAGTGACAGCATGTGGGGATTTACAGTCGGGTCACTCTCAGGATTAGGCAGTGACAGCAGCTTGTGTTGCAAGGACTGTCTCTATGTGTGGATTTAAAGTCCACTCTCAGTAGTAGACAGTGACAGCAGCTTGTGTTACAAGGACTGTCTCTATGTGTGGATTTATAGTCGTGTCACTCTCAGTAGTAGACAATTACAGTAGTTTGTGTTGATTTACAGTCGGGTCACTCGCAGTAGTAGACAGTGACAGCATCTTGTGTGGATTTACAGTCGTGTCGCTCTCAGTAGCAGACGGTGACAGAAGCTTTTGTGTTACATGGACTGTCTCTATGTGTGGATTTGCAGTGTGGTCACTCTCAGTAGCAGATGGTGACAGCAGCTTGTGTTACAGGTACTGTCTCTATGTGTGGTTTTACAGGTCACTCTAAGTAGTAGACAGTGACAGCAGCTTGTGTTACAAGGACTGTCTCTTTATGTGGATTAGCAGGTCACACTCAGTAGTAGACAGTGACAGCAGCTGGTGTGGATTTACAGGTCACTGTCAGTAGCAGACGGTGACAGCAGCTTGTGTTCCAAGGACTGTCTCTATGTGTGGATTTACAGGTCACTCTCAGTAGTAGACATTGGCAACTGCTTTTGTGGATTCATAGTCGGGTCACTCTCAGTAGTAGATAGTGACAGCAGCTTGTGTGGATTCACAGTCGGCTCACTCTCAGGATTAGACAGTGACAGCAGTTTGTGTTACAAGGACTGTCTCTCTGTGTGGATTTACAGTCCACTCTTAGTAGTAGAGAGTGACAGTAGCTTGTGTGGATTTACAGTCAGGTCACTCTCAGTAGTGGACAGTGACAGCAGCTTGTGTGGATTTACAGTCGGGTCACTTTCAGTAGTAGACAATGACAGCAGCTTGTATTGCAAGGACTGTCTCTATGTGTGGGTTTACAGGTCACTCTCAGTAGTAGACAATGACAGCAGCTTGTATTGCAAGGACTGTCTCTATGTGTGGGTTTACAGGTCACTCTCAGTAGTAGACAGTGACAGCAGATTGTGTAGATTTACAGTCGGGTCAGTCTCAGTAGTAGGCAGTGACAGCAAGTTGTGTTACAAAGACTGTCTCTGTGTGTGGATTTGCAGTTGGGTCACTCTCAGTAGGAGAAGGTGACAGCAGCTTGTGTGGATTTACAGTCGGGTCACTCTCAGGATTAGACAGTGACAGCAGCTTGTGTTACAAGGACTGTCTCTATGTGTGGATTTACAGTCCACTCTCAGTAGTAGTCAGTGACAGCAGCTTGTGTGGATATACAGTCGGGTCACTCTCAGTAGTAGACAGTGACAGCAGCATGTGTGGATTTACAGTCGGGTCACTCTCAGTAGCAGACAGTGACAGCAGCTTGTGTTTCTGGTCACTCTCAGTAGTAGAGAGTGACAGCAGCTTGTGGGGATTTACAGTCGGATCACTCTCAGGATTAGGCGGTGATAGCAGCTTGTGTGGATTTACAGTCGGGTCACTCTCAGTAGTAGACAGTGACAGCAGCTTGTGTTTCTGGTCACTCTCAGTAGTAGAGAGTGACAGCAGCTTGTGGGGATTTACAGTCGGATCACTCTCAGGATTAGGCGGTGAGAGCAGCTTGTGTTGCAAGGACTGTCTCTATGTGTGGATTTACAGTCCACTCTCAGTAGTAGACAGTGACAGCAGCTTGTGTTACAAGGACTGTCTCTATGTGTGGATTATAGTCGGGTCACTCTCAGTAGTAGACAATGACAGTAGTTTGTGTTGATTTACAGTTGGGTCACTCACAGTAGTAGACAGTGACAGCATCTTGTGTGGATTTACAGTCGTGTCACTCTTAGTAGCAGACGGTGACAGAAGCTTTTGTGTTACATGGACTGTCTCTATGTGTGGACACTCTCAGTAGCAGATGGTGACAGCAACTTGTGTTACAGGGACTGTCTCTAAGTGTGGTTTTACAGGTCACTCTCAGTAGTAGACAGTGACAGCATCTTGTGTGGATTTACAGTCGTGTCACTCTCAGTAGCAGACGGTGACAGAAGCTTTTGTGTTACATGGACTGTCTCTATGTGTGGATTTGCAGTGTGGTCACTCTCAGTAGCAGATGGTGACAGCAACTTGTGTTACAGGTACTGTCTCTAAGTGTGGTTTTACAGGTCACTCTAAGTAGTAGACAGTGACAGCAGCTTGTGTTACAAGGACTGTCTCTGTATGTGGATTAACAGGTCACTCTCAGTAGTAGACAGTGACAGCAGCTGGTGTGGATTTACAGGTCACGGTCAGTAGCAGACGGTGACAGCAGCTTGTGTTCCAAGGACTGTCTCTATTTGTGGATTTACAGGTCACTCTCAGTAGTAGATAGTGACAGCAGCGTGTGTGGATTTACAGTCGGGTCACTCTCAGTAGCAGACAGTGACAGCAGCTTGTGTGGGTTTACAGTTGGGTCACTCTGCGTAGTAGACAGTGACAGCAGCTTGTGTGGATTTACAGTTGGGTCACTCTCAGTAGCAGACAGTGACAGCAGCTTGTGTTACAATGACTGTCCCTATATGTGGATTTACAGGTGTTTCTCAGTAGTAGACAGTGACAGCAGCTAGTGTGGATTTACAGTCAGGTCACTCACAGTAGTAGATAGTGACAGCAGCATGTGTGGATTTACAGTTGGGTCACTCTTAGTAGCAGACTGTGATGGCAGCATGTGTGGATTTACAGTCGGGTCACTCTCATTAGCAGACAGTGACATCAGCTTGTGTTTCTGGTCACTCTCAGTAGTTGTGATGGTTCGTGGAATACACGAACCTTGGGACAACGGACGAAAGGTACGGCGTCCATTTTACTCATCCAACATGGAGAATCCCATTGCGGCAAGTCACGGTATAGCCGATGGGCCACATGAGGAAGAGGCTGCAGCCACGCCCCCAGACTGGCGAGCAGTACTTCTGCATCTAGCACCTGCACATTGGCGCATTGCTACTCTCTTTCCAGAGTCAAGCCGCCCTTCGCAGACGTAAGTACGCACTCGTACCTGCAGCCTTTCCACTTCTTTCCTCGTACAGCTAAGTGGTTATCCTGTGTCTGTTTCCTGTTCGTACTTATTATTGAAACTCCCTTACCATTCGCTTTAGGCAATCATCTGATCGCGGCTTAGATCCTCCGCCTTCTTCTCTGCTTTCCGTGGAATCCGAGGAGTCCCTGTCTTTACAAGATGATCCTTCTTCCAAGGATTCTAGGATGCAGGTCTTGGTACAATCTTTGATATAGAAGTCAGATTTCCTTCAGTGGCATTTCCTTTGCTTTACCCAGGATTTTTCCATTCTTCACAATCTCCTTTCTTTAGGATTCCTTCATCTCTTTCCACGGGCCATTACGCTGCCTACTTCTTCCCAGTACTAGTAGAGGGTCAGTCTCTCCTTCTGGAGGTAAGCTAAGTTACTTTCCTTCTCAGTTAAGAAGATCAGGATTGGGAGGGGAAAGACTAAGTCTAATTTTCTTTACACTTTGTTATGCTTTGCAACTATTCCCCCTGTTTTCTCCAAAACTGCCATCCAGGAACTTAACCCTCCGGTCTTCCAGGCCTGATTTAGGTGTTCCTAGGGTAAGCCTTTTATCCTCTCGTTGGGTTTGTAACATCTATCCTTAGTTTCATTAATTCTTCTCTGTGTCTACTTGCGCCTAGCACTTATAGAGCTTGGAGGAGATTGGGAAGTTCAACCAGAGGAGCTGATTATTCTCCACCAGAAACACCTGCAGGGAGCAGTCTTCAGGAAACTACGCTCTCTAGCAGCCCTTCACAGGGTTTTTTCCCCGTAAGGGGTTTTTCCCTGGAGGCTCCACCACTGTCGGACTCTCCGAAGTCGGATGGTGGAGGGGTTTCTAGGTATTTTCCCACTACTCCAGAAGGTTACCGAACTATCGATACCAAAGAAAAGAGAGGTAGGAGTTTTGTTTACCTGTATTTGAGTCTGAGTACATGTAATGATTTTGAATTATCACAGTAGTAGACAGTGACAGCCGCTTGTGTGGATTCACAGTCGGGTCACTCTCAGGATTAGACAATGACAGCAGCTTGTGTTACAATGACTGTCTCTGTGTGTGGATTTACAGTCGGGTCACTCTCAGTAGTAGACAGTGACAGCAGCTTCTGTTACAAGGACTGTCTCTATGAGTGGATTTACTGGTCACTCTCAGTAGTGGACAGTGAAAGCAGCTTGTGTGGATTTACAATCGGGTAACTCTCAGTAGTGGACAGTGACAGCAGCTTGTGTTACAATGACTGTCTCTGTGTGTGGATTTACAGTTGGGTCACTCTCAGTAGTAGACAGTGACAGCAGCTTGAGTTACAAGGACTGTCTCTGTGTGTGGATTTACAGTCAGGTCACTCTCAGTAGCAGACGGTGAAAGCAGCTTGTGTTACAAGGACTGTCTCTATGTGTGGATTTACAGGTTCCTCTCAGTAGTAGACAGTGACAGCAGCTTGTATTACAAGGACTGTCTCTATGTGTGATTTTACAGGTCACTCTCAGTAGTAGACAGTGAAAGCAGCTTTTGTGGATTTACAGTCGGGTCACTCTCAGTAGTAGATAGTGACAGCAGCTTCTGTTACAAGGACTGTCTCTATAAGTGGATTTACTGGTCACTCTCAGTAGTGGACAGTGAAAGCAGCTTGTGTGGATTTACAATCGGGTCACTCTCAGTAGTGGACAGTGACAGCAGCTTGTGTTACAATGACTGTCTCTGTGTGTGGATTTACAGTCGGGTCACTCTCAGTAGTAGACAGTGACAGCAGCTTCTGTTACAAGGACTGTCTCTATGAGTGGATTTACTGGTCACTCTCAGTAGTGGACAGTGAAAGCAGCTTGTGTGGATTTACAATCGGGTCACTCTCAGTAGTGGACAGTGACAGCAGCTTGTGTCGATTTACAGTCGGGTCACTCTCAGTATTAGACAGTGACAGCAGCTTGTGTTACAATGACTGTCTCTGTGTGTGGATTTACAGTTGGGTCACTCTCAGTAGTGGACAGTGAAAGCAGCTTGTGTGGATTTACAATCGGGTCACTCTCAGTAGTGGACAGTGACAGCAGCTTGTGTTACAATGACTGTCTCTGTGTGTGGATTTACAGTCGGGTCACTCTCAGTAGTAGACAGTGACAGCAGCTTCTGTTACAAGGACTGTCTCTATGAGTGGATTTACTGGTCACTCTCAGTAGTGGACAGTGAAAGCAGCTTGTGTGGATTTACAATCGGGTCACTCTCAGTATTAGACAGTGACAGCAGCTTGTGTTACAATGACTGTCTCTGTGTGTGGATTTACAGTCGGGTCACTCTCAGTAGTAGACAGTGACAGCAGCTTGTGTGGATTTACAGGTCACTCTCAGTAACAGACAGTGACAGCAGCTTGTGTTACAATGACTGTCTCTGTGTGTGGATTTACAGTCGGGTCACTCTCAGTAGTAGACAGTGACAGCAGCTTGTGTGGATTTACAGGTCACTCTCAGTAGCAGACAGTGACAGCAGCTTGTGTTACAATGACTGTCTCTGTGTGTGGATTTACAGTCGGGTCACTCTCAGTAGCAGACAGTGACAGCAGCTTGTGTTACAATGACTGTCTCTGTGTGTGGATTTACAGTCGGGTCACTCTCAGTAGCAGACAGTGACAGCAGCTTGTGTTACAATGACTGTCTCTGTGTGTGGATTTACAGTCGGGTCACTCTCAGTAGCAGACAGTGACAGCAGCTTGTGTTACAATGACTGTCTCTGTGTGTGGATTTACAGTCGGGTCACTCTCAGTAGTAGACATGACAGCAGCTTGTGTTACAATGACTGTCTCTGTGTGTAGATTTACAGTCGGGTCAATCTCAGTAGTAGACAGTGACAGCAGCTTGTTTTACAATGACTGTCTCTGTGTGTGGATTTACAGTCGGGTCACTCTCAGTAGTAGACAGTGACAGCAGCTTGTGTTACAATGACTGTCTCTGTGTGTGGATTTACAGTCGGGTCACTCTCAGTAGTAGACAGTGACAGCAGCTTGTATTGCAAGGACTGTCTCTGTGGGATGTACCAACCCACTCATCCAAGCCCTTTAACATCACTGTGCATTGCTAGCAGCAGAAACATCATAATGGCCACTGGAAAGCATGCTGCTTGCTAGAAATCACCAGAAAGTGCGCAGTGAAAACCTAAAAAATCGGCCACCATCTACTTTTGCCTATGTCAGTGGTAACACAGGAGACCACTGCCAAAACCCACCATTTGGCTGCTCACAGAGCAAAGTCATTGCAAAAGAAACAGAGCTAGTTTCAAAAATCTGTTTTTATTTGGTGTCAAATTTGTAGAAATCATGGCTCACAAAGCACCTAAAAGATCCAACCTCTCTGTTGGGTGTTCCACATTATTACTGCAAGATTCCAAATCAATACAATGTCAGCAAAAATCATATGTTCTCAGAACAAAATCCTATTTTAAAGATACTTAATGGAAAAACAGCTGTCAAAAATGGGTGTAATACCGTTGCTCACCTCTACCAGAAAGCCGGCGTTTTAAAGCCATTTGTGTAAAGTTGAACAATTGAACCCAAACTATGCCAAAAGAAGAGAATTCCATCAAAATGCCATATAGAGTGCCACACAGTGATCTCATGTTGAAAAAGACTTGATTTAAAGATATGTTGCTTATTTTAAGTTTATAAATGTTATTTTTTTCACAAGGAACTATGTTACAATTGATCAGAAAGTAACCTGATGCAGTTAGAACTCCAAAAGGCTTGCTTCCCCTGAGAACCCGTCACACCTTTTCCCTGGACATAGGAAGCTACCCCTGGCCTTGACCAAGAGATTGACAGGCTGGTGTGAGCAGGAACTAGCAGAAGCACCCTGGCATGTTGCTCTCAGTCAAGACAATGGATTCTTTGGGATAAATAGGAATATGCTAAATTCGGGTTTAATTGTCAACAAAGTGTTGGCAGGAAACAAGACATGTGACCATCTGAGTCAGCCCAGCTCTAGGAGGTGGACTAGACTGAGGTGTGAATTGAATTGAAAGCAAATGTTTGTTTTATAAAAATGCTTATAACAAATTGTACCAAGCTGGCAAAAATGGGAAACTTTGAGGTTCTTAAAATGAAAAATTGCCTCATGATTTCAGACTAAGCTGGACGCTGTGTGATGTTCTGAGACCAAACCCCGGAATGTATTCATATTGCAGCTGCTGTGTTGTTGCTATGAACATAAGGAATTACAGTAATATACCCAGAAAGGATATGAATGCATGTCTAAAAATGGGTGCAGAAATAATCTTGGGAAACCCTACAAAAGTGAAAAAAGTGGTCAGTTCTGAAGCAAAGCTCCTAGGAAGATAAGTGTTGGACAGAAATGTACCTTAGACAATCTGTCATGCAATTTAGGTAGCATTAACAAGTTGTGCGTATTGTCAATATGTGTTTTATGAAAAATCAGATATGCTGTACAGACACAAAGGGGAGTGTTTTCACCTAAGCCATAAACATGACACCAGGTGACACGCTGATCCTTTCTCCAGTCAGAGGACAGGAAATCCTTTGACCAATCCAATCCTTAGAGGGTTGGGCATAGAAAATCAGCCTCCCCACCCACTTTGGAAATACATAAATAAGAACTGCTAGGACAGATAGGACACACACTCTTTTCCACTACTCAACTATTCTTGACGAAGCACCCTGCAGGAAGACTGCAGACTCCAGATAGATCCAGAGACCAGACTCTAGATCCAAACTCTAGAACTTAGAAGCAGAGAGGCCTAATCCAAAAGCTGAACCCTTCTCAGCAGGCCTGCAGAATCTAGCAACCTGATTCTAACCCCTAAACTCTGCAGGGGCTCTCACCTTCAACAGCCAGCCAAGAACCCTGTGCTAGAACCAAGGTCCAGACCCAGAAAGCAGAGCTGTATCCAGAACCCGTCAAATCCAGTCCAAGAGGCCACCCAGACTGCCGTGCAGTGCTGAGAGTAGAACCCGGAGTGCCTGAGACCTGT